>NC_087362.1:14382500-15007500 GCF_030014295.1 Loxodonta africana
GGCTCTCTATCTCAGAAGCATGCTGGGAGGCAGCCATACAGCTGAAGGAATGCCACACTAATTGGTAGCTTGGGGTGAGGGCTCAGCATGGCTAGAATGAGCAGTTTGGGGCTTCATGTTAACCTCAGTTTGAAAATGAGTAGGTTGAGGCCTATGTCTCTGCACATAGACGCTGGGTTCCATTCTGGCCCTGAGTTCAGTGTGGACAGGGTCAGGGGCAAGGACGCTGAGTCTAGTGTGGACAGGGGGCTGGGGGAGAGGACCCTGAGTTTAGTGTGGACAGAGAGTTGGGGAAGAGGACCCTGAGATTAGTGTGGACAGGGGCTTGGGGGAGAGGACCCTGAGCTGAGTGTGAGGGGGGTCGGGGGAGAGGACCCTGAGTTTAGTGTAGACAAGGAGTCAAGGGAGAGGACACTGAGTTTAATGTGGATGGGGGGAGGGGAAGAGGACCCTGAGTTTAGTGTGAACAGGGGATCGGGGGAGAAGACCCTGAGTTTAGTGTGGACAGCGGTGGCGGGAAAGGACCCTGAGTTTAGTGTGTACAGGGGTGAGGGGAGAGAACCCTGAGTTTAATGTGGACAGGGGGTCGGGGGAGAGTACTCTGAGTTTAGTGTAGACAGAGTGTCAGGGGAGAGGATCCTGAGTTTAGTGTGGACAGGGACTGGGGGAGAGGACCCTGAGTTTAGTGTGGAAAGGGGGTCTGGGGAGAGGACCCTGAGTTTAATGTGGAAAAGGGGTCAGGTGAGGGGACCCTGAGTTTAGTGTGGACAGGGGGTTGGGGGAGACGGCTCCAAGTTTAGTGTGGACAGGGGGTTGGGGGAGACGGCTCCAAGTTTAGTGTGGACAGGAGGTCAGGGTAGAGAGCCCTGACTTTAGTGTCGACAGAGGGTCAGGGAAGAGGGCCTAATCCCCTTCAATGTGGATACATGAGGTTTGATCTTGCTCGAGGTTATACCTGGCATGGAAGTCACATACTAGTTTGAAAGAGACGGTGGAGCTGAGGAATACGTTCATTCTTTGCTGTGGAAAGCTAATGAAAGATTTCTGTATTTTAAAGGTTGCTGATCTCCATACCTCTTGAACGATAAATGGAATAAAAACTGATATTCTGGGCCCCTTCTATGTAGAACACATTGCTAGCTCCCTCTGCTTTTATGCTGCCTGTCTGTGGTCCTGGTGTATTACAACGTGTTCCCTACTCAACCCAAACTGCTGTTAGTCTTTCCTTCCTCTGTGTTCCCCAAGTATTTATTAGCACAGTTAATACATTCAGCCTTCTATCAGGGGCCTCTAGAATTCAAGTCTTGTTTTCTTTGTGCTATTCAACACTAAATCTTCCCTTAATTCTACTACTCATCAGCGCGTTGAATTGTATTTTCCCAGGAAGGTTAAGTCCCATTTCTAGCCCTGTTCTTAAGAACAAATTTCCAGCTCTGATTGATCATGTTTATCGTTCAGCAGGAGGAAATAGAGCCCCATTATACCTGCTGGCTCATGACGCTGCATAAATCTATCCACTAATTATTCTTTTGCCTGTAACATTTCAGACCTTACTGTTCGATTATCCTAAAAATACAATGCCTACTGTCATGGATTGAATTGTATCCCTCCAAAATATGTGTCAACTTGGCTAGGCCATGACTCCCAGTATTGTGTGATTGTCCACCATTTTGTCATCTGATGTGGTTTTCCTTTGTGTTGTAAATCCTACCTGTTGTAAATCCTACCTCTGTGATGTTCATGAGGCAGAATTAGAGGCGGTTATCTTAATGAGGCAGGACTCAATCTACAATATTGGGTTGTGTCTTAAGTCAGCCTCTTTTGAGCTGTAAAAGAGAGAAGCAAGCAGAGAGATATGAGAACCTCAAACCACCAAGAAACAAGAGCCAGGAGAATAGTACATCCTTCAGACCTGGGGTCCCTGCGCTGAGAAGCTCCTCAGCTGGGGAAGATTGATGACGGGGACCTTCCTCCAGAGCTGACAGAGAAGGTCTTCCCCGGGAGCTGACAGCCTGAATTTGGACTTCTAGCCTCCTAGACTGTGAGAGAATGAATTTCTGTTTGTTAAAGCAAAAAAAAAAAAAATACAGTGCCTGTTCAGTTTCTCGGAGCCTTAGTTGGGAGTCAATTGTTTCTCTGGCCATGAGGCTGCACATGCCTTTGCGTCCTTTGGCCCAGCTCATGTCAGTCACATGTTTCTATTGCTTTGTGCAGGGTGCACTCGTTACACGTGCACTGGCGTGACCCCAATCTGCACACTTGGCTGTGGCAATATTAAGCTACTGTATTACAGTGGGTTTAGTCATCGATTTTTTTTTTCAGCTCTATTTCTTGGGGGGTGCCTCTTCCCAGAAACTGGTGATAGTTAGCAAAGGCAATCGCACACAGACACGGCTTCAAATTTGTCACACTCCTACAATGACACATTGCATCACGATCTCAGGACTTTAAAAATTCTGCTTTGATTTGAATGTATTTCTTTTCTCTTCTTTGAAGCTTAAGAGTGCTTAGTATCTCAGGAGTCCCACCCCCAAGGCCTCTTATCATTGATAATGTCATCATGGATATAGCTCAAAGGAGAATCTCTTTAAGCCTCAACCCCACTGCAATTATTCAGCAGAGCTCTGCTCTTCTCTGATCAGAAGACTGCTTTGAAGTCAGTGGGAAGCCTCAGCATAAGGAGAGATGGCTAATCCAGTCCTAAAAAGGCAGGCTTCTCTGACAGGCTGTTTCCTCTCTCTTCTGCCCCAAGGCTACGTGAGCAGCTTGCAGGTGCTGTCTTGAGCAAGCGTTGGCTTTTCCTTTGATTTTACAACTCTATTATACCTTTTGGCTGACTATTTTGGATATTTATGGTAGCGTTTATGAGAGTATTTAATGTGGACTTTAGATATAAAACAATTTTACCCTCCCCCGTCATCTAACCACATTATCTTATTAAAAAAATGCATGAAAAGCTAATTTTAAAAATACCTTTACTGCCAGCACAACTTGTCCAAGGCAAGGTCATGGAAGCTCCATAGACATATCCAGACTCCTGAGGGACCAGATTACTGGGCTGAGGGCTGTGGAGATCATGGTCTTGGGGAACAACTAGCTCAACTGGCATAAAGTAGTTTATAAAGAAAGTATTCTGCATTCTAATTTGGTGAGTAGCGTCTGGGGTCTTAAAAGCTTGTGAGCAGCCATCTAAGATACTCCCCTGGTTTCACCCATCTGGAGCAAGGGAGAATGAAGAAAATCAAAGGCACAAGGGAAAGATTAGTCCAAAGGACTATAGGACCACAAATACCATAGCCTCCACCAGACTGATTCCAGTACCACTAGATGGTGCCCAGCTACCACCACTGACCAGTCTGACAGGGATCACAATAGAGGGCCCTGGACAGAGCTGGAGAAAAAAATGTAGAACAAAATTCTAACTCACACACACACACACACACACACACACACACACATAAAAAGCCAGACTTACTGGTCTGAGAGTGACTGGAGAAACCCCGAGATTATGGCCCCCAGACACCCTTCTAGCTCAGTACTGAAGTCACCCCTGAGGTTCACCCTTCAGCCAAAGATTAGACAGGCCCACAAAACAAAATGAGAATAAAAGGGCACACAAGCCCAGAGGAAAGGACAAGAAGGCAAGAGGGCACAGGAAAGCTGGTAACGGGGAACCCATAGTCAAGAAGGGGAGAGTGCTATGTCATGGAATTGACAACCAATGTCACGAAACAATACGTGTATTAATTATTTAGTGAGAAACTAGTTTGCTATATAAAACTTCATCTAAAATACAAAAAAAAAAACCCAAAAAAACTGCTTTACTGAGGAATAGTTGATATACAAGAAACTACTCATCTTCAAAGTGTACAATTTGGTACATTTGGAAATACGTATACATTCATGAAGGATTCCATGGGGAAAATATTAAATGACACAGGAAGCATCAAAAGAAGATGGAAGGAATACACAGAGCCATTATACCAAAAAGAATTAGTAGATGTTCAACCATTTCAAGAGGTGGCATATGATCAGGAACTGATGGTACTGAAGGAAGAAGTCCAAGCTGTTCTGAAGGCATTGGTGAAAAACAAGGCTCCCCAAGTTGATGGAATATCAATTCAGATGTTTCAACAAACAGATGTATCGCTGGAGGTGCTCACTCTATGCCAAGAAATATGGAAGACATTTTCTTGGCCAACTGACTGGAAGAGATCCATATTTATGCCTATTCCCAAGAAAGGTTATCCAACTGAATGTGGAAATTATAGAACAATCTTATTAACATCACACGCAAGCAAAATTTTGCTGAAGATCGTTCAAAAATGGCTGCAGCAGTATATCGACAGGGAACTGCCAGAAATTCAGGCCGGTTTCAGAAGAGGATGTGGAACCAGGGATATCACTGCTGATGTCAGATGGATCCTGGTTGAAAGCAGAGAGTACCAGAGGATGTTTACCTGTGTTTTATTGACTCTGCAAAGGCATTTGACTGTGTGGATCATAACAAGTTATGGATAACATTGCGAAGAATGGGAATTCCAGAACACTTAATTGTGCTCATGAGGAACCTTTACACAGATCAAGAGGCAGTTGTTCGGACAGAACGAGCAGATACTGATTGGTTTAAAGTCAGGAAAGGTGTGTGTCAGGGTTGTATTCTTTCACCTACCTATTTAATCTGTATGCTGAACAAATAATACGAGAAGCTGGGCTATACGAAGGAGAACGGAGCATCAGGATTGGAGGAAGATTCATTAACAACCTGCATTATGCAGATGACACAACCTTGCTTGCTGAAAGTGAAAAGGACTTGAAGCACTTACTATTGAAGATCAAAGACCACAGCCTTCAGTATGGATTGCACCTCAACATAAAGAAAACAAAAATCGTCACAACTGGACCAATGAGCAACATCATGATAAACGGAGAAAAGATTGAAGTTGTCAAGGATTTCATTTTACTTGGAACCACAATCAACAGCCATGGAAGTAGCAGTCAAGAAATCAAAAGACTCATTGCATTGGGTAAATCTGCAAAGGACCTCTTCAAAGTGTTGAAGAGCAAAGATGTCACCCTGAAGACTAAGGTGCGCCTGACTCAGCCATGGTATTTTCAATAGCATCATATGCATGTGAAAGCTGGCCAATGAATAAGGAAGACAGAAGAAGAATTGATGCCTTTGAATTGTGGTGTTGGCAAATAATATTGAATATACCATGGACTGCCAAAAGAACGAAATCTGTCTTAGAAGAGATACAGCCAGAATGCTCCTTAGAAGCAAGGATGGCGAGGCTGCGTCTTACATACTTTGGACGTGTTGTCAGGAGGGATCAGTCCCTGGAGAAGGACATCTTGCTTGGCAGAGTACAGGGTCAGCGGAAAAGAGGAAGACGCTCAACGGGGTGTATTGACACAGTGGCTGCAACAATGAGCTCAAGCATAACAGTGATTGTAAGGATGGCTCAGGACTGGGCAGTGTTTCATTCTGTTGTACATAGGGTCCCTATGAGTCGGAACTGACTCGATGGCACCTAACAACAACAACAACAACAACATACATTCGTGAAACTGTAGCCATAATCAAGATAATTAATATATACATCACTCCAAGTGTTTCCTCATTTGTAATTCCTATCTCAGTCTCATTTCTGTGGTGCCCTCATCATTCACAGGCAACCACTGATTTGCTTTTTGTCGTTATAGCTTAGTTTGTAGTTTCTAGAAACTTTTATGAATAGAACTGTACAGTACATGCTCTTTTTGTCTGGCATCTCTCAGCATAATTATTATACAGTTCATCCATATTGTTTCATGTATTCCTTTTTATTGTATTAAAAAAAATTTTTTTTTATTGTGTGGATATTTATGCCATACTCTGTTGATGGACATTTTGGTTGTCTCCAGTTGTTGACTATTACACATAAAGCTGCTATGAATAGTCTTTACAAGTCTTTTTTAGATATTTGCTTTTATTTCTCTTGTGTAAATAGTTAAAAGTGGATGTCTGGGTCATACGTTAGGTATATGTTTAAGGTTTTGAGAAACTGCTATTTTCCAAAGTGGTTGTACCATTTGATATTCCCATCAAAAGTGTGTGAGTGTTCTAGTTCTCCCATAACCTCTCCAATGCTTGGTTTGGTCAGTCTTTTTAATTTTGGCCACACTGCAAGTACAGTGGTTTCTTATTATGGTTTCAATTTTCATTTCCATAATGAAATGACTGGTGCTGTAATAATGTTGAGCACCTTTTCATGTATGTGCTTACCATTTATATACCTTCTTTAGTGAAATATCTGATCAAAACTTTATGTGCATTTTTAAAATTAAGATGTTTGTTTTCTTATTATTAAATTTTGGAAGTTTTTAAATATATTCTGGATACAATTCTTTGGCAGAAATGTAATTTTCAAGTAGTTTCTCCCAGTTTGTGTCTTGTCTTTTTATTTTATTAATAGTTCCGTTTTTTTTTTTTTTTTTTTTTAATAAGAGCAGAAGGTCTGAATTTTGATGGAGCCCAATTTGTCAGTTTTTTTCTTTTAGGGATAGTGCCTTTGGTGTAATGTCTAAGAATATTTGCCTCACCTCAGGTCACAGAAATTTTTCTCTTCTCCCTCATCCTCCAAGAAATGTTATAGTTTTAAGCTTTACATTTAGGTCTATAATCCATTTTGAGTTAATCTTTGCAAATTGTGCAAGGTATTGATCAAATTTTTTTTTTGAATGTGGATATCAAATAATTCTAGCATCATTTGTTGAAAAAAAAAAAAAATCCTTTCCCCACTGTAATGCCTTTGTATCTTTGCTGAAAATCAATTGACCATATGCGTGAGTTCATTTCTGGAGTCTGATCCATTTCTCATCAAAACCTGCTTTTTTAATTATTGTAGATGTTTTATGTCTTGAAATCAGGAAGTCTAAGTCCTCCAATTTTTTTCTCATTTTTCCAGGCTGTTTTGGCTGCTCTAGATTCTTTGGTTTTATTGATGAATTTTGTAATTAGCTTGCCTAATTTTTAAGCTTCAAATATGCAGCTTCGGGTAATCATGTCCTTCAAGATAAACTGAACTTTGCTGATGAAGCAGCCACAGTTGTATCTGTAGTTATGTATTGATGCATAACATATTACCTTAAGCTGAATAGTTTAAAACAATGATAAACCTTTATTATCTTTCCAAGTTTTTGTGAGTCAGGAATTTGGGAGTGGTTTGGCCAGGCTATTTGGCTTGAATTTCTCACAAAATTCAGTCAGATTTTGGCTGAGGAAGCAGTCATCTTAAGCCTTGACTGGGGCTGGAAGATATTCTTCATTTACATGTCTGGAAAATTAGTGCCTGCCATTGTCAGGAGGAAACCCTGGTGGTGTAACGGTTAAGAGCTGAGTGCTGACCAAAGGGTTGGCAGTTCGAATCCACCAGGCGCTCCTTGAAAACTCTGTGGGGCAGTTCTACTCTGTCCTGTAGGGTCGCTATGAGCTGGAATTGACTTGATGGCAATGGATTTAGTTTTTTTTTTTTAATTGGCGGGAGGACTCAGTCCCTCTCCCTCTCCCCCTGCCATGTAAGCCTCTTTACAGGAATGCTTGAGTTTTCTCACAACCTGGTGGCTGGCTTTCCCCAAAGAAAGCTATTCAAGGGACCAAGGTGAAAGCTGCAATGCCTTTCATGACCTAGCCTTGGAAGCAAAAAACAGAATGACAGTCCCACCATAGAACTATCACTTATTCAAGACTCACTCATCCCTGAAGAATGTATTTGTGTTTTTTGGCTGGAATTGAGAATCAAAATATGATGGAATTATTTTTCATGACTGCTGTGTTGAAATTCTGGGCAAGTGGGGATAACCAGTAGCTGTTGGAACTGTTGAAGAGAGATCACGTAAACAGAGGTCTTTTGTGTCTAAGTGAATGTTTATGGCATACAGCTGGGAGATGGCCATCCTCCCTAAGTCTACCCAGGACCCGGTAAAGTTCTGTCACTTTGTGGACTGAAGTATTGGTTCCTCCTGAGATAGCACCACAAGCTGAGTAGTCTTGGTAGTATGGCTTCTCCAGTGGCTTCAGAGACAAGAGACAGAAGCACGTGGGGACAAGAGAAAGATAAGCAAAGGGCGGCGCATATGGGATACTGTATCTGAGAGACCGTCACATGAACACATGTGAAGGAACCTTTTGGAGCTGTCTGGAGATAGCTGTGGACAATCTGATGGGTGTTTATTTTTGGCAATCAGCCAATGGTGTCTCATGCCATTGCAATTTTCGTTTAAAAGTGTGACCTTATTTGTAGGTAATTATTATTCCAGTTGCTATTTTTCACGAGTCACAACCTACATTTTCTAACCATCAGCCAATGAGAGTATCAACTGTTTTTTTCCTCACAAGAACGTCCCCAGTAAGGATTCAAACAAACTGTGGTTAAACTATGTGGTGTTACATTTATTCATTTGCTACTAGTGGATCCAGGAAACCCTGGCGGTGTAGTGGTTAAGTGTTATGGCTGCCAACCAGAAGGTTAGCAGTTGGAATCCACCAGGTGCTCCTTGGAAACTCTAAGGGGCAGTTCTACACTGTTCTATAGGGTCGCTGTAAGTTGTAATCGCCTCAGCAGCCACGGGTTTGGTTTTGGGCTTTTATTAGTGGATCCCGTTTTAATCGCCATACTTTCAAAACAGGTAGGAAAAAACCCCTATGTTTCTAATTCTAGGGTTCTTAGGCAGAAAATTATCTGTTCAAAGTTTAGATAATCTGTGAAATGTCATTCCTATAATCTGTTTTTAGAGTTAGGGTATCAAAAACATCCAGATACTACAAAGCTGCTATTGGTCTTTGACCATTTCTCAGTTCACAAAATATCAGGTGAAACTATTTTGTCCACCTCAAATGGTACCAGAAAGGAGATATACTTGGGTAAGAATGGCAGTTGGAAATGGAATTCCTGCCATGAACTAGTAAACTGTTAGAAACAAGGGCTATTAAAATGGAAATGAAATAGCAGAGGTCTCAAGCAGAGTGTCACCAAGCATTTGCACATCTCCTGGTAAGAAGCTAATTCCACAAAATGAGTCCCTTCTCTCCAGGTGCTCCTGTGGCTTTGACATCTGATTGGAGTCCCAAAAGGCAGACTAACAAAGTGGCCAGCCTGGCTCCCCCTTGCAGAAGTGTATTTTTGGTTATTGAGATTATGGAATGCTAAAATAATTTGCTTGAATTTCAGCAGCTTAATTTTGTAGCAGCAGGGACCCGTTTTGTCTAAGTAAGCTTTCTCCTTTCTGAGACTCCAGCTAAGTTGTGAATTCAGGAAAATGTTCAATTGTAATGGGGGTAATGATTAAAACACAATTACAATTCCCCCCAGCCCACAAATAAAGCTCACCATGTCCTCTTTTTCTCAAGTGCTTTGAGAAAAAAGAAACCTGTATAAACGCTAAATAACAACATAAAATGCTAAGGTGATTCAGGTAGGGAAAGATTAACTAAAAAAGGAGTGGAAAAGTACCATAAAAGTACCATAGGAAATAGAAAATAAATCCCATTTTAATTTTTTTTTTTGAATGACAAAGTGAAAGTCATGATTAATGATGGTGGGCAATTATCACGTACATTATCTAGTATGGCCATTTAAGTATTATATTTACTTTTTAAAACCTTTCAGTGTGCTTAACAAAAAACTAATGTAAAACATTGGTCCTCACTGATTAGCCCAAGAAATGTTATTGTAAATGTCATTGTAGGCTTCAGAATCATTAAACTTAATTTGTTAATATAGAACATATTATTATTTATATTAAATAATTCTTCCGGGTCACTGTGAGTCGGAATTGACTTGACGGCAATGGGTTTGGTTTTGGTTTTATTTTTGTTATAGGTAAGATATACTTTCTTTTCTATTAAAATCATAATCTCAATTATAACATTAAAGTCTATAGCTTGGGAATGGCTGCATCAATTACAAGCTCTGTTTTGTACACTAGAAAGCATCAGATAATTGATTTGTAAGTCACAGCTGAGCTGAAACTTGGGACAGTACCAAAGAGTATTTGAAACAAGATAATTGAGCAAATGCCTTAATGTTGAGAAGACATCAGTGAAAGCTTTGGACAAAAATTATGGAGAGCAAAAAGATAGGAAGAAACTCAAAAGACAACTTTGAGAGATTTTCTGGGAAGTTGCTGAGTTTTAAAATGATGTTGTTTTCTCTATCTCACATACAGCAGGAGACTGTCCCTCTGGAGTCCCTGGGTGGTGCAAACTGTTAATAGGCTTGGCTGCTAACTGAAAGTTTGGAGGTTTGAGTCCAGCCAGAGGTGCCTCAGAATAAAATGAAAAGTCAGCCATTGAAAACCTGATGGAGCACAGTTCTACTCTGATGCACATAGGATCATTTTGAGTTGGAATTGATTCAATGCCAACTTTTTTTTTTAACTAGTGTTGTCTACCACAAACATATTTACATTATGGGGTACTATCCCACGATGAGGTAATGTTACAAAGGGTTGAGCTGATATAATTAGAAAGGTCCAATACTTTTGGCTTAGGATACATAGTATGACATTTGAATTTCTGCCTGGCACATAGTAGGCACTTGGTAAATATTTATTGATGGACTTTAACTCGGTCTACACCTGAGGCTAAAGATGACATTTATCATCATAGCATGCAGTAGACTCATATTTTAGTGATTGAATCGTTATTTTCACATAATAAATCTATGATTGAATTTTTGGGGAGGATATGGAGAAGAATGAAATAGTATTTATGGCAGATACCCGAATTTCTTAAATAAAAAGCTCCATCTAAATAAAAGGTATTATATTCTAAAATATAGCCAAAAGAGTAGAGAAAAAACACGTAATTGCAGTATGTGAATCATCTTTAGTTCTTGCCACAAATATCGGACAGCCTTATTGCCCTTTTTGTTATATAAGGAAGAATTTGAGATTATTATTGTTTTCAGAAGGATCACTTCTGCACAGGAGACCTACACATTAATGCAGCTGAGTCTTTGGGGAAGCATTCATCATCCTCTGTTTTTTGGGAGCAAGTCCTTGATACAGCACCGTGTCCCTGAACTCCATGATAGTTTCAGATAAAGCATCTGAACCCTATAGTTTTAAGAGCAGTGGAAGGAGGTACGGGCTGCTGTTGATGTCTAAGGTTGTCACGCAACAGCTCTTATTTGCTGGGCAGCTTTATGAGAGAAAGTGGATTTATAGTCATCAGGGGAGAAAGGTCAATTTGTGGGAGTGTAGATTTCCCATTCATCACGGTGCTTTATAGCCTTGCTGGCGATTTTATTTTTGGATATCAAAGTAGTCATTTTGGTCTTGCTAATGCCTTTCCTCCAACTGATATATTTTTCTGACATGAGCAAGGGCAAGCTGCATATGTCAGATATTGTACTTTTCCTTTTCTAGTATTTCAGACAGGCAGAGTTGACACCACAGTTAACA
Source organism: Loxodonta africana (assembly GCF_030014295.1). Classification (NCBI taxonomy): domain Eukaryota; kingdom Metazoa; phylum Chordata; class Mammalia; order Proboscidea; family Elephantidae; genus Loxodonta; species Loxodonta africana. Next base: position 14,393,949 of record NC_087362.1, read on the forward strand.
ATAGAGAAGTATTTGTTAATTGACTTGGGGAGGGCTGGCTTCTACACTGAAACACTCCTCGCCTTTACCTCCTCCACAACCTCATCAGTTTCAAGCAACTGAGATGATCTATGGAGTCAGCAGAGCTGGATGTTACCCAGGATATGCCACTGGAAGGAAAGCATCTCGGGAAATATGGTAAGAAGTCATTTCACAGTGGACAGAGGCAAAACTGCCCTTCTCCATCACACCTCGGATTTAACCTTTGCGTCCATGAAGTCTAAGCACTAGAGGGAAACATTTTGCTTAGAGACCCTTATTAAATGTATAAAATCAAAAACATTTGTAATTTGTGTGTGGATCATATTGTAGCCTTCAGGATCATTGAGCATTATTTGTTAGTATAAAACAACAACCTATTGCTGTTGAGTTGATTCTGACTCATAGCAACCCTACAGGACAGAGTAGAACTGCCCCTAGGGTTCCCAGGGAGCAACTGGTGGATTTGAACTGCTGACCTTTTGGTTAGCAGTCGAGCTCCTAACCACTGCACCACCAGGAATCCAGTTTATTAATATAGAACATATGATTATTATTTATATTAAATAATGCTATATGTAGGGTTGCTGTGAGTCGGAATCCACTTGAAAGCAATGGGTTTAGTTTTGGTTCTAATGCTAAATGTTGTGTGTAAAATATACTTCTCCTATTAAAATCATAATCCCAATTATAACATTAAAATCTGTATAAAATTGTTTATAAAGAAATAAAATATGTAGGGTACATATTCCATAGTGAGTCAGATTATTTTTATTTAACCCTTCTCTCAGCCTTGAGACGTCCTGAATTAATTTCTCTTGACATTGTTCTATATAGATTCCTGGACTGTGTGGACCCCTGCCTCACTGCCATAGTCAGGACTGATGATAGTTATGAGAAGGTAGAGTCTGTGTTTATCTTGTTCGTCATGTCTAAGTCCAGGACCTAGCACAGTGCTTGGCAGAATTTTTTTTTTTTTAAGGAATGAATAAAAATTTATTCGTAAAGAAAACCTGGCAAAAGTTTTTGTTGGTTCTCAGAATTCTGGACAGAAAATCTATACATATCTTCCCTGACCTGACTATCTCTGAGCCCATGTAACGGTGGTGACTTATAACCCACCTCGTCTAGAACCAATCTTAGCATCTTCTCCTTGTCTCTTCCTCACTTCCCCATTTTTGTACTGATGCTATTTTCTCTCAGATGCCACAATGGAAACTTCACGGTCACATTTGACCTCTCCCTATTTGCTCAGTCTTTACAAATGCTTCTTGGATTCAAAATGTTACTTCCTTTAGTCTTTCTCCCCTTTAATGTTTACTTGCCCGTTGATCTTTTCATTTGCCCCTTCTATTTTTATCCTGATACTTCCTGTCCAAAAGCCATCAGTGTCTCCCCATGGTCTGTAAGAAAAAGGCCGTACACCTTGGTGTACATATAGGGTCCTTCAGAGTCTGCATCCAAGAACAATCATGGCCTAACTTCTCAGGTTCCAAACACAATTGTTCGCCAATCTCTGTGGCTGCGCGTTCCTGCTTTGTTCATTCCCATGCCCGTGCTATTACTGCATTATCGCAAAATGGTTAAGGGCCTAGTTTTGGACAATTAGAACTTGGTACACCAGCCCAGCCTACTCATTTGACATCTAAACTCTATTCCCTTTTAACATGAGCTGCATTTTCAAGTAGTATGGAACATCCTATGAAATTTAACTTTTATGAGATCTGATTTCTTTGGTTTGAGCTCCTCTCTTGAAACTTGGAAAAATCTAAATTCTCCCATCTTCATAAACCATGGCTGCAAAATGTCAGATGAAATTTAGAATAAGAAAACTGTTACGGACACTGTGTCAGAAGTAAAACACAGACATAGGGAGTCCCCTGATTTGCATTCTCCAGCGTGGTACAGACTTAGGGTAAGGGTCAGTTCCAGCTTTGTCTCCTATGCTGTCCTCTCCTTGGCACTAGGAAGGTGAGCTGTGTGCACTTCCATGAATGCCCCACCTACTGCCTGCAAGGCTGCCCTCTGGTGTTGTGACCCTCCTGGGGAGCCCTCATTGGGGCATCATGTCTCTGCTGTTGAAGCCAACTGTTTCAGGTGCAGTGGCTTTGATTGCCCCCAAACACAGTGGCATTAGCAGTGGAGTCCAGGAGTTCTCCTTTGGCAGAATGCTTGACTTTTGTACCAAGCTGTCTGAACAAAAGGGCTTTCTTTCAAAGTCTTTCTCCCATTTGCTACTGAGCCACCTCTGGCTGTGCAAAGCGTCATTCAGCTCAAAAGCCTTCCCGAGAGGCATTTTGCTGAGGAGCTGCTCACTCCTCTGGGATGAAGGAAACTCAGGGCCACTCCAGAGAAGGTGTGACTTGTCACCTCAGCCCTGGTGCCTCTCTAGTCTCCCTACAGCCCTAGGGATGAGTATTCCTTCCATCAGAGGTCACTGGCTGTTTGTCCTTGGTGAAAAAGCACCCCAACTGTACTCCCATGTACTGACGTTAGACACTGAGCAGACCCAGTGAAAATATTGAGGCTCTTCAATGATAAGTGAATACTCTGATTCCCAGATGAAGCTGAATTGTAAGTTACTGTGTCCTAGATTTTGCGTTTTGTGAGCTGAGATGTTGTTGTTAGGTGCCATGGAGCCAGTTCTGACTCCTAGCAACCCTACGTACAACAGAACGAAACACTGCCCATTCCTGTGCCATCCTCACAGTCTTGCTATGTTTGAGCCCATTTTGCAGCCACTGTGTCAGTCCATCTTGTTGGAGGTCCTCCTCTTCTTCACTGATCCTCTGCTTTACCAAGCATGATGTCCTCTCTTCCAGGGACTGGGCCCTCTTAATAACATGTCTAAAGGATGTGAGATGAAGTCTCACCATCTTCGCTTCCAAGGAGCACTCTAGCTGTACTTCTTCCAAGACAGACTTAGCATTGCTAATTTTATTTTTCCAAATATGGATATTAACAAAACTAATGTCTTTTATTTCTATACTGTCATGAAAAGTCTATAAGCGCTATACAAAGGACACTTAATTAAACTGAATAAATTTAGCTTTATGATTCTTATTTTTCTCAGTTCACTGAGGCTGGGTAGAAACTAGCCTAGAAATTGACTCTGGTCACTGCTCTTGAATTTGGGAATCATTGTTTTATGAAACTTGTTAATTTAACTGAGGTATCCCTGATGTTGTTGTCGTTGGTGTTAATTACTGTTGACTTGGCTCCAACTCATGGCGATCTTATGTACAACAGAACCAAATGTTGTCTGGCTCTGTGCCATCTTCATGATCCTTGGTGTGTTTGAGTACATTGTTGTAGCTATTGTGACAGTCCATCTAATGGAGGACTTTCCTTGTTTCTGCTAACCCTTTGCTTTGCCAAACATGATGTTCTTTCCTAGCTATTGTTCTTACTGACCGTTGCCTAAAGTAAATGACCTAAAGTCTCACCATCCTTGCTTCTAGGGTGCATTCGGGTTGTATTTCTCCTGAGTCTGATTTGTTTGTTCCTCTGGCAGTCCATGGTATATTCAGCATTCTTCACTAACACCATGGTTTGAATGCATTAATTCTTCTTCTGTCTTCTATTCTTTTAACTTGAGAGGACTGAAGAAGCTCACAGCTATGGTACCATGTCCCCCTCCTCTTCAAATATATCTTAAAGAAACATGCATATCTTCAAAATACGCTTGAACAATAACTTATTGTCTTGTCTTATCCTCTAATAGCTTCATATATGGATATCTTGTCTCTTCCAACCAAATTGTAATGCTAGGTAAATAGAAAAAAAAATTTTTTTTTTATAGGAAGTGCTAATAACTAATAATTTGAATTTAATTTCAACAATACACAGTGGTGTACTGCTCAGAGAACTGTAGGCTGTTCACACATTTGTGTGTGTGTGTGTGAGTTTGTGTTTTTGAGAATTGGTTGGTCTCTTAATTTATATATGTATGTAAGTGAAAGACACATTTTCAAAGCATTGAGCCATCTTTGTCAAAAAGAAAAGAAGCTTTTGGAGCCAAATCTTCATTTCCTAACGAGCCTGGGAAGATTAACTACCTACCAAGCAGATAGAGTCCTGTATCTGTAGCATCTTTAACTCTCATCATTTTTGATGATTTAGTAATAATGTAGGGTGTGGCAAGGTAGTTGAGGTTCTCCCACAAAATATCAGAATTGTTTTTCGTTTTAATGTACTTTTTTATTTAAAAAAAAACCCTAAAACATTCCTTAGAGTGACGGCTGAGTTTCAATATTTACTACTCTGATTGCTCTAGCAGTTTAAAAAAAAGAGCCCTCAAGTAAAATTTAAGTGGAAAAGATTACAATCTTGAATTACGGATTTTTTTTTTTTTATTTGAATAAATACTTCTTGCCTGGAAGTTTTATGTGTCAACCCTAGTTTCCTGATATTGACAATCCTTGAAAAAGTACTTAATTTCCTTCTTGAAAATACAGGAACAGTTTTAGTTTTTGAAAATGCACTCTTTTGGCTCAGCACAACTTTTCCCCACTGGCTTGTCCGGTCTACTGCTGACTACAAACCAAGCATACACACCATCCATCTAGCAAACGAATGATTCAGTTGGGACACAAGCTGGGGAGCATAGAAGTGAGCAAAAGTAAACTTGTGACAGCATCATTATCTTTGGGGTATTTAAACTGAATATGACTTATGATATCCACATGGCTGATTTGTGATATGTGCTCAAAACTGTTCATTCTTGCAGATTTCTGTTGCTTTCCTGAATGAGTTCCCAGATTCCTATGTTTTAAGCTCAAATTAAGTATTATATATATTTAGGCTAAATGATGGCAATTTCCTTACCTAAGATGCAGCTTTTTAATCACTTTATGATTTTGTGATTGGTTTCTTTTCTTCAAATAGTATATTTCCATAGCTATTTAGTGGAGTATGTTACTTACGTCTAATTTATATTTTTGAGGACGTAGGAATAATGTGACTATTTCCCTTCAAGGTGGATTTAATGTAAGCTCATTCCTATAAACTCTAACTGCCATAAAAGAGGTTAGAGATGTGGCTATAGAAAAATCAACATTGCTGGCAAATATCTCAGGAAGGGAATAAAGAAGATGTCTCCCCAAAAAGAATTACTATAAATGAAAATTTTATTACACGTCAATAAATTGTTTACATTTTAGTAACAATTTAAGATACACAGCATTTAGCTATTTTAGTTTTTCCTGATTAATTATTTTAAACAAATATATATCACATACCTACCATGCATTGTACTAGGGGCTGGATGTAGAGCAACAAATAACACACATAAAAAGCTTGTGGGATTGATATTTGCATGAATTCTGATAAACTAGATTTTTTAAAAAGCTTGTTATGTGAGATTATTGAGTTTTATGTACAAGTATTTAAATACTGATATATGTTACAGCCTTACTAGTAAAAAAAAAACCAAAATGAATAATACGGGATTGGAATCCTAGGGGCAGCATTGTGCAAAGTGATATGGTAAAAAAATCCTTTTTTATAGATTTGGCATCTGAGCTGTAGCAAGTACATACTATGGTGAATAAAACCGACCCCACCATGAAGAAAGTAACACAGAAAACTTAGAGAAATTATCAGGTTGTCTGTAGAGGGTATTGTGACTACGTTCTCAGCAAATATGTAAACGCTTTCCAAACACGTAGGAAAACATTCTAAAAGGCAGAAGAGAAAAGCCTCCTTGCAGAGGGTCCAAGGAAAGGTTTTATTCAAAACAATGTCTGAAAACAAACTTGGACTTGGTCAATATTGGAATTTTGAGAATGGAGTAAAGTTTTAAGCAAAGCTGACCCTAGTTACAAAGACGAAGAAGGCAGAGCTTGGCCATCCACCTCTCCTCATCTCCCATTTCCCCCTTTCTTCATCTGACTTATTATGGGTCCTGTTACACTCCACGTACTGAGAAAGAGTGGGACGTCTATTCAGAAAGACCGGGTTTAAGCTCCTACTCTGCTGTTTGTCATCTGTGTGAGTGTGAACAGGCCACCTCCCTAAGCCTCGGCTTGCTCATCTGCAAAATTAAGATAGGAACACCAACTTCAGAAGGTAGTGGTGAATATTGAATATATAATGTATGTGAAATGCTGTGAAACAATTAATAAGAATTGGCATAACAGTTAATACCTCCTTAAGGAATGGAAACAAAACCCCTGAGAAACACAGGAACTCTGTATGTGCTCAAGCCTACCAAATGAAACGGTAGGTGGTGGGATTTTTCATTTTTGTCAGATGTTTCTGTCAGGCTGTGCCTTGAATCATACCAGGTGTGAGGCTGACTGCTCTGCCGATGGAAAGCTAAATCAAGGACAAACTGTTCTGATCCTCAGTTACTTACTCTTGCCAGGCTGGTCCCAGATGGAACTTTATAAGGGACATACTTCCTGTAGATGTGACCAACTCTAGAACATGGGACGTCAAACATTTCTCCTCCACACATCCAAACCTATGGAGGGGAAATTTAAAAAAGATTACAAAAGACAACAGTGAATTTTAGGACAAAAATGGACTATAAAAAATGAATTATTAGCAAGATTCATTAAAAAAAAATCTTAAACTGTCATGGTCTTCAAATCAGTAATTTTTTTCATACGTGTCTGACCAAGAAAGGAAACCGCATTTTAATCTAGATTCATAGAAGTATAGAGCCAAAACACTAGTTCAGGAAAGTTTTATTTCCGTAGACATCGAGTTGGGTTTTTTTATTTTACTAAAATTTTATCACAAATATTATCTTGTGCCATTATTTACTGTCTATATATCTTCTTCTTCTTCTTTTTTTTTAATACAGACATTGATTTTGATAATCCTGCCCTGAGCGCATTTGAAGAAATAACAAATTTAAATTTAAGAATTTAAAATTCCAGTTAAAAATCTGAATTGAAACCATGGAAATTCTAAAATAGGTGAATGAATTAAGACAAACATATACGTATTTTCAGTTACATTTAGATTCTGAAACTTGCAGTAAAGCCAACCTTTTATATCATAGTTGCATTCTAATTTCTCCCCACCACTGGTCTTTTCTTAGGTGTAGATAATAATTGGTTAGCAATGTGGATTCAGGCAATATTATACTCAAGGTATGTGCTAAGACACTGTGCTTATATATAGTAACAAGAATTAATTGGTTACATTTTACCATGACTCTCCACTCGGACACATACTTAATCGTGGCTTATATAACAGATTTCCTACTATAAAAGGAGTAACTATTAAAATATAAATTCTGTCATCATATCTGCTAAATATTCAGCTGCTTTAATTGCCAGAAAATGATTAAAAAGAGATACGCAGCTTATTCTAAAGTATCATATTGAAAGAAAGAGAAATGCTTGTTTTAGCTTACATCTTTTTTTTTATAATTTATTTTTCTCGTTGCTGAGAATATGCGCAGCAGAGCACAGCAATTCAATAGTTCTGACAATCACAATTCAGTGACATTGGTTGATTACGTTCTTCGGGTTGGGCTGAGTTTTTTCCTGAGTTGTTTCTCCATCATTAATATAAACTCACTGCCCCCTAAATTTCCGATCTAAACTTTCTAGTTCCTCTTGTCAGTTTGAGCCCATAAAGATAGATTTTCAAAAAGTACAGTGCTTAAAGCAGACATTCTTTACTAATTAAGCTAAACTATTGTTTTTTATTGTTGGGTTTTAAGAAGGCTTCAGGGGATATTTTTGGTTTAAGGTTTAAAGATTATCTCAGGGCAATAGTTCTGGGGTGCTTCCATTTTCTTTTACCAAGAGGAATGATGCTGTGAGACAGGTTGAACAAATAGTGATGGCAGTACATGGAAGTCCAAGGGAAGGCAATGCGACTATTCCCAAATACTCAGTTGCTTGAAATGAGTTCAGAATTACTTGTACTCTGAATCTGAACTTGATCAGGTGGTTATTAATGATCTGGATCAAGACATAGAAAATATATGTGGGTGATATAAAGCTTGTAGAAGCAATGAACACACTAAACTACAGTATCAGCATCTGAATAGATCTACAGCAGCTGGAGCTATACAAGATTAAGCAAAAAAATGGCAAAAATGTTCCAGAATCTAGAACAACAAAAAGCGACTCTTCCATAGGAGGATGGGGTGGAAACAGACTGAGTAACGGCGGTGTGATGGATTGCTTTCTTGCGGTCTTTCTAGCCATGGTCTAGTAACTCCCACCCAGGTGACTGCGTGGGAGTGTGCAGATAGGATACTGGTCAGTTTTCGCTTAAAGGAGAGCCAACTCCAGAGCATACAGGGCTCTTTCCAAGTGGATATCACTATTAAATGATTACACGGGTGTTTGCATAATGTTTTTGCTTAGTGTTTGTCACCTCTCACTGAACTATAAGTTTTATGACTACATTATCCATTATTATATTCCCAGTTATTAGTCAAGGTCTTAGCACACAATAGATAATAAATATGTCCTGAGCAAATACATATGATCACCTCTTTTTCAATTATACTTCTACTGTTATTTATGAAGGGTCCCTGGAGCCCTGGTGGCATAGGGGTTAAGAGCTCAGCTGCTAACTGAAAGCCGGCTGTTCAAATCCACCAAATCCTCCTTGGAAACCCTATGGGGCAGCTCTACTCTGTCCAGTAGGGTCGCTATGAGTGGAACTGATTCAATGGCAGTGGGTTTGGTTTTGGGGATGTAGGGTCCCTAAGGCTTTTCCAATTTTAGTGATGCTTCATACAAACTCTGGTCCACCTTGCTTTATACCATAAGCACACCAAGTCAGTTGTCCCTTGTCTTATAGTTGTTTTTGTTTCTATACTGAGGATATCACCATGTACTTTTGTTTTTTCCTTCAGTCTTCCAATATCTATGCCTATTTCAATAGAAATAACCAAATCTTGGCACAGAAGAGAGATGTGTTTAGGTAACAGCGTGGGAGCATAGTTCTTTGGGACAGCATAACTGTTGTGGCGTTTATCAAATTCTATATTTGTCCTGAAAAATGTGGTTTATATTTTTAACAGACATTTCCTGGTAGTACAATGTGGTGACATTCTAAAAAAAGTCTATGATATTGTCATACTTAAGTATCTAATTCTTAGAGACACGTTTTCGGTTTACAAATAATGTGTCTTCTTTTGACAACATAAATATTTGAAAGCAACATTATTTTTTACCCATGAACGAACACAGGATGTATTTCTCAGAATGCAGTTCAAATTGACTGAATAATTGAATGCTTGTGTTAGTTTTCTAATCATCTTTCAACACCAGTCACAAACTAGAATTTAGATATAGAGAATGTTAAATTGAATGGAATCATGCAATTATACCAGTCACTTGGAATTTGAAATTAACGTCCGTAGGAAATTGATTGTCAGGAGGATAATGAGGGAACACGGTTGTCAGGTGTAAGATGAAACATAACATGCTATACGGTAATGGTGCTCTAAAAAAAAAAAAAAAGCATTCATTTCCAAACTCTGCTGTCTCTCTAACCTTATCGCCTACACTTCTCCACTTCCCTACTTCCTTTGAGCTATACTAGTTTCCTTTATGTTCTTCCAACATGTCAGTTATCCTCCCACTTTAGAGCATTTGCACTGGCTGTTCCCTCCACCTAGATTCTCTTGTCCCAGAACCGCACGTGGCTACCTCATCTCCTTCAAGTCTTAGCTCCAGTATTCTCTTGCCAGTGAGGCTTTCCCTGAATGCCTTCTCATATGGCACTCTCAGTTCTCATCACTGTACCTTGCTTGTGCTGTGACAGCACTTACCACGTTTTAACACAGTAGATACTTTACTTACTTATAATGCTTATTGTCCCTCGGGAGCCCTGGTGGCACAGTGGTTAAGGGCTTAGCTACTAACCAAAATCTCAGCTGTTCAAATTCACCAGCTGCTCCTTGGAAACTGTATGGGGCAGTTCCACTCTGTCCTATAGGGATGGGGCAGTTCCACTCTGTCCTATAGTGTGGCGATGAGCCGGAATCGACTTGATGGCAATGGGTTTGGTTTTTGGCTTATTGTCCCTCCCCTCATGAGGGTGAGGATCATTTCTCTGTTGAGTGATGCATCTTAAGCATCTAGAGCAGTGCCTCACATGTAGCAGATAATCAGTAAATATTTGTTGAGTGAATGAATAAATGAATGGTTTATTGCCATAAAGTAAGCTTAATTGCAGACTTGAGTTACTTAATGATGGCTTACTTCCATTACCCAGGTCCACAGAGGGAGAGGAGTTATGCCCCAGGGTGCACGCTACTCAGAGCCTCACCCACATCTGATTGAGATGATTCAGAAGACGAGATTTTGGAGCGAGAAAGGATGTTGCAATGAGTTAAGATTTTTGGAGATGCCAGGATGGAACAAACATATTTTGAACATGGGAAAGACATGGGTTTTTGGTGGCCACAAGAAGAGTGCTATGGATTGAACTGTATGCTCCAAAAAGATATGCTCAAATTCTTACCCCTACATAAGAAATGTGACCTTGTTTGGGGAAAGGAAGTTTTTCTTTGCAGAAAAGTTCATGAAGTCATATTGGAGTAGGGTAGCTCCAAATCCTAATCCCTTCCGAGTGGCATCTCAGGTAAGGACAGCCATGGAAACAGAATCACACACATGGGAAGACACTATGTGAGGGTTTGTCCACAGACATGGAACACCGAGAAACACCTGGGGCCACCAGAAATTGAGAGAGACAAGGAAGGATCTTCCCTTACCCCTTATAGAAAGACTATGACCCTGTTGCCCTGAATTTGGACTTTCTAGCCACCAGAACTGTGAGAAAATAAACTTCTATTCTTTAAAACCACCTACTTTTTTTTTTTTTATGGCAGCTATAGGAAACAGAGATTTGAGCTACTTAATGATAGCCCGCTCTGTAGCGGCCACTAAAAATAAAATCTGTGACCTCTAGTACATTCAAATATAGCTATCTTGAGTTTATGTTCATACATAATTGGCTTTTTATAAAATAAAAAAATGGCTGCTATTAAAAACAGCACATCATATGTGAACAAATAATTAAATTTCTGGGACAAGAAAAATAATTTTACAATTGTTTGTTATGACTTGGCTTCATAGCTAATTTTGTGTGTCAACTTGGCTAGGCTATGGTGTCCAGTTGTTTCGTCAAACACTAGTCTAGATATTGCTGTGAGGGTATTTTGTAGATATGATTAACATTTGCAAGCGGTTGACTTTAAGTAAGAGGGATTACCCTCCATAATGTAGATGGGCCTCATCTAATCAGTTTAAGTTCTTAAGAGCAAAAGCTGAGGTTTTTAGGAGATAAAGGAATTCTCGCTTAAGAATGTTACATAGAAATCTTGCCTAATTTTCTAGCCTGCTAGCCTGCTCTATGATTTTGGACTCAAGACTCCAGCATCAACTCTTTCCTGAGCTTCCAGCCTGCTAGCCTAACCTGTGGATTACCAGCCTCCACATATACGTGAACCAATTCCTTAAAATCAATCTCTTTCTCCCTCCCTTTGTCTTTCTCTCCCTCTTCTGTTTCTGTTTTTCTGGAGAACCCTTGGGTAGGTTGATGTTGAAAAACTTCTTCAGGCTAGACAGTCACCCACTTTACTGTCTATCTAGAAATTAAATATAAATTTTTAATATGAAAGCATTGCTGTGAAGATATCAAAAAGGGTAAAGATTGTCATTAAACTACTTTTCCCAGCTAGATGTAATCCAAACTCTACTTTTTGGCCTGATCTGATCAAAATCAGGAAATTATGGGACAGTATCTTTAGTATCACAGACAAATAAAATTTTGCTGAAGATAATTCAAAACTGATTGCAGCAGCACATCGATAGGGATTTGCCAGAAATTCAAGCTGGATTAAGAAGAAGACATGGGATGGGGGATGTAATTGCTGATATCAGATGGATTTTGGCTGAAAGCAGAGAATACAAGAAAGGCGTTTACCTGTGCTTTGTTGACTACACAAATGCATTGGACTGTGTGCAACATAATAAATTATGGGTAAGATCGTAAAGAATAGGAGTCCCAGACCACTTAACTGTGCTCACGCAGAACCTGCACGTAGACCAAGAGGCAGTCGTTCACACAGAACAAGGGGATACTGCATGATTCTAAATCAGGAAAGGTGTGTGTCAGGGTTGCATCTTTTCACTATACTTATTCAATCTTTATGCTGAACAAATAACCCGAGAAGCTGGACTATACGAAGAAGGATGGGGCATCAGGTTTGGAGGAAGACCCGTTAACAACCTGCGTTATGCAGATGACACAACTCTACTTGCTGAAAGTGAGGAGGACTTGAAGCACTTACTGATGAAGATCAAAGACAACAACCTTCAGTATGGATTACACATCAACATAAAGAAAACAAGTCAGAATTGACTCGATGGCAGTGTTTTTTTTTCTAAATAAAGAAAACAAAAGTCATCACAATTGGACCAATAAGCAACATCATGATAAACGGAGAAAATATCAAAGTTGTCAAGGATTTCATCTTACTTGGATCCACAATCAGTGCCTATGGAAGTAGCAGTCAAGAAATCAAATGATGTATTGCGTTGGACAAATCTGCTGCAGAAGATCTCTTTAAAGTGTCAAAAAGCAAAGCTGTCACTTTGAGGACTAAGGTGTGCCTGACACAAGCCATGATATTTTCAATTGCCTCATATGCATGGGAGAGCTGGACAATGAATAAGGAAGACTGAAGAAGAATCGATGCCTTTGAATTATGGTGTTGGTGAAGAATATTGACCATACCATGGACTGTCAGAAGGAAGAACCATCCTGTCTTGGAAGAAGTACAGCCAGAATTTTCCTTAGAAGTGAGGATGCCAAGATGTACTTTGGACATGTTATTAGGAGGAACCAGTCCCTGGAGAAGGGCAACATGCTTGGTCATGCAGAGGGTCACTGAAAAAGAGGACGACTAACAATGAGATGGATTGACCCAGTGGTGGCAACAATAGGCTCAGACATAGCAATGATTATGAGGATGGCACAGGACCAGGCAGCATTTCGTTCTGTTGTTCATAGGGTCACTATAAGTTGGAACCAACTTTATGGCACCTAACAGCATGGGAAGGCACACCTCCTTACACAGTTGCTTTGGTTTATTCTTAGAAACCTGGGTTTTGAGATTATTCTTTGACCTAAGGAGAAAAAAAGAACTGTTTATTTTTACCTTTCCTGACTCCTTTTTTCTATTTGTTGATCAGAATATAATAAAAGAAAAATTGGAAAATGTCTCTATAGACTTGCCTTCTAGTCTTGGGAGATCTCTGGCTTCTAGACCCAGCTGCATAAAAAGAATTGTGCCCAAACTGTCTTATATTTAACGAGCTTCAAAAGGTCTGGGTGGTGATATCAGGGCTTCAGAGGATACATTGTTCACAAGAGCACTAGTTTTTCAGATGCAGTGCTCATACTTGCAGTAACACTAAGCAATCTTAAAAACAGTGATTCAGGTGGGGAATGGAACACACAAACAGAAACATCACTTGTTCTTGGCTTGTTTGAAACTTTAAGTCTTGGGGAGAAAAAAGTGGATTTGAACATCTTAAATTTGCATCCTTAGGTAAAATGTTATGATTAAGGACACAATCCCTCATTTTCCTTAACTCATTATTCTACAACCTTAAAGGTACATTAGAGGCAGAGTGTTTGCTTTTTACCATTTTGAGTGCATAGCCTAAATCTTCTGGATTCCCTATTTACTAAAAATAAATGAAAGTTGTTAATTTTTTTTAAATTGGTTTCTGATAGTGGAACAATGATTTCTTTTAGGGAGATATCCAAATGGTGACTCTCCTTTGAGCTGTCAATCATGCTACCTTCCTAGTGGCAGGGGTGGAAACATAGCTTAAAAAACTAGGCCAGGCTAATTGGAGCCCTTCTTTGGGATTTTATCAAACTGTAACTACTTCTCTGGTGGTGAAACAGAAAATGAAAGCCTGAGAGCTGTCCATGGGCACGTCTGAGGGGATAGAAGGAGAGTCTGTCAGAGGGAAAGAAGCCAACAGAAACAGCACAAGACAGAGAGATTTAGGGAAAGGATCTGAGCAGCATGTGAGGCCCTATTTCCAGGCCTCCCAGGGGCTTACCCATTTCCCTGACTTTTCAAGTTTTTAAATTTATTTTTTTACTTGAGCATCCCCTCAAGTTCCTCCTGTCCTTCAAGTTAAACTGAGTTGGGGTTTCTGTTTTCTTATAAGTCAAAGAATCTGAATAACTCCTTCTGGAGCAGTGAAGTTGTGAGTGCCTAGGAGTGCCAAGGGTGTACTTTGAAACATACGTATCAGTCAGATGGTATTCAGATGAATACCGTTATAATGGATACTTTGGAGAAGTAAAGGAGTTTTCAAGTTTCATCTGATGGGTAATTTATTTTTTAACAGCATTCAATAAGAAGAAATTTAATCAAAATAAAAAAAATATGAACGCTCCTAAAGGTTCATCATGGCATTTGCAAGTTATTTCCATCTTAAGGGGAACTTGACATACTTTCATGATGTGGTAGAATGGAAAAAATATTTTGGATCAGGGTTTGAGCCTCGTAGGTTACTACCCTGTCCTGAGTCTCATTTGAGTCTTCTGTAAAGTTGGAGTGGAGCCCTACTGGTGCAGTGCTTAAGAGCTCAGCTGCTAACCAAAAGGTCAGCAGTTTGAATCCACCAGGTGTTCCTTGGAAACCCTGTGGGACAGTTCTACTCTGTCCTATAGGGTTGCTATGAGTCGGAATTGATTCGGCGGCAATAGGTTTGGTTTTGGTTTTAAAGGTGGGTTAATGCATCTGCTCCAAAAGGTGATTGTAAGGACTGAGTAATACATACAGCACCCTAAGGTGGCCGTAATATGTGCTTAAGAATGGTAGTCATATTATAATATCTGCATAGAGACAACTTCTATCCTTCTGCTTTGTTGGGAGCTATATGGGGTAGTTGTTGTGTATCCACATGTCATCCGGTATGAGAGGGGTCAGCACATATGACAACAGGCACGTCTGTGAAGGAGTGTGGTGAGGAGGTAGGGATTGTATTCTCATAGTTGGGAGAGGTAGAGGGGGTCGTGGAGGTCAATTTACATTGGCCTTGCGTGTTGCTGATCTTGATGTAGAGTATAAAAATAAAATCCTTACACTTAAAAAGTTAATGCCTGAATGCACTCTGGAGGTCTTTATAATGTTATCACTGGGATTTGGGTGAAGGACCTGAGAGTTACATGATGATTTGGGGGGTAACTTTCTTTACAGATTGCTCTTGAACCTGGGAGCAAGCTGACTTGCTTTACGTAGATTTACACATCAGAAGGATTCAAGTGATTAGATTATATCTCATTTTTCTTTTTAATCAGGGAAAAACGGCAACAGAAAAATTTGAAAAAAATCTCAACATTAAGAAGATGATTTCATCAGGAAGTCAAATTAACCTTAGCACTGGTCTTGCACTTTGCGCAACTTTTTACATCTTGCTCACTTTACAACTACCTATAAAAGTGAAAATAAAATTAAATAGGGAATTAGAAAAATGCCATCAGACATAAAGGAAGTAACAACTGGGAGGGATTCATACTCTCTGTTAGGCTTATATCTAATAGACATAAAATTTAACTTGAAAATGCTCTGTTACACCTGAGGTACCTTTTGCCGGGTAATTGAAATGAATCTCAGACTGGCTTTTGAGACATTTAGCAGCTGTTTCTGTTTATCTTTGAGTTTCTGAATGGGTTTAGAGTCATTTTAATATTTTCTTTGGAAGATCAATTCTGGGTATGTTGAATTAAAATGAGTATTTTTATATTACCTAGGCTAAATATTGTAGGCAAAAACACCCCATAGGAACAACTCCAGATATTTCCGTGTGTATCTGAAGGTGTATGATGTACCATAAAAAGGCTTCTGTCACATTTTAGATACAAAATGCAACCACCATTTGAGGTACTACGCAGAGGCAGAAGTTAGGAGAGGTTTCGAATAGAGCTGTCTCGTAAAAACAATGAGTAGGTACATAAAATATTTTAGAAACATCCTTGGCATAAAAAGGACTTCTAATGAACACGTTTTATAGGACTGAATTTATTTCTAACAAAACCATTTGTACAAAGGAGCATCATGATAGTTTATATAGAGATGGCCTAAGGGGAAAAGAGTACGCTCCTAAAATGAAATTGAGTTGTACCGTTCTAGGGAGGCAAATAAACTATTTCAGAGGTATAAATTAAACACTCTAGAAGGTTTTTGAATTTTTAGACAACTACATAGAACCTTAAAATGCATATTGATTAAAATTAGAGGCTCTTTGCTAATGTACTTGAGGCTTGTCTTGAGAACCAAGAGTGTGGGAAGTTTGTAAGAGCAGGAACTGGGGGTAGAGGGACTGGCTGGCTTGGAGACTTTGGCCCAGGCACAACGCCTTTTCTTTCTTTCTTTCTTTCTTTTTTTTTAACCTTCATGTACTTATTCTCTTTTTTGAGTGTCAGCATAAATTAGTTGTGTGAAGCTGAAAAGAGGAGTGGACCACTAATAGCAAACCCAAATGCATATGCAAATTACAACCAGCATTCTAGTTGGACAGATATACTCAAATGTACATTCATTCAAACTATAATCAGTACCAAATTGTATAAGTGGGAATACCTTTTTTAAAAAAATTATTGGGCTTTAGGTGGAAGTTCACAGCTCAAATTAATTTCTCATACAAAAAATTATATACACATTGTTATGTGACATTAGTTGCAGTCCCTAAAATGTGACAGCACACTCCCTCTTTCCACCCTGAGTTTCTTGTGTCCATTCCACCAGTTCCTGTTCCTTCCTGCCTTCTCATCCTGTCTCTGGACAGGAGCCACTGATTTGGTCTCAGGTATCTGACTGAACTAAGAAGCACACTTTTCATGAGTATTATTTTGCAATTTATAGTCCAGTCTAATCTTTGTCGGAAGAGTGGGCTTTGGGAATGATTTTAGTTCTGGTTTAACAAACAGTCCAGGAGCCATGGTTTCAGGGGTTCCCTTTCTTTTGGATCCTGTTGCTAGTTGCTATCAAGTCGGCTTCAACGCACGGCGACCCCATATACAAAGGAACAAAACACTGCCTGTCCTACACCATCCCCATGATGGGTTGCAGTTTGGACAATTGGGGTTCATAGGGTTTTCATTGGCTGATATTTGGAATTAGTTCACCAGGTCTTTCTTTCTAGTCTGTCTTAGTCTGGAAGCACTGCTGTAGCCTGTTCAGCATCATAGCAACTTCTAAGCCTCCACTGACAGACGGATGGTAGTTGCCCATGAGGTGCATTGGCTGGGAATCAAACCCGGGTCTCCTATATGGTAGGAGAGAATTCTACCATTGAATCACCATTGCTCCCACTTTGGATAAGAAACAAAAACCACATTGCCATCGAGGTGATTCCAACTCATAGCGACCCTATAGGATAGAGTAGAACTGCCCCGTAGAGTTTCCGAGGAGTGCCTGGTGGATTTGAACTGCCGACCTTTTGGTTAGCAGCCATAGCACTTAATCACTATCCCACCAGGGTTTCCATTTTGGGTAGTGTGTCATTATTTTGTAGCTGTTTCACCTACCAATCTGTGGGTCATGTAACGCATGGAACATTTGCTACAACTGTGTTTGGTGACTGCAAGATGAGTGAGACTTACGGTTGAAGGAATAAGGGGATGAGGAAAATGAGTTACCCAAGGATCAGACCTGCGGAAGGGTGGCCACAAATGAGAACATTTAACAAATTACCAATTTTCTTTCCTTAAGGGCTTTCCAGTGAACCAAAGTCCTTGCTTTAGTTTAGAAGTTTTGGCCTAGTCTGTACTTGGGGTTTGTTTCTAGGGTTTGTATTTGAATAATCCTGAGATCCATGTAAATATATATTAACATGTCAATGCAGATTGAAGTATGTTTAAGAAATCCTTTTCTAACCATTTGACTGAAGCCCCACTGTGCATCTGTCAGTTTGTAGATAGAGTACTGTAGTGGCTTATGTGTTGCTGTGATGTTGGAATCTATGTCACTGGTATTTCATATACCAGCAGGGTCACCAATGGTGGACAGGTTTCAGAAGAGCTTCCAGACTGAGAAGAAAGGCCTGGTGATCTACTTCTGAAAACTAACCAATGAAAACTGTGTATAACGATAAAATATTACCCAGTGTAGTGCTGGAAGATGAGCCCCAGGCTGGAAGGCACTCAAAATACAACCGGGGAAGAACTGTTCCCTTGCAGTAGGTTGACCTTGATGATGCGGGTGGAGTAAAGCCTTGGAGAGCTTCACTTGCTAATGTGGCATGTCTCAAAATGAAAAGCCACAGCTGCAAACATCCATTACTAATCAGAACATGGAATGTAGAAACTATAAATCAAGGAAAATTGGATGTTGTAAAAAATGAAATGGAATGCTTGAAGATTCATATAGTGGGCTGAAATAAGCTGGTATCAGCCATTTTGAATCTAATAATCATAATGGTCTACTATGCGGGAACAACAAATTGAAGAAGAATGACGTTGCGTTCACTGTCAAAAAGAACATTTCACGATCTAGCCTGAAGTACAATGTGGTCAGTGATAGGTTAATATCCATATGCCTGTAAGGAACACCAGTCAATGTGATTATTATTCAAATTTATGCACCAACTACTAATTCCAAAGATAAAGAAATTGACATTTTTACAAACTGTTACAGTCTGAAATTGATCAAACGTGCAATTGAGATACATTGGTAATTACTGGTGATTGAAATGAGAAAGCTGGAAACAAAGAAGGATCAGTAGTTGAATAACTACTTGGTGATAAAAATGGTGCTGGAGACCCCATGGTAGAATTTGCAATACCTATGGCTTATTTATTAGGAATACTTTTTTCAACAACATAATTGACAACTGTATATATGGACCTCTCTGGGTGGATTACATAGAATCAAATCAACTACATCTGTGGAAAGAGACAATGGAGAAACTCAATAATATCAGTCAAGACAAAGCCAGGGGCCAACTGTGGAATGGACCATCAATTGCTCATATGCAAGTTCAAGTTGAAGCTGAAGAAAATCAAAGCAAGTCCTCAAGAGCCAAACTATATCCTTGAATATATCTTGCCTGAATTTAGAAACCACGTCAGTGATGCACCAAACATTAATAATCAAAGACCAGAAGAGTTGTAGGAAGACATCGAGGGCATTATGTATAAAGAAAGTAAAGGTCATTAAAAAGAAGGAAAAGACCAAAATGAATGTCAGAAGGGACTCTAAGGGTGCAGAGTAGCTAAAGAGAAAAGAAGAAATGATGACGTAAAAGAGCTAAATGGAAGATTTCAAAAGGCAGGTTGAGAAGACAAGGTAAAGTATTAGGGTGAAATGTGAATGGACCTGGAGTTAGAACACCAAAAGGGAAGAATATGATTGGCACTTCTCAGGTTGAAAAAACTGAAGAGAAAATTCAAGCCTTGAGTTATATTAGTGAAGGATAAAGAACAAACTAAACCCGTTGCTGTCGAGTCTATTCTGATTCATGGTAACAAAAAATTGAATGATGCAGGAAGCATCCAAAGAAGTTGGAAGGAATACATAGAGTCACTACACCAAAAATAATTTGTTGATGTTCAATCATTTCAAGAGGTACAAACGATCAAGAATTGCTGGTACTGGAGGAAGAAGTTCAAGCTTCACTGAAGGCATTGGCAAAAAACAAGGCTCTAGGAATTGATGGCTTGGGATGCTTCCACATGAGATACCATGCTAGGTATGCTCACTTGACTATGTCAAGAAATTTGGAAGACAGCTACCTGGCCAATTGACTGGAAGAGATTCATATTCGTGCCCATTCCAAAGAAAGGCGATCAAATGGAATGAGGGAATTAATGAACAATATCGTATGCAAGCAATATTTTGCTGAAGATAATGAAAAAATGACTACAGCCATACATCGACAGAGAACTGCCAGATGTTAAGCCAAATTCATAAGAGGATGGTGGAAGGAAGAATATCATTGCTGATGTCAGATGGATTTTGGCTAAAAGCAGAGAATATCAGAAAGATGTTTACTGTTGTTTTATCAACTATGGCAAGACATTTGACTGTTCTTAAAATTATGGATAACATTACAAAGAATGGGAATTCCAGAACTCTTAATTGTGCTCATGCAAAACTTGTCCATGGATCGAGAGGCACTTGTCTGAACAGAACAAGGGGATACTGCTTGGTTTGGAACTGGAAAAAATATGTGGCAAGATTGTATCCTTTCACCACGCTTATTCAATCTGTACGCTGAATAAGTAATCTGAGAAGCTGGACCATATAAAGAAGAATGTGGCATCAGAATTGGAGCAAAATTCATTAACAACCTGTGATATGTAGGTGACACAAATTTGCTTGCCAAAGATGAAGACAACTTGAAACTTACTGATGAAGGTCAAAGACTACAGCCATCAATATGGATTATGCCTAAACATGAAGAAAATGAAAATCCTCACAACTGGTCCAATAAACATCATGACAAATGGAGAAAAAATAGAGTTTTCAATAATTTCATTCTACTTGGGTAATCAACATTCAAGCAGCAGTTAAGAAATCAAACAACGTATTGCATTGGGAAAATCTGCTATAAAAGACCTCTTTAAATTTAAAAAGCAGTGAAGTCATTTTGATGACTAAAGTGCGCCTGACCCAAGCCATAGTCTTTTTAATCACTTTACATGCATGTGAAAGCAGACAGTAAAAAAGGAAGACGAGAGAAGAATTGATACTTTTGAACTGTGGTGTTCGTGAAGAATATTGAATACACTATGGACTGCCAGAAGAACAAATAAATCAATCTTAGAAGAAATACAACCAGAATGCTCCATATAAACAAAGATGGGGAGATTTGGCTCACTTACTTTGGACACGTCATCTGGAAAGACCAGTTGCTAAAAAGAACGTAATGACTGGTAAACGGCCAGCCAAAAAGAGGGAAACCCTAAATGGTTAAGAGTTATGGTATTGAAATAATAGCCACAATAATGGGTGGCTCAACACACCAGTGATCATGAAGATGGCACAATACCGGGCAACATTTCGTTTTGTTGTACATAACGTTGCCATGAGTTGGAACAACAATCTAAAGGTTCTCCTTCACAGGACGGTAAACTTGGGCTTACAGGGCCAACAGAGGCCATACATCTGTGAACTGGGCAGCATTGGGGTTTAATGTAGCAGAAATAGCAGGGGGTGGGGAGGGGATATACATGTGGGTATTTTAAAAACATATAATTTTTACATGTAAAATGGAACTGTCTCTAGTCTGGGGGTCCTGTTTTATAATATTGACTGGCTTATTTTCTTTTTAACACTTATTGCTGTCAGAAATTACCTGAATTATTCGCTTATTGATTTATAATTGTTTCTCCCCACACTAGATTCCATAAGTTAGGGAATTTTTCCTTCCTGTTAACTATTATATTCTGTGTCTGGCAAATAGTAGACTAAATATTTGCCTGATACATGAATATAACTACAAACACCATGTATATGAAACTCTATATTTTACTTTGTAAGTATTTACATATATACTATATTATCTTTCATTTGTGACATATACACACACACACACACACATTTGCCAAATGACAAAATTTCTCTTTTCCCCATTTTTTTTCTTTTTGCACGAATGTTCTGTTCCTTGCCTTTTTCACTTACCAATATATTTTGGAAATTATCCCCTATTAGTAAAAACAAAGCTGTTGCATTCTTTCTAAAGGCCATACTTTAGTCTATATTATATATAGATCATAATTTAATAGGTTCACTAGTGATGGACATTTAGGTTTTTTAAATTTTTTCATCAGTATAGATAATAGAGATGAATACCCATGCGTATGGGTCATTGCACGCATGTGTGAGTTTGCCTGTGGGTTATACGATTATAAATGAAATTGCTGGGCTGACACATAGGCACATTTTACATTTTGAAAGTTATGTTTTGACTTCCCATAGAGGTTGTGAGGAGCCCTGATGGCTGCTAACTAAAAGGTCGGCAGTTCGAACCTACCAGTCGCTCCTTGAAAACCCTATGGGGCAGTTCTACTCTGTTCTACGAGGTCTTTATGAGTTGGAATCAACTTGACAGCAGTGGGTTTGGTTTGGGTTTTTTATAGAGGTTGTACCAGTTTTTAATACTGTAACTGGCCATCTTTTGAGTGCCGGTTCCATCAAATCTTTCCCAACATGATGTTACCAAAATTTTTAATTGTTGCCAATCTAATAAGGGAAAAATATCTCATTATAGCTTTAATTGTTATTTATCACAATGGAGTATACCTTTTCATGTTTAAGAACAATTTTTCTTTTCTTTTCTGTGAACTCTTCCAGTATTTTGGAATCATTTAAATCCTGTAGCCCTATCTCTGTTTATGTATACAAATTTTATTATGCATTTTATTATCTGTTATGGTTAGCACCCTATCATTTTTTTCAAGAAAATTGCTTTTTATTTTCTATTTTCCCTTATGAACTAGAAGCATTTTGTCTAGCTCCAAAAAAATGTTCATGTTGCCATTTTAATTGAGATTGCATTAAATTTATGAGTATGCTTAGGGAGAATTACCTTCTTCATGAATTTTCATTTATTCAACTCTTTTTTTTTGTTTGTGTCCATCAGTAGCATTATAACATTTCTTGACATTTCTTGATAGTGGTCTAAAACCCTTTTTGCTGTGTTTATTCCTAGTTGGTTTATTTTTTTGCTGCTATTGTAAATGTCTCTCCTTTTTTCCTTTGAGTGACTGTACATATGAAGGTTATTGTCTTCTGTTTATTTTTATTTATTTATTTAATCCAGGCAATTTACTGACTCTCTTATTGTTTATAGTAGTTTTCCTGTTGGTTTACTTTGCATTGTTTATGTATATGTCGTATTATCTGCAAATAACAAAAAATGTTCCTCCTTGTTTCCAATTTTTATATCTCTTATTTTAGCTCTTGTCTAATGGAATTGCATAGCATCTCCAGAATAATGTTAAATAATTATTCAATGGGAAAATTCCTAGTTTTGTTTTTAAGTAAGAAAATGACCTTTGAATTGAGATATAGCCATCATATAAACAAACATTTACATTTTAATCATGCTAATGATTTTTATTTAATTACATGTCTTGATAAATAATGGATTGTGAATTTTATCAGATACCTCTATATTATTACCTATCAAGATGAACATAACCTTTTAAATTTTCTATCAAGATGAACGATGTTAATACACATCCCAATATTGAAACGTATCTGTGAGTAGTGCACTGATTTTGGTGTATTTGTCTTTGAATAGTTATTCTATTCTGTAATCTTTTATTTATTTATATGTTAGTATTTACAGTTTTTTTCTATTGTTTTAGTATTTATAAGTAAAGACTAATCTCTGGGAAAGGACATCATGTTTGGTAAAGCGGAGAGTCAGCAAACATGAGGAAACCCTCAATGAGATGGACTGACACAATACCCTCAACAGTGGGTTCGAAAATACCAGATATCACAGGGTTGGTACGGGGCCAGGCAATGTTTCGTTTTGTTGGACATAAGGTTGCCATGAGTCAGAGCCAGCTGGAAGGCAATGACAACATTTATAAGTGAATATGTCTGTACTATCCTATTTTCTTGAGTGCTTTCTGTCATGCTTTGCTGTCGTTTATGGATATGTTTATGATATTACACTAGTTTTATAGCCAATTTAGAAAATTTGAATATTTGAGAAGGATTTTTAAGAAATATTGAAGTTTTATGTCCCCTAAAGATTTGGAACTTTATTTTTTGGAGGGATAAGATTTGACAATTTTCTCAGTTTTTTCTGTGGTCATTGGCCAGTATGGTACACAGAATTCTGCGATATCCCTCAAGAGTTCCAGCTCCTGGTGTACACGCCCTTATATTTCCTCCTCTTGAATGTGGATGGGCCTGTGAATATGACGAATTTCACATCTGTGATTAGGTGGCATTATATGACTACGGTAAAGGAGGTTTTGGCAGATGTAAGCATGGTGTCAAATCAGTTGAGTTAATCACAACGGAGAGAGTCTGACCTAACAGGTGAGCCCTAAAAAGGGACTGGGCCCTTCCTGGAGGAAGAGATTTGAAGCTTGAAGCCCAAGAGAAATTCTGCTGCTGGCTTTGAGGAAGTAAGCTGCCATGTTGTGAGCTGGCCTATGGAGGGGGCCACATGGCAAGAATGTGAGAGCAGCCTCTAGGAGATGAAAGTGGTCTCCAGGTGAAGGCCAGCAAGACAGTGGGAAGTTCAGTCCTATAACCACAAAGAAATGGATTCTGCCAACAACCCAAGAAAGCATGGAAGAGGATCTTTCCTAGTCAAGCTTCCGGATGAGGCCATTGCTGTCTGACACTTTGATTTCAGCCTTCTGAGTCCCTTAGCTAAGGACCCTACTAAAACAATGGACTCCTGACCCATGTAATGTGGGTAATAATATCATTAAGCTTGTGATAATTTGTTATGCAACAACAACGAATATAGTCAGTTTAGGTTTTCTTTTGTTGGAGGTCAGTTTTGTCATTTTTATCTTTTTATATATCATCCATTTCATATACAATGTAAGCTTTATTTACATAGAATTGAACAGAATCATCTCTTATGGTTATTTTAGTTTTCTCTAAATTCATGTTTTTTCCCCATTATTGTTTTTGAGTTTAGCCATTTTCTATTTTGTTTATCTGTCTTTACTATCCGTCTATACCAAAGAACCTCCTCCCAAAAACAAACAAACAAACAAAAACCAAACCCATTGTCATCGAGTCAGTTCTGACTCATAGCGACCCTATTGGACAGAGTAGAACTGTCCCATAGGATTTCCAAGGAGAGTCTGGTGGATTTGAACTGCCGACCTTTTTGGTTAGCAGCCGTTGCTATTAACCACTATGCCACCAGGGTTTCCCTCCATCTATAGCTCTTTTAATTATTTATTTTTGGCTCTAAAGACCAGATCTCATGCTTTCAGTTTTTTATTTTCTAATTCATTAATATCTGTTCTTACATTTATTAATATTTCACCATTATTTCCTTAAGTTTATTTTACTTTTCATTTACAAACTGGAGTTGGATTTAAATCACTTATTGTTATTCTTTCTTTTTTTTGTTGTAATAATTTAAAAATCAGAATAATTAAAAAACCTGTGTTATGGTGTGTGGTATTTTAATTATTATTATTTTTCCTTTTCCTGCATTTAACACGAGTTCCTTTTCCTTTCATATCATTTTGCTCTATTATTTTTTTAACTTTGTTCATTTTTATTTCATTTTGTTATTTTTTTCTCAACTCAGCCCTGTATGTCCCTCTATAGTTTCAGAATATTCCATCTCCTTTGTGTTGCTTTCAAGGTGACCTTCATTTTGGTGACAGTTTTATTTTTGTTTTCTCTTTTATCCTGACTGTGCCATCTCCTTTTTCTCTCCTTCTGTTGTCTTTGGACATTTTGCCTAATCTTATAAGTCTCAGCATTTAATTACCATTTTACAGAGTTAATTGCTTCATTAGCCTATTTACAAATGTTTATAGCAACCTGTGGCCACATTTTTTGGTGAGCTTTTTTTATTTGTCTTGGCCCTGACCTCCTTTTTTCTTATAGTATCTTTATATGCTATTACTTTTCAAAATTATTAGGTAGTTTTGAGTACGGTGAGTCCTTACCATTTACATGCGTGAGGTTCACGTGGAGGAGAGGCCAAAGTGATCCTCTAGGCTAGGAGATATTCACCTTATGACACGAGATTTTGTGTGTGAGTGAAGTATTTTAGCTTTTATGTCTTCACATCCAGTGGGGATTGGTTGCTGCAGGGCTGTCTGTAATTTTGAGTATCTTTCCTCCATTCTGTCTTACTAACAGCCTGCTTCTGGCAAATATGTTTTGTCCAGATAATACCTCTTTCAGAACAACTGTCCAAACCTCCATGTGATTCTTCTCCTTTGTGCCAAAATCATTCCAGTGAAGCTCTGGCCACCAGCAATCACATCTGCTACTATTGTTTCAAACATGGGATTGTTTATTTCCCCTCTTATTGTTGTTGTAGTTAGCTGCTGTTGAGTTGGCCCCTGACTCATGGTGACCCCATGCATAGCGGAAGTGTTGTCTGATCCTGTGCCATCCCTATGATTGGTTGTGGACTGAGCCATTGTGATCCATGGGGTTTTCACTGAATATTATCACCAGTAGATTGCCAGTTCTTTCTTCTTTGTTTGTCTGTCTGGAAGCTCCACTGAAACCTGTTCCATCATAGCAACATGCAAGCCTCTTACAGTTGGGTGGTGGCTGCTTATGAGATCCACTGGCTGGGACTCCAATGTGGGTCTCCCTCATGGAAGGCAAGAATTCTACCACTGAGCCCCTAATATCCCCTTTCTCCCTTAGGATGTGCCAATTACTTTGCAGAGTTTACATCTGCTGATGTTAAATACAATCCGTGTTTGTTCTTGAGACTTTCTACAATGAGGTTAAGCCCTAGAATATATGGCTTATTGAGCTATAATAATTCCAAAGTGATGGCTATTACCTTGTTTGATTGAGTAAAGAACATAATGTTCCCTTCTCAATGATTAGTCCCTATTATTTATACTCAATTTTTATTGAATAACCATTACTTTTGAAGATAATAAAAATGAAAACATATGTGAAATCATAACAAGAGTTGTCAAGGGTCATATGTAATGAAGATCAGACATGGAGAACTGCATTTCCTTTTTTATTTTTTACTCCATATCCAAATAAGTATCAGCACTTCTTTTTATTATTTTTTATTGTGCTTTAGGTGAAGGTTTACAGAGAAAACTAGTTTCTCATTAAACAGCTAATATACATTTTGTTTTGTGACATTGGATGCCAACCCCATGATGTGTCAGCACTCTCCCCTTCTTGACCTTGGGCTCCCCAGTTCCATTCATTCAGCTTTCCTGTCCCCTCCTGCCTTATTGTCCTTGCCCCTGGACTGGTGTGTGTGTTTAGTCTAGTATACATGGTTGAGCTACAAGTGTTATTGTTTGTTTTATGGGCCTGTCTAATTTTTGGCTCCCCCACGTGCCTGTCAGTTTGTCCTACTGTGGCGGCTTGCGTGTTGCCGTGATGCTGGAAGCTATGCCACCAGTATTCAGATACCAGCAGAGTCACCCATGGAGGACAGGTTTCAGCTGAGCTTCCAGACTAAGACAGACTAGGAAGAAGAACCAAGCAGTCTACTTCTGAAAAGCATTATCCAGTGAAAATCTTATGAATAGCAGCAGAACATTGTCTAATATAGTGCTGGAAGATGAGCCCCCCAGGTTGGAAGGCACTCAGAAGATGACTGGGGAAGAGCTGCCTCCTCAAAGTAGAGTCGGCCTTAATGACGTGGATGGAGTAAAGCTTTTGAGACCTTCATTTGCTGATGTGGAATGACTCAAAATGAGAAGAAACAGCTGCAAACATCCATTAATAATCGGAACCTGGAATGAACAAAGTATGAATCTGGGAAAATTGGAAATCATCAAAAATGAAATGCAATGCATGAACATCGATATCCTAGGCATTAGTGAGTTGAAATGGACTGGTATTGGCCATTTTTAATCGGACAATCATATAGTCTACTATGCTGGGAGTGACAACTTGAAGAGGAATGGTGTTACATTCATCATCAAAAAGATCATTTCGAGATCTATCCTGAAGTACAACGCTGTCAGTGATAAGATAATATCCATATGCCTACAAGGAAGACCAGTTAATACGACTCTTATTCAAATTTAGACGCCAACCACTAGGGCCAAAAGATGAAGAAATAGAAGACTTTTATCAGCCACTGCAGTCTGAAGTTGATCGAGCATGCAGTCAAGATGGATTGATAATTACCGGCGATTGGAATGCAAAAGTTGGAAAGAAAGAGGGACCAGTAGTTGGAAAATATGGCCTTGGTGATAAACACAATGCTGGAGATCGAATGATGATAGAATTTTGCAAGACCAACGACTTCTTCATTGCAAATACTTTCTTTCACCAACATAAACGGTGACTATACACATGGGCCCCACCAGATAGAACACACAGAAATCAAATTGACTACATCTGTGGAAAGAGACGATGGAAAAGCTCAATATCATCAGTCAGAACAAGGCCAGGGGCTGACTGTGGAACAGACCATGAATTGTTCATACACAAGTTCAAGGTGTAACTGAAGAAAGTCTGAGCCAGTCCATGAGAGCCAAAATATGACCTTAAGTATATCCCACCTGAATTTAGAGGCCATCTGAAGAACAGATTTGACTCATTGAATACTAGTGATCGAAGACCAGACGAGTTGTGGAATGACATCAAGGACATCATCCATGAAGAAAGCAAGAGGTCATTGAAAAGACAGGAAAGAAAGAAAAGACCAAGATGGATGTCAGAGGAGACTCTGAAACTTGCTTTCGAACATCGAGCAGCTAAAGCAAAAGGAAGAATTGATGAAGTAAAAGAACTGCACAGATTTCAAAGAGCATCTCGAGAAGACAAAGTAAAGTATTATAATGACATGTGCAAAGAGCTGGAGATGGAAAACCAAAAGGGAAGAACGCACTCGGCGTTTCTCAATCTGACAGAACTGAAGAAAAAATTCAAGCCTCAAATTGCAATAGTGAAGGATTCTATGGGAAAAATATTAAAGGACACAGGAAGTATCAAAAGAAGATGGAAGGAATACATAGAGTCATTATACCAAAAAGAATTAGCCAATATTCAACCACTTCAAGAGGTGGCATATGATCAGGAGCCGACGGTACTGAAGGAAGAAGTCCAAGCTGCTCTGAAGGCATTGGTGAAAAACAAGGCTCCAGGGATTGATGGAATATCAATTCAGATGTTTCAACAAACCGATGCAGTGCTGGAGGTGCTTACTCGTCTATGCCCAGAAATATGGAAGACAGCTTCTTGGCCAACTGACTGGAGGAAATCCATATTTATGCCTATTCCCAAGAAAGGTGATCCAACCGAATATGGAAATTACAGAACAATATCATTAATATCACACACAAGCAAAATTTTGCTGAAGATCATTCAAAAACGGCTGCAGCAGTATATTGACAGGGAACTGCCAGAAATTCAGGCTGGTTTCAGAAGTGGACGTGGAACCAGGGATATCATTGCCGATGTCAGATGGATCCTGGCTGAAAGCAGAGAATACCATTAAGATATTTACCTGTATTTTATTGACTATTCAAAGGCATTTGACTGTGTGGATCATAACAAATCATGGATAACATTGCAAAGAATGGGAATTCCAGAACACTTAATTGTGCTCATGAGGAACCTTTACACAGATCAAGAGGCAGTTGTTCGGACAGAACGAGCAGATACTGATTGGTTTAAAGTCAGGAAAGGTGTGTGTCAGGGTTGTATTCTTTCACCTACCTATTTAATCTGTATGCTGAACAAATAATACGAGAAGCTGGACTATACGAAGAACGGGGCATCAGGATTGGAGGAAGACTCATTAACAACCTGCATTATGCAGATGACACAACCTTGCTTCCTGAAAGTGAAAAGGACTTAAAGCACTTACTATTGAAGATCAAAACCACAGCCTTCAGTGTGTATTGCACCTCAACATAAAAAAAAAAAAAAACAAAAATCGTCACAACTGGACCAATGAGCAACATCATGATAAACGGAGAAAAGATTGAAGTTGTCAAGATTTCATTTTACTTGGATCCACAATCAACAGCCATGGAAGTAGCAGTCAAGAAATCAAAAGACGCATTGCATTGGGTAAATCTGCTGCAAAGGACCTCTTTAAAGTGTTGAAGAGCAAAGATGTCACCTTGAAGACTAAGCTATGGTATTTTCAATTGCATCATATGCACATGAAAGATGGCCAATAAATAAGAATTGACGCCTTTGAATTGTGGTGTTGGTGAAGAATATTGAATGTACCATGGACTGCGAAAAGAATGAACAAATCTGTCTTGAAAGAAGTACAACCAGAATGCTGCTTAGAAGCAAGGATGGCGAGACTGCGTCTTACGTACTTTGGACATGTTGTCAGGAGGGATCAGTCCCTGGAGAAGGACATCATGCTTGGCAAAGTACAGGGTCAGTGGAAAAGAGGAAGACCCTCAACAAGAAGGATTGACACAGCGGCTGCAACAATGAGCTCAAGCATAACAAGATTGTAAGGATGGCGCAGGACTGAGCAGTGTTTCGTTCTGTTGTGCATAGGGTAGCTTTGAGTTGGAACCGACTCGAGGGCACCTAACAACAACAATTTTTGGCTGAGGAATGAACCTCAAGAGTGCCTTCTGTACTGAGTTAAAAGGGTGTCTGGAAGGCACATTCTTATGGTTTCTCTGGTCTCCGTCATACCAGGAAGTCTGGTCTTTTTTTGTGAGTTTGATTTTTGTTCTACATTTTTCACCAGCTCTGTCTGAGACCCTTTACTGTGATCCCTGTCAGACCAGTTGTTGGTGGTAGCCGGGCACTATCTAGTTATGCTGAACTCAGTCTGGTTGAGGCTGTGGTTGTTGTGTTCCATTTGTCCTTTGGGCTAATCTTTCTCCTGTGTCTTTGGTTTTCTTCATTCTCCCGTGCTCCAGATATGGTGGGAGCAATGGATTATTTTAGATGGCTGCTCACAAGCTTTTAAGACTGCAGACACTACTCACCAAAGTAGAATGTAGAACATTTTCCTTACCAATTATGTTATGCTAGTTGAGCTAGATGTCCCCCAAGACTGTGGTCCCCAGTCCTTAGCCCAGTAGCTCTATCCCTGTGGGAGTTTAGATATGTCTATGAAACTTCTACTACTCTGCCTTGTACAGATTGTGCTGGCTTCCCAGTATTGTGTACTGTCTTACCCTTCACCAAAGTTACCACTTATCTCTTGTCTAATTAGTGTTTTTCCCTCCCCACCTCTGTATTTTTTTTAATTGAACTTTAGATGAAGGTTTACAGAACAAACTAGTTTCTCATCTAACAGTACACACACTGTGGTATGACACTGGTTAACAACTCCACAACATGTCAATACTCTCCCTTCTCATACATTCTCTCCTACATTCCAGTCCCTGCCCCAGGGCTGGAGCGCCCCTTTCGTCTTGTTTTGTTCCATGGGCCTGTTCAATCTGTGCCTGAAGGGTGAACCTCAGGAGTAGCCTCATTACTGAGCTGAAAGGGTGTCTGGGGGCCATATTCTCAGGGTCTCTACAGTCTCTGTCAGGCCAGCAAGTCTGGTCTTTCTTTTTGAGTTGGAATTTTGTTCTACATTTTTCTCCATCTCTGTCCGGGATCCTCTATTGTGATCCCTGTCAGAGCAGTCAGTGGTGGTAGCCGGACACCATCTAGTTGTACTGGACTCAGTCTGGTGGAGGCCGTGATAGATGCAGTCCATTAGTCCTTTGGCCTAATCTTTCCCTTTTGTCTTTAGTTTTCTTCATTCTTCCTTGCTCTGGAAGGGGTGAGACCAATAGAGTATCCTAGATTGCCGATTACAGGCTTTTAAGACCCCAGGCACTATGCACCAAAGTAGAATGTAGGATATATTCTTTATAAACTCTGTATGCCAATTGAGCTAGAGGTTCCCTGAGACCATCATCCTCACAGCCCTCAGCCCAGCAATTTGGTCTCTCAGGTCCATGTGTCTATGGAACTACCATGGGCTTGCCTTGTACAGGTTGTGCTGGCTTCCCCAGTATTGTGTACTGTCTTACCCTTCACCAAAGTTACCACTTATCTATTGTCTATTTAGTGTTTTTCCATCCCCACACTTCCCCTCCCTTGTAACCATCAAATATTGTTTCTTTTTGTATGTAAACCTTTTCATGAGTTTTTACAGTAGTGGTCTCATATTTGTCCTTTGTTTTTCTTCTATATTATGATCAGTAGGTTTGTTAACTTTCTTTGTGGTTACCTTAAAATTTATCTTCCTAGGTTTGAACCAGTCTATTATTACTTGGTATCGCCTTGCCTTCCTCTCCATTAGAAAGTCCTATACCTATACCATTTATTCCCTCTTTTATTGTTCTGATGTTGTTGTCATTTACAGATTAACCTCTCTGGTTCCCTGCTGCAATTGTTTTGGTTTTGGATAGTCCTTGAGAGTTCATTTCCTAGGTTGGTATCTGGCTGGTACAATCTTGCATCCTAGATTCAGGCTGTGGTCTGATGTTGTCTGTTCTTAGGCTGAAGGGCTCCCTTTAATAATTCTTGTAAGTTTGGTTTGGTTTTTACATATTCCCTTAATTTCTGTTTATCTGGAAATGTCCTAATTTCACCATCATATTTGAACGATGGTGCAGGATATATGATTCTTGGTTGGCGATTTTTTTTTTCTTTCAAGGTTTTATATATGTTATCCCATTGCCTTCTTGCCTGCATGGTTTCTGCCGAATAATCAGAGTTTAGTCTTATTGTTTCTTCTCTGTATGTGACTTTTTGTTTTTCTTGAGCTGCTGGCAGGATTTTTTCTTTGTCTTTGGTTTTAGGGAGTATGATTATGATATGCCTTAGTGTTTTTCTTTTGAGGTCCATCCTGTATGGAGTTCATTAAGCTTCTTGGATGGTCAGCTTTTCATCATTCATGATATTAGGGAAGTTTTCTGTCAGCAATTCTTCAGCGATCCTCTCTGTGTTTCCCGTTTTCCCTCCCTGTCCTGGAACTCCAACCACTCGCAAATTTTTGCTTTTGATTGTATCCCACATAACTCTCAGGGTTTCTTCATCTTTCTTTGTTCTTTTTTCTAATTTTTCTTCAAACAGTTGTATCCAAGTGTTTGTCTTCAGTTTCTGTCTTCCATCATTTCAAACCTGCTCCTCAGCCCTTTATGACACTGTCCATTTCTGAAATCCTGTTGTTTACCTTCTGGATTTCTAATTGTTGTCTTTGTATGCTTTTTAATTATGAATTTGTTTTGCCGTTTTGTTCCTGTATTATTTTCCTGAATTGCTCCATTTTTTTTGTCTGTATTTTCCATTAATTTCTCTGCCTTTTCCATAAATTTGTTTATTTTTTCCTCATTTTTGTTTGCTTTTTGCTTCAACTCTTGGATTGCTCTGAATATTAGAGATTTGAATGCCCTATCAGGTAGTTCTAGTGCCTTTTCTTTTACTGGAAAGTCATCTGATGTTTTATTTTGGAACCATCCTGTCCTGTGTTTTTCTTTTAAGTATGTTTTGATATTGTCTCCTGTCTTTGGGATATCCGGTAGTTAATTTCTTCATTTCTTAATTGTAGATTTTTTTTGTTTCGTCCTGATTTTTGTTTTATTTGGTTATGTCTGAGCGTGCAGGCTGTGCATTCTTTGTTGTTTGCTCGCCTGTATTCATGGTACTTTTCACCTCCTTGCCCAGTGGTCAGGGCCATTCATTCAGCTATGGTGCACTGTGCACCAGAGCAGATCCAGCTGAAGGGGAGGTGCTTGGGTGAGCTGTCTGTGGCACATGCTAGGGTTGACAGGGCAGGCCAGGAATCAGTGTTGGGCAGGTTCCAGTAGGCCGAGCATGTGTTGTTCGGGGGTGTGAGGCTCAGTGCACCATGCAGGTAGGCAGGAAAGAGGGGAGAGACTGTGATGCGTGGAGCTAATAGGGGTATGGGAAAGAGAAGAGAGAAACAGGACCCAAAAACAAAGAAGCAAGCAAAGAAAAAAAAAAAAAAATGGAGTGCTAAGGGAGCTTGCCATTGGAGTTGATACATGAGAAATTGAGAAATGGAGAAAAGCAAAAAGAAAGAAGAAATAACTAGATAAAAATTTGGAAAAGAACGAGAGAAGAGAAACCCCCCCGGGAGTCCCGGAGTCCCACCAATGGGGCTGCTAAGGCTGGTAAAGTGGCTCCCAGGCTGCGTAGTACAGCCTGGCTACAGAGGGTATAAATATCACATAGCACCAGGTATTCAGGAGACAGGCAAAGAAGTGTAGAGAGATGAAAACTGAGAAATGGAGAAAGAAAGGGAAAAAAGAGAGAAAAGAAAGGAAGAGGGGGAGAGAATAAAGAAATGCTCCCTAGGATCCCACCTCTGCTACACAGATTGGGGGAGTGGCTCTTAAGCTGTGCAGTTCAGCTGAGCTAGAATGGGTTCCTAAGCTGTGAAAACAAAAAGAAAACAAACAAACAAAGCCAAACAAGGAAAAAAAAAGCCCCAGGGCTCCCACCAGCATGGTGTTATGGGCTGGGGAAATGGTTCCCCAGGTAAGCATGGCTTCACAGCTCTTCAAGGAGAAGCAAAAATAGCACACGGAGCCAGGTGCTCCAGAGAAAGGAGCAGGAGGGTGGGCGGCACAGAAGAAACCAAAAGAGACGGAAAGAACCAACACCATCTGAGGAGCCCAGCCAGTGTGGGCAGGGCGAATCCAAGCAGCCTGAGGCCAAAGCAGTTGCCTCTGGCCAAGGGACTGGCTGGTGCGAAGCAGAAGAGGCCAAGGGGGTGGGCAAGAAGAGGAGGAGGTTAGGAAAGTGTATATCGCTTGTTACCGGGTGCTCTGTATCCTATTGGGAACTTCGTGAAGCTGCTTTCTTGTACTCCCTGTCCTTCGATCTCTAATTTGGGTGGAGCGAATCCAGGGGGCGTGGGTGCTGCACTTCGTGGCCGGCGGAGCCACTGCAGCCAGCCAGGAAGCTCGGAGGTAGAGCAGCAGGGAGAAAATGGGGGATGGGAAAGTGTATATCGCTGGTTACCGGGTGCTCTGCCTCCTACTGGGAGTTCCATGAAGCTGCTTTCCCGTGCTCCCTGTCTGCTGATTCCTGACAGGAGTTCAAGATGGTGGATCTGTGTTGCGTTAGCTGACAGGGCCTTCAGCGTGTATCCCTCCTTGCTCTCTGTCCTCTGTCAGTTTCTTATTCCATTTGGTGCTTGGCTGAGTTCTTTTTCTCTTCATTTGACACTTTGGATTCCAGGAATGATGTTTGCCTCCATTTTACTTCGTTTTTTGGGTCTTTGCCGTGGAGGGATGGTGTGGCGCTTCTGTCTATGGCACCATGTTGGCCAGAAGTCCCTGCGTTTCCTTTTCAATGCAGAGAGTAACAGTAGCCACTTTTTTTTTTTTTTTGCGCCAAGGGGATACTGTCTTATTTTTCCAGTTAAAAGAAATTAGGCTAATAGTCTCCAGAACAAACCTGGATTCTAATCTTTGCCTTGACATTAACTAGGTAATGGGCTGGCTTTGCAATTTATAAAATAGAAATGATGATGTTTCTACTGTGCATTAGTGTTGAATGGGATAAGAAATTAAATTCAATGGACTTTAAGAGATAACTCGTTAGTTTTTCTTGTTAAGGGACCAAACGATAGTTATTATTATCCCAGGAAGAACACATTGGCCAGACCTGTGGGACATGGGTAGCTCAATGTAAAGAGTTTTATGTCATTACCAAAACAAAAAACCTCACTGATGTGGAGTAGATTCTGACTCATGGTGACCCCATGTGTTACAGAGTAGAACTGTCCCATGGGGTTTTCATGGCTGTGACCTTTCAGAAACAGATCTACAGGCCATTCTTGTGGAGTGCTTCTGGGTGGGTTTGAACTGCCAAACTCTCGGGTAGTAGCTGAGAACAAACTGTGCCACTCGGGGACCCTTTATGTCATTAAAGAGTACAAAATAAATGGGGTGCGCTTATTAACACCTCAGGCATTTTTCACTCACTTTAAGCCATGTGTGACTGTACGTGGTAGGATTATGACTTGCAGTACTAATTTGGTTATCTCTTCAGGAGCGTTTTCCTCTCCCAGTCGCACCAAAGTTGAAATACAGAGTCAAAGAAGCCCCAGAGGATTTTATTTTATTTTTTTCTCCCTTTAGAGAGTCTGCAGGACTGGTGTGCAGAGTGCATGAGACAGACCGGAGGCACCCTTCAGGGATGATTCCCCCTCAGACTCATGTAAGACATGCATTGTCCAACAGACCTGGGCACCTGTAAGCACCCCGGACAGAGGTAGAAGAGTGGGGCACTTTGGTAGGGACTAGGACCAGGAGGGAGGTCCTCCTCCCAGACATGAACTGAACAACAGGTGGGAAAATTGCCTCCCTGCAATGAGAGATGTTTACCTGCCTCTCTGCTACACCAGCTTTTTCCTGTCTCTTTTATTAGACTGAAAACTTTTTTTTTTTTTAATTGTGCTTTAGGTGAAAGTTTACAGGTCAAGTTAATTTCTCATACAAAAATTTGTACACATATTATCATGTGACCCTAGTTGCAATGCCTATAATGTGACAGCACACTCCCCCTTTCCACTCCGGATTTTCGTGTCTGTTCAACCAGCTTCTATCCCTTTCTGCCTTCTCATCCCACCTCCAGCCAGGAGCTGCCCATTTAGTCTCACGTATCTACTTGAACTAAGAAGCATGCTCTTCATGAGTATTATTTTATGTCTTATAGTTCAGTCTAATCTTTGTCTGAAGAGTTGGCCTCAGGAATGCTTTTAGTTCTGGGTTAACAAAGAGTCCGGGGTCTAGTTCTTCTGGTCTCAGGCTGATGGAGTCTCTGGTTTATGTGGCCCTTTTGTCTTTTGGGCTAACGTTTTCCTCGTGTCTTTGGTGTGCTTCATTCCCCTTTGTTCCAGGTGGGCTGGGACCACTTGATGCATCTTAGATGGCTATTCACAAGCTTTTAAGACCCCAGACACCACTCACCAAATGGAATGTAGAACATTTTCTTAATAAACTTTGTTATGCCAGTTGACTTAGATGTCCCCCGAAACCATGGTCCCCAGACCCCTGCCCCTGCTACTCTGTCCCTCCAAGTGTTTGGTTGTGTTCAGGAAACTTCTTAGCTTTTGATTTAGTCCAGTTATGCTGACTTACCCTGTATTGTGTGTTGTCCTTCCCTTCACCTAATATAATTTTTGTCTACTGACTAGTTAGCGAATTCGCCTCTTCCTCCCTCCCCATCCTCGTAACCGTCAAAGAATGTTTTCTTCTGTTCTTAAACCTTTCCTTAAGTTCTTAAAATAGTGGTCTCATACAATATTTGTCCTTTTGCAACTGACTAATTTCACTCAGCATAATGCCTTCCAGATTCGCCCATATGAGATGTTTTGCAGACTTCTCATTATTCTTTATCTTTGCATGGTATTCCATTGTGTGAATATACCAAAATTTGTTTATCCATTCATTTGTTGATGAGCACCTAGGTTGTTTCCTTCTTTTTGCTATTGTGAACAGTGCTGCAATGAACATGGGTGTGTATATATATCTATTCCTGTGACGGCTCTTCTTTCTCTAGGAGATATTTCAAGGAGTGGGATTGCGGGATCATACAGTGGTTCTATTTCTAGCTTTTCAAGGAAGTGCCAAATTGATTTCCAAAGTGGTTGTACCATTTTATATTCCCACCAGCAGTGCATAAGTGTTTGAGTCTCACCATAGCCTCTCCAACATTTATTATTTTGTGTTTTTTGGATTAATGCTAGCCTTGTTAGTAGGGTGAGATTTGTTAGTAGGGTGAGGTGGAATCTCATTGTAGTTTTGATTTGCATTTCTCTAATGGGTAATGATTGAAAACATTTCTTCATGTATCTGTTAGCTGCCTAAACGTCTTCTTTGGTGAAGTGCCTGTTCATGGCCTTTGCCCATTTTTCAGTTGGGTTATTTGTCTTTTGTTGCTGAGGTTTTGCAGTATCTTGTAGATTTTTTTTTGGTAGATTTTAGAAATTAGACTCTGATCAGATATGTCATAGCCAAATTTTTTCTCCCAGCGTATAGGCTGTCTTTTTACTCTTTTGGTGAAGTCTTTGGGTAAGCATAAGTATTTGATTTTTAGGAGTTCCCACTTATCTAGTTTCTCTTCTGTTGTTTGTGCATTGTTAGTTATGTTTTGCATTCTGTTTATGCCATGTATCAGGGCTCCTAGCAGTCCTTATTTTTTCTTCCATGATCTTCATCGTTTTAGATTTTATATTTAGGTCTTTGATCCATTTTGTGAGTTTTTGTGCATTGTGTGAGTTTTGGGCCTTGTTTCATTTTTTTGCAGATGGACATCCAGTTATGCCAGCACTATTTGTTAAGAGGCTGTCTTTTCCCCATTTGACAGACTTTGGGCCTTCGTCAAATATCAGATGCTCATAGGTGGATGAATTTAAGTCCAGGTTCTCAATACTATTCCATTGGCCTACATATCTGTTGTTGTACCAGTACAAGACTGTTTTGACTACCCTGGTTGTATAATAGGTTCTAAAATTAGTGTGAGGCCTCCCACTTTGTTCTTCTTCTTCAGTAATGCTTTACTTATCTGGGGCCTCTTCCCTTTCCATATGAAGTTGATGATTTGTTTCTCCATCTCATTAAAAAATGTCTTTAAAATTTGGATTGAGATTGCGTTGTATCTGTAGATCTCTTTGGGTAGAATTGACATTTTCACAATGTTGAATCTTCCTATCCATGAGCAAGGTGTGTTTTTCCACTTTATGTAGGTCTCTTTGGGTTTCTTACAGTAGTGTCTTGTAGTTTTCTTGGTATAGGTCTTTCATGTCTCTGGTGAGATTTATTCCTAAGTATTTTATTTTCTTGGGGGCTATCGTAAATGGTATTGATTTGGTGATTTCAAGTTCTCTTTGTTGATGTAGTGGAATCCAACTGATATTTGTATGTTTATCTTGTATCCTGATACTTTGCTAAAATCTTCTATTAGTTCCAGTGGGTTTCTTGTGAATTCTTTGGGGTTTTCTTTGCATAAGATTAGACTGCAAATAGGGATACTTTTACTTCTTCCTTACCAATTTGGATGCCCTTTATTTCTTTTTCTTACCTTATTGCTCTGGCTAGGACCTCCAGCACAATGTTGAATAAGAGTGGTGATAAAGGTCATCCTTGTCTGATTCCCGTTCTCAAGACTTCCTCCACTTAGGGTGATGTTGGCTGTTGGCTTTGTATAAATGCCCTTTATTATGTAGAGGAGTTTTCCTTCTATTCTTATTTTGCTGAGAGTTTTTATCATGAATGGGTGTTCGACTTTGTCAAATGCATATTCTGCTTCAGTTGATAAGATCATGTGGTTCTTGTCTTTTGTTTTACTCATGTGATGGATTACATTGATTGTTTTTCTAATGTTGAACCATCCCTGCATACCTGGTATGAATCCCGCTTGGTCATGGTGAATTATTTTTTTTGATATGTTGTTGAATTCTATTGGCTAGAATTTTGTTGAAACTTTTGTGTCTATTTTCATGTAATTTTCTTTTTTGTGGTGTCTTTATCTGGTTTTGGTATCAGGGTTATGCTTGCTTCATAGAATGAGTTTAGGAGTATTCCATCCTTTTCTATGCTCTGAAATACCTTTAGTAGTAGTGGTGTTAATTCTTCTCTGAAAAGTTTGGTCGAATTCTCCATTGAAGCTGTCAGGGCCAGGGCTTCTTTTTTGTTGGGAGTTTTTTAATTACCTCTTCAATCTCTTCTTTTGTTATAGGTTTAGTTAGTTATTCTACCTCTGTGTTAGTTTAGGTAGGTAGTGTATTTCTAGAAATTTGCCCATTTCCTCCAGGTTTTCAATTTTGTTAAAGTACAATTTTACATAGTGTTCTGTTATGATTCTTTTAGTTTAGTTGGGTCTGTTTTGATATTGCCCATCTCATTTCTTATTTGGGTTATTAGTCTCCTCTTCCGGTTTTGTTTTGTCAGTTTGGCCAATGGCTCATTGATTTTGTTGATCTTTTCAAAGAACCATCTTTTGGTCTTGTTAACTCTTTATATTGTTTTTCTATTTTGTTTAATTCTGCTCTAGTTTTTATTATTTTCTTATTTCTGGTGCCTGCGGGCTTCTCTTTCTGCTCTATTTGTTCGATATGTAGGGTTAACATTTTGATTTTGGCCCTTTCTTCTTTTTGGATGTGTGCATTTATTGCTATAAATTGACCTCTGAGCACTGCTTTTGCTGTGTCCCAAAGGTTCTGGTAGAATGTATTTTCAATCTGATTTGATTTTGTGAGTTTCTTTATTCCACCCTTGATATCTTGGATAACCCATTAGTTTTTGTGCAAGGTGTTGTTCAGTTTCCATGTACTTGATTTTTTTTTTTCCTTGCTGTTTCTCTGCTTGATTTCTTTTATGGCTTAATGGTCAGAAAAGATGCTTTGCAATATTTTGACATTTTGTATTTTGTTAAGGCTTGCTTTGTGGCCTAAAATGTGGTCATTTCTGGAGCATGTTCCATGTCCATTGGAAAAGAATGTATACTTGGCTTCTGTTGGGTGAAGTGTCCTGTATATGTCTATGAGGTCAGGTTGATTGATTATGGCATATAGATCTTCTGTGTCTTTATTGAGTTTCTGAATGTTCCGTCCTTCACCGAAAGTGGTGTGTTGAAGTCTCTTACTCTTATTGTGAAGCTATTTCTCTTTTCAATGCTGTTCGAGTTTGTTTTACATATTTTGGAGCCCTGTCCTCCTGGTGTATTGACCCTTTAATCATTATATGATGTCCTTCCTTATCCTTTGTGGTGGATTTTGCTTTAAAGTCTATTTTGTCAGAGATTAATATGCCAGTCCTGCTCTTTTTTGATTCTTGTTTTCCTGATATATATATTTTCCGTCCTTTTAGTTTCAGTATTTTTGTGTCTTTGAGTCTAATGTGTATCTCTTGTAGGCAGCATATAGATGGGTCATGTTTTTCTTTTATCCATTCTGGCACTCTTTGTCTCTTTTTGGTTGTATTTAGTCCATTTACATTCAGCATAGTTATTGATAGGTATTAAAAAAATTTTTTTTTTATGAGTTTAGTGTTGTCATTTTGATTTTTTTTTTTCTGTGTGTTGTTCATAGTGTCATTGTTCCCCTTAATTTTCTGTGCTGAGTTGTTTTACTTTATGTACTTTCTTTTCATCTTTTTCATTGTTTTTGATTTTGTATTTGTTGAATCTTTATGTTTTTCTTCTTTTTTATTTTAATGTGTAGGATTGTTAGTTTCCTTTGTGGTTACCTTAAAATTTACCTCTGTTTTTTTTTTTTTTCCCCCCTGGGTTATTTTTCTAAGTTTAAACCAGTCTTTTATTTCTTGATATTGCTTTGACTTCCTTTGCATATGAAAGTTCTATGATGACATTATTTAGTTCCTCTTTTTTGTTTTAATGTTGTCATCTTTTACATATTGAAGTCTCTGTTTTCCTGTTTTCAATGTTTTAGCTTTCATTTATTTTCGTGACTTCCTTATCTGGGTTGATATCTGGTTGTTCTGTCTAGCATTCTAGTCTTGTTACTTGATGTTATTGATTTCCTAACTGGAGGACTCCCTTTAGTTTTTTTTTTTTTTTGTAATTTTGGTTTGGTTTTTACAAATTTCCTAAACTACTGTTTATCTGGAAATGCCCTAATTTTGCCATCATATTTGAGAGACAGTGCTGCTGGATATATAATTTTTGGTTGGCAATTTTTTCCTTCAAGGCTTTATGTGTGTCATCCCATTGCCTTCTTGACTACATGGTTTCTGCCCAGTAGTCCAAGATTAGTCTTTGTGGATGACTTTTTTTAAATCCCTAAACAAAACAAACAAACAAAAAAACCCATGGCAATGGAGTCAATTCTGACTCATAGTAATCCTATAGCCACTCTTAAATGTCTTTATCTTTGGTTTTGGCAAGTTTGATTATAATATGTCTTGATGGCTTTCTTTTGAGATCTAACCTGTGTGGGGTTCAACAAGCCTCTTGGATAGATATCTTCTCATCTTTCATGGTATCAGGGAAGTTTTCTGCCAATGAATCTTCAGCAGTTCTCTCTGTATTTTCTATTATCCCTCTCTGTTCTGGTACTCCAATCACTCGTAGGTTATTCTTCTTGATAGAGTACCACGTAATTCTTAGGGTTTTTTTCATTTTTTTAAAAAATTCTTTCATCTGATTTTTCTGAAATAAATTGGTGTCAAGGGATTTATCTTCAATCTCACTATTTCTGACTTCCATTGCATCAGTTCTGCTTCTATGAATTTCTATTGCGTTGTCTAATTCTGAAATTTTATTGTTAATCTTTTGGATTTCTGTTTGCTGTTTCTCTATGGATTCTCACAGCCTATTAAATTTGTCATTATGCTGTTGTATAATCTTCTTAAATTCCTCTGTTGCTTTGTCTGTGTGTTCCTTGGCTTGGTCTGCATTTTGCTTGATCTGCTTCCTGATCTCTTGAAGAACTCTGTGTATTAATCTTTTGAATTCTACATCCGGTAATTCCAAACATGTTCTTCCTCTGAAAGGTTTCTTGGTTCTTTGTTTTGGTTGTTTGCTGAAGTCATCGTAGCCTGTCTCTTCCTGTGGTTTGATACTGACTGTTGTCTCCGAGCCATGAATAAGTTATTAACTTTATTTATTTTATGTTTGCTTACTGTGCCCTGGTCTCTTGTTTTGTTTTGATATGCCCAGATAGGCTGGTCTTGTAAGTTAGTTTGATTATTGGCATCTTTGAAGCTCTTAGATCCTGTTACTGGGTGGGTAGAGCTGTTAGTAGTTATGTAAGCCCAGGAGTCCGTTTAGGTTTCTTATGTGAATTCAGCTCAGGTGTCCAGGTCGTTGGTCACTGAGCATGTGATGCAGGCTCTCACCTACAGTCCTAGACAGGCAGGGGTCATTGGAGTAGGCCCAGGTATCTGGCTACAGTAGGGGTCATGTACTGAGCAAGGCAGTGGGTGGACTGCTGCACCTCAGTGTCTGGGAAGAAGGCATGTTCCTGTTCCCTAGAGCGTGAAGGTGTGTGTTTTGTAGCCAGGCTTTGGGCACCCAATGCTGTTGGCTGTAAGGACTGGGAGGCACCACTCATTCTTGGACCTCTGTCACAGGTGGCGAGGTGGAGTGGGTGGGACCACCAGTCTTCAGGCGCCTGTTGTGGGTAGGTGAGGACCCTCCTTAATAGGCAGAATGGTGTCAAATGTCATGAATCTGCCACTCCCCCTTAGCCATTGTAGTTGAAAATAGGCTTCAGGTATATACCATGTTTTACTGTGTTAGTGAGGGCCTAAGCTGTTGAAATGGGCCCACACAGGCCTATGCAGGGGTAAAAGGTATTCAACGTTTGTGGAACCCTTATGCCTTTGCCTGGGCAAAGGGCTGTGCCTGCCCTGAGTTCTTGGCTTAGGGGAGCTGGCAGATTATTTACTCCTCTGCTAATTTGTTCCCTCTCCAAGGCCGGAAGAGTGGCTCACGATGCGCAACTGGTCCCACTTCTGGCTTGAGGTGGTGGGGGGACAATTGCTGAAGCCAGACCTGGAGCAGAGTAGAGTAGGGAGGGCATGGGTAAATGGAAGACAGGTACTTCCCAGAGGGGGTAAAGGGCTTTTTTGATCCCGTGTGGTAGGTTAGAC
Organism: Loxodonta africana; assembly: GCF_030014295.1. Taxonomy (NCBI): domain Eukaryota; kingdom Metazoa; phylum Chordata; class Mammalia; order Proboscidea; family Elephantidae; genus Loxodonta; species Loxodonta africana. The sequence continues at coordinate 14,437,179 of NC_087362.1, forward strand.
ACTTGCACTTAACTTTTGCATGTTCAGCACCTCTTTCCCTTGGTTCCGCAGGCTTGCAAAAACTCTCCGCTGCTCAGTTTCTCCTGGTGTGGAGTCAGGAGCACTACTGCTTGCCTCATCCTGCATGTGCTGGCCGATCCAGCCTGCAGAGTGCCGGCCAGGTCAAGTCTGGCAAATCCTCACTGCTTCTGAACTATCTCTCCCTCTCCCTGCTGCTCAGTTTGACTCCTCATCTCTCTCTTTGATGTTCAGAGCTCCTAGATTGTCATATATAATCAATTTCGCTTGTTTTTTTGGGTCTTCATTGTAAAAGGGACCACAGAAAGCATCTGACTACTCTGCCATCTTGGCCCCACCTCCTAGACTGAAAACTTTTGAGAGCAAGGACTGACTGTGTGCCTAACCAATTTACTGTATTAGCTATCACTTTCCATTCCTTCTGTAAAGCATATTGAATGGTGCTCATATATGGAGAACCTACACTGAGTCTGGGCTACATTGAATATACTGCATAATTTTGCTCCTAAATAGTTAAGTTACTACATATGCTTACCCCAAAGGCGATGAATGTATTTCTTCCCAAATACAATTGCACTAGTCTTACTGTAATCATGTAATTTAATTAAATATTGCTTAAAATGATGAAATATGATTATGACAAGAGAAAAATTATTGTTCGTGTCAAAGCTAATTTGAATGATTTGGAAGGATTGAGGAGTTGCTCAAAAAATGCTGTCAAATTAAATGTGGTTGAGGTAACAATAAAAGAATGAATAAAATTAGAACAATTCTATTGTTGCAGTAAGGTAGCTTTAAAGTATCTTTAGGTTTTTATTCCAATTGAAAAGAACCCAGTCGTAGACAATGCATTATGGGTGTGACTTATGCATCTATAGTTTAACTCAAATCAGTAGACTCATAGGCAGAAGCAAAAGCTTTGGCCGCCTCACATTATAAGACTGGTGAGTGCGTGTGCATTATGCTTTACTTCAGAGGAAATTCTTAATTTTTTTTTTTTAACGTTTTCCTGTTTTACCTGACTTGTATATTTAACAGACAAAATATTCATCTCAATTGTGCGTGATCCAAAGGCTTCTACTGGGCTTGCTTTGCTTTTTCTGCAGACTCTGCATGATCCATGGGTTCAGAGTGGAAGTTGTTGATTAATATTTATGGAGAGAATAAGCAGATTTCTCAGGAGCAGAGCAAAGTCTGAGTGGTTAGTTAAAATAAATAGGGACAAAAAATGGAAGTGTGTTTCCATCTTTTCTGGGAAGGAGAGGAAAACAGGAGTTGAGCTGGTTTGCAGTATAGGTTAAGGCAGATCATTTCTGGAAAGTCTAGTGGTATGTGATTAAACATGGTCATTTGTTTTGTGTGCTAATCAGGAGCAACTGCAAACTTTTAGGAGAGGAAAATAAAACAGTTTAGGAAAAAAATTAATTGAAATTGAAAGAGGAAAAAGATTAGAGGAAGGGAGACTATAGTGTATGTCCAGAATTATTACCGTGAATATGGGATTAAAATATTCTGAACCGTAATGATGAGGAACTATGATGAATTAATCATCCATGCTGCTAAAAAACCTAAAACAAACCTGTTGCCATCGAGCTGATTCCGACTCCTAGTGACCCTATAGGACAGAGTAGAACTGCCCCATAGAGATCCTGGTGGATTTGAACTGCCAACCTTTTGGTTAGCAGCTGTAGCTCCTAACCGTTATGCCACTGGAGAGTAAAGTCTTTCAGAGCAAGAATATTTTCACATTTATTTTTGAATCTCAAGAGCTTAGCACAGTGTTGGCACACTGTAATCAATAAATAGATGTCTGTTAATGCATTAATGATTAATAAAGGCTGAAAGATTGTGAGAGGTAAGTTAATGTGTCCTTAAAATGTCTGAATCTTAAACCAACCACATAGGAAAGACTGTGGCACACCACAAAGGTGTACTATGATCCAGTAAGAGTGGTTATGAAATAGGCTGTGGGACTTCTAGATTTGTTAGATTTGTTTTAGGACTTATGATACACATACTCACCTCACCTGGAGCCTTGAACACAGGTGAAGCTTTTGATCAAGAACTCTTCTTGGGACTTCAGGATGGCCCAAGAAATATTGGATCAATGTGTGGACATTTTGAGGAGATACTGGGGGTGGAAAAGGGAAAATTTAATGTTCTTCCCACAGAACCCAAACTTCCTATTTCATATCAGAGGATTTTGTGGAATGGAGTCCCTGGGCTTCATTCTAAATTGCTTCTGGCTGCCTAATGCATGTTTGTTGTTCACTTTTATTTTTAACATTTTCTGAGAGTAATTTCAGAAGGACTGATCTTCTGAAAAGGCTGGTATTTGGATTATATGTAAATATGCATTCTGAAAAAGCAGAGACTCATAATGGTTTTAGCATTATTTCAGTAATTTAAACAGTAGACAATATTTAGAGGTGTGGGTTCTTTTATATCTCCACTGTACAATCTGTCTCGGCCACCTCTTTGTTTACAGGTGCAACTCCAAATTGAGTACCTGGAACAATGCCTGGCATAAATTAGATGCTCAATAAAAGCTTGTAGAATGACTGGCTAAATGCTTCTTTCCCCTCCTTAGCAGCTGGCTAACCTTGCAGCATTTGAGAGACAGCTGGATAATTCTAGGTCACGTAGGAGTCCAGACTCATATTATGAGAGGCTGAAGACTGGGCACACTGCAGATAGATCATTTATTTCTCTAGCGAGCTCTTTTCCACCACTGACTCCTGCAAATTCTAATGTGTTGGCTTTTATGTTATGGTATGAAGTCTACGCATCTCGTCAGATTTCAGAAAAAAGGAAAGAAAGATATTTATAGAGAAAGAGCATTGAGGAGCACTTTTGCCCAAATAGTATTGATCCGAAACTGAACCCTTCATATAAAGCAGAGTTTTCTGGAAATCATTTCATGGAGTGATGAAATCTTGTTATAAACTTCATTAAGATGATTCTTTGTTTGGAGAGAAAAGAGTAGACAAAGATGACTGATAACCGTAGTTTATGGAAATAATTCTGAATTACCCAAAACCCAGTGCCATCGAGTCGATTCCTACTCATAGCGACCCTATAGGACAGAGTAGAACTGCCCCATGGAGTTTCCAAGGAGCGTCTGGCAGATTGAGCATTTAAATTTTAGGCTTAAAATAATTCCTGTCTTATGGTATGAAATAGACCAGGGAATTCTCAGTTATTGTACATATTACTCAAGTTGTTAGTGCTGTCCAGTGTCTATCTCACAGTTCTTTACAGTGTAAAATTAATCACAATTTATGAGATATGTCCCAAAATGCAGAAATTTGACTTTTTTTTTTTACCATTTAACAGAGCTGTTTGTGTACAACTCTTTTGATATGTTTCACACAAAAAAATTTCTTTTTTTCTCTAATGCAAATTTTACCAAAGCCTGTTTAAATTGGTCCTCCTCATGTTAAAAATATTAACCGGGAGGGACAGGAACCCCAAGGTCAGCACACAATATGAAGAAGGAAGGGATATGTCTGGAATGGGACCTTGAAAGACATAGCTGTCATCAAAGAATCTGTCATTCCAACTAAACAACCTGGGGCAATTTAGTCCTGAACTTCCAGTACTGTTGCCATGGTTTCTAGACAAAGATGATAGTGCTACATTCCAATTATATCCTTCAGAATGACAGATAACTGAAAAACAGGAAATGAGGTAATAAAACCTCAGGTGACCCAGAAGAGATGTGATAGATACAAGCGACAGAGAAGTGAGGAATGCAAGTTTATATATGTCTAAAAAACACCTTTGTGATTTAGAATGCAAATATATCTTCTGCCAACTCTTCAGACTTTCAAGAGCAGTTTTATCCTTTGTCCAGTTCATTATTCAAAGCCAGGTATCTCTTGCTTAATAGAAATTCCCTTCACAGCATTTTAAACTTGGAGAATTCATGAATTAAGAGAATTAAAAAGAAAATTCTTGAACTGTGAAAAGTGAATTAATAAAAAGTATTCCTTGAATTCTGATAATGTTATAAACAGGGCAATGCCATTTTTCTTTTCCTTTGAAATTGGGATCAAATGTAATACTTGGTTATTCCAGTTGAAGATATTATTGTAAACTTTGTACCCCGCTGATATCTGGAAAATATCAGATGATAAATAGTATGTTGGCAGGAAGTTTTCTGCTGTGCTATTGGATTATAATGAAGATATTAGCTCCTGTTCAGTAGGAGAAATCACCAGACAGGGATCAAAAGGTTAACAATGAAGTTAGCAATTGTTCGGTAGATATGACCTGGTGCAGACAACTCTGTTTCTGTGTTTGCTACAATTAAGCAGAAAGGAAGCATTTTAACCCCTTACTGACATGAGGTAATTTTTTAAATCTCTTTAATCTTGGTTTCTTCACCTGTAAAATGACAATAGCCATTTCTCAGAGTTGTGATTTCACGTTAGATAATTCATATAAAATACTTAGGTCAATATCTGGCCCATAACCCTAAGTTATTGCTGTCTCTTGCCATATACACTGTTTTAAGGTGTACAACTCTTACTCTAGCAGAAGAACCCAACAGACATTGATTGGTAAAGTCAATGGTTGAAAAAAAAAATACCTCTACAAAAAGGTTAAAAAAAAACAACAAAAAACTATTTTAGATGTGAAATTAGATGTGTTTGAATGATAGTGAAGAAGAGCACCAATTTAGCAATTGGTATTTTTTTTTTTTTATTTCAAGGATTACTGCCAGCAGAGTGAACAGAAGCATTCTAGATGTCCTGAACCCTGCAGTGACACCTCCTAAGTTTCTCTTTCCAGGTATTTATTTTATGATACTTTGAGGACAACATAGCATTTCTGTTAACACATTGAATACAGCTGTTACAGTTTTATAAATACCATTTTAATCATTGGATTTTTATATATAGACTTAAAAAGTTTTGCTGGATTCTTAAACGTGACTTTTGCTATATTAGGGTGCAATATTTTCCTCAGCAAGTATTATTTTTATAATGGAAGCCATTAGGAAAAGCCAATCTATTTAGTAGGAAGTTTTCTGTATGACAAATGTTGCAAGAATCAATTCTAGGCTTCTATGTAAATAATGGTATGATAAAGGAAAAAAATAAAGAAAAATGAGGATTTTTTTTTTTCCGTTCTGTGATTGCCTTTAGAAAGATCTTGGCAATTTGGAATACAACATTTTGTGCAGTTTTTAAATTTTTTTGCTTTGCTCGTCTGTTCTTCACACATCGGGAGAAGTATTTTTCATTCATAAACCTTGAAATTTGACATATCGTCATATACAATGTATATATGTACATATATATAATTATATAAGGCATATAATTTTAGTGAGCATTTATGGAAAAAGCAAGTAGAGACCTAGGATAATTTCAGATAAAAACAAATCAAAAACAGGCTTGTCTTGGAATTAAATAAATCAATGGGATTTTGAGTTATTACAGTTTTTATATGGTGTGGCTACTTTGCCATATAAACATCAGAAGGCAGTCACTTCTCTCTTCTAAAAGCTGACTTGGGGAACTGACATCTATTTTCATTATTAAATCATTTCACCACATAGGACACAAAGGAAAATGATGATATCCTATTAATATCTAGACAAAGTGTGAGAGGGTCTTGGTGGCTTACCTTAAAAGAGATTTCATATTGTTCTCCTCCCCAGATTTCTAAACCAGGGTCATAGCCACCCAACTCCCAAAACCATTTTCGATCCACAGCAAAGAGGCCTCCAGCCATAACAGGGGACCTGTGGAATGAATAAAATAATCATTAAAGGACTAGGAACATCAAGGACAATGGCATTTTGCTTGAAAATAAAAAAAGCAAACTTTAAGATAGGCTGTAGTGGTCAATTGCATCGACCTTTCCAGCACTGGTTTTCTTTGAGTGTAGCATTCTCCTGGGGCCTCTAATTGAAGTGGACGTGGAGTGAGGGTAGGGGAAGAGTCCTTCTGAGGATTAAACTTTTCAGTTCAGGTTTGAATGTGACTAATGCCTCGTAGAGCCACATTAGCTTCATCAGTCTGTCGTTAGAAATATCTGAAGTTAGTGTCTGATACATTGAGAGATATCACTTAATTCCATGGTTTTTCCTCAGAGTGAAGGGGACCCTTTACTGTTAGACAGATAAAGGTATAGAAAACGCTGTTGTAGACAGTATCTTTGATTTAATCTCTCATTATTCCCTAAGCATCATTAGATGCAGGCCATCTCCACTTTACAGATTATGAAATGGGCAGTAGAATATTAAATAAACAACCAAAATTGGTTATTTAATTAACATGCCAAAGTTGGAATTTGAACTGTCTTTTCACTTTAATGATATTCTTTTTAGACCATTTTTGTCTTTCCGAGAAATATTCCTTTTGCTCAGTAGTTTTCAGGTATTCCACTCTGCTAGTATGCATTGCAGTCATGTAGTCATGTTGCTGTATAATAGGAAAATTATAATCATTGGACCCTGCCCTAAAATTTTGTAGGTCAAAAGTAGTGCTCACTATGTGCTGGGGTCTAGGCTAAGAACTTTACCTAATTACCTTGATCAATCCACATAATAATCACATGACTATCATCATCCCTCTGTACTGTTTGCCAGTTCAAATCCACTAGCTGCACCTCGGGAGAATGATGTGGTGATCTGCTTCTGTAAAGATTTACAGCCTTGGAAACCCTACGGGGCAGTTCTACTCTGTCCTGTAGGATCACTCTGAGTCGGAATTGACTCCATGGCAATGGGTCTGGTTTTTTCGGTACAGTTTGAATAGTTCCTGGGAGGTGCAGATGGTTAACGTGCTCAGCTGTTAATCGAAAGTTTAGAGATTTGAATCCACCCAGAGGTGCTTGGAAGAAAGACCTGACAGTCTACTTGCTAAAAATCAGCCACTGAAAATCCTATGGAGCACAGTTCTACTCTGACACACACGGAGTGGCCATGAATCAGAATCTACTCAAGAACAGCTAGTAAACTGATACTGTTCAAAGAAACACGAACAGAGATGTTGGAAACATTGTCCAAGGTTGGAGGTAGCATGTGGTGGAGCTAGAACTCGACCCAGGTCCTCTGATTTCAGTCTTCTTGTTTTTCACTACTATACTGTATCTGTATCAGTGTTTGGGGATGAGGAGAGACAACTACGTACATGTGGGTATTAAACAATTAGACAGCACCTTTACTCAGGCCAAGCAGATCTTTTTTTATTTTTGTTAGACCCCTTTCAATATTATTGGCCATTGAATATAGATTTTCAAGCAAATTTTAAAAAAAAAAAAAAAAAACGATTTCAGCATACTTTATGTGATAGTTTTAAAGTTTTTTTTTTTTTTAAGTTAAGGGTATTCACAAATAACAGTATGAGATATTAAATACTGAATTTATTTTGTATAACTTGAATCATTTTAAATTTTTTGAGCATTCTTAATGGCTCAGAATATGGTCTATCTTGGTAAATGTTTCATGTGCATTTCTGTTGTCGTTGGGTCAAGCTCTTTATAAATATTTATTAGGTTGAATTAGTTGACGGTGTTGTTATTGATTTTCTGTCTTCTATCAATTAGTGACAGGAGGTACTGAAATCTATGTCTATAATTATGCATGTTTATTTCTTCTTGCTGGTCTATCAGTTTTTTGCTTCCTGTATTTTACTTCGTTAATAAATGTGTAAATGTTTAGCATTTTCAAATCTTTTTGTTGACTTATCATTATGATATGACCTTTGTCATTCCTTGCTGCTGACATCTTTTGCTGTTGTTGTTAGGTGCCTTCCAGTCTCCAGCTCATACCAAACTTACATATAACAGTGCAAAATGTTGTCCAATCTTATGCCATTTTCATCTACTGACATCTACTTTGATATTAGTATAGCCACTCTAACTTTCTTTAGATTTGTGTTATCTAAACACTAATCTATAACTTTCTCTATTCTCTTGAATAGAATTATTTGTGTCTTTAAATTTAAAGTGGTTTTCTCGTAGGCAGCTTATTAGTGGGTCTTGCTTTTTTACAATCCCTGCTTTTTAATTGGACAATTTAAGTCATTAACATTTAATTGATTATTCATATGTATGCAAAAGCTGGACAATGAATAAGAAAGACCAAAGCAGAATTGATGCCTTGAATTATGGCGTCAGCTAAGAATATCGAATATACCATGGACTGCTAGTTGTTGTTGTTGTTGTTAGGTGCCGTCAAGTCAGTTCCAACTCATAGCGACCCTATGCACAACGGAAGGAAACACTATCCGGTCCTGCGCCATCCTTACAATTGTTGTTATCCTCGAGCTCATTGTTGCAGCCACTATGTCTATCTACCTCATTGAGGGTCTTCCTCTTTTCCTCTGACCCTGTACTTTGCCAAGCATGATGTCCTTCTCCAGGGACTGATCCCTCCTGACAACATGTCCAAAGTATAAAAGATGTGGTCTCGCCATCTTTGCTTCTAAGGAGCATTCTGGTTGTGCTTCTTCTAAAACAGACTCTTTCGTTCTTTTGGCAGTCCATGGTGTATTCAATATTCTCCACCAACACCACAATTCAAAGGTGTCAATTCTTCGGTCTTCCTTATTCACTGTCCAGCTTTCTCATGCATATGATGTAATTGAAAATACCATGGCTTGGGTCAGGCGCACCTTAGTCTTCAAGGTGACACCATTGTACTTCAACACTTTGAAGAGGTCCTTTGCAGCAGATTTACCCAATGGAATGCGTCTTTTGATTTCTTGACTGCTGCTTCCATGGCTGTTGATTGTGGATCCAAGTAAAACGAAATCCTTGACAACATCAATCTTTTCTCCATTTATCATGATGTTGCTCATTGGTCCAGCTGTGAGGATTTTTGTTTTCTTTATGTTGAGGTGCAATCCATACTGAAGGCTGTGGTCTTTGATCTTCATTAGTAAGTGCTTCAGGTCCTCTTCACTTTCAGCAAGCAAGGTTGCATCATCTGCATAATGCAGGTTGTTAATGAGTCTTCCTCCAATCCTGATGCCCTGTTCTTCTTCATATAGCCCAGCTTCTCGTATTATTTTCTCAGCATACAGATTGAATAGGTATGGTGAAAGAATACAACCCTGACACACACCTTTCCTGACTTTAAACCAATCAGTATCCCCTTGTTCTGTCTGAACAACAGCCTCTTGGTCTATGTAAAGGTTCCTCATGAGCACAATTAAGTGCTCTGGAATTCCCATCCTTCGCAATGTTGTCCATAATTTGTTATGATCCACACAGTCAAATGCCTTTGCATAGTCAGTAAAACATCCTTCTGGTATTCTCTGCTTTCAGCCAGGATCCACCTGACATCAGCAATGATATCCCTGGTTCCACGTCCTCTTCTGAAACCAGCCTGAATTTCTGGCAGTTCCCTGTCGATATACTGCTGCAGCCATTTTTGAATGATCTTCAGCAAAATTTTGCTTGTGTGTGATATTAATGATATTGTTCTATAATTTCCACATTTGGTTGGATCACCTTTCTTGGGAATAGGCATAAACATAGATCTCTTCCAGTCAGTTGGCCAGGAAGCTGTCTTCCATATTTCTTGGCATAGATGTGTGAGCTCCTCCAGCGGTGCATCTGTTTGTTGAAACATCTCAATTGATATTCCATCAATTCCTGGAGCCTTGTTTTTTGCCAGTGCAACTTGGACTTCTTCCTTCAGTACCATCGGTTCCTGATCATATGCTACCTCTTGAAATGGTCGAACATCGACTAATTCTTTTTGGTATAATGACTCTGTGTATTCCTTCCACCTTCTTTTGATGCTTCCTGTGTCGTTTAATATTTTCCCCATAGAATCCTTCACTATTGCAACTCTGCAGCTCTACTAGAAGAACAAACAAATCTGTCTTATAAGAAGTACAGCCAGAATGCTCCTTACAGGCAATGCTCCTTAGAGACTTTTCTTACACATTTTGGACATGTTATCAGGAGGGACCAGTCCCTAGAGAAGGGCATCATGCTTGGTAAAGTAGAGAATCATTGTAAAAGAGGAATACCCTCAAGGAGATGGATTGACTCAGTGGCTGCAACAATGGGCTCAAGCATAACAACTGTGTGGATTGTGCAGGACTGGGTAGTGTTTTGTTCTTTTGTACATAGGGTTGCTATGTACCTGATGGCACCTAACAACAACAACATGGTTAGGTTTAAATGTATTATCTTCCTCTTTGTTTTCTGTTTCTCTGTTATTTCTTTTTTCTTCTTTTTCATTAATCAAATATTTTTCTTAATATCCTTTTTGACTTGTTAGCTATATTGTTTTATTTTTTCAGTGATTAGAAAAAATTATCTATTTTTTCACAATTTATTTTTAAATGATATTATTTCATGGATTTTTAAAGACCCTTTCTTTAAGACTCTTTCAATAACATCCATTTCTTTTCTCCCAGCCTTTGGTTGTTTGTTTTTATACTTTTCACTTTATATATATTACAAATCTCTCATTTTATTATTATAGGCAGTTCCCGAGTTATAAACTCCTGACTTACAAAGGAAACAACCCCTGTGATGCCTATTGAAATTTTGAGGTATATGCAATGGTTTGTAAAAACAAATGAGTGTTACTTTGCGAGATGCATCAAAACACTATTATTATTATTGTATTATTATGTTAAAGATGTTTTAGTATATCTGGAAGTGTTTCTTTAATGATTTTTATGCATAGAAAAGTATACTACATACTATATACTAGAACAAATATTTGACTAACTGACAATAGAAATGAACCATACCTAATTGTTTTGACACATATGCAAATTCGACTTAAAGACAGATTTAGGAATGGAACTTGTTCATAATTTGGAGACTGCCTGCATTGTTTTTATCTAAGCAGTCAGTTGTCTTTTAAAGAGATTTAAATAATAAATCTGTATTATGTATTTAGCACTGTAGTTACTGTTTCCATGTTCTTAATTCTTTTCTGCTGATCCAGATACCAATTGGGTATCATTTTCCTTCTACCTGAAGAATGTTGTTGTCGTTGTTGTCGTTAAGTGCCGTCAAGTCGGTTACGACTCGCAGTGACCCCATGCACAACAGAACGAAACACTGCCTGGTCCTGAGCCATCCTTACAATCGTTGTTATGCTTGAGCTCATTGTTGCAGCCACTGTGTCAATACACCCCGTTGAGGGTCGTCCTCTTTTCCGCTGACCCTGTACTCTGCCAAGCACGATGTCCTTCTCCAGGGACTGATCCCTCCTGACAACATGTCCAAAGTATGTAAGACACAGTCTCGCCGTCCTTGCCTCTAAGGAGCATTCTGGCTGTACTTCTTTTAAGACAGATTTGTTCGTTCTTTTGGCAGTCCATGGTATATTCAATATTCTTCACCAACACCACAATTCAAAGGTGTCAATTCTTCTTCGGCCTTCCTTATTCATTGTCCAGCTTTCACATGCATATGATGTGATCGAAAATACCATGGCTTGGGTCAGGTGCACCTTAGCCTTCAAGGTGACATCTTTGCTCTTCAACACTTTAAAGAGGTCCTTTGCAGCAGATTTACCCAATGGAATGCGTCTTTTGATTTCTTGACTGCTGCTTCCATGGCTGTTGATTGTGGATCCAAGTAAAATGAAATCCTTGACAACTTCAATCTTTTCTCTGTTTATCATGATGTTGCTCATTGGTCCAGTTGTGAGGATTTTTGTTTTCTTTATGTTGAGGTGTAGTCCATACTGAAGGCTGTGGTCTTTGATCTTCATTAGTAAGTGCTTCAAGTCCTCTTCACTTTCAGCAAGCAAGGTTGTGTTATCTGCATGATGCAGGTTGTTAATGAGTCTTCCTCCAATCCTGATGCCCCGTTCTTCTTCATATAGTCCAGCTTCTCGTATTATTTTCTCAGCATACAGATTGAATAGGTATGGTGAAAGAGTACAACCGTGATTGCACACCTTTCCTGACTTTAAAGCAATCGGTATCCCCTTGTTCTATCTGAACAATGGCCTCTTGGTCTATGTAAAGGTTCCTCATGAGCACAATTAAGTGTTCTGGAATTCCCATTCTTCACAATGTTATCCATCGTTTGTTATGATCCACACAGTCTAATGCCTTTGCACAATCAATAAAACACAGGTAAACATCCTTCTGATATTCTCTGCTTTCAGCCAGGATCCATCTGACATCAGCAATGATATCCCCCACAGTACGACAAACTGACAGACATGTGGGGGTACCTGAAGAATATCCTTTTACATTTCTTGTTGTGATTCTGCTGGTGACAAAGTCTTTCAGCTTGTTTATGTCTAAAGATGCCTTTTTTTGGCCTACATTTGTGAAAGATATTTTTGTTGGCTATAGAATTTTTTTTTTATAGAATACTAAGCTGACAGCTTTTTTCTTTCAACCATCTAAAGATTTTTTTCCATTCTCTTCTCACTTGGATTGTTTCTGATGAAAAATTGGTCATTACCCTTATCTTTGTTTTTCTGTACATAATGCATCTTTTTTACTCCGGCTGCTTTTAACATTTTCTCTATATTACTGGATTTGAGCTATTGTATTATTATGTGGCTTGGTATACTTTTATTTAGTTTTATTCATGTTTCTCATGCTTGTTGTTACTTGATTTTCTTAGATCTCTGGGTACAGTTTTCATGAAATTTGGAAAATTTTTGGTCAATATTTCTTCCACATTTTTTCTGTCCCTATCCATCTTTCTTCTCTTCTTACCTACCTACCTACCTACCATCTATCTATCTGTCTGTCTATCTATCTATCTATCTATCTATCTATCTATCTATCTATCTATCTATCTATCTATCTATCTATCTATCTGTCTATCATCTATCCATCTATCATCTATCTATCTCTCTATCATCTATCTCTCTATCATCTATCTATCTAATCATATCTATTTATCTATCTATCTATCTATCATCTATCTATCTGTCTATCTATCTAATCATCTCTCTCTAATCTAATCTATCTATCTATCTGTGTGTCTGTCTGTTTATCTATCTGTCTATTTTTTCTCTCTCTCTCTCATCTGTTATCTATCTACCATCTATGTAATTATTTGTCTTTCTGTCTGTCTATCTATCTATCTATCAGTATGTTGGGCTCCAAATTACACACTTTGTTCATTTTTTAAAATTCTCTTTTCTGCTTTGTTTCATACTGGATAGTTTCCATTCTATATCTTCAAGTTCACTAATGTTTTTTCTGCATTTTCTTATTTGTTAATAATCCCCTCCAGTGCATTTTTCATCTCATATATTATATTTTTCATCTTTTGGATTTTTATTTTGGCCCTTTTTATATTTTACATGCCTCTACTTAGCTTTTTGAACATATAGACTAAAGCTGTAATTACATTTTATTGTTCTTATCTGCTAATTCTTGTTTAGTTCTTAGTTTCAGTTGAATTACCTATTCATTACGAGCCATATATTTCTGCTTCTTTGTATTTCTGGTAATCTTTGATTGAATTCCAGACCCTTACATTTTTCGTGCTAGATATTTTTGTATTCATTTAAATATTTTTGAGGTTTGTTCTGGGATGCAGTTGCATTATTTGGAAATAGTTTGATTCTTTTGCACCTTGAGGCTTGTTAGGCGGGACAGGAGCAGTGCATAGTCTATGCTAACATTCACTACTCTTAAGGCAAGAGCCTTCTGTGTGCTCTGCTTGATGCCCTTTGAATCACCAGATTTCCATTCCAGCTGGTGGGAACAGACACTATTCTTGGTCTGCGTAAGCTCTGTGCACTGTAACGCCTAATCCTTTTGACTGGTTCCTTTCCAAGTCTTTGGTGGTTTCCTCACATACATGCTTCTATCAGTGTTCTGCTGACCCTTTGCAGAACTTGGGAGCTCTCTCTCTCTGTGGCTTTTTTTTCCCCCTGGTATTCTGCTCCTGGACAGTCTACCTGTCTTAATCTTCCCAGACTCTTAGCTCTGTACCTTCAGCTCAGGCTGGGCTCTGCCTGGGTTGCGTTTCCTTGTAGTGCAGCCTGCAAAACCCTCTGAAAGGTGTAAGCTGGGGCAGTCATAGGGATTACCTCATTGTTTCCTGTCTCTCGGGGGCCACCGTCCTGCATTGCCAGATGCCCAGTGTCTTGTGTCATATATTTTGTTTGTTTTGGTTGTTTTAGGTAGGAGGGTAAATGTGGTCCGTGTTACTCCATCTTTTTTCAGAAGTGGAAGTCCCCAGACCCATCCATTAATTTTTATTTTAAACATTAACAATTATTTTTATAATTATTTTAAATAGATATTACGTTCATGTGGTTAAAAATAATTCTTTCGTACACCTGGGTTTGTGGTTTGACATTCTTGTTCTCTATTTTTTTCACTGCAAACAAACATTATTGTTAACTTCTTGGCCAATCTTCCAGAAATACTTTATGTTAAACAAATATACCTTCTTTTTTCCCCCTTTTCTGTATAAATGATTGTATACTACTTGCAGTGTTTATTATGCAATTTTTTTAACAATATATTTTGGTGATCATGCTGTATTGTACTTTGTTATTCTCTTCTATTTTTTAACGGCTTCACACTACTCTATTGTCTATGTGTATATATATATATATGCATGTGTGTGTATCTACGAACAATTAGATTATTTCCAATATTTTGCTATGCCAAAATTTTTACAATGAATTACTTTGTACACACACCATTTCCCCATCTATATGAGTAAATCTTCAGGATGAATTATTTAGAATTTAATAGTCTTTACTTTTCATGTCTGGAAGGCAAAAGTTTCGTTGTAATTGTGTCCTGACCTGAAGCTTTATGTGATGTTTCACATCAATCCAAACTCGATGATTTAGAGCCTGATTTTTTTTTTTTTTAATATAAGAGGAGAGTTAGACGAAAGTAACAACCCTATTGAAAAATTACAGATCTATCATAAAACATTAGTATTGTCTACTTTACAGGGAAGAACTGCCGGGGACAATATTTGGAGATGAACTGTGGAAAAGTTTCACAGGCTGAATGATTAAAAAAAGAAAGAAGAAGAAATGGAAAGAAAGGGGTATAAAGGATGGATTGTGGGCTAAGGAAGAGCAGGTAAAAAGGTCCCGTTTAGGAAGGGTGCAAATGGTTAACAAGATTGACTGCTAACTGCAAGTTGGAGGCTCAAGTCCACCCAGAGGCACCTTGGAAGAAAAGCCTGTCCATCTACTTCCAAAACAGCGGACTGAGGGGTATTGGTGGCTCAGTGGTAGAATTCTTGCTTTCCATGCAGGATTGGATTCCTGGGCAAGTCACCTCACGGGCAGTCACCAAGGTTCTGTCATTGGTGGATTGTGTTGTTTTGATGCTGAATAGGTTTTGGTGGAGCTTCCAGACTAAGATAGACTAGGAAAAAAGGCCTGGTGATCTACTTCCAAAAATCAGCCAAGGAAAACCCTATGGAGCACCATGATCCAGTCTGCAGCTGATCATGGGGATGATTTAGGTCCAGGCAGTGTCTTGTCTCATTACACATGCGGTTGCCATGAGTCAGTGGTCAAATTGATGGCGTCTAACAACAACCGCCACCACCACAACAAAGGAGCCTGGAGGAGTGATGTGAGGTATCCCATAGAGGGAAGAGCAAGAAACAGAAGGTAGATGCTCCAGTTAGAAGCTGTCAAGTGCTGGGGTGATGGAGGTCCCCACCTGAACTGTGAAAGTGACCTTGGGAGATGGCAAGACCCCCTGTGTGGTGCCATGCACCAGGACTCTTGGTCTGGACAAACTTTATTTTGCATGATATTGGCAAAACTGCTAGATTAGAAGAAACCATGTGCCTGGGGCAGTAGGAGTTATAGTGTTAACTGCTGTGAACTGTTGCTATGACCTGAAGGACACGTTCTGATAATTGGGCATAAGATTCTAGAAACATTGCTCTCCTTGAGAAGAGCAGCTATTATGAGAAGAGAGCCTGAATTTCCTGCCAGTTTTGTGAAGAGGACCCAGAGTTGGATTTTAGTGGCTATAAAGATATACTGTGATAGATCATGCACACCTGAGTTTGTGTACTGAAGCACATACCCCACCATACATATACGAGTTAACCGTTGTGCAAAGTTGCTCTTCATTCAAGGGAAGAAAAGATGACTGTATTTCTCATGTATTAAAGATAAAAGTTTTCATTTCGTCACACTGTTTTCTCCTCAGAGGAAAAAAACCCCAGCAGTTTGTGTTCTGCTCTCTTTTGCATTTTAAACATAATACCAACTGCTAAAACCTCCTCCCTTTGATCCCATTTTCCACAGGCTCTCATTTGTTTATCTTCATATTACTTGATTTTTCTCACAAAACTTTCTTGCTATATTTATTCCCCTAAGATGTTAACACACCTTAGACATGTTTTAATGTGGCTCTGTGTCCACATAACTTTTAACATACTAATGTACTTTATGAGTATGCTCATAATATCATAAATCCAGTTTTGAGTTTTACAATAAAAAACACCTTTCATCCTTGGGGTGTCTTTTAAAATTAACGTAACTATGAAGCAACATGATCCCACTGAAGATTCTTTGCTCTTCTGGCCGTAGACATATGGTGACTTTCCTGAATATTTAATGGAAATCAATTTTCTATTTTATATTGAGGCTATTGTTCCAGGTGATAAAATATGCTTTGTTTTTTACTTATGGTAGACAAGTTTACTTATCTACAGTAATTTTTATATTCCAAACTTTGCTGACTTTTAAATTAATGAGACTATAATGTGAAAGTGTACTAAAAACCATACTTTATTTGGTACCAGTGAAAAACTCTTTACTTTCTCCTTTGCAAACCCATTTTTCAAAGTGCGTTGTTGGTTGTTTTCTCTAAACCAAGATATAATACTTAATGGTCGTAGCCCCATCTTACGCATGTGATCTTCCTAATATTCTCTATTTCACATATTGACTCTTTCCCTCATATGTGGAAAAAAAAAAAAATGGTGGTGCTTTAATAAAAATCTTTCTCCAGGGAATTTTTATTTATTTCCTTACATTTTCAGGCAGAAAGTGTTATTTCTAATATTGATATGACTCATGTGATCCTGGGAATCAGAATAATTTTTAGAAATGACAACATGCCAAAAGATAAATATACATATAAAGTATTTAAAATGTGTACTAACAGTTAAAATTCAGATCCAGAAATCTAAAGGAAGCCTGTAAATAAATTGATTCTCAATTTCCTTTCATTTCAGTGGCTACAGTGAACATTTCAGAAATGTGGGTGGCGATGTGAATTTGATCGGAAATGAAATGGCGTGATTCCCCTCCGGACTCAGTCAAGCCAAGTCAACCGACAGAAAGATGAACCACAGAATTTGCAATTATGTCACCGGGATTTTTAGTTGGCCTGTGACTCAGAACACTTATAGCTAAAATCTAATTATTTTCAGCTAGAATTCCATTGTTCAGTAGGATGATATTGCAGGTTAAAACCCAAAAAATTCTTAATGATTGTTCTAAGTATTAAGTCATTACATGAATTGGAATTTAGAAAAAATGTGGCCAAGTAGCTACTGATAAATTCATTTTTGTAATTAATTTTTTAAAAATTACCATTTTGGTATAATTTACTTTCTTTTTATGGTATAGCAAGAAGACTATGAGGGTGTAGGAGGAATGTCACCCTTTTGTCATGCAAGGAAGTGGTCACTCTAGGGGCAAAGAATGAGGTAGGCCTTGGGGCTGGGAGAAAGAGGTCTCCTCTGGAGGACCAGGATGCAGAAGTGGCAGGAAAAATTTAGTTCTAATCAAAATGTGGCTATGCTATACTTTCTCCTGACTCATTCACCTTGGGACTATGGATATTCAATGGGGGAAATAGCTGATAACATGTAAACTGAAAAAATCATGTAAGTACAGAGGCTTAACCCAGGAAAATCAGGGCTATGGTTGGTACAAGCATAGCTGAGTAAGCTGAGGTTTACTCTCTCTGCTCTTTGCAGTGTCAAGAAGTCCTACTGGAGGATGAACCCCCAAAACTATTGCCCTGAGATAATCTTCAAACCTTAAAGTGTAAACGAAAAATGGCCCCTGAAGTCTTCTTTAAACCAAACAATTGTTGTTGTTGTTGTGTACCACAGAGTCAATTCTGATTCATAGCAACCCTGTAGGACAGACTAGAATGGCTCCATAGTGTTTCCTAGGCTGTAATCTTCATGGGAGCAGATAGCCATGTCTTTTCTTCTGCAGAGCAGCTGGGGGATTTGAACTGCCAGCATTTTGGTTAGCAGCTGAGAGCTTAACCATCATGCCACCAGGGCTTCTTAGTAAAGAATGCTTGCCTTGAGCATCGTGCTCAAGTTTTAAAGAACTATCTATGTGAGACCAGATTGACAACACCAACCCCAAAGTTGAGCTAGAAAGCGAGGTTATATCAATGGAGGAGCAACAATTCAGAAAAGGCGAGTGAGAATGGTTGTGCGACTTGAAGAATGTAATCAATGTCACAGAATTTGACATGTAGAAATGGTTGAATTAGTGTGTGTTTTGCTGTGTATGTTCTCAACAGCAATTAAAAAACAAAAAATAAAAAGAAGTCCTACTGGACAAGTGACTCTGATCTATGCCTCGGTATCATTGTGCTTCTTACTTCCTTTGCTGTGCTACTCCAGCAAAAATAGCAAGAGAAATTTTTGGGTTTTCTTTCTAAGAGGCCATCGTTATTTGAACTGTGTCCTAGAAATAAGAGGTTCTTTGACTTGCAACATAGAGGAAGGACGCTAAAAGTAGCACAATTAACAAGATGAGGATCTCAGATTTGTTAAATTTGGGTATTAAATGGAATGTGACTTTATGCTAGGTTGTAACAATAATGGCCCAAGTGATTCACAACTTCCTGTATCCATGCCCTTTTGTGGTACCTCCCACATTGATGTTCTTAGCCATGTGATTTGCTTCAGCCAATAGGACATCAAAAACATGGTGCAAGCAGAGACCTTGTGCATTAGGGCTTACCTTCTCTCTCACTGCCTCTGGAAGCCTGCTATCAGGTGAAGAAGCCTGAGCTAGCCTGCTGGAAACACATGGCCCAGCTGACAATCAGCACAAGCCACCAGATATGTAACTAAGAGTATTTTAGACCATCTAGCTCCCTTTGAGCCGCTAGATGACTACGGCCACACGAGTGACCCGAAGCAGTGGGTGAAAAACTGTCCTGGTTTGCATGAGACTATTGGGTTTTCTGAGATGCCAGAAACTGGGTAAGTCTCAGACAAAGCAAGGTGAGTTAGCTGCTCTACCCAGGCAAGACCAGAAGAACCTTTCTACAGAGCTCAGTCCAAATTTATGACCCTCAGCATCTGAATCAACAAAGTTCTGGGATGATTTGTTATGTACCTATAGATAGCCAATATAGACCTCATTTTGAGTTCCAAGCTCTTAGAGGAGGACATATTAGAAATTTTATTAGGCTACTGATAAATGATAAAAATTTCAGTTGTTATTGTTGTTAGGAGCCCTCAAGTTGGTTCCAACTCATAGTGACGCTATGTACAACAGAATGTAATTTACTGCCTGGTCCTGCGCCATCCTCACAATTGTTACGCTTCAACCCATTGTTGCAGCCACTGTGTCAATCCATCATGTTGAGGGTCTTCATCTTTTTTGATGACCCTCTACCAAGCTTGATGTCCTTCTCCAAGGACTGGTCTCTCCTGATAACATGTCCAAAGCAAGTGAGACAAAATCTTGCTATACTTGCTTCTAAGGAGCATTCTGGCTATACTATTTCCAAGACAGATTTATTCATTCTTCTGGTAGTCCATGGTATATTCAATATCACTAACACCATGATTCAAAGGCATCAATTCTTCTTCAGTCTTCCTTATTCATAGTCCAGCTTTCACATGCATATGCACCATGGTTTAGGTCAGGTGCACTTTAATCTTTAAAGTGACATCTTTGCTTTTAACACTTTAAAGAGGTCTTTTGCAGCAGATTTTCCCAATGCACCGCGTCGTTTGATTTCTTGACTGCTGCTTTCATGGTTAGTTTCTTAATTTCTAAGGGCTGGTTGACACAAGCTCATTTCTTGTTATTTCCACTAGTACCATATGGTATACTGCAATGTATAACTGGATTTTGGAGCTGCTCATAATGAAAGTGAAAGCATTTTATTAGAAAAAAAACTTTTATTTTTCTAGATTTACAAATATTAGGGTTTATAAAAGACTTAGTCTAGAAGAATAAGGGCCAACTAGTTATCTAAAAGCTGGTGGCAGAATTATGACTTTTCAGCTTTTTGGCTAAAATGTGGAGGAAAACAAAATTGTAAGTCACAGTACAAATTTTGTGCTATTTTGTACTATGATTTATAATATTGTCTTCATCACACACATAAACACATATAATATATGTAATGGTTTAAAAGGTTTTATAAAATTCAATATGCTTTTTTGCTCTTTATTTCATATTTAGAATAGGATACTCTCCTGTAAAAGGATACAAAGAATGAATGGAAGAAGAAATCTTGTGTATGTCACTACAGATTATGTAGGACATTAAACCAAACTTTTTTTTTTTATAGCCATAAATATAGTGTGATGGCCTTGGTTTGATGTTTCAATTAAGTTAGTGGTTCTGAAGTCGCTCAGAAAACTGCTGTCTCTACATCTTCACTAGCTGGTGCTGAGTTTAACGTGAGATGAAATTGAAGACTGTTGATGCCAAGGGCTGCATCAACAATTGTCTCAGTGGGGGCAAGAGGAGAATGGATATTTTTTCAGTCTTAGTTTTCTATTATATAACTAGTATGTTGTGTCCCTTAGCTACTTCTCTGTGTCAGAAGTCTTTGGGTGGTTTTTTTCTTGACTGCTAACTGAGAGGTTGGTGGTTTAAACCTACCCAAAGGTGCCTCGGAAGAAAAGTTTGGTGATCCACTCCTGAAAGATCACAGCTATTGCAGGCCTTATGGAGAACAGTTCTATTCTAACACATGTGGGGTGGCCATGAGCCAGAATAGACTTTTTTTTTTTTTTTTTTGGTGGCCTAAAATGGCATGTGTGTGTTTGTTTAAGTATGTACAAGTGGAAAGCTTACCAAGAATGGGGATCAAAGTGATTAGTTCCAAAATATCTTTCCTCACTCCTATGGCGAGTGGGTGAATGGATTCACCTATGTGGACAGAGCTGATGTTTTCCTACTCTATTGGAAACCCAGGTGCCGTAGTGGTTAAGTGCTGTGGCTGCTAACCAAAGGGTCAGTAGTTCAAATCTGCCAGGCTCTCCTTGGAGACTCTATGGGGCAGTTCTGCTCTGTCCTATAGAGTCTCTATGAGTCAGAATCAACTCTATGGTACTGGGTTTTGTTGTTGTTGTTGTTGTTTGTTTGTTTTGGTATTTCCTGGTACAGGTCGCTATGAGTCAGAATCGACTTGACGGCACTGGGTTTTCTTTTTTATTTTAGGTGCATGCTAAACAATATACTGGAGCTATGCCCCATTGCTCAAAAATGACAGAATATACCTGGTATCCCCTAAAGAACTCTCCTCAAAGATGCCTGGGACATCTCTCTTTCAGTAATGGGAGGGATTGAAGGATTGTCTTGAAGTATAATTTTTGACTCCGGTTTATATTCTGTAATTATTTCCCAAGTCTAATTCTTATGCAATTCTTATTGGATATATTCTTATATAGTTTCTAAGTGGCCACAGATTTTATTAGGGCCTCATATTACATATCAGAATAATGACCATGGTGATTGTTTTAATTACCAATCTTCTTATAAGACTGAAATGGTGCAAACTCTCCAGGCCTGAGTAGACAAATAAGGTCACATTAACACTAATAATCAGATTATAGTGGTTTTAGGATCCATCTGCCTGACAATAGGGCTTCAGTCTTCTCCCCACTGGCTATTCCCAATTCTCTGTGAGTCCCCAGGGATGTCTCCTGTGAGCTCGGAAACCAGTTTGATTGTGCTTTTCTACTGCAGCCCATTAAGTCACCTTGCCATTGTGCCTGTTACCAGCCCCTTCCAGGAGAAAGGGATCGTGTTCCATTGGCCGTGGCCATCCTTTTTTGCTGCTGCCCTGGTACAAGGTAGCCATGCGACCTTGACCTAGTGCATCCCCCCATCTCTTTCTTTATAACCCCTTAACTTCCTCTTCATATGAAAGATCTATGACTACATTTTTTTAGCCCATCTTTTTTTGTTTTAATGTTGTTGTCTTTTACATAATGACCTCTCTGTTTCCCTGTTTTGAGTGTTTTAGCTTTGATTTATTATTGTGATTTTCCTAACTGGGCTGATATCCGGTTGCTCTGTCTTATGTTCTAGTTTTGGGTTATTATCTGATATTATTGCCTTTCTAACCGGAGGACTCCCTTTAGTATTTCTTGTAATTTTTGCTTGGTTTTTGCAAATTCCCTAAACTTCTGTTTGTCTGGAAATGTCCTAATTTCACTATCATATTTGAGTTTTGCTGGATATATAATTTTTGGCTGGCAATTTTTTTCCTGAAGGCTTTATGTATGTTACCCCATTGCCTTCTTGCCTGCATGGTTTCTGCTGAGTAATACGAGCTTACTTATACTGACTCTCCTTTCTAGGTGACTTTTTGTTTATTCCTAGCTGATCTTAAAATTCTGTCTTTATCTTTGGTTTTGGCAAGTTTGATTATAATATGTCCTGGTGACTTTCTTTTGGGATCTACCTTGTGTGGGATTCAATGAACATCTTGGAAAGTATCTTTTCATATTTTACAATATCGGGGAAGTTTTCTGCCAACAAATTTTCAACAATTCTCTCTGTATTTTCTGTTATCCCCAGCCCTGTTCTGGTACTCCAATCACTCATAGGTTATTCCTCTTGATAGAGTCCCACATAATTCTTAGGGTCTCTTCATTTTTAAAAATTTTTTTATCTGATTTTTCCTCATATATATCAGTGCCAAGTGCTTTATCTTCAATTTCACTAATTTTGATTTCCATTGCCTCAATTCTGCTCTTATGACTCTCTATTGAATTGTCTAATTCTGAAATTTGTTAATCTGAATTTTTGTTTGCTGTCTCTCTCTGGATTCCTGCAGCCTATTAAATTGTCATTCTATTCTTGTCTAATCTGCTTCAGCTCTTCTAATGCTTTGTCTGTACGTGTCTTGGCTAGTTCTGTGTTTTGCCTGATTTCCTTCCTGATCTCTTGAAGAGTTCTGTATATTAATCCTTTGTATTCTACCTCTGGTAATTCTAGGAGATTCTTTTCATCTGGAAGATTTATTGATTCTTTGTTTTGGGAACTTGCTGAAGCCATGGTGGTCTGCCTCTTTATGTGATTTGATATTGAATGTTGTCTCTGAGCCATGAATAAGTTATTATATTTATTTTATGTTTGCTTACTGTGTCCTAGCTTCTTGTTTTGTTTTGTTTTGACATGCCCAAATAGGCTGCTCATGTGAGCTAGTTGATTATTTGCACCTTTAAAGCTCTAACATCCTGTCACCAGGTAGTTAGAGCTGTTACTATGTGTGTGAGGCCAGAAGTCCATTCACTTTTCTTATACAGATTCAGCTCAGGTGGCCAGGTAGTTGGTAGCCAATTATGTGGTACAGGCTCTCACCCCTCTCCTACCTCTTGAGTGCCAAAGCTGTTGTGCATGCTCAGAGACTCACAGTCTTTTATCACTACAGTTCTTTCTGCTTCTGGACTCAACCTTGTTCTCCACAGATGCCACTTACCATCCCTCTGGCCAGGCAGGGGTGGGAGCTGGGGAGCAAATGCTAATCCACCCCCTTGAGATGCTCCTTATTTCCTTTTTATTTCTCTCCTGGTTTCCCAAACTCTTCCCTCCTTCCTTAGTTAAAAAAAAAAAAAAAAAAAACCCTGACCCCACACATATTGACACATGCAAATAGATGCCCATGGGCTGTGGCCAGTCCACAAGAAGTCTGTCACTGAATCTCAGTTCACTTACATAAAACACAGATCAGATTTCATAAAATTATCAGGATGGGGACTCCAATGTCCTGTTTCACCTCATTTGTCTTCTGTCATTACCTTCATCCTTTTCTCAAATCCATATTTTGGCCTGGTTGTATCTCTCAGATCCTTACACAATGTCAGTGAGTACACATTGCTTTAGCCTCTTCACCTCCTCTGTATTCTAACCTGTTAACTTCCATGTTCCTTTACCTTCTGTCACTCCCCCTGCAACTCACCCCCTAATTCCACTATCCCTTCCTTGTCCAGACTCTTATCACTCCTGTCAAAAAGGCAACAAAAGGAACACAGCAACAATGTGAAATGGCAGAGTAAATCACTTACTTCACCAGTGATGAAGACTGTTCAGAAGCTAAAAATTTTAAGTGCAGAGTGGGAAGTCTTCCTTTTGGATACAAATATAACTTTTCATTCAAGGGATAAATGCTAGTTATTAAAATCCAAGCATGGATGAAACTGCAGGAAAGCTTGTTATATGCTTCATTTATTTAATAAGAATCTGATAGTTCTTTCTTATGAAAACATTACTCCTTCATCTTAGGAGGGAATGCAAAATATACTTTTTCCTCTTCAGAACTAAATGCAACTCAAAAGCAATTTTTGTCTCATTTTCTAGCATTTTATATCAAGCTAGAAAGTTGGGATCGACTCGACGGCACTGGGTAGAATTTACTATAAGTGGCATGGAATTTTAATACAGCTTATCAAACCATGCCTTTTAATAAATTCCTATTGTACATCTACCCTGCTTAATGACCTTAATTCCTTAAAAACAAAACAGATAAAGAAAACAGAACCTGAAAAAAAAAATTGTTAAGCAAAAAAAAAAAAAAAAGGCTATAATTTATAAAAAATTTGGATAAAAGCAGCATCTTATTGGCCCCTCTAAGTCAAATGTATCTCTAAATACGTTTCCTCAAACTACACATGGCAGGAAGAAAAATAACAGTCTAGCTATGCTGTATATTCATGTCCATGTTCATCTCTCTCACATTCTATGGCAGTTTTCAAACATGTTTGCACATTTTTTTACCTTTTTTCCATCAGGAGGTGAGGTCTGTATCCCTCCCCTTGAATCTGGGTGGGATCATGACTGCTCTGACCCATAAAGTATGGCAGAGCTGATGCCATGTGTCATGGATTGAATTATGTCCCCCCAAAACATCTGTCAACATGGTTAGGTCATGATTCCCAGTATTGTATGTTTGTCTACCATTTTGTCATCTGATGTAATTTCCTTATGTATTGTAAATCCTATCACAATGATGTTAATGAGATGGATTAGTGACAATTCTATTGATGAGATCTACAAGATTAGATAGTGTCTTAAGCCAATCTCTTTTGAGAAATAAAAGAGAGAAGAGAGCAGAGAGTTGCAGACCTCATCTCACCAAAAAAAATAGCACTGGGAGCAGAGAGCATCCTTCGGACCCAGGGTTCCTGCTTGGAGAAACTCCTAGACCAGGGGAAGATTGAAGACAAGGACCTTCCTCCAAAGCTGACAGAGAAAGCCATACCCTGGAGCTGATGTCCTGAATTTGGACTTCAAGCCTACTAGACTGTGAGAAAATAAATTTCTCTTTGTTAAAGCCATCGACTTGTGGTATTTCTGTTATAGCAGGCCTGGATAACTAAGATACCATGTGACTTACAAGGTGGCTTATGAAAGATTGTGCTGCTTCTATCTTGTTAGGTGGAACATTTGATCTTGGCACTCTGAGCTACTATTTGAGAATTCAGAGTACACTGAAGCCATCATGCTGGCAGGACTATACAAGCCACATGGGGAAGTCATATAGAGGTGTTTTGATCCCTTTCTTGCTTAGGCTACTTTAGAGTAAATTCCCTTCAGTCCTAACAAATACCAAAACCAAAAACCAAACCCCTTGTTCTGATTCATAGAGACCCTATTGGACAGAGTAGAACTGCTCCATAGGGTTTCCAAGGAGTACCTGGTGGATGACAACCACTGACCTTTTGACTACCAGCTGAGCTCTTAACTACTGCAGCACTGTGCCTCCTGCCTGACAAATACACTCTTCCCTAACATCCCAGTTACTTTTTAGAGTAGATCTTTCAGAAAATTTATGCCCATATCTACAATTCATAAATAACTTTTCAAAATAACAGAAAAGACATTAATCCTGAAGACCAAATCTATGCTTCATTATCTATTGCTGTGGAACAAGCCACCTCAAAACTTAGTGATACAGGGAAAAGACAGTCTTTTTAACAAATGGTGCTGGCATAACTAGATATCCATCTGCAAAAAAATGAAACAAGACCCATACCTCACTCCATGCACAAAAACTAACTCAAAATGGGTCAAAGACCTAAAAATAAAATCTATATAAAATATAAAGATCATGGAAGAAACAATAGGGACAATGTTAGGAGCCCTAATACATGTCATAAACAGTATACAAAACATTGCAAACAATGCAGAAGAAAAACTAGATAACTGGGAGCTCCTAAACGTCAAACACCTATGCTCATCCAAACACTTCACCAAAAGAGTAAAAAGATTACCTACAGATTGGGAAAAACTTTTTAGCTATGACATTTCCGATCAGCACCTGATCTCTAAAATCTACATGATACTGCAAAAACTCAACTACAAAAAGACAAATAACCCAGTTAAAAAATGGGCAAAGATATGAACAGACACTTCACTAAAGAAGACATTCAGTTAGCTAACAGAAAAAAAAAAAATTTTTTTTTTCCAGATACATGAGGAAATGCTCACAATCATTAGCCATTAGAGAAATGCAAATCAAAACTACAATGAGATTTCATTTCACTCCAACAAGGCTGGCATTAATCCAAAAAACAGGAAATAACAAATGTTGGAGAGGCTGTGGAGAGATTGGCACACTTATACACTGCTGGTGGGAATGTCAAATGGTACAACCACTTTGGAAATCGATTTGGTGCTTCCTTAAAAAGTTAGAAATAGAACTACCATACGATCCAGCAATCCCACTCCTTGGGATATTTCCTAGAGAAATAAGAGACTTTACACGAACAGATATATGCACACCTATGTTCATTGCAGCACTGTTTACAATAGCAAAAAAGATGGAAACAACCAAGGTGCCCATCAATGGATGAATGGATAAATAAGTTGTGGTATATTCATGCAATGGAATACTATGCATCGATAAAGAACAGTGATGCATCTGTGAAACATTTCATAACATGGAGGAATATGGAAGGCATTATGCTGAGTGAAATTAGTCAGTTGCAAAAGGACAAATATTGTATAAGACCATTATTACAAGAACATGAGAAATAGTTCAAACAGTGAAGAAAATATTCTTTGATGGTTACGAGAAGGGGGAGGGAGGAAAGGTGGGAGAGAGGTATTTACTAATTAGACAGTAGATAAGAACTACTTTAGGTGATGGGAAAGACAACACACAGTGCAGGCGAGGTCGGCACAACTGGACTAAACTAAAAGCAAAGAAGTTTCCTGAATATACTGAATTCTTCGAAGGCCAGTGTAGCGGGGGTGGGGGTTTGGGAACCATGGTTTCAGGGGACATCTAAGTCAATTGGCATAATAAACTCTATTAAGAAAACATTCTGCATCTCACTTTGAAGAGTGGCGTCTGGGGTCTTAAACGCCAGCAGGTAGCCATCTAAGATGCATCGATTGGTCTCAACCCCCCTGGACCAAAGGAGAATGAAGAACACCAAGGACACAAGGTAATTATGAGCCCAAGAGACATAAATGGCCACATAAACCAGAGACTACATCAGTCTGAGACCAGAAGAACTAAATGGTGCCCAGCTACAACTGATGACTGCCCTGACAGGGAACATGACAGAGAACCCCCCTGAGGGAGCAGGAGAGCAGTGGGATGCAGACTCCAAGTTCTCATAAAAAGACCAGACTTAATGGTCTGACTGAGACTAGAAGGACCCCGGTGGTCACGGCTCCCAGACCTTCTGTTGGCCCAGGACAGGAACCATTCCCGAAGCCAACTCTTCAGACATGGATTGGACTGGACAATGGGTTGGAGAAGGATGCTGGTGAGGAGTGAGCTTCTTGGATCAGGTGGACACTTGAGACTATGTTGGCATCTCCTGCCTGGAAGGGAGATGAGAGGGTGGAGGGGGTTAGAAGCTGGTGAAATGGACACGAAAAGTGAGAGTGAAGGGAGAGGGCGGGCTGTCTCATTAGGGGGAGAGTAATTGGGAGTATGTAGCAAGGTGTATACGGGTTTTCGTGTGAGAGACTGACTTGATTTGTAAACTTTCATTTAAAGCACAAAAATTAAAAAAAACCTTAGTGATACAAAACATGTAATATTTGGGATATACTTAAGCTAAAAAATTACTGATTGTTTACCTGCAATTCAAATTCAGCTAGGTATTCTGTATTTTATCTGGCAACTGCAGGATGTAGACAGCTTCTTTCTTGCAAGGCTCCTATGTCAATGCCAGGAAAGGAATGTCATTGGCTTTGCTTGGGCCAAGTATCTAACCCTTACCATAAAATGAGGCGGATATAGCCCACTTCTCTGTCCTGTGCAGCAGGATTTGTCACCAGAAGAAAGGAAGCATTCTGGGCTGACATGGATACTAGTCTCTACAGTCTACTACACACCTTCCTGTGTTTCACCCCCACCTTGATCATCAGACGAATATAGGTGGAACTGGGGGCTTATTGGAGAAATCCTTCACAGTTTCAGATGATGAAGATTATTACTATTGGCTTTAGTGGTGCACATTTTAGAGGAATTTGATATTTACAAGGGATATTTTCATCAGCTACCTAGCAGATAGCTGAGGAGTAAGCTGTAATTATTGTTAGCTGCCATCAAGTTGACTCAGACTCATGGCGACCTTATGTACAACAGAACAAATCGTTGCCTGGCCCTGTGTCACCCTCACGATCATCAGCCTGTCCATCATTGTGTCTGTTATGCCAATCCATGTTACTGAAGATTGCCCATGCCCTTCACCAAACATGATGTCCTCCTCTAGCAACTGATCCTTCTGATGATGTATTCAAAGCAAGAGAACATGACAATGTTCATCGTGATCCATAAGGTTTTCATTGGCTGATTTTCAGAACTGGATCATCAGGCCTTTCTTCCTAGCCTACAAGCTTCGATGAAGCCTGCCCGCTATGGGCAACCCTGCTGGTATTTGAAATGCTGGTGGCATAGTTCTCAGCATCATAGCAATATGCAATACGGTACAGTAGGAAAAACCGACCGAAGGGTGTGAAAGCTGTGACAGTCCACCCCTTTTCAGCTCAATGAAACAATTATTGAGAACTTAAGTTCAAGGTACTATATTCAGTGATGAGGAAACAAAAACAGTAGTAGCCTGTGTCCCTCTGGCATCAGGATTAGTGGGAAACACAGAACACAGTAAACACAGTGTCCAGCGGGAAATGTTTGAGGTGTGTGTAGCACATTAAGGTGTTGTCAAAGGCGGGTATGTACCTTACCTGGTGTGGGAGTGGGATGAGCAGGAGAGGATAGTTGTGCATTTCAGGCAGAGGAAACGGAACAGACAAAAGCACAGAGAAATAGCATTATGTGTCCCCAAAGGGGTTTGGCACATGTGGTGTATGGGATATATGTTGGTATGTGTAAATACGAGCATGTGGTTAAAGCTGGAGTATGAAATGCAAGGCAAAGTGGTGACAGTGAGGCTAGAAAAGTTGGCAGCAGTGTAAATTTTGAAGTTTTTGTGTACCATGTTATAGGGGTCCCCAGGTGGTGCAAACGATTAAGTGATTGGCTATTAACTGAAAGGTTGGTGGTTTGAGTTCAACCAGAGACAGTTTAGAAGAAAGGCCTGCTGATCTACTTCCAAAAGTTCACAGCCATTAAAAACCCTGTGAAGGGCAGTTCTCCTTTGACACACACGAGGTCTCCAAGAGTTGGAATAGCCTTGAAAGCAACTGTTGTGTGTGTGTGTGTGTGTGTATCATAAAAGGAGCATGAACTTGATTTGGAGCTTTCAGTTCTTATTCTTTCTGAATAATGGGCTGATGAAAATTGTAGAGTCTTTCCCAAAATACATGCATATTTGTCCAAAATTCCTCATAAAAAATCAGAGGAATTGTGGATGTCTCTGGAGCCCTGATGGTGCAGTGGTTAAAAGCTTTGCTGTTAATCAAAAGGTCAGCAGTTTGAATTCACCAGCCACTCCCTGGAGGCCCTACAGGGCAGTTCTACTCTGTCCTATAGAGTTACTACGAGTCGGATTTGTCTCGACGGCAACAGGTTTGGTTTTTTGGGTTTACAGATGTCTCTGGACATCTAGGAGGTTTATGGCTCCCATCCCAGAGAGTTGCTGACTAGGTACCATCAGCAGGGTACGGAATGGCACATTCCACTTCTGTTTCTGATAGAGTACTCTGACGACAGTGTAGGTAGTGGATTTGAGGTGACAACACTGGAGTGGAGAGCCCAGTTGGGGGTGACCACTGTCTGTGTGAGAGATAAGGAAACACTTGTTCTAGTGCTGTAGAATCAGGATGGATGGGATAAATATTTAGGAGGTAAAACTGGCAGGACTTGGTAATTGATTGATGTGGGGAGCAGGGGTGGGATGGGCTGGCAACTAGTTCAGGTATGAGGCAAAGGAGGAGTCTCAGGTCACGCAGAAATGTAAAAGATCAAGTTAACATTACAATTTTGGGTCAACAAGTAAGATTTGACTACAAAGAAGTCTTCTTGTTTGACTCCTAATCAGCCTTTGAAAGTAACCTGGGAAAATGAGTTTGAAAAGTACTTCTTGTAGTCACTTATTCTTTGGAATCATTCCCTGAAGCTAAATAAAAGTGCTATTCCTTTTTGAAGGATGATTTCTTTACATGAATATTTCTTCATTTTTGTTTATTTAAGGTCTTACTGCATTGTAGTCAATACTTCCATTATAAGGGTGAAGATATTTACATTGAAGTTCAAGAGTTAATGTAGAAATCATGCTTAAAATAGATAGTGCTTTAAATATTTGAGATAAACAGAAGGCAATTAGAATAGACTCTTACAAATTTGTGTTAATCTAGGGAAACACCAGTTGAAATTCATTAACAACTCAGAAGTATAGGATGCTGTTTTCATTCATATTTGAGGAAAAAATCTTTTTTTTCCCCCACTATCGCATAATTTCTTTCTAGTTTTGCTCTGCAAATTAGCATGGGGAATACATATAACCAAACTTCACTTAACTTTCAATGACCACTATTGACAAAAGTCAGTGTTGCTAGGGCAGAAATCCACCATCCTTCTGTCAGTTTGTTGTACTGCGGTGGCCCGCATGTTGTTGATGCTGGAAGCTATACCACTAGGATTTCAAATACCAGCAGGATCGTTTGTGTTGAACAGGTTCCAGTGGACCTTCCAGACTAACACAGACTAGGAAAAAAAGCCTGATGACCTACTTAGCCAGTGAAAACCTTGTGGGTCACAACAGAACATTGTCATATGTGCTTGCTTTGGGCACATCATTAAAAAAAAAAAAATAGGAGGGATCAATTGCTGGAAGAAAAAATCAAGTTTGGTGAAAAGAGATGGCCAGGGAAGGTGAGGAAGACCCTCAGTGAGATGGATCGGCACAATAGCCACAATGATAGACTCAGACTTGTTGGAGGTTGTGAGGGTGATACAGGACCGGGCAACATTTCGTTCTGTTGTGCGTGGGGTCGCCATGAGTCAGAGCCACCTCAATTGCAGCTAACAACAACAATGGCAGAAATGAATCACCGAATATCTTGTATCCTGTTGTTTAGAAAGTACTCAACTTCACCAGCCTCTCTTAATTGTCCACTGAAAAACTATTGCACCACTTAATTTGAGATGCAATTTTGATCATTTCTTCCTAAGCTTTACATACACAATAAAATAGACACACAAAATAGGTCAGAAATACCAGAGGGGCGGAGGGACCATAGGCCCTAATGTTACCTCTTAGGCTAGAGAGTATGAGCGTGAAGGCTGGAGCATACATCTCCCCCTCACAGATAAAATGCAGGAAAAGAATGAAGGAAAAGTGAATCAGTATAAGGTGTCCAGAGAGACTCTCTGTTGGGTCCATTTCTTGCTTGGGAGGACTGATACCTAGGATGCCAGGACAGGCAAGCTCCAGGAGGGTACATAAATCTGTCCCTTCCAGAGCACAACCATCACGCACAATGGAGTTCCATTCATTTTACTGAGAGCCAGTTTGAGTGTTTAGGAACCTGGAAGAAGTTGGTTGAAAAAAACCATTACCTCAGAAGAAGGGATAAAAGCTGGAAGTCAGAAGTCTGGGTGAAAGAGTTGTTTTAGAAAGGCTGGCTGTAGTTATGACCTGGCACTCTAGGGACTTAGGACGGCAAGGGAGAACTTGGAGGGCAAGGGAGAAACATGTGAAGGGAAGTGGAGGTACCCCATCCCTGCTATCTTTTATTTTTTGTATTTGTAGTTGTAATCTCTTAACTCTATGAGCCAGCTGTGAAACTCTCAGGGCCTGACCAAAAAGGTTTAGAAATTACTCATAAGAAACACCTAAACTTAATACCAAGATGAAAATGTACCTCCAATTGTCCTTGTATCTTTTACAATTTCGTTTAAATGGGTTTAGAGAGTACCATATAGCTTTGTTGTTGTTAGATGTCATTGAGTCCATTCCGACTCATAGTGACCCTATGTACAACACCATGAAACACTTCCTGGTCCTGTGTCATCTTCACAATTGTTGTTATGCTTGAGCCCATTGTTGTACGCACCGTGTCAATCCATCTTGTTGAGGGTCTTCCTCTTTTTCACTGGCCCTCTAATTTACCAAGCATGGTTTCCTTCTCCAGGTACTGATCCCTCCTGATAACGTGTCCAAAGTATGTGAGACAAAGTCTTGCCATCCTTGCTTCTAAGGAGCATTCTGGCTGTACTTCTTCCAAGACAGATTTGTTCGTTCTTCTGGAAGTCCGTGGTATATTCAGTATTCTTTGTTAACACCATAATTCGAAGGCATCAATTCTTTGGTCTTCCTTATTCATTACCCAGCTTTCTCGTGCGTATGAGGTGTTTGAAAGCACAATGGCTTGGGTCAGGCACACCTTTGTCTTTAAAGTGCCATCTTTGCTTTTCAGCACTTTAAAGAGGTCTTTTGAGCAAATTTGCCCAATGCAATGCCTTGTTTATTTTATTTTTTTGTGCTTTAAGTGAGTTTCCAGTGTCACTTTCTCATACAAAAATTTATACACACATTGTTATGTGACCCTAGTTGCTCTCCCTATGATGTGACAGCACACCCCTCCTTTCCAACCCAGATTTCCCTTCCCGTGTCTGTTCAGCCAGCTCCTGCCCCTTTTTGCCTTCTCATCTTGCCTTTAGACAGGAGCTGCCCATTTAGTCTCACGTATCTCCTTGAGCCAAGAAGCATTCTCTTCATTTTATGTCTCATAGTCCAGTCTAATCTTGGTCTGAAAAGTTGGCTTCAGGAATGATTTCAGTTTTGGGCTAACAGACTCCAGGGGCCATGTCTTCTGGGGTCCCTTCAGTCTCAGTCATACCATTAAGTCTGGCCTTATTACTAGAATTTGAATTCTGCACCCCACTTTTCTCCTGCTCTGTCGGGGCTCTCTGTTGTGTTCCCTGTCAGGGTGGTCATTGGTGGTAGCTGGGCACCATCTAATTCTTCTGGTCTCAGGCTCATGGAGTCCATGGTTCAGGTGGCCCTTTTTGTCTCTTGGGCTGATATTTTCCTTGCGTCTTTGTTGTTTTTCATTCTTCTTTGCTCCAGGTGGGCTGAGACCAATTGATGTATTTCAGATGGCCACTCACTAGCTTTTAAGATCCCAGATGTCACTCACCAAAGTGGGATGAAGAACATTTTCTTAATAACCTTTGTTATGCCAATTGACCTACATGTCCCCTGAAACCATGGTCCCCAGGCCCCTGACCTTTTGGTGCAGTCTTTTGATGAGCATAAGTGTTTGATTTTTAGAAGTTGTTATCTAGTTTCTCTTCCAGTGTTTGTGCATTGTTAGTAATGTTTTGTATTCTGTTTATGCCATGTATTAGGGCTTCTAGCACTGTCCCTATTTTTTTCTTCCATGATCTTTATCATTTCAAATTTTATATTTAGGTCTTTGATGTATTTTGAGTTAGTTTTTGTGCATGGTGTGAGGTATGGGTCTTTCTTTTTTTTTACAGATGGATATCCAGTCATGACAGGACCGCTCGTTGAAGAGGCTCTCTTTTCTCCATTTAACAGTTTTTGGGCTTTTGTCAAATATTAGCTGCTCATAGGTGGATGAACTGATGTCTGGATTCTCAATTCTGTTCCATTGGTCTATGTATCTGTTGTTGTATCAGTACCAAGCTGTTTTGACTACTGTGGAGGTACAAGAGGTGCTAAAATCAGGTAGTGTGAGGCCTCTCACTTTGTTCTTCTTTGGTAATGGTTTACTTATCTGGCGCCTCTTCCCTTTCCATGTGAATTTGGTGATTTTTTTCTCCATCTCGTTAAAAAATGTCATTGAAATTTGGATTGTGATTTTGTTGTATCTCTAGATCGCTTTGAGTAGAATAGACATATTCACAATGTCGAGCCTTCCTCTCCATGAGCAAGATACGTTTTTTCACTTTGTTACCGTTTTGGATACCCTTTATTTCTTTTTCTAGCCTAATTGCTCTGGCTGGAAACTCCAGCACAATGTTGAATTTAAGAGTGGTGATAAAGGGCATCCTGGTCTGGTTCCCATTCTCAAGGGGAATGCTTTCAGACTTCTTCAATTTAGGATGATGTTGGCTGTTGGCTTTGTATAAATGTCCTTTATTATGTTGAGGAATTTCCCTTCTATTCCCATTTTGCTGAGAGTTTTTAACGTGAATAGGTGTTGGACTTTGTCAAATGCATTTTCTGGATCAATTGATAAGATCTTGTGGTTCTTATCTTTTGTTTTATTTATGTGATGGATTACATTGTTTTTCTAATGTTGAACCATCCCTGCATACCTGGTATGAATCCCACTTGATCATGGTGAATTACCTTTGTTATGTTTTTGAGTTCTATTGGCTAGAATTTTGTTGAGGATTTTAGTGTCTATGTTCATGAAGGATAAAAAAAAAAATTGGTCTGTAATTTTCTTTTTCGGGGGTGTCTTTACCTGATTTTGGTATCAGGGTTATGCTGGCTTCATAGAATGAGTTCAGGAGTATTCCACCCTTTTCTATGCTCTGAAGTGCCTTCAGGGCCAGGGCTTTTATTTGTTGGGAGTTTTAAAATTATGTTTTCAATCTCTTCTTTTGTTATAGGTTTATTTAGCTGTTCTACCTCTGTTTGTGTTAGTTTAGGTGTGTAGTGTGTTTCTAGAAATTTGTCCATTTCCTCTAGGTTTTCAAATTTGTTAGAGTACAATTTTTCATAGTATCCTCTTATGATTCTTTCAGTTCCTGTTGAGTCCGTTGTGATATTGCCCACCTGATTTCTTATTTGGGTTATATGCTTTCTCTCCTGTTTTTCTTTTGTCAGTTTGGCCAATGGTTTATCAATTTTGTTTATCTTCTCAAAGAACCAGCTTTTGGTCTTGTTAACTCTTTCAATTGTTTTTCTGTTTCATTTAATTCTGCTCTAATTTGTATTATTTGCTTTCTTCTCGTGCCTGAGGGCTTCTTTTGCTGCTGTCTTTCTATTTGTTCAGGTTATAGGGTTAATGTTTTGATTTTGGCCCTTTCTTCTTTTTGGATGTGTGCATTTATTGCTATATATTGACCTCTGAACACAGCTTTTGCTGCCTCCCAAAGGTTCTGGTAGGATGTGTTTTCATTCTTATTTGATTCTGTGAATTTCTTTGTTCTGTCCTTAATTTCTTCTACAAGCCAGTAGTTTTTGAGCAAGGTATTGTTCAGTTTCCATCTGATTTTTTTTCCTTGCTTTTTCTGTGATTGATTTCTACTTTTATGGCTTTATGGTCAGAAAAGATACTTTGTAATATTTTGATGTTTTGGATTTTGTTAAGGCTTGCTTTATGACCTAATATGTGGTCTATTCTGGAGAATGTTCCATTTGCATTGGGAAAGAAAGTATACTTGGCTGCTGTTGGGTGGAGTGTTCCATATATGTCTATGAGATCAAGGTGGTTGATTATTGTATTTAGATCTTCTGTGTCTTTATTGAGCTTCTTTTTGGATGTTCTATCCTTCACCAAAAGTAGTGTGTTGAAGTCTCCTACTATTATTGTGGAGTTCTCTTTCTCTCTTTTCAGTGCTGTTACAGTTCATTTTATGTATTTTGGAGCCCTGTCATTGGGTGTGTATATATTTATTGCGGTTATGTGTTCCTGGTGTATTGACCCTTTTATCATAATGTGGTGTCCTTCCTTATCCTTTGTGGTGGATTTTGCTTTCAGTCTATTTTGTCAGAGATTAATGTTGCCACTCCTGCTCTTTTTTGGATTGTTGTTTGCTTGATATATTTTTTTCCATCCTTTGAGTTTAGTTTGTTTGCATGTTTAAGTCTAAGATGTGTCTCCCGTAGGGAGCATATAGATGGATCATGTTTTTTTAATCCATTCTGCCACTCTCTGTCTCTTTATTGGTGCATTTAGTCAATTTATATTCAGCTTAATTATTGATAGGTATGAGTTTTTTTTTTTTTATGAGTTTAGTGCTGTCATTTTGACTTTTTTTTGTGTGTGTTGTTGACAGTTTCTTTGTTTCACTTATAATATGTCTTGTTGACTTTCTTTTAAGACCTATCTTAAGTGCAGTTCGATGAGTGTATTGGTAAATATCTTCTCATCTTTCACAATATCAGGGAAGTTTTCTGCCAACAAATCTTCAGCAATTCTCTCTGTATTTTCTGTTGTCCCTTTCCATTCTGGTACTCCAATCACTCATAGGTTGTTTCTCTTGATAGAGTCTCACATGATTCTTAAGGTTTTTTCATTTTTTAAAATTCTTTGTCTGATTTTTCCTCAAACAAGTTGGTGTCAAGTGTTTTATCTTCAATCTCACTAATTTTGACTTCCATTGCCTCAATTCTGCTCCTATGACTTTATATTGAGTTGTCTGTTTCTGAAATTTTACTGTTTATATTTTGGATTTATATTTGCTATCTCTCTATGGATTCTTGCAGCCTGTTGAGTTTGTCATTATGCTCTTCTATAATCTTCTTAAGTTCCTCTATTGCTTTGTCTATGTATTCCTTGGCTTGTTCTGCATTTTGCCTGTTCTCCTTTGATTTCTTGAAGAGTCCGTATATTAATCTTTCGTATTCTACCTCTGTTAATTCCAAGAAGTTTTCTTCCTCTGGAAAAGTTCTTGATTCTTGTTTTGGGAGCTTGCTGAAGCCATCATGATCTGCCTTTTTATGTGATTTGACATTGACTGTTGTGTCTGAGCCATCAATAAGTTATTACATTTATTTATTTTATATTTGCTTACTGTCCTGCAGCTTCTTTTGTTTTGATATGCTCAAATAGGTTGCTTGCGTGAGCTGGTTTGACTATTGGCACCTTTGAAGCACTACTGTCCTGTCACCAGGTGGTTGGAACTGTTACTAGGTATGTGGGCCCAGGAGTCTGTTTACTTTTCTTGTGTGAATTCAGCTCAGGTGTCCAGGTAGTCAGTCACCAAATGTGTGGTGCAGGCTCTCACCTAGAGTCCTAGATGGGGAGGGGTGATTGGAGTAGGCACAAACACCTGGTTGCAGTATGGGGTCATGCACTGAGCAAGGCAGTGGGCTGACAGCTGCTCCTGAGTGTCTTGGAGGAAAGCATATCCCTGTTCCCTAGAGGGCATAGGTGGGTGGGTTATGCAGCCCAATGCTGTTGGCTGTAAGGACTGGGAAGCTCCACTTATTCTTGGACCTCTGTCACTGGTGGCTAGGTGTCATGGGTGGAGCTACTAGTCCTCGGGCCCCTGATGTGGGTAGGTGAGGTCCCTGCTTAATGGGCAGAGTGGTGTCAAATATCACAAACCTGCCACTCCACCATATAGCTTATACAGTGAAGTTAGGCTTCAGGTGTATACATTATTGTACTGTGCTAATGAGTAACTACGTTGTTGAAATGGGCCCACCCAGGCCTATGCAGGGGTAAAAGGCATTGAAAATCTGAGGACCTTTTATTCCTGTGCCTTGGCAAAGGAGGTGTGCCTGCCCTAAGCTTCCAGGTTGGGAGAGCTGGCAGATTTTTTTTTTTCCTGTTGTTAATTTGTTCCCTCTCCAAGGCTGGGAGAATGGCTCAGGACAAGCGACGGGTCCTAATTCAGGCCCAGCAGAAGGAGCAATCCCTGAATCAGTCCCAGATCCCAATCACTGAAGCAGGCCAGGACCTGGTGTAGGGTGGGGAGGGAGCAGGTAAATGGGAGAGAGTGTCTTCCCAAACGGGGTGTTTTTTGATCCACTTGGTAGGTTAGACACACGTACTTATCTTTTGCTGATTGAGTGCCACTTTTCACTGGTTCTGGAGCCTCGAGAAGACTTTCTACCACTCGATTTCTCCCAATGTGGAAAATGCATCTTGAGGGCCCTGCTTCCCTCACAGCTCATGCCAGCTGATTTGGCCTGCAGGGTGCCTGTTCCTGCCAAGTCAGTTCTGGCAACTCCTCTGCTTCTGAACCATCCTTCCCTCCCCCAGCCGCTCAGTCCGATTCCTCAACTTTGTTGTTCAGGGCTCCTAGGTTGTCATACATAATTGATTCACTTGTTTTTTGGGGGGGGGGTCTTTGTTGTAACGGGGATCACAGGAAGTGTCTGATTACTCCACAGTCTTGAACCCACCTCTTGTTTAATTTCTTGACTGCTGCTTCCATGGATTTTGATTGTGGATCCATGTAAAATGAAATTCTTGACAATTTTGCTATTTTCTCTGATTATCATGATGTTGCTTATTGGTCTAGTTGTGAGGATTTTTGTTTTCTTTATGTTGAGCTGTAATCTATACTAAAGGCTGTAGTCTTTGAACTTCATCAGCAAATGCTTCAAGTCCTCTTTACTTTCAACAAACAAGGTTGTATCATCTGCATAATGAGTCTTCCTCCAATCCTGATGCCCTCGTCTTTTTTATATAGCCTATCTTCTCAGATTATTTACTCAGTATACAGATTGAATTACATGACAATTGTTTCACGATAGCTTTCTGAGTGTTTTCTTGTTTTAAGCCTTTTCATATATCTCTAATAACTCTGAAATGAATTTATTATTGACTCGTATCCAAGTTAAAGGTTTGTCATTATTAAACTAGATGTATTTGTTATAGGTTTGGTCTGAGATGTTTAATTATCTCCTAAACCAAAAGTTCAGCAGTTCGAATCTACCAGCCACTCCTTGGGAACCCTATGGGGCAGTTATACTCTGTCCTATAGGGTCACCATGAGTCGCAATTGACTCGATGGCAACAGGTTTATTTTGTTTAGAAATCAAAACAGGACCTGCATTGCTTAATAGCTCACTCTGTCTTGTGACCTGGTCTGTTGCGTCTAAAATTTTTGAGGAATAAACTTTTCACTCTATGTCAAACAACTGCCTATACAACTATTCCTCGTAAAAGAGACCAAAGAGGGAATGCTCACAGGCCCATGGCCAAAGTGAAAGGATATTACTGGAAACAATCTGGTGCTGTAGAATACAGAAGAAATGGACTTTTTACTCTGTCATAATAAAAAAGTGTTATGAAGTTTTAAATCCACTGTAGCCAAAAATGTACAATCACAGCAGTAATGGGACAATATAGAGATTGGTTCAAATAATAAAGACTCTCCTTGGTTGCTAGGATTCTGACATTCCTTAAATTTACCTGTGGTCTCCCGGAGAGAGTGTTGGGAGGACATTTGGGTTTCTATATTTTTTAGACATAATGATAATGATGCCAAGAAATGCCACTTGGATCTGCATACTTCAGAGCAAACACCAGGATGTGTGGACTGAGGGAGAAGGGAATTAAGAAAGGAGAGAAACAGATGTGAACAATCCACACTGCTTTATGAATGTCTGCCTGTTTATCCTTGTCTATTTCTTTGAATCTTTCCAGAACCTAAGAAGGGATGAATTGATTAGCTTATGTATTGATTTCTTCGTTCCTAGCTTTCAGAGTAGAGTCAGATTTATTGGAATCAAATGGAATGAGAATGGCAGAGAGAGTTATTATCAGAAGATGGGTGAATGGATGTTGGCTGTCACATTATCAGACATATGCTGCAGGGTCTTCACTCACGAATAATTGCAACTTAGAATTCTAGCATTGGAAACAAGTCCACACTGTACTGGGAATAAATGGTAAGGTATGATCATAGAGTTATGGTTAAGAGCACAGAGTTTGGAGCCAGTTACATGAGCCCATATCCTTTCTCAGCAACTTGTCTTGGGCAAGTTACTTACTCTCTGCCTGACTCAGTTTCCTCGTCATAAAATAGGGCTGATAATAATAGATAGCACTTATGTTGTGAGAATTCACATATAGCACCCAGAATTGCACCTGGAGCACCACAAGCTCTCAATAAACATTAGCAATTGCTTTTAGCTGAATTCAGATGGATCTTGGCTGAAAGCAGAGAATACCAGAAAGATGTTTACCTGTGTTTTATTGACTATGCAAAGGCATTCGACTGTGTGCATCATAACAAATAATGGATTAACATTGCAAAGAATGGGAATTCCAGAACACTTAATTGTGCTCTTGAGGAACCTGTACATAGACGAAGAGGCAGTCATTTGAACAGAACAAGGGAATACTCTGTAGTTTAAAATCAGGAAAGGTGTGTGTCAGGTTGTATCCTTTTACCATACTTACTCAATCTGTATGCAGAGCAAATAATCCGAGACACTGGACTATAT
Source organism: Loxodonta africana (assembly GCF_030014295.1). Lineage (NCBI taxonomy): Eukaryota > Metazoa > Chordata > Mammalia > Proboscidea > Elephantidae > Loxodonta > Loxodonta africana. Next base: position 14,477,880 of record NC_087362.1, read on the forward strand.
GAAGAAGAATACAGCTTCAGGATTGGAGGAAGACTCATTAACAACCTGCCTTATGCAGATGATGCAACCTTGCCTGCTGAAAGTAAAGAGGACTTGAAGCACTTACTGATAAAGATCAAAGAGTACAGCCTTCAATATAGATTACAGCTCAACATAAAGAAAACAAAAATCCTCACAACTGGACTAATAATCAAAATCATTATGAACAGAGAAAAGGCTGAAGTTATCAGGGATTTCATTTTACTTGGATCCACAATCAACGCCCATGGAAGCAGAATTGCATTGAGCAAATCTGCTGCAAAAGATCTCTTTAAAGTGTTAAAAAGCAGACTAGAGTGGGCCTGACCCAAGCGATGGTATTTACAATTGCCTCATATGCATGTGAAAGCTGGACAATGAAAAAGGAAGACTGAAGAAGAATTGAAGCCTTTTAATTACTGTGTTGGCGGAGAATATTGAATATTTTATGGACTGCCAGAAGAACGAACAACTTCGCCTTGGAAGAAGTACTGCCAAAATGCTCCTTAGAAATGAGGATGGCAAGACTTCGCCTCACATACTTTGGATATATTATCAGAAGGGACCAGTCCCTGGAGAAGGACATTATGCTTGGTAAAGTAGAGGGTCAGTGAAAAAGAGGAAGACCCTCAAGAAGATGGATTGACACAGTGGCTGCAACAATGGGCTCAAATATAGCAATGATTGTGAGGATGGGGCGGGACAGGGCAGTGTATCTTTCTGTTGTCTATAGGGTTGCTATGAGTCAGAACCGACTCGAAAGCACCTAACAACAACAATTGTTTCTAGACGTGAACATATAGGGGATATGGGAAAACAGTATATTTTGCAGGCTTCTGACCCCCACTTAGATATGAGGGGAGATGAGGATAGGTAAAATTTACACAGAGCTCCGAGAACTAGTCAATGGAGTAACTTTCTTTTTCTAGTAAAATTCAGAACTGAATTTCAAGTATTTTGTAATTCTATATTTCCTTTTTTTTTTTCCCAGTTGGATTTTATCTTATCATTTGTTTTAATAAAATTTTACAGCTTTTCAAAAAGTCTTCTGGTGGGTAGGTTTAGAAAACAGTGGTTTACTTCCTCCCACCCACAATTTAGATGTCCTCTTTCATATCTGACCTTTTGGAATTAAGGGATTAAAATTTTAAAAATATTTTACCATTTATTTTATTGATTGCATGAAGTATTCATGTTCTCAATTTTTAATTTTAAAAAGCAACATATGTAATGATTACATACTTATTTCTATAAATAGTTGAAGTGGTAGGGAGAAAACAAACTGAGAGGGATATTAAGAGTACATTTCTAAAAAACCCATCGCTGTCAAGTCCATTCTGACTCACAGCGGGCCTATATGACAGAGTAGAACTGCCTCACACGGTTTCCAATGAGCGCCTGGTGGATTTGAACTGCTGACGTTTTGATTAGGAGACGAACTCTTAACCACTATGCCACCAGGGTTTCCATATTTCTAAAGAGAATTAAATTCTATTGCTTTCTCTCTAAAAAAATTTTTTTCAAGTTATATGGGTCTTCTTTATTAATAATATTTCTCTGAAATTTTTTTTTTTTTTAACATTTTATTGTGTTGTAGGTGAAAGTTTTCGGAATCGACTTGACGGCACTGGGTTAGGTGAAAGTTTACGCAGCAAATTAGATTCCCATCCAAGAATTCATACACAAATTGTTCTGTGAGATTGGTTACAGTCCCTGAAATGTGTCAGGACTCTCACCATTTTCATCCCGACTGCTCCATTTCCATCCATCCAGTTTTCCTGCCCCTCCTTGCCTTCTCATCTTTGCTTTTGTGTAAATGTTGACTGTTTGGTCTTCTGTATTTCTTTTTGAGGTAAGTTCTTTTCATAGACAACTTATCTTCATTTTCAGGGAGAAACCATCACCAGTCTTATGAAACTAGGCAGAGGTGGTCTGTACTTAAATGCTTAGTGTTTGGCTTGACAGTGAGTGCTTTCTTCTTCCCAATCTGGGCTCTCGCCTCCATCTCAGAGCAAGACTTCAGCACTGGGCTTAACTGTGCGGTTTTATCCTAAACTCTAGCAATTTGTTGCATTCCTTTTAGTTTTCATTGAAATGTCAACATTCTCTTTTATGTTTCAGCACTGTAGATGGTGAAAATATTTGATTCAGGATGATTAAAAGCATTATACATGCTTACCATACCAGGTACATATTCAATTGCAGTACAATTCCTTTTTCTATATCATTGTAGTTGAACTTCACATGTTTTCTGAGGCCAGATGAATACCTAGCCTTACCTCCTTCCAGGAACATTTCAGAGGATTGGATTCTTTTCCGTTTCACACCATTCCACACCATTCATTGAGAAATCACTAAATTCACTGCACAGCGCAAGGTGTGGTAGAAGTCAAAAAACAATCAACCCAGGGGTTCAAGAGGCGATTATAATATAGTTTCCAATTTGGAATTTGGTCAGCAAGTACTAGAAATTTGAAAAGTTCATGAAATGGATATTTCCAAGATAGCTCATCAGCGGTCTTTACAATTGTAATGAGACAACTCAAAAGATTGCAGCCAAGGAAGGGGCTGGGCACTTGGATCCCCTTTTCCTGCTGAGACTCTCATTTGCTAGATCTGCAAGTGCTCTGTGGACTGCTTCCTCTCTGGACAATTGCCTTCAGGTGAAGAAAGCTGACTTGCTCAGAGATGGCGGAGAGGTTATGCTCCCTCCCTGTACTTCCCCCAGGGGTGGCCACTGACAGACTGACATGGGTTGGAAACACTCAATCCCTTTTACTCATGGAGGGGCAGCACTGCATATGATTTATGCCTCAGATCTCTCAGAATTGGACCCCGGTCTTCTTAGCTCCTTCTCCTTCTCTATTGTGTTTCTCCCGCTCCCTTACAAGTCTTTCCTTACCTGCAAGAAATCAAACGCATGTAAATTCCTGTCTCAAGCTCTGCTTCTAGAAAAACTCTAAGACAGTTTCCTTACTGTTTATTGTTTATTTGGGGAATTTACGATAGAAGGCATTGATTTATAGTCATCATTTTAAACTTTTCTTCTTAAAGATTTGTATTTTAAACTTGCTTGTGGCCAGAAATTATTTCCACCGGAATTCATCTCTCCCCTCCACCGACAACAATTTTCTTATCCACATCTTCTGCTTCTTAAAGACAGCTCTCTGCTTTCCAGCACAGAACACTGTCAGGTACCGAAGAGATCAACCGGCTTTGTTTGGAATCAGGTCCAGTGTTTAATGTCTGCCCAGTCAGTGGCCTGCACAAGGTGTACCTACAAATGAACAGGTGGGCATGTGGCACGTCCGCTTGTTGGGTTAAGATGCACTCAAAGGTAATGGCCAGAAAAAATTTGAGAAGAAAAAATTTTGTTCCTTACTTCACCATTCAGTGTCTTCACTTTACTGTTCGCTGTTCAGGTTTGAGGATTAAGAATCAATCAATCAATCAAAAGTACTCAGTATTTTCCATTTCTGTCATACTTTTTTGATGGCAGAGGCTTCTTTTACGTGTGATTTCACCTGATGCTTAAGTGAGTGAGGAAATACAACGTTGTTGCTCGCGTGTAGGAGCTGGGTCCCATGAAGACACAGCACCGGGTACCTCAGCCAGAAGTTTCCAAGGCAGGTCCTGACGCAGGCTGGCTGATTCCCAGCTTGGGGCTCCTTTTAGGTTCCTTCAGTGAAATGCATTTCTATTTGCCCCAGGAATTCTTGCAGTTTCCAGAGCTACCAAAGATCCGCTGATGCACTGTTCTGAAGTGGTATACATCTTAAAAGCAGGTTTTCTTTGTTTTAAAAAGGCAGAAAATTAACATTTTGACTGCCTTGATTCTCTCTTCTTAGGAGACTTTCCCATGACATACTCATATCCTTTTTCATTTGCGTAAATATTTGATTTGTTTTCTCTTCCGAGCTCATGAAGATGCTGAGAAGACAAAGTGTAAAAAGGACTTTCCAAGCCTTTTGACCTCCTTAGAGGCAGGTACTCGATTTAAGCTGAGTGTTTTTAGCTCTAAGAGCCTGTGATTATTGTGTAGCGTCGCTATGGCCTCTCTCGGATTTGAATCATTTGTCTACTTATTCCTCCCTCTAGGGGTTGAAAATCGCAGTCACCAGGTCACCACTGGCTTCTAAATATTCAATTTTGGCTATAAATAGAATAGAAAACTGCCTCCAGCTCATTCTATTCACTGCTATGTTCTGATAATACAAAAAAGACTCCAAGGGCCTTTTTCTGGCCTTTATAATATGACATTTGTCAGACACACCTTTGGGGATTAAATATACAGAGTACGGAGAAGACAGGGTTCTAACCCGAATTCTGTGTTTGCACCAATTCCTAGTAGATGCTGGTGATCTCTAATTGTGCGGTTCAAATGTTTTTACTCTGTTTTTACTCCAATCGTATGGCTCAGATAACCGTACTTTGAGGGTATGGCACCTCCCTGTGGGGTCATAATGTTCTCTGTTCTGGAGAGCTGAAAAAGAGAAAGTCATTCATTTTGCTGAAGGTCATACATAGGTCACAAAAAATAGGGAAATTTGGCCATGTGACAGGGACTGATGTAGTCTGAAAAGTTAAAGCTTTGCTGCTGGCCTTGGTCAAGATGAATTGCTCAGAAGACACTGTGCATTCCACTCTCATCTGCTCCCCCACCACCTGTTACAGGTGATGTGGGCTGGGAATTATATGCATAAATCAACAAAACCCTGAGAGGAATATTGAACTCAGCTGGTGTTTAGGAAGCTGGTTCTCTTTTCTTTCCTTACTCTGCTTGCTGCTATTCTAATGGCCTGATACAATAAGATGGATTCTTCTAGTTCTGGGGACTCTCAGTCCTCTGCCATCTTCCGACTGGATTCAGATGTCTACCACCTTCGTGTTTTTAAAACCCATGAAATCCAGGCATTTACTTAGCACCTACTAAGTTGCATCAGAAACTGTACATCTTACTAGAGGTGGTCCCTTTATCCTATTACGTGGGAGGCAGACACATTCATTACAATATTGCTGTGAGTGGGGTGGTGATATACTCCATCTGCCCGGAACAGTCCTGGTTTATGCCCATTGTCCAGGGTAGGTATTAACAGCACCCTCTTTTATTCTGAAGAGTGTCTCTATTTGGACAATGAATTGATGAACGTCACATTGCACATACTTAGAAGATTCTGGAAATTCCATCCTTCCAAATAGGTATTTCAGACCCTTAAAGACTAGATTAGGGGTCCCTTCTGCATATTCCAATGAAGCTCGGACACACACCTGTCACAGCATTTGCTATTCCACTATACCCTGTAGGCTCTTTGAGGACAAGGTCTACATCCTCAGACATGATTTTATTCTCAATTCCTGGCATAAGCCTGACAAATAGAAGGCACTCAAAAATTTTTAAATATGATTATTAAATTGATAGCACAGAACCATGATCCAGACAGGAGTGTGGGTCAGCGTAAATGATCCAGAGCAAAAAATGCCTGATCAGTGCCTTGAAGGATGAGAGGGAGTTAGCCAGGAAAAGAAGGACATGGGGCAGAGTATTGCAGAAAGAGCAGCAGCACAGTCAAGGCCAAACCAAACCCACTGCCATTGAGTCGACTCTGACTCATAGCCCAGTAGGGTTTCCAAGGAGTGGCTAGTGGATTCACACTGCCAACCTTTTGGTTACAGTGGTAACTCTTAACCACTGGGCCACCAGGGCTCCATAGCAGGAAGGTATAAAAACCACCCTGGTAGTTTAGTTGATATAGCTGAATTCCAGTATGTGAGAGACTTGGCCAATGATGAGGCTGGGAGATAGCAAGCATGGGCTGGGTGACAGGAAGGTCTATACGCAACATGGAGGAGTGTGGACTTTGTCAAGTAATAACAAAATTAACTGCCATTTACCAAGCACCTAATTATATACCAGGCACTGGGCTATGTGCTTTGTATGCTTTACCTCAATTTGTCCTCACCCCTCCCCCACCATAATTAAATAGAATTGTTATCCTTATTTAGCAGGTGAAAACACTGAGGTTACAGAGACTCAAGTCACATGGTTGACTGTGGATTTGAACCAAGTGCACTTGATGCCAGAGCCTGGCATGTTCTCTTTCTTATTCCCTCTCACTCCCTTTTTCTCCCCTTTTCCCTCATACCTGCAAACTCACACTCAGCATCCTAGAGTCCACGAGGAGCCACTGAAAGGTTTAAAATTTGAAAAGGAAATGATCAGACTTCTGTTTTACAAAGGCTACCTTGGCAGATGATTCCCTGGGTGGTCCAAATGGTTAATGTGTTCAGCTGCTAACCAAAAGGTTGGAGGTTCGAGTCCACCCAGAGGTGTCTTGAAAGAGAGGCCTGGGAATCTGGTTCCAAAAAATCCGTCTTTGGAAACCCTATGGAGCACAGTTCTACTCTGACACATGAGGGGTCACCATGAGTCAGAATCAACATCATGGCAACGGTTTATTTATTTTTACTTTGGCAGAAGTTTGTGAATGGAAGTTTGGAAAAGATACCAGGAGAAAGGATACCAGCTAGGAGGCTGTTTTAATCATCCAGGTGGGAAGGATAAGAAGTTGATCTGAAGCAGAGGCAGTAAGGAGAGCAAAGAGGGAAGGGACCCAAGAGATTCCGAGGATATAGAATCGACAGAATTTGAAAGGCACATTGAAAAGTTTGGTTTCGCTTGCAAGTTTTGTGTCTTTGGAAATCACTTGGGTGGTGGTGTGATTCCCCGAAAGTGGGACTCAGGTGCATGATTGGTTAGAAACAGGACGATGACTGCAGTTTTGGGTGTGTTCAGTTTGAATTGTGTGTGTGATACCCAAACGAATTTTTTCTATAGGGAGTAGACGATGCATGTGCGAGACTTAAGAACTGGGGTGATAGTATTACGTGGCATCATCAGCATGAAATCAGATGCAACGACCCGGCATAAAGAAAGAGTAAGACGAGGACTTGGCACAGGAAAATACTACAAGGCTCATGAAGCGTCTAAGAAGGAGAGAGCAGGGAGGCAGGAGGAAAACCAGAGTAGAATCACATCACAGAAGCCCAGAAGAGGACAGAAATCAGTCAGGAGGAGAGGATAAATGGACACAAAAGATGTGGAGAAACTAAGTAACATAATCTAGCTTTTACAAATGTCAAAAAAAAAAAAGATGAAGTCTCTAGGTGGTGCAAACAGCTAATTTTCTCAGCTGCTAACGGAAAGGTTGGCAATTTGAGTCCACCCAGAGGTACCTCAGAAGAAAACCCTGGTAACCTACTTCCTAAAAATCAGCTATTGTAAACCCTGTGGCTAACAGTTCTACTCTGATGCACATGGGCTCTCTGTGAATTGGAACGGACTCCATGTTGGAATTGACTCCATAGCAACCGGTATCTACATATGAAAACAGACTATTGTATGTTTCACAAAACAATTAACCAGCAGTTTACATGAGTGTATTTGAATATTCTAGAGCTACATTAGTACTTAAAGACATCGGAATCACGATCGTTGTTCAACTCATTCACCGAGAGTCTAGTAGTACTGGCATCTGTCTTCATTTAAACCTAGTATTGCCTCTGATTCAAAGTTTTTCCCTTTGCAAAACAAAGGCTTTGGCCAAAAACCCGGCAAATGTCATCCAAACCAGATGCCACTTTTGACTCTACAGAGTGAGATCCTGGACATTATCAGGATTGCAGCTTTGCTGGGCTGTGCATGGGGGCTTTACGAGCAAACAGCCTTTATCTGGATGCCGTAACCCCCGTTCATCTTGGTCAAATAGTGCAGTGTTGGCATTTTCATGGAATGGGTCACTAGACCCAGATGAAGAAAAATGGAAGTTATTGTGCCCTAGTGTACCAGCTCTTTCTCTATGACGGCAGTTTTGTCCTTGTCCTTGATGTAGATATTTGAAACACTCAAGTCTAATGAATTTTCTGCTCTGTCTGGATATGTTCCCTTGGCAGCACATGGCAAACCTGAAAAAATATTGCAAAGGTTAATAAAGGTTAATAGTTTCTCAATTTCTTTTTTCTAGAAGATAACAAAATCCAAGTCCTTCCAGGCAACGAAATCCAATAATATAACTATAGTTACAATAGTGATTCTCTAAGAGTATTGTGTCACTGATAATTTGCCTCCACTGAAGAGTTTTATTTGTATTGATATGCATCTTCCAAATGTATTTGAAGTATTTTCAAATAAAAGGCAAATATATAAATACAGTGGGAGAAAGACCTGGCGATCTGCTTCCGTAAAGATTTCAGTTTAGGAAACCCTATGGGGCAGTTCTACTCTGTCCTATAGGGTTGCTATGAGTCGGAATTGACTTGATGGAGCGGGTTTTTTTTTTTTTTTTTTTTAAATATATATACAGTTAACATAAAAAGAGAACATCAAAGAGCATGTAAATGAAACAAGGGAAATAAATATTCAATAACCAAAAACACATTGCCATCGAGTTGATTCTGACTCATGGCGACCCTATAGGACAGAGTAGAACTGCCCCATAAGGTTTTCAAGGCTGTCATCTTTATGGAAGCAGATTACAGAGCAATTGATGGGTTCAAACCACTGATTGTTTGGTCAGTGGTTGAGCACTTGACCACTGTGCCACCAGGGTTCTTTAAATAGTCCATGAACCCAATCTAATATATGTGATATGCCTTAACATTACCTGTAGCTTTGAGATTTCTAATAGATAAAATAAACTTCTGTTTAAGGATCTGAAAGTGTTATTAATCAACATTTTCCTATTCCTACAAAGGAAACAGGAAGTATATTTTGCATCAACCCCTCCTCAAATCTTACCTAACCCAGTGCATCTTGGTGGGTTCTAGATTATTTTCTCAGCTGAATGAAGATAACAAATATTAGTTTATATGTCCTATCAATCATTCTGAAGAACATGGTCTCCATGTTGGCGTGACAAAAGAAAATAGCATCCAAATTTCTCTTCTTCAAGTTAAACACAATGATTTGAGCTGTAGACATTTTTTTTGATGTTATCAACATTGCTGATGGACAGAGTGACATTTATATGTGAAGAGGCCATACATGATTCAGAGTCTCTGCTGACGTATATTTTAGTCTTTTCTTTCTTTCTTGTCTTTTCAATGACCTTTTGCTTTCTTCATGTATGATGTCCTTGACGTCATTCCACAACTCCTCTGGTCTTTGGTCGTTAGTGTTCAGCGTGTCAAATCTATTCTTGAGATGGTCTCTATATTCAGGTGGGATATACTCAAGACCATACTTTGGCTCTCGTCGACTTGTTCTAATTTTCTTCAGTTTCAGCGTGAACTTGCTTACGAGCAATTGATGGTCTGTTCCACAGTCCGCCCTGTCCTTGCTCTGACTGATGATATTGAGCTTTTCCATCTTCTTTTCCACAGATGTAGTTCATTTGATTCCTGCGTATTCCATCTGGTTAGGTCCATGTGTATAGTCACCGTTTATGTTGGTGAAAAAAGGTATTTGCAATGAAGAAGTCATTAGCCTTACAAAATTCAATCGTGCGATCTCCGGCATCGTTTTTATCACTAAAACCATATTTTCCTACTACCGATCCTTCTTCGTTTCCAACTTTTGCATTCCAATCACCAGTAATTATCAATGCATCCTGATTGCATATTTGATCAATTTCAGACTGCAGAAGCTGATAAAAATGTTCAATTTCTTCATCTTTGGCCTTAGTGGTTCAGGGTTGAGGGGATGGTGAATCAATATGTCCTCGCTTCATGCTAGAGATGTGGAGAATCCTTGTAGGCTCCTTACAGTGAAGGCTTTCAAAAAAAATTTTTTTTTTTTGGTGGGACTAAGCAGTTGTCTTTCATTCATTTATTCCAGGGATCGTTTCAGGTAAAACTGTGAGAAGATTCCTTCAACAAGGCCTTCTGAAGTTCTTGCTCTTGTCTGTGATCTTCAGCCTTCCTTTTGACCTAGTGAGCTCCCCCATATCCTTCCATTATATTATGCTTTGGTTTAAGTTAGAGTCTAGTTTTCTTGCTTGCAACAAAGAAATTCTAGCTGATACAATTTCTCTTCCTTCTTCTTCTTATTTATTTTATTTTATTTTGACTACTTTTGGCTCACATTTATATCCTTCTGTTGTTTTTTTTCATTTTTTTGAACCCTTAGGCTTTGTGGTTTTGTTTTCAAGATATCATAATTGATTTGAGTTCATAGAAATGTGTTTGTTCATTTATAATCTCTTTTGTTGTGTAGTACTTGTTGTGTATTCTTTTTTTTTATTGTTTATTATGCACCAGGTGGAAGTTTACAGAGCAAATTAGTTTCCCATTAGTTTGCATTTAAAGTATCCCATGGTAATGGTTTCATTCCCCACAATGTGTTAGCATTATCCCCATTTCTGTCCTAGATTCCCTGTTTCCTTTGGTCATGATTTTCTACCCCTTCCTGCCTTCTTATCTTCACTTTTGGGCAAATGTTGCCCTTTTGATTGATTGTTCTAAGGGCACATTTCTCTCAGGTGTTATTGTTTACTTTATGGGCCTGTCTATGGTTTGGCTGAAAGGTGGTTTCTGGGAATGGCTTCAGTTCCAGGTTAGAAGGGTGTCTTAGGGCCATAGTCTCAGGGGTCACTTCAGTCTCTGTCAGACCAGTAAGTCTAGTCTTTTTTGTGAATTTGATTTTTGCTCTCCAATATTTCTCTCGGTGTGTCCAGGACCCTCTGTTGTGTAGGTAGTGGTAGCAGGGCACCATCTAGTTCTTCTGGTCTCAGGGTTGTGTAGGCTGTGAGTCATGTGGTCCGTTAGTCCTTTGGACTAATTGCTCCCTTGAGTCTTTGGTTTTCTTCACTCTCCTTTGCTCCGGATGGTAAGAGACCAATAGTTGTATCTTAGAGGGCCACTCGCAAGCTTTTAAGACCCCAGACACTACTCACCAAAGTAGGGTACAGAACTTGTCTTTATGAACTATGTTGTGCAAATTGATCTAGATGTCTCCCAAATCTATAGTCCTTCAGCTTTGAGCCTAGGAATTTGTCCTGCAAGGTGTTTGGTTATGTCTAAGAATTTGTCCTGACTGTGGCTGCATTGTGCTCTACTGTCTATATTAATATACAAGTAGCACCTACAGTTGTGTATGGAGCAATATCCACCACCAAACCTATATCTGCAGGTGGGTGTGTTTCTTGCACCCTCCTACACCTCTTGGCATGCCTACTTACCTATGTATCCATTTGTAAATTAGCATTTGTTAGTACTATTGTTGCAGGATTGTCTATGTTATAGCATTTACTGTTGTTACCCTTTGTTTTTGTGATCTCAGTATTCTTCTATGCCTTGGCCATGTTTTGCTGACTTCACTCATATTGTGTATTGCCTTTCCCTCATCAGTACTAACACATGTCTTCTATCTGTTTGGTAATTTTCCCTGACTCCCCCTTCCATCCCTGGTAACCATCAAAGATTTTTTTTTTTGCCTGTATGTAAACCTTTTCTTGTTTCTTTATAATGGTGGTCTCACAATATTTGTCCTTTTGTGATTGACTTATTTCACTTAGAATAATGTCCTCCAAATTCATCCTGAATTTTTGTTTTGTTTTGATATATCTGAGTAGTGTTGGCATGTGTGCTTCTCTGGTCCCTAATCTGGCTGCACTGAAGCTCTCACTTTCTGTCTCTGGGTGGGTGGGGCAGTGACTTGATATGTGGGCATGGATCTCTGTTCACTGGTTTTGTGGTACTGCTGAAGATGTAGCTGGTGTATCTTTGAGGCTGGTCACCTGGCTATGGGTACAGGGGGGTGTTCTCTCTGGTCACTGGGTTGGGTGATGTGTGTATGCTCTGCCAGTTGCTGAGTGGGTGGGGTGAGGGTGCCCAAGTTGTCTGTCACTGGGTGGGTGGTGCAGATACTCTCACTGATGGTCTGAGGCAGGCAGGGCTGCACTGGGGTGTTTGGAATGGGCACAAATCTCTGGTTGTGGGGGGGGCTATGGAAAGGGTGAGGTGGGGGGTATATAGCCTGTTCATGGGTGCCCAGTTGGAGGGCATGCCTCTGTCGGCTAGAGTGCCTTGTGGGAAAGTTCGTGCAGTCAGTTCTTGGACCCCTGCGCAGGTGGCTGTAGGGAATAAGAGGCATTGCTGGTCCTTGGGTCCTATCGTGGGTGGCTGAAAGGAGTAGAAGGCACTTGTAGTCCTCAGGACCCCGGCACAGATGGATGAAGGTGGTAGGAGGTGCCACAGGCTCACAGGGCCCCAGCGTGTGTGTCTGGAAAGAATTGTAGTCATTGCTGGCCCTCAGTCCCCCAGTGCAAGTGGCTGGAGGGAGTTGATGTCACCGTTGATCCTCAGGCCCCTGGCGTGGGTAGCTGAAGGGAGTAGGAGGCACCACTGGTCCTCAGGCCCCTGGCTGGGATGGTCAGAGGCAATAGGAGGCACTGCCGGCCCTCAGGCCCTCAGCACAGGTGGGCAGAGGGTGTAGGAGACTCCATTGGCCCTCAGGCCACTGCAGCAGGTAGCTGCAGGGAGTAGGAGGTGCCGCAGATCCATGGGCCCCTGGCATGGGAGGCTGAGCAAAAGGGCAGGTGCCTCCAGTCCATGGGCTTAGTAGGTGGGGAGATGGTGGGTGCTGCTATACTGTGATCATGTGCCAGAAGGGGGAATGTGTGAGGAGGATGGGGGCCCCACAGGCCTGTGAGCCTCCAGCATGGGGGGCTAAGCTGGGCACAGTGGATGGGGTACATGTACTTAACTTTTGCATGGTGGAAAGCACTCTTACTTGGCTCTGGGCATGAGTTCAGAGTCGATCTTATTTGGCTACACCAGGTGATGGGCTTTTAGGCTGAGAATGCTGCTTGCTTTGTCTCCAAATGGCCCTTTTGTTCAGGCTTGGCTAGAAGGGTGTTGGCAATCTGTAATTCTCTGTCTGCTATTTTTGTACTGTCTCTCCTTCCACTAGGCCCTTGGTCTGATTCTTCAGCCTTGTCTTTGATGCTCAGGGTTCCAAAGTTGTCATCTATATCTGATGTACTTGTTTTCTTGGGTCTTTGTTTTAAGAGTGACAATGTGAAGCATCTGACTACTCTGCCACATTGGACTGCCTCCCTGTTGTGTGTATTTTTCATTTGCCTTTGTCACAACTTCTATTATCTTGTATAAAGAAGCTCTAGTGGCACAGTGGTTCAGTTGCCAACTAAAAGATTGGTGGTCTGAATCCACCAGCAGCAATATGGGAGAAAGAAGTGGCATTCTGCTTCTGTAAAGATTACAGCCTTGGAAACCCTATGGGGCAGTCCTACTCTGTCCTATAGGGTCACTATGAGTTGGAATTGACTCAACAGCAATGACTTGACGGCAGTGAGTTTTTGGGTATCTTGAGTAGGTACCAGTCAAGTTCCTATCTGACTGTTCATCTCTGATTGGGGGCCATACTTTTTTAGGTCAGCTTGTAAGGCTATTAAAGAGGAGATGCCTTGTGAGTGAGCAGAAACAGTAGACCGCTTAGATTTGGGTCTGCTTTCTGAGCCCTTTCTTACCAATACTATGTCATGATGGTAATTTTCTACATTCAAGCAGTCTGCTGGGCTCACAGGGAGCCTTAGTGTGTTAGAGGTGTTTTGTATGTGAGTTAGTCAAAGGTCGACTTACCTTGAAGATAACGAAGCTTAATTTTCAGTGCCTCTTGCTTCTACGAATCTCTTCCAAAACTGTATTCACATGCTTTTTTAAGATTTACCATATTAAGGTGTTTTACCCACAATGGAATAAGACTGCTGTCTTAGTTATCTAGTGCTGCTATAACAGAAATACCACAAGTGGATAACTTCAACATAGAGGAATTTATTCTCTCACAGTCTAGCAGACTACAAGTCCAAATTCAGGGCACCAGCTTCAAGGGAAAGCTTGTTCTCTCTGTCGGCTTGGGAGGAAGATCCTTGTCATCAATCTTCTCCACTCGAGGAGCTTCTCAGTATAGGGACCCTGGGTCCAAAGTATGCACTATTCTCTTGGCTTGTTTCTTGGTGGTATGAGGTCCCCCCGTCTCTCTGCTTGCTTCTCTCTTTTATATCTCAAAAGAGATTGGCTTAAGACACATCCCAATCTTGTAGATTGAGTTCTGCCTCATTAACGCAACCGCCACTCACCAGCATCATAGAGATACGGTTTACAACACATAGAAAAATCACATCAGATGACAAAATGATGGACAGTCACACAATACTGGGAATCATGGCCTAGCCAAATTGTTACACATATTTTTTGGGGACACAATTCAATCCATGAAACTACTATTTTTACTCTGACTTTCCCTCTGGCGTATTTCCCCCCAAATCAAGTAGCACTGGAGTGGCCGTTGAAATCTAGGGCAAGTATAGAAAAATACTTTTATTAAGTTTATTTCTTTACGCTGAAACATTCTTAAGTAAGTTACAAATACCTTCATATTTCATGTCGAATACTTTGGTGTACATCTTCGAAAAATAAGAACATTTTCCTACAAAGCCAAAAACAACATTCTTATACCTAACAAAATTAATACTAATTTTTTAATAGAATCTAATATACTGCTCATATTCAAATTTCTACATTGGTCCTCAAAAAATTTTTAATGACTGATTTGCTCAAACCAGGACTCAATCCAGTACCACACGTTGCATCTGATTGTTATGTTTCTTAATCTTTCTCTTAGTAGACAATACTCCTTTCTCATTACATTGGCTTGTTGAAGAAAGTGGGCCGTTTGTCCTATAGAATGTCCCACCTTCTGGATTTGCCTAATTGTAGCCTTTTGGTGTTGTTTAGTGTGGTTTTCTATTCTCTGGAAGTTAGATGTAAATGGTTGATTATGTTGAAATTAAACATTTTCAGTTATAATACTTGCCATGTACCTCTCACTATATCACGAGACACACATAGTACTTGGTTATTCTACCATTGTGAATGTCAGTTTGACCTTGTATTAGAGTAGTAACAGCATGATCCCTTAATTGTAGTTTCAGCTTCCCCTCGTGACCAGAATTAATCCGTGTCACGATGGCACCGCCATACCCACTGCTGTCGAGTCAATTCCGACTCATAGCGACCCGACAGGACAGAGGAGAACTGCCCTGTAGAGTTTCCAAGGAGTGCCTGGCGGATTCCAACTGCCAACCTTTTGGTTAGCAGCCATAGGACTTAACCACTACGCCACCAGCGTTTCCTGGCACCACCATATGAATAACTAATTAGTCTCCATCAATGATTCACGCGATAGTTGAATGCCAAATGACAATCCTTGCCTGAAGTAACAATTTCATTAGAGGGTTAAAAAATGGTTTTATAAGAAGACCCAATCTAAGTCTTTATCATCTCTTACTTGGTTTATTACAGTAGTTTTCTAACTGGTCTTCCCCTGTGTCCATTTTTGCACCTACATCTTATTGCCCGCATGACAATCAGAAAACCTCTGTTTTGCATTGAATTGTGTTTCTATCAAAATATGTGTTGGAATCCTAACCCCTATACCTATGGAGATAATCCTGCCTGGGAATAAGGTTTTCTTTGTAATGTTAATGAGGCCCTATCAGTATAGGGTGTGTCTCAAACCTAATCACTTATGAATTATAAGTACAGGTAGTTCTCAATTTATGACATATTTGAGTTATGTTGAACCACACTTACGACCATCTGGTTTTTTTTTGTACATCTTATAATTAGTGAGTCGTCATCAACTTGACAGCAATGGTGTTCTTTTTTTTATTATTAGTACTATGCTCTACATGCAATGTTGTAATGCATGATTTGCTAACGATATCATTTTCAGATATCCCCTCACAGATGTTTATATGTAATGTTTCTAACCCTCAAACACAAATAAAGGTAGGATTTATAAATAGACTGATAGCAAAAGCAATAATAATGGAAAACCAAAAAAAAAAAAAAAAAGAGGTATTCAATTTATGTCAGAACTGACTTATGATGGAGTTGTTGGAATGGAGTCCCACCATAAATTGGGGACTACTTGTGGCACCATAGACACAGAGACAAGGAAGTACAAACAGAGCACGATAGGTGCCACACAAAGATTGCCAAGGAATGGAGGAATGCCAGGGCTCAAGAAGCTGAGAGAAGGACATCCCTCAGAGATGACAGAGAGAGAGTCTTTCCCTAGAGCCAGTGTCCTGAATTTGGAGTTCTAGCTTCTTAAACTGTGAGAAAATATATATGTTCTTTAAAGCCACCCACTTATGGTGTTTCTGATGCAGCAGCACAAGGAAACTAAGACAACCTCCTAGAACATCAGTCAGATAACGTCAGTGTTCTGCTCAAGTCCTCCGATGGATTCTCATCTTACTCACAAAGCCCACAGACCTCACCATGGCTCCCAGCTCACTCTCTCTGACCCCTTTTTGCTACCACCTCCCCTTTCCTTTCATTCCCTCTGCTCCAGCTACACTGGCCTCTGTGCTATTTCTAGAACATGCTAAACATGTTCAGGCCCAAAGGTGTTCTTTGGACTAACTCTTACCCACTGCCATTTGCATGGTTTGCTCCATCACTTCAGGTCTCTGCTCAAAGTATAACATATGAGAGACCTGGCCACCTTACTGAAAATAACTCCCCCAGCCCCTCTACCTATACTCTCTATCCTCTTACACACTTCTTATTTCCTCATAGCACTTACAGCTTTGGTGTGTTATACTTACTCACGGTCTGAGCTCTGTGACAGCAGAAGCATTGCCTGTGTTGTTTATTCCTATGGCCTCGGCACTGAGCATAATGCCAGAGTTTACAGGCAATAAATTTTGTTGAATGAACAAATGATTGAATGCTCAGTGAAAGTAACACATTAAAATTGAGGATAGTTGTTTCTTTTTCAGAGGGGTTACCTCATTAAAGAGAATACCAACTCTTTTTCATCATGCTTCTTTCTGAGCCACTGAAAGATATATTTTAAAATTATATATTATAGAATTCCCATAAAATGCAGCTCAAAAGACACTTCTCAAGGACACAGACTCTCATCCTAGCTTAGAGCCCTTCAGGAGGGGAATAGACATTAAGTGAACTTTATCCTTTTTATATTTTCAAAGAATTGCCTGCAGAGTAATCAGGGACAATAGGTCACTAGTGATTAGTCTCCAGCTATTCTCAACCCACCCTCACCAAAGACAAATAAAATATAGCGAAGAGCCATTTCCTTCTTCAAAGCCAAGGTTTGCTTGATTAGGGATTATTTTTGTACTTCCTAACAGGTTCATGAGCAGACCTTAAATTCAGAGAATTGCTTTTATCCCATTCATTAAAAAGTCATTGGGCTTTAAAGTCCTTTGTAAGAGTCTAGAGAACTATATCCTTAAACTCATGAATCTTTTCAAAAATTCAGGTCACTCCTAGGTATCTCACTTAAATGACCCCAATAAAATTGTCTCAAAAAGAGTAGCAATGAGCTTTTACATTTTGGGGAGAGTCTTAAAATGCACGTTCTCTCTTTAAGCTCTGTTCACCTATCGCTTTCCTTCAGATAAATCTTTTCAAATTCTGAGGCTTTGCACAAATATAAATATACTGACATCATAAGCTTTTTCTCCAGGATCCCTCCAATGTGTCTTGCGGTGATCCTGATTTAAGCAGACAGGGGCATTACACTTTGCTAAGTGAGCGAGACATACAGCTCATGACGCGGCCTGTGTTCAGCACAAGAGCTGAGGATGAGACCAAACTGTTTCCTTTGATCAGACCATCAGTAATGCTCTTAGAGACAGTCCCTCTCTCCTCTCCTTTGGACACACACTTCCCTAATCCAGGCTTCAGGGAAAGGGAATAAAAGGTAATTATAATATTTCATTTACTTCCCGCCTACAGGGATTAACATGGAAGTCCAATGCAATTACATGGTGATAGCAATGAAGACTGAAGCCAATGGAGCTGTCTGTCTCTGCTACATAAAACAGGTCATCCAGTTACCGCCGGACAGCAATTTCCAGAAAATCCTGTAATTAGGTTGTGAAACAGTGGCAAATAGGATGAACCGAAGAGGCAGATGTGTGGCCCAAAGTAATTTGGTTTCCACTAAAATGTGCTGCAACCCACATCCTTCCTATTTATTAAAGCCCTATAATATACCATGTTACGCTATTATGTAGGGTAATGGGGAGTCAGGTACTTAACTATAATGAAATTAGATTCCCCCTTGCCTGCACCAGAGGCACAGTGATATTTTCTTGTAAAAGCTATGAAAGTGGTTTCTCAAAAATAGACTTGACAAAGAAACACCGGAATCTACTTTATCCTAAAGAATAAAAGAGCTAAAAGCTGATGAGGCTGGGCCCTTTATTGTTCCCCTGTACTGCCTGCTTTTAATTTGAAGCTGTCGTAAAGTCAGACAGGTAGAAGAGTCGAAGCCATAGTCAGTGAACCTTCATGCTTTATCAGTCTACAAAAGAAAGAGATTGTTTTCCTACTTCTGGGAAGCGAACAACAACAGACAATAATGGTCTTGACTTGGCAATTATGGCCCTGACTTCTGATGTTTTCTTGAATTTGCATTTTCTTCTCTTACCTCCCTTTAAAAAATAAGAAGGCAAGAACGTGAAAAGGCTGAAAAGTAATCCCCCAGGGCAGTTCAAATCTACCAGCTGCTCCTTGGAAACCCTACGGGGCGGCTCTAGCTTGTCCAATAGGGTCGCTGTGAGTCAGAATCGACTCAATGACAATGGTTTTTATTTTTTTGTGATGCTGACCTTTAGGTTAGCAGCTGAGCACTTAACCATGGTGCCACCAGGGCTCCTAGACTAGACGGATGATAGAACTGAGAAAACAGGAGTTCTGATGAGCTGACATTACATGATTTTGACTGGGATGATGAGAAGAAGGGAAATGTCACTCGGTCTCAAGCTGCAGTTCCTTGTGTTGCCTTCTCACAATTTGTGCTATGCCCTTTATTATTTGCATAAATATTATTTACTTAATGTTTCCCTTTAACTTTTAAAATTAAGTTAATTGAGCTTCACCCTGAGCAAAACTACCCTGAAGTTATTACATTTTGCTCTAATAAAAATGTACAAAATACTAAAAATAAGTATCTCTTGCTATTGTTAGGTGTTGTTGAGTGGGTTCTGACACTTAGCAGTCCATTGTATATTCAATATTCTTCCCCAAAGCCGTAATTCAAAGGCATCAATTCTTCTATGCTCTTCCTTATTCATCATCCGGCTTTTGCAAGCGCATGAGGCAATTGAAAATACCATGGCTTGGGTGGATCAGGAGCACTTTAGTCTTCAAGGTGACATCTTTGCTTTTGAATACTTTAAAGAGGTCTTTTGCAGCAGATTTGTGCCATGCTATTTTTTTTTTTTTTTTTTTATGCGTGCGTCATGCGACTTCTTGACTGCTGCTTTCTCTGCCACTTAGAAACTCTTAAGCACCACCAGAGGTACATGAACCACATTTTAGGAAAACAATTTCTAAAACCATTCTCTGTGTTTGCCTTTTATTTTCCTGAAAGTTCTCAGAATCTTGGTGGGCTTTTCATTTGCATAATTATGCTCTCTTCAGATGGTCCCTTTTGTTTGTTGTTTGTTTTAAATACAACGGGTTTAGACCATGGCTTCTTTAAATACAATCTGCAGAAGAGAGCACAGTAAGGCATCATTCCATTTTAGTATTAAACTCAATTTGCCAGGGCATCTTTTCCAATCTAATTTAATACGTATTCTCTTACCACCTACTATTGCGGGGTCTGTTCTGGTATTCTGAAAGATACAAAAGAAAACCATAATAGAGGCAGTTCTCATTCTCAGGGAGGTTACAATCTAATTGTGGTGACCCAGCCCTTGCCACATAACTAATTATATTACCTCAAGCGATGAACAAAGAAATCGTGTAAGCAATGATGAGGAGGAAGAATTTCTGACTCCTAGCGACCCCATTTGACAGAGTAGAACTGCGTCATACAGTTTTCTTGGCTGTAATCTTCAGGAAAGCAGATTGCCAGGTCTTTGTCCCATGGAGCCAGTGGCTAGGTTCAAACGAATAACCTTTTGGTTAGCAGCTGAGCACTTAACCGTTGCACAACCAGGGCTCTCGCCCAAATAGACAGGACAGGAAAATTTTGATAGAGGAGGAACAAATTTTTATTTGGCTTTGAAAACTGGGTCTAGTTTTTGTAAGTGGATATATTGTTGTTGTTGTTGGCAGCTGCTGTCAAGTCAGCCCCTGACTCACAGCAACCTCATGTTACACAACAGAATGAAACACAGCTGAGTCCTGCGCCATCCCCCGATTGGCTGCTCTTAGTCTGGAAGCTCTGCTGAAACCTGTTCAGCATCATAGTAGCACATAGACCACCACTTAGAGACAGGTCGTGGCTGCCCATGAAGTGCGTTGGCCGGGTATGGAACCTCATGGAAGGTGAGAATTCTACCACTCAACCACCAATGCATCCCGTAAGCGGGTATAGGATGGAAAAGACATTCTAGCTGAAAGGGGCAATTTGGGAGATGGGAAAATTTGGGGAATTCTGATGTAATTGAGTATAGGATATTGAAGCAGTATGTTGGAAGAGTATATAACAATTTGTAAGAATGTATTTATAAGGATATATAAGGCTCCTCCTATATAAGGAGCCCTGGTGGTGTAGTGGTTAAGAACATGGGTACTAACCAAAAGGTCAGCAGTTCAAATCCACCAGCTGCTCTTGAAAACCCTATGGGGCAGTTCTACTCTGTCCTATAAGGTCGCTATGAGTTGGGACTGACTCAATGGCACTTAACAATGACAATAATACATATATTGAAGTTGCCAAGGATTTCATTTTACTTGGATCCACAATCAATGCCTATGGAAGCAGCAGTTAAGAAATCGATTGCATTGGGCAAAACTGCCGCAAAACCCAAGAAAACAAACCTATTGCCGTCGAGTCAAGTCAGAATAATAAAACCAAAACCAAACCAAAACCCACTGCTGTCGAGTTGATTCCGACTGATAGTGATCCTATAGGACAGAGTGAGTCAGGATAATAGTGACCCTTAAAGACGGAGTGGAACTACTGCATAGAGTTTTCAGGGTTGTAAATCTTTACAGAAGCCAACCGCCACATCTTTCTTCTGTGCAACAG
The DNA here is from genome assembly GCF_030014295.1 of Loxodonta africana. Taxonomy (NCBI): domain Eukaryota; kingdom Metazoa; phylum Chordata; class Mammalia; order Proboscidea; family Elephantidae; genus Loxodonta; species Loxodonta africana. The sequence goes on from NC_087362.1 coordinate 14,498,944, forward strand.
CTGATGAGTTTGAACTGCCAACCTTTAGGTTAGCAGCTGAGAGCTTAACCACAGCACCCATTCTGCTGCAAAAGACCTCTCTGAAGTGTTAAAAAGCAAAAGATATCACTTTGAAGACTAAGGTGCGCCTGACCCAAGCCATGATATTGTCAATCACCTCATTTGCATGCAAAAGCTGGACAAAGAATAATTGATACCTTTGAATTATGGTGTTGGTGAAGAATATTGAATATTCCATGGACTGCCAAAAGAATGAACAAATCTGTCTTGGGAGAAGTACAGCCAGAATGCTCCTTAGAAAGGAAGATGGCAAGACTTAGTTTCACATGCTTTGAACATGTTATCAGGGGGGACCAGTCCTAGGAGAAGAACATCATGCTTGGTAAGGCAGAGGGTCAGTGAAAAAGAGGAAAACTCTCAGTGAGATGGATTGAGACAGTGGCTGCAACAATGGGCTCAGACATAGCAACGACGGTGAGGATGGTGCAGGACTGAGCAGTATTTTGTTCTATTGTACATCGGGTCACTATGAGTTGGAATCTACTCTATGACACCTAACCACAACAACAGTAAGACTCTGCAGATTTTCCCCTCTAGCCCACACCATTGACTGAAATTTATAACCTATTTTTATCATTTTGGTTTATGTTCATTTAATACAGAATTTTTTTGAAGTCATGTTATTTGTAATTGTATTCTTGTGGGGGCTACAAAGATGCAGAATTATATCCTATGTTTAAAGAGCTTAAGATTTATTTAGAGTTAATCACTGGAAAGTTAAACTACAAAAGATCAGTTAAGTGTACAAATGAGTGTTTACAGGAATTTAGAGTAGAGTGAAGCAACTGTGGATGTGGGCTGAAGAGGGTGGGAAGACATTATGGAGCTGGGGAGACTTGCTCTTGGCTTGAACAAAGATGAGGCCAGGAAATGCATTGAAGGAAAGGCAAAGTATTCTGGGAAGGAGTGCATGTGGTGCATTTGAGTAAGACAGTTTGTCTTAAATATAGGATCCTGTTACTATTTAATTGATTCTGACTCATCGTGGCCCGACGTGTTATAGAGTAGAACTGCTCCTTAGGGTCTTCTTGGCTATAATCTTTATGGAAACAGATTGCCAGACTTTTTCTTCCATGGTGCTGCTGGGTGGGTTCAAACCACCAATCTTTAGGTTAGTAGTCCAGCACACACTGTGCTGCTAGGGACCTTTAAATATAGGGTACAGGTAGTGAATACATTTAGGAAGGAAAATTTGTACCAGATTATGCAGGGTCTTGAACACTTGGCCATGCATTGTAGAAGTCATTAGAGGTTACTGGGGAAAGAATAACACACAGACGCGAAAACACAGAGCTGGATGGGATATTAGAGGTTACCAAATCTTCTCCCACCATTTATGAAGAGGGTAATTATTTTGCCAATGCTTTTTTTTTTTTTTTTTTTTAGGTAGGATATTTGGCAGGTCTGATTTGGAAACCAGGTTTCCATAAAACAAAAACACAAACATTGTATTAGGAGTGTAAGTCTGTATAAATTACAGGAGTATAGAGGGAATTCTCTCCAATAATGCCCAGTCACAATACAAATATGTCACCTGTGTGGCAGATTACATCAAGCTATTAGCACAGTTTGTTTTTTTCTGATTAGCTAGCTAGCCATCTTGTAAGGTCTTAATATAGAACAACTAAACGAGTGGGTGGGTGGTTGGGAAGAATTAACCTGTTGCCGTTGAGTTGATTCTGACTCACAGTGACTCTATAGTTAGAGCCTCCAAATATAAGACACTATTTGGGAGATCAGATAATGCAACTCCCTTTGCAGAAATCATCATGAAAGTCCTGGACACTTGGAAGGATTAGGAAATTGGAAAAAGGAAGTGATGGTGGAACCCTAAAGACAATTCTGCTAAGCTGTGCAAAAAAAAAGACCTGGGGCCAGCCAGACTGAATTTGAATTCCTGCCCTATCATTTACAAAATTTACAGCAACAGGTAAATTAGTTTGCTTCTCTCAACCTTTACTAAAAGTTTCCCTTTTAATAAAATGAGAATAATCAGGCCTACCTCACAAGATTGCCTAATGTGGTGGACAGACTCCGGTGTTCACACTCTGTGTATCCCCTCCCTTGAATGTGGACAGGACTGGTGACTTGTTTCTAACAGAATACAATAAAGGTGATAGGGTGTATGTGATTACATTACAAAAGATCACAGTGCCCATCTTGCTGGAATCTCTCTCCCCCTTGCTGGTTTTGAAGAATCAAGTGGCCAAGTTGGGGAACCTCAATTGGCAAGGCAGGGTTGGTGGCCTCCAGCAAAGAGCCAGCCCAAACTGAAGCCTCAAGAAACTGAATTTTGCAAACAACCTGAGTGAACTTGCAAGTGGTGCCTTCCCCAGTGGAGCCTCAGATGAGAGAGCAACCCCAGCCTGCACCTTGATTGCTGCCTTGTGAGTCCCTATGAGGAGACCCAGTTAAAGCCATGCTTGGACTCCTGACTTACAGAAACTATGAGATGATAAATGTGTGTTGTTTTAGCTGCTATTTATGGTAATATTATTACATAGCAATAGATAACTAATGCACCAAGCATGGTGCTTATCTCTAAGTAATTTCTCAGTAAATGTTAATTTTCTTTCCTTTTTCTCTTTATTGTTTTTACGAGTGATTTTGCCTACAGACCATTCTTTAAAGCATTGTTTATCATAACACTCCTATGGGATAGGGCCATATTGGGCTTATGTTTTCTTTGGTAATCATTATTCTTTTTTATTAATTCAGTTTCTTTGCTGGTGACATGATATGAATTCAACCATATAACAGATTGTAACACCAATGTGCTCATGAAAAATCAACTCGACTCACAAAAATCTACATTAGTCCCACATGTGTAAATATATCAGTGTCCTCCTTTTTCTAGAAACCATTTTTACTTTCATTTACTATCTCTAAGAATCATTGCCTTCTCATTGCCAAATCTCCTTAGCCCTAAATAAACATACACTCTAAGCAAACACAATGTTGCAGAGACTGTTGGCTGTCCATCAAAAGCTTGTGATCCACTTGCATGGAGTAGAGTTATTGCTGGGAAGTGGGTGCTCAGCCGGGGAATATCTATTCAACTCCTGTCCTTCCTTTCCCCTGCCCCCTGGTGCCCTACTCCACCTGGTTTGGTTGAGGCTGTGTGGTTAAATTTAAGTCAGAGGAATGTGGGCAGAAGTAATGTATTTCCAGGCTTTGGCCTGCTATTTTTTCCACATGATCTATTCTGACCTCTTTCCTTTCTAATACCAGCACTGAGTGCTCTGAGGCTACAGAAGATGAAGTTCTCAAATGAAAGACTACCCCTCAAATAGAAAACAAAACAACAACCCATCACTTTCCTGTTGATTTCCAACTCATACTGACCCTGTAGGACAGAGTAGAACTGCCCCATAGGGTTTCCAAGGAGTGGCTGGCGGATTCGAACTGCTGACCTTTTGGTTTGCTGCCAAACGCTTAACCACTGTGCCAGGAGGGATCCATTGTGGCTCCATGTCCGTATATATTCAGGGATTTTAAGGAAAATAACAATGGGCTTAAGCATAACAATTTTGAGGGTGGTGCAGGACCAGCAATGTTTGGCTCTGTTGTACATAAGAGTCAGAACCGACCTGAAGGCACCTAACAACAACATCATTACCCTGTGTATTCAGAACTCCTTTGTTAAGTATAATCTAGTTACCCTGCTTTATAGACTGGATCATATTTAAGGTCTCTCAGTGGGTGTTAGTGGGTTATGTTGACCTGGGTCCAACCCAAAGTTTCTGAGCCTCCAATTCATCATATTTACTTAGGGCCAATTTTTATTCTTTCACTTGAAGAAAATGCTGAAAGACCAATAATCTTAAATATTCCTTGCCTTACCCAAGATGCCAAAGATGACTCAGTATGAGGTGACATGAGGGAGGAGAGGGCAATTTTAGCCTCTGGTTAATACTCTATTTCTGTACTCAGCTCCTATTCTTCATATTATTCTTTTTGCTTCTAAGCTTTGAGGGACTGTCCCTTTTCATCAATAAAAAACCACCAAACTCAAACATACAAGATCAGTAAGGTTACTCACAGCTTCCCTTCTTCCAGATGCTCTCACATATTACACAGAGGAAAGGCTTTGGGAGGCATCACCTTTCCAGCAAGGAGTTAAATGACATTTTCACCATTTGGAAGTCCTTAATGACTCTAAGCAACCTGAGCTAGGATATGGCTCCCTTCTCCCTCACGACATATCAACCCATATTTGTATGTTGCAACCACATGTTTTTCTTTTTAAATTTTTAAGGATTCCTTTTCGGCAGGATAAATAAATGGCTTGACAAACTCTTTGCCATTCATCTCTGGATTTTGCATGTAGTCATATAAGCTATTGCATCTGTAATAACAGATTTGAAACAAAAGAAATGATTGTTTTATGACATAAAGCCAGAGAAACATATAAAACATAGAAAGTATCTTTTATTGTATACAAATATTACAACTATATCTGTCTTGCTCTGTAAGTTTATTTTATTTATATTAATATAAAATAAACCATGTGTCCTATTCTTATTGACTATATTTTAAGATGAATGGAAATCTCCCATTTGTCCATTCACCCATCTATTCTACCATTCATTCATTCACTCATTCAAATTTTTCTTGAATGACTATTCTAGGAACAGTGGGACTACAATGGTGAATAAGGCAGTCTTAGCTTTACAGAACTAATGCTCAGAGTCTATTTAATATTTTTCCTCCATTTTGAATGAGAAGCTTCCTTTATTTCATTATTTTCTGAGGCGTACCCTCAGTTTGAACCTAAGAGCTGTTCTCTTGTTCAATATCCCTAGAACTAGTGTGAGCCCTTTCTGAGTTTCTGACCCACGACCCTCATCAAATTTTCTTAGAAAAAGAGTTTTTCTTTTTCAAAGAGAGGAAAGTATTGAAAGAACAAAAATACATCGTGTTCTCCAGGTCAAGAGTAAAATTCCCACTATGTTGGCAGAGAGCACTAAAGATCTTTGTGGCTCCCCTATTCTAACTTTCTAATGTCTCCTCCTGCTAGCTGCTTTCAAAGTTAGAAGGAAAACACCCAGCAGAACTTATTGGCAGTATCTTCCCTCAGTTGTGGCTTCTGGAGTAGACTTTGGGTGACCCATAGTAATGATACTCACTGGCTAATGTTCTCAATGGCACCTGGTGAATGGAAAATTCCATGGCTGCTCCTGTCAGTGATAGAAACTGCTCGTAATCTTCCACAGCTTCTGCTGGAGCAACAAAGTTCTGTGGTATCTCTAATAGCTGTTTCCGTTATCAGTTAGAGAAAGATTCCTTACTCCCTACTATCTCCTGTGTCTCGTCTCTTGCCTCTTTGAAAGAGTCAGCCCAGAAAAGTTCTCAGAATTGGCTATGCTGTATCTTCTGGAGGTCATGTTTGAGAAACCTTAAAAATAACCCTTAACAACGTGCATTAGGTGGTGTCACAATCTCCATCTATCACCTTAAACTCTTTTTTCTCAAAATGAGCTCCATATTTGCTAAGGGGATCCAAGTAGCCAGCAACTGATCCCTTCTTCCCAGCAATGTCTGGATCCAGGTTAAATGGAAAACTTCCTGGGTCCCTTCCTTCCTTCTCTCTTTTCTTCCTTCCACATTTTTCTTGAGAGACTATTCTAGCAACTATTGGGGCCACATTATGGAGCTCTCTAAAAAGAAAATATTAGTATATTATATTAATTATATTACTAATTATATTAACACTCACACCAATATGTAACTATAACTTATAGTAAATATAAAATGGAAAAATGAGGTGCTATGAAAGAAAGTGATGATGGGAAAGGTGTGCAGGAAAGGCTCCCCTGGGGAAGTGACATTTGAGCTCAGATCTGGAAGGTTTACAGACAAGCGATATCTTTATCTAGGAACCAGAGCAGCAAAAGAGAACCAGGTTGTCATACCTGACACAGGTTATGAGTTTAAAGGTGGCTTAAAGATATTACAAGAGATGTCCAGTGGGCGGTAGGATATATCAATCTAGAGCCCAGAGAAGAAGGGCTTTGTATACATGATAATTAAAACCATTAGCCTGACAAAATAAGATTGCCTAGAGGGAATGTGACCTGTTAAAGGACGGAAGGTGGCCTGATCCTTGAGTAGCTCCCACAATGACCGAAAGAGGAAGAGAGCTAAAAATGGTGGAAGCCCAATCTTAAGATTCTCAATCATGTTCTCTTCCTGGAAGCTTAGGGACTCCCCCATGCTTTGTGAGCCATGGGAAACCCAGGACATTGGTTGGAAATTGATTTATATGGTGTCCTTTTATACTCAAAAAAAGCAAGGAAGTATGAAAAGATACTTGTGTGACTAGTAAGTTATCTATCTTTTTCATTAGATTTAAACCTCAATGAGTGCTGATAAAGTCTCTTTTGCTCACCCAATTCCCAATAGTTAGGACAGTGCCTAGCTTACGTACCAAATCAAACAAAACCCAGCGCCGTCGGGTCAATTCCGACTCATAGTGACCCTATAGTGACCCTATAAGAACTCAGTAAATATATGTTGAATAAACCCATCAATCCCAATCTATTAAACAATTTAAACAGTTACAGTGGGATTAAGTATCTCAGCAGAGGGAAGTACTTAGAATATTATGTTATTGTTAGTTACCATTGAGCCAGTTACTTAGAATATGACACAATAATGATAATAATGATAAATACAAAGGTATCACACAGAGCAAATTTACCTTCTGGTGACAAAAAAAAAAAAAATTGAATATGCTTATACTTTCTCATTCGTTCGTGTACATCTCTTAACTGTATCTACCTGAGCTGAGAGATATATTAAAATATGAACATTCTATTTTTAGAAAGCTTTATGGTACAGTGGTTAAGGACCCATAGTGCAGTTGTTAGGCACTCGGCTGCTAACTGAAAGGTTGGTGGTTTGAACCCGCCAGCTCCTCCACAGGAGAAAGATGTCGCAGCCTGGTTCTGTAAAGATTACTTCCTTGGAAAGCCTAAGGAGCTGTTCTATTCTGTCCTATAGGATCACTATGAGTCAGAATCAACTTGACGGCAATGGCTTATTATTATTATTATTATAAGAGAATGAGAAGTATTGCTGGACCCAGAGAAAAATAAGAAAGGGAAAACAAATGAAGCCAAGATAGTAAGAACTCAAATACTCTTCATCTCTTTGTCCCAAATAAGTTCCTTAAGGGAGATGCAACACCATGTTTACTCTTGAAATTACAAACTTCTTGAATCTCAAAATTTGATTCATGGCTGCTATAGGACAAGTGGCTAATTACAGCTATAAAAAATATATATATATATATATATATAGGCAGAAGAAAATGGAACCCTTTTGTTTGCTCTTCCACGCCAATGAGCAAAGAGATGTTGTGACTTATATTTTTGGACATATTTTTCTGTAGGTAGTTCTCAGAGATGTAAGCCAGGAGCAGTATAGAAAGAGAGAAAGAAGAAAGAAGCAAAGGAAAGAAAAGACAGAGGAAAGAAGGAAGGAAGGAAGGAAAACAAAAAGGAAGGAAGGGGAGAAATAAAGAAAAAGAAATTCAATATACTGTAAAACAGAGCAAAATTACCACCATCGTGCTAAGGTTATGGCTATACAAACTAGGGCTTTGAACAGGTTCCCGCCAGTTTGAGCCTCTGGCGAGAACGTGCATGTCTAACAAGTTCCCAGGAGATGCTAATGCTGCTAGTTAGGGACCAATTCTCAGAACACTAGTAGAGCAGTGGTTCTCAGGATTTATTATATGTAAGAATCACCTGGGGAATCTTGTTAAACTGTAGGTTCTGATTCACTGTATCTGGGGTGGAAATACGAATTCTCAGCAGGGGTTTGAACCAGAACAAACCAGCTTGAAGCCTTGATATAAAAAAATATATATATACACAGCATAAAATCCTTATAAATTGGTATAGTTAGAGTTATATTTGGGATTGGATTTATCAGAAATATTTAAGATTTAAAATTTCCTTTTCATCAATTATTGAATCTTCACAGTGTGCATGGCACTATTATGGGCAAATGCATTATGTAGTATTGATCTCTAAATTAGCAATAATAATAGCAATAATTTCAACTCCTTCTGTGTAAAGACAACCTTCATTGCAGAGGTGCCCTCATGCCACTAAACTAGTGATTTCATATGATAACTGTCATTAAATTAAAAAACTGAAATTTATTCCCTAGGATGGTCTAATTTTTCTTTTCTATACTGTTAAAATCCATTGGGAAACCCTGGTGGCCTAGTGGTTAAGTGCTAGGGCTGCTAACCAAAGGGTCGGCAGTTCGAATCTGCCAGGCGTTCTTTGGAAACTCTATGGGGCAGTTCTACTCTGTCCTACAGGGTCGCCGTGAGTCGGAATCGACTCGACGGCACTGGGTTTGTGTTTTTTTTTTAATCCATTGATCTTATTGTTGAATAACACATTAAGAACTACGGTGAGCTACGGCTGCTGACCAAAAGGTTGGCAGTTGGAATCCACCAGCAGCTCCTTGGAAATTCTGTGGGGCAGTTCTACTGTGTTCTATAGGGTCGCTAAACCTAGGTAGGACATTAAGTGCTTACATGAATAGAATGTGGTAAAGGTAATGGAATGCCATTTCTGAGATTTAGGTCACGAAAACCTTGTGGCTTTTTCTAGATGGGCTCTCCCCTCTCTCTGGCTCTGTCTGTGGGAAACCAGCTGCCACAGGGTTTCCAAGGCTGTAAATTTCTGCAGAAGCAATCTGCCACATCTTTCTCCCTCGGAGCCTCTGGTGATTTCCAACCACCTACCTTTTTTTTTTTTTACCTTTCAGTTAGGAAACCCTGATGGCATACTGGTTAAGAGCTACGGCTGCTAACCAAAAGGTCAGAAGTTTGAATCTGTCAGCAGTTCGAACCCGCCAGGCGCTCCTTGGAAACCCTATGGGGCAGTTCTACTCTGTTCTATAGGGTCGTCATGAGTCAGAATTGACTCGAAGGCAGTGAATTTGGTTTTGGTACCTTTCAGTTAGCAGATCACTTTAACTACTGTGTCACCAGGGCTCCACCTAAACCCAGAAGTGTCCTACAAATAACTATTATTAAAAAAAAAAAAAAAATTAACATTCCCTGAAAAGAATTTTCTATATTATTTTAAACTCCTATAAAGCATCTTTAATATATTACATTTTAATGTATCATAATTTACTTGTCTTTTTTTTTTTTTTTGTGGAGCCCTGGTGGCACAATGGTTAAGAGATCAGCTGCTCACCAAAAGTTTGGCAGTTCAAATCCACCAGGCGCTCCATGGAAACTGTATGGGGCAGCTCTACTCTGTCCTATAGCGTCGCTATGAGTTGGAATCGACTCGATGGCAATGGGTTTGTTTCTTTGGTATTCTCTTTTTTTGACATTTAGGCTATTTCACAATTTTCACTCTTATAAACATCTTTGCATATAAATTTTTGCCTACATTTTTCATTAGGGTAGTATTTGCATTGCTGAGGCAGAGTACGACCATTTTGAAAACTTTTGGTATAGATTTCCGAAGTACTTTCTAGAAAGATCGAAACAGGTAATGTATAAACTTGCCTGCCTCACTCTACCCTTGTACTGATAATTAAAGTAAAAAAAAAAAAAAAAACAGAAAAACCTTTGCTAAATGATGGTTAAAAATCTCATTGTTTTCCTAAGTCATTTTTTAATAGTTTAGAGGTTAACTTCAGTCCATGTAAGGTCTCTATTCATGAGAGTATTAGTGTTTTAGCTACAAATACTTAGAGGCAACGAAGATACATCAAACCTAAAGCTAGTCAAAGTATTACGTACTGAATTATCGCTCTTAACAACCTTTTTTTTTCCACTCTGAAAGATTTTTGAAGGCAGAACTTAATTATATATTACTGGTAGCAACACTCCTGTTCAAATCTAGCGCCAGGGAGGGTAACTTTGCCTCATCTTGCAAATTCCAAATTATCTTACCTGGAAACCCAGTCCTTCTCTAAGCCCTCCTAGGCACCAAAACCAAACCAAACCCCATGCCCTGGAGTTAATTCTGACTCATAGCGACCTTATAGAATGGAGTAGAACTGCCCCACAGTTTTCCAAGGAGCAGCTGGTGGATTTGAACTGCCTGCCTTTTAGTTGGCACCCACAGCTTGCTGTAACTTTTAACCCCTCACCACCAGGGCTCCCAGCCACAGTCCAGGGGGATTTCTAAATGTGCCTGGGGAGCGGTCTACATGAGAATTGTGTAGAAATGTCGTGTTCCTGGGTCTACTTGAGGTCTACTGGATTAAAGTAGCTGGTGCCTGGGAAATCTGACTTCTTAAAACGATTCTTCTGTGTGTGCGAATGAGGTAAATCTTAGTTTTATTTTACTTCAGATTTTACTTTCTATGAGCCAGGACATTACTTTTTTCATTTTGCTTTTATGCAAAAGTTATAACTCTTGCCAGAAATTAATAGGTCTCTGGTGAATCTAATTATAAACGGAAAACAAAGAGCTGTCTGTGAAATGCTCGCATAATTGACCTGTGGCAGCTAGAGTGAGAACATTGTCCTGCTTTGCCTCTTTTTTTATTTAAATAGTGCTCACTTGGTAAGGCAACTTCTCATTTAAAATAATGTTAATTCGGATACACTGACACCCAAGTAGTCACCATTTTGCCTGCCAAAGAAAAGGGACCTTTTCATTTTAGACATTTTAAGGAAGCAGATCTAGGATCACTTAGGAAAAAATAATTTTAACTCAAAACCCGCCTAGAATTTGATACGCTCCTTAAATCCAGTGCAGGGAGTGAAAAACACATTAGCTTTGCAAGAAGATTTGAGTTCGAGTTCTAACTCAGTCATTTGCTAGCTGTAGGGGTTTGAGGAATAACTAAATGTCTCTGAGCCTCAGCGTGTTTTGTCTGTGAAAAGGGAGCCCTGGTGGCTCAGTGGTTAAAGTGACTGACCGCTAACCAAAAGGTTGATAGTCTGAAACCACCAGCGGCTCAGCGGGAGAAAGATGTGGCAGTCTGCTTCCGTAAAGATTTACAGCCTTGGAAAACCTATGGAGTCACTATGAGTCAGAATCGACTTGGCGGCAGCGGGTTTGGTTTGGTTTTTAACACCCTCCAACAACTTCACAAGGCTGTTGATAACGCAGGTATTTTGGATTCAATTGTGTTCTTCCAACACATGTGTTGGAATCTTAGTCCCTATACCTAAGGATGTAATCCCACCTGGGAATAGTATTTTCTTTGTTATGCTAATGTTTCTTTGTCATGGTCATGTCCGTGTTGAGTGTGTCTTAAATCTAACCGCTTTTGAGATACAAAATGAGCAGATTAGGCACTGAAAGGCAAGCACATATGGGGGAAAGAGATGCCACGTGGAGATCATCAAGGAATCAAGGGATGCTGGAGTTACAGAAGCTAGACAAGTATCTTCCCCTGAAGCGGACAGAGAGAGCCTTCCCTTAGAGATGATGCCCTGAATGCAGGCTTCTAGCGTCCTCAACTAAGAAAATAAATTTCTGTTTGCAAATGGAGACAATAGGTGAATATGATTTTGAAAATCAGCTGGTGCATCGCCCACCTGAGCTGCCCCTCTTCACAGTCTTCCCACCATGGAAACCATCACTTCAGCTGACAGAAAGTCACGTCATGTATGTTCAACATACCCAGTATGAACCAAGACCTTATTTCATAGAATTTAAGCCATCTCTTCTTTCCGTCATATGTCTCTTCCAACTAAGGCTATCAACCATTGTTTTTAAATGGCTGTTTTTTTGTTGAATTATAGGAAACCCTGGTGGTGTAGTCGTTAAGTGCTACGGCTACTAACCAAGAGGTCAGCAGTTCGAATCTGCCAGGCGCTCCTTGGAAACTCTATTGGGCAGTTCTACTCTGTCCTAAAGCATCGCTATGAGTCGGAATCGACTCAATGGCAGTTGGTTTGGTTTTTTTGGTTTGGTTGAATTATAGGAGCCCTGGTGGCATAGTGGTTAAAAGCTCGGCTGCTAACCAAAAGGTTGGTAGTTGGAATCCACCAGCTGCTCCTTGGAAACCCTGTATGGCTACTCTGTCCTATAGGGTTGCTATGAGTTGGAATCCACTCAATGGCAACAGGTTTGGTTTGTTTGGTTTTTGGTTGAATTACTCCTTTAGGGGTTGCTTCAAGAGGGTTGTCGTTTCTTTTGTGATACATCCCCAAATTTTTATTATTTTGGAGTTTTCCAAAAGGGAGGCTGCTGGCGTTGTGGTTTCTTTGTTTAACTCTCCAGAGAAAGCCAAATAACTGCAATTTTCACAACACCATGTCATGGAGGAGAGCATTGGATCAGTGAGCTTGACTTCTGAAAGAAAGGAGAAGTACAGTACAGCTTTCATGGCTCTCAGAAGTCATGGCTTGTCTTTCCCTCAGCATAGGAGGCTGTCAGCTGTCATGCGGGAAGCAGAGTAAATGGACGATGAAACAACACTTTCCAGGGTTTGTACGTGTTCATTATGGGTTGTTCATATAAGGCCTCACAGCAGCCATTAACCAAGCTGCTTTCAGGAACCACAGCAGTGGGCTGGGGACCTGAAATTGCAGAAAATGGTAATGATGAAAAGACGCAGGATGGAAGTGAAGGGGGTGGGAGGTGAGATAGGGCAGAAATCTTGGCCTATCATCAAGAACCTCTATTTATAATAGCTTTTTCTTCTGGACCTTAATCTGCCCTTGGAGGGAGAAAAGTAATAAAGTGAAAATGAAGTGCCCTTGAGGAGGCTGGGGGCGGAGGACATGGTGTCAGCCACCGTGGACCTTTGACAAGGCTCTCCGTCATTTTTATTTGAACCCATTCCCAGAGGGCGAGCTTGCCTCTCACTGCTGGGAACAATTGTCAGGCAGCAAGTAATAGAGACAAAGAGTGAGTACATTTCCTGAGTCAAGGAGCGAGCCTTGCAGAGGTCGTTATTCTCTGTCCATTTGCTCCTGTTACCAAAGAGCTGGCATTGGAAAATCCGTGTGTGTTCGAGCTGTTCCTCTCTCCCAGTTCACTCTGGTTATAGTAAAGTGATCCAGAGGGTCGTCATTGCATTTTTGGCCAGAAGGCATTTATAACCCTGTATTTCCCAAGGTGACATGTTCATGCAATTTCACTGCCATGAGGAAAATGACATGAGAGAGAACTCTTACCAGCCTCCTTCCCAGCTCCTCAATCCCTTAGCCACAGGAGAGACTGCTTCTGGCTGAAGTTAATCCATTATTCATGAGCCAAAGACTCAGTGGTTCCTTAGAAATTCAATTTGTCATTAACGAGCAGATTATGACATCATATTATTATACATTATGAACTGGAATTTTCTAGAATTTGTAGCAATGACCTAAAAGCATAATCAGACATACAATGTTTTATTCATGGCAAAAATCAAACCAAACCCATTGCCAAGAAGCTGATTCTGACTCATGACGACCCCACGTGTTACAAAGTAAAACTGCTCCAAAGGGTTTTCTGGGCTATAATGTTTATAGGAGCAGATTATCAAGCCTTCTATCTGTTGTCCACTGGTGGGTTCGAACCATCAACCTTTAGGTTAGTAAAAAAAAAAAAAACTGAGCACAAATCATTGGCGCCACCCAAGAATCTAATATCTGAGTAAAAGTTCCAGTCTTAAAAGAATGTATGAAGAGGAAGTCTGTCTAAATAAACTATTTTATGAAGGAAAGTCCCAGATTATAACTATAGCTGTGATAATGGACAGAGGGGTCGGATGCTGTTTCCCACATTCTGGGCTGTTTGGTGAGTATCTAAGAGCTTCAGCTAAATATGATGGACCTAAAGATGATTTCTTTAACCCACTTAAGATTAATCATAGTTCATAGGTTTTTTTTTTTTTTTTATAGGTTAATAAAAAAAAAAAAAAAAACCCATTGCCGTCGAGTCAATTGACTCATAGCAACCCTATAGGACAGAGTAGAACTGCCCCACAGAGTTTTCAAGGAGCACCTGGTAGATTCGAACTGCTGACCTTTTGATTAGCAGCTGTAGCACTTAGCCACTATGCCACCAGGGTTTCCCAGATTAAGCATAGTTTAGATAGATCTGAATATCTAATTTAACTTTGAGATAGTTTGTTTTGGAGCTAGAAATACGAGATTTGAGAACAGTTTCCTTATCGGTAAATGAGAATAACCAAGTCTGGCCTTACTCTCAGGGATATTATGACAATAGTTTGAAGCTATAAAGGGCCTACAATAGTGCTGGCATGTGGTAGGGGATCAAGGAATGGTAGCTCTCAGTTTCTAAAAGCGCTTGCTTCTAAAATGTGTCAAATCCTTTGCAAATATAGAATTCTCTATTACTGAATGGATAAGAATACTCCTCTTAAATAATACTTCCAATATTCTGAAAAAAATAAAAAGCTTGAGGAACATAATCCCACAGTAGTTACTAATCAAGCTGTAGCATCTGGTCAAAACCATAGAGAATTAGAGAAATGGTATAACGTAATAGTTAAGAGACCATACACTTGGCGCTGTCCTGCTTGGGAGCTACTTAGTAGCCTTGTGAACTTAAGCAAGATACATAACTACCCTGTCATTCTATTTCTTCATCAGTTAAAGGAATTAATGATAGTATCAACTTCTAGAGTTGCTGTGAGGTTTGAATGAGCTAATCCACACCCCCCCAAAGAAAACCCATTGCATTCGAGTCAATTCTGACTCATAGCAACCCTATAGGACAGAGTAGAACTGCTCCATAGGGTTTCCAAGGAGCACCTGGTGGATTCGAACTGCTGACCTTTTGGCTAGCAGCAGAACGCTTAACCACTGCACCACCAGGATTTCTGCTAATGCATATAGAATTCTTGAAAGTATGATTCACAGGGGAAAATCCTGTGCCATTCTGGACATCATTACCATCGTCATCATCATTACCACTGAGATTATTTTTCTATTAAATGCAAGAATCTCCAGTAATATTTCTAATGCAAGAACACTAGGAAGGCCATAGTTCATTTTTAAAATTCATTCAAGAAGTGGTGTCGGTTGGATTCTCTGGGAAGCAGGCTCTGGCCGGAGGTTTTTTAGGGTGTGTCCTTGGAATCAACACCTTTGTGAGGAAGTGAGAAAAGCAAGATTGAGCAGAGGGAGAACTGAGATGCATGCAGGCCTGAGGGACAGATGACCCCACCGGGAGCATTACGCTGGGCAGAAATGGCCTGGTCTTTATAAAATCACTGGGTATGGGCCACCCCAGGAAAGGCACCGCTTGGGCAGAAGTGCTGAGGCAATCCCTGAAGGGCTGACAGCTGAAGGATATCTCTCCCAGCAGCTGGGGCAACAAGTCCTTCCGTGAAAAGGGATCTGAGGGGACATCTTGTCCATCGCAGGAATATTTATTTGCCAGACACTGATCCAGTTATATTTAAATCATTTTAAAACGTCTCTATTTCTGTGTAACCTGCAATTATGAATAACTGGTACTTCTGCGGAAGCCCTGGTGGTGTGGTGGCTAAGTACTACAGCTGGTAACCCAAATGTCGGCAGTTCGAATCCACCAGGTGCTGCTTGGAAACTCTTTGGGGGGCAGTTCTACTCTGTCCTATAGGGTCTCTATGAGTTGGAATCGACTCGATGGTAATGGGTTTTTGGTTGGTACTTCAGCATTCGTTCAATACATTCAATGGACTGTAAGCTGCTGAAGGGGAGGTATGAGTTTAATTATCTTTGCCTCTCAAGTACATAAAGTAGTACTCAGTGCATTAAAAAAGCAACCAAGCAAACAAACAAAACAGCTGCCATGGAGTTAATTCCAATTTATGGCAACCCATGTGTATCAGAGTAGAACTGTATTCCATAAAGTTTTCAACGGTTTATTTTTTGAAAGCAGGCTGACAGGTTTTTCTTCCCAGGTGCTTTTTGGTTACTATTAACCATTTGTACTACCAGGGACTCTGCTAAGTGCATAATCCATCGGCATTGAGTCTGACTCACAGTGGTCCTATAGCGACGCTACAGGATGGAGTAGAGCTTTCCCATGGGGTTTCCAAGGCTGTAAATCTTTATGGAAGCAGATTGCCACATCTTTCTTCAGTGGAGCAGCTAGTGAGTTCAAACTGCCAACCTTTTGGTTGGCAGCTGAGCGCTTAACCATTGCGTCATCAGGGCTCTCTCCTCAGTACATAGAGGCTGCTTAATAAAAGTTGCTGCCTGAATAAACAAATGAATGGATGTACGGTGAACAAGATGAAGGACTTAAAGAAACATTCAGAGACAGGACTGATGGATCATAAGCAGAGAATGACACAGATTTGCTCACTTGCCTCTGAGAACTAGCGGAAGATGTAGGGCAGTTTGGGGACAGTAAATGCTCAAAAACCTCAATGCCCAAGAATGAGGCCTTAAAAGGGATTCAACTGATGTCTTTAAATCATAGCTTGAAGAAGAATTTGAATTCTGTGTTCAGAGACTTTCCGTATGATGGCCATCTGATTAGGAATGAAGAAGTGCCTTAAATTTATCTCTAACAACTCCAGTAAATTAAAAAAAAAAATGGGAAGAAAATACACTCTTAGCCATAGTTTCACGCCTTCAGATATAGTAGCATTGTAGAAAACAAACAGGAATATTTGCTCTGATGCTTTTAAATTTATTTTTCAGGCTGTTGATGCAGTTGACTTATTGAGGATATGTTTATTCTTAGTGCTAAGTATATTAAAAAATCTGAAAGCATTTTGAAGCATTTGTCTGCTTCTGGAGCTTGAATTAGGCTCATAGCTACAAAGGATAACTAGTCTTCAGAAATTTGACTATCAATATTACCTTTCCTTTGTGTAAAATCTTCTTGAGACATTGGAAACGCTCACATAAAACGCATCTTTGTTTTTCAAGTCTCGTCCAAAAGATCTTATGCTATGTGTTAAGAACGTTTCCTGTTTTGAAGAAAGGAAAGGGGGATTTTTCTCTAGTTAGGAGTTTTAAGTTTTCTGATGTTTAGACCATGCTGTCTTTGCCTCCAGGATAATTCAACATTTTGAAATAGTTACTTTATTTTCTGGACCAGCTAAGTATGCTGAAAGTTCCACTTAACTCATCAATTACACCTCCCATAAAGGCTGGCCGTCTATCAATTCTGGAATCTAGAAAGACCTCTAATGATAATGAAAATCTGTCAGACCACACAGCATCTTCAAGAAACTGTACTCAAACAGGCTTTCAGAAAAAATTCAAATAATACCCTCCCCGCCCCCCCCCCCCCACGTCACTGTCTTCATTCCTCTGTGTTCCCCCGACTCTACAATGGCTCATAGTTTAATCAAGACTTGAGAACATAAGAGGATTTTTGTTTAGTTTCCTACAGGATTTCATAGTGATAGCAGACACTGCAGGTATAATATCTTCGCATTCTGTACTGTCAATGGCATTACATAAACTCGATATTGTCTGTGAATTAGTTTAACAGCTTCAGGTCGTCCCTGATTCTTCAATGATTATGCCCTCTATGAAGTAACAAGCCTAATCCATCTGGCAGCCTTCAGTGACTGTGCTATACCTGGTAGGTCCTGTCTTGGACCTGTGACCTCAGATCCTCTCCCAAAGGTGTGTGTTGCAGACTTTTTATCTCAGTGCTTTCATACCTTTTTATCAAAGCAAAATATAAACTTATTAGTATTTCTTTTATTATGAGCTGTTTGGCCATTATAACAATCTGTGGTAACTACCTATAAATTAAAAAGCCAGTTGGTCTTTTTATAGCGTTTTTATAGTAAAACAAACTCTACATTAGGTAAATTTCCCTTCATTTATTGAAGGATTCTTTAGTTGGCTAATCTAACTGGGTGCTCTTCCCGCTCCCCTCCCCCAACTGATTTATTCCCTCTGGTGATGGGTTAACTTAATTATCCATGATTTATCTAAATTCCAAATTTAATGACTACTTTCTATTGTGATTATACAGGCAAAGAGTTTTTTTTTTTTTTTTTAAGGGTAACCTGTCTAGTGGAGTCTTTGGTGACTAGCTGACATGTTTATATACATCAGAAGAAATCCCGGTAAGTGGGGAGGAGTGCGATTTGGTGAAAAGCAAGCAATCTTTAACCTATCACCTCTAATTTTTGTATTTGCAACTGTCTCACGCCGCAGGAAATGAGACTTTTTTTTAAAAAATCATTTTATTCTCTTTAAAAGTTAGGGATATGGGTTGCAAACAACAGATACCCACTCTGTGTAACTTAAACAGGGAAGGAACTTTGTTAGAAGGACCACAGGTGGCTTATAGACACAAGGGAGTGGCGTCCTGGCTGAGACTACCCCAAGGGGCTGCATAGGACAGCCCACCAGGAGCACCTCCCCATGGGGCACATCACCGCTCTGCTGAACTCTGTCCAAGGGACTCTTGCTGCCACACAGCTGGGTTCTCAACTCCACCGCCAATGCAGAGTTACTGAGGTTAACCTTTGTCTGGTTTGTGCCCACAAGCCACTCTTTCAAGATTCAAAATTCTTGATTGGGCTCAACTGGGTCACAAGTCCATCATGAGAGGTAGGAGGGGAGGAGGCAGAACTCAGGGTCCACCCTCTCTTCCCATCCTCCAACTCCCCACCTTGAGATTTCCAAACATAAGAAGTGTGCTTCAATGCTGCGCAAGCAAGCACTGACAACGGTCCTCTACTCTGAGTTTTTGATATGGAGGCATGCCTTTGAGTAGTCAATACAGCAATAATAATAAAATACAGATGTGCTGAGATACATCACCTTAGTACGCAATTCTGGTGTCAACACTGGACCTTAAGATCCATTTAAAACTACAGTATCGAGAAGAGTGTTGATAATGATAATAATTACGGAGGGTGAGGAGCCTCAATGTTTTTTGCTGTTATGAGTCAGTGAACCCCAGGAAGGTAGTTTCCAGCTATTCAGGGTTGATTATTCCATCAGTGAATTGTCCTTTCCTCATTTATATTTCTCTGGCTGGCATTCTCCCAGCAATTTTCTGCTTAGAAATTGCCTTTTATCATAGAGAGGTGGATAAGAGCAAGAAGAAAAGTTGAATTTTGTGTTGAATAAATGGTGTTCCTTTTTATTCGCAGTGTAGGGAAAAGCTTTGGCCCTCAATTGAAAATGTGGGCTGTTGTTTATTTTTATTTTTTGCTTTTTTTTTTTTTCTTATTTTCCTTCGATCTTTTGTAACTTTATCACCAACAGATACTTATAGGATGCTTTCTCTGTATATGTAGGGGACAATCCTATTTTATATTTTTCTTTCCAAAAAATAGACCCTGATTTTTGCATTTGTTCCTTGTCTTCTCCTCTCTTTAATGATATTTTTTTTTCACTCTGCTATTTTTTATGCTTGCTGAAAGTGAAGAGGACTTGAAGCACTTACTGATGAAGGTCAAAGACCACAGCCGTCAGTATGGATTACACCTTGACATAAAGAAAATAAAAATCCTCACAACTGGACCAATAAACAACATCATGATAAACAGGAAAAAGATTGAAGGATTTCATTTTACTTAGTTCCACAATCGACACCCATGGAAGCAGCAGTCAAGAAATCAAAAGACACATTGCATTGGGCAAATCTGCTGCAAAAGGTTGACCTCTTTAAAGTGTCGAAAAGCAAAGATATAACCTTTAAGACTAAGGTGAACCTGACCCAAGCCATGGTATTTTCCAATCACATCGTATGCATGTGAAAGCTGGACAATGAATAAGGAAGACTGAAGAAGAATTGACGCCTTTGAATTGTGGTGTTGACGAAGAATATTGACTATACCATGGACTGCCATAAGGACAAACAAATCTATCTTGGAAGAAGTACAACCAGAATGCTCCTTAGAAGCAAGGATGGCGAGACTGTGTCTTACATACTTTGGACATGTTGTCAGGAGGGATCAGTCCCTGGAGGAGGACATCATGCTTGGTAAAGTACAGAGTCATTGGAAAAGAGGAAGACCCTCAATGAGGTGGACTGACACAGTGGCTACAACAGAGGGCTTGGGCATAGCAACGATTATAAAAACGGTGCAGGACCGGGCAGTGTTTCTTTCTGTGGTACACAGGGTTCCTATGAGTTGGAACTGAGTCAATGGTGCCTAACAACAATAACAACATTTTTTTTGGTAAAACAGTATAAAAACAACAAGAACTATAGGTTATCAAAGTCACAAACAACTTAAGGAAGACTAATACAACCAAAAAAAAAAAAAAAAAACCAAAAACCCATTGCCAAAAGGAAGACTAATATATATGTGCTTAAAAAGCACCAATTGATGATCTACTATTTATATTAGGAGCCTTGGTGCCACAGTGGTTAAGAGCTTGGCTGCTAGCCAAAAGGTTGGCAGTTGGAATCCACTAGCCGGTCCTTGGAAACCCTATGGAGCAGTTCTACTCTGTCCTAAATGGTTTCTATGAGTTGGAACTGACTCTACAACAATTTTTTTTTTTTTTTGGCTTTATATAAATTGAGCTCAGCATCACTGGACTGTAAAGATGATGAGATCTGATCCTGGGCCACAAATGTACTGATATTTAAAGGAAATTGAAGTAATTCTTTGTAATAAACTACTGGCAAAAACTAGAATTAGGGAGGGAGGAATGTGGGCTGTTTTTTGCTTTTTTTTTTTGTTGTTTTTGCTGCAACCCATCAATCTCATAATTCTGCCTAAAGTTGGTCTGACCATGTCCCTCAGCGTCATCTTGCCTGGTACCTTTGGCATACGTGCCCTAGATAACTCAGAGCTGTGTTAAGATTATATCTTCTTCCTATGAAAATCAAATGCGTAATAGGTTAGAGGTTTTGCCATGTTTTGATGATTGGTAAAAGTCTTTTTCACAAGGGTGACTTTCCCTAAATAAAGTAATCAAAGCACATGATTTGGTAATTGACGCACAGGGAAGAGCTTTAATGAATTATTGAAGCACTTGACTCAGGTGCGTATCTCCTGGGGACAGGATACAGAATTGCTGCTTAGCAATTAGATCATCAATGTTCCTTACCCAGTTGACCATAATTAAAATAATTTTATTCCTGGTTTGATACTGGGAATTGGAACTCACACATCAGTTACCTGGTAAAAGGTTTTCAAGGCTAATGGCATGAGACACAGGGTTTTTAAAATGCCAACCTGTGTTCTTCCTCTAAATATAGAATTCCTCAATCATTCATGTCTGATTAAAGTTGCATTTGACTAATTGATAATGACTTTTCAATTAGGTAAAAGCATATTTCATTTAGAAATT
Source organism: Loxodonta africana (assembly GCF_030014295.1). Lineage (NCBI taxonomy): Eukaryota > Metazoa > Chordata > Mammalia > Proboscidea > Elephantidae > Loxodonta > Loxodonta africana. The sequence continues at coordinate 14,520,188 of NC_087362.1, forward strand.
ACATTTATTTACATTGATTTTCTTCTCTTCAGGATGTCTGGGCTTCTGTATTCAATTTGAGCTAACTGCCACAACTCACAGGAAGCCTTTGCAAGGGTGACTGACAGGCATTCCCCAAATGCAGGCTGATGTAATCAGAGGATTATTTTTGAGGAATACATAGAAGACATCCCCAGGTCCACTTCAGGACATCCACGGAGGAGTTTAACTGGGTGTGCACAGGGGAATGAAAGCTGACAGCTCATGAGATCATACTCCTATTTCGGTTGTGATGGTCTCAAGAGTTCTCCTGGGTGAGGGGAAACTTCACAACTAACATTCGTTTTGACGAGTCCTCCTTTTTGCCTGCCATTGCAGAAGTAAGGAAGGCCCATGCTGAATAGACTGGGCAGACTGAAGAGTTGTGACAGCCACTGAAAATCCTTTGAAGCACCGCTCTACTCTGACAAGATGAGGTTGCCATGAGTCAGAATTGACTCCTCGGCAACGGTTTTTTTTTTTTTTTTTTAGAGAGTATAGATGATCCTTTGGGTTCCTAGGTTTCCCTGGGAAATGAAGTGATTTCTGTGAAGTCTTGTAGGCCATGTTGTTAGAACAGCTATCATGTATTCATGGAGATAAGTCTATACAGGGGAATCATTCTATTTAATCCCATCCATTTTACCTCTAGCGGGTATCTTGACTCTATCTTACTTTTTCCACTTACAGAGCCATGGACATAGTTTTGTCTCTCATTATTTACATTGTGTTCACTTCTTGACCCATCTAAGTGCATTCAATTTCGTTCCACTCCAACTATCCTGGACGGTCTACACTGCCACCAGAGTGATTCTTCCAAAACACAGATAGGACCATATAATCTGCTGCCTGAAAACCTCTAATGATTTTATTTAAAGACTAAAGTCCAAACTTTTCACATTAGATTCAAATATGTGAACTCCCCACTGTAGTCCAAATCTTAACTCTGACTGTAACTCCCCATGGGGCTGACATTTTAGCCAAACTAGATCATTCACCTTTGCCCAGACCTATCTCCATAGCTCTCCTCATGATATTGCCCATAGCTGGAACACCTTCATCTTTCTCCTCCACATTTTCAAAGCCTCTCAGTTTGTCAAGATCCAAATCAAGTGTCGACAACCTCAAGCTGAAGTCTTCAAGCACCGGGTTAGGTAGAGTAGTTCTCAACACATATCATTTTGTAAGCAAATAATGGTTCTCCTACTGGCTCACTTTGCTTCAAATCCCTTTACTGAGATAAAAGCCTTTCACTACATAATCAAAGAGGAAAATTCAGTGTCGACAGTTTATTGATTAGGTTTGATCAGGAATTGCTTTATTTCTCTCCCAGCATTGCTTCACACACTCTTTGTCAGGTTTTCCTTTCCTGCCATTTGGTGACAGCTTGAGCAGGTCTCAGATCCCTAGCTATAGATGTATTCACCCAGAAGAACGGGTTTTTTTTCTTCAGGTATTTAAAACAAAACAAAACAAAAAACTCCATTCAATCAGAATAAAAACTTTAATTTTTCATCCGCTTCTCCCATCCTCACCCTCAGGCCCGGTCTCACTTTTAGTTCTGGATCAAGCCGTGAAGCAGGTAAAGAGTACAGTCTTGTCTTTTTGTTCTCCTTGTTTCACCCTCTCTCCTCACTTTGCTTTTGGCTCCCCCAGGGCTGGAAAAGCAGGAATTAGAAGAAAAAGGCCAATGGTGCTTGTTGCAGATCTCTCTTGGCTATTGAGTTGCTTCTGCCACGGTAGACACCCTACATTGTCTCTCTCTGTCTTAGACTGCATTCGTGGGGCCACCTTGATCTGATTGATGCAGTCTCTGGTTGATTTCTTTGCACCACTTCTTCAACTCCCATTCTGAAAGTATAGCCCCTGCTTTTTCTTGCCTTGGGAGGCAGTCTTTTTTAGGAGTCCTTCATAGATAGTTCAAGCCTGGTTCTTGCCTCATGTGGTCCAAGATTTACTTTCTTGTTGTTGACCTGACAAATGGCAGAAGGGGCAAAAGCACAGTCTTCTCCCTCTGTTGCTCATTCTTGCCTTGCCATCATGGCTAGCTCCACCCATATTCCAGCCTGAAGACTACTCCATGTAAGAGGAAGGCACCAGCTTCTCTTCATGTATGTTCCCATACTTCTGGGCCATGTGAGGGTCTTTTGGGGACTCTCTCAATCTCTAACCCAGAGGTAACCCAGGGTGTGCCTACACTTTTCTGTTACCCAACAGACTTCTAAACAGAGAGACAGCTCTCCTCTGAAGAGTCCTTCCTTCGTACCCTTCAAGGAGTTCTCTTGGGACGTTTTCTCTTAAATTTCTCTTAAAACAGACTCCTTCCCTCCCTCGTGGATGTTTAGCATCTCTCTGTACAAGGTGACTGTTTTTGTTAACCATTCTCTTCAGTTTTGACACTTTAACCATAATTCCAAGATCTCAGGAAAAGTCCCTTTTAACATTTTGTTACCATAGAATGGGGGCTAGTACTGGAGCTAGGGCCAACAGCTTTCTCCAGGTGAAGGAAAGTCACAGTAGCTAAAAGTGACTTGTACCTGGTCAACTCAGTCCTTCTTTTTCATCTTGGCAGGGTTCAGGTGCAAAAGGATGAGGAGCTTGCAAATGTCAGAGAGGCAGGAGATGAAAGACAGAGGGGAGAGTGCTGCCTGACATGATGTTGGGTCATGATGGTGGATGTCACCTACTCTGGTTCCTTAGCCTACCTTGTCTATAACACTATTGGGTTGATGAGAAAAGCTGCCTTCTCCAGTGGCTTGTCAAGTTAAAGGCTCTCCGGTATCCGCCTACAGCAATCTCTTCAGAATTTCTCCCTTAAATTACAGTTTTCCTACAAACTGTCAATGTAAGGTTTCCACAATTATTGAAATGAGTAAATATTGAGCACTTCAAAATTTTGATCTATTGAAGAACTTGTATAAGCTGGATGTTATGTATAGGGTCTACTCTTGTGGCCAGGTGCAAAGGACATTGTTATTCTGTCAACCTAGGAGAGCACCCACTCTTTTGTTGGGTAATAGCCCCCCTCTCACCAACCCCTACTTGCCCTGTGGTTCTGTGGGACTGCCAGGGCACAGTTCTCCTACTCCTGGCCAGAGTGATGGGCCAGGAGAGGACATGATCCAGGCTGTGACAAGTCTTTTCTTGGCACTTTTTCTAACAGAGAGCTGTAAGGTGGTAAAATAAGCACTATTTGTGGCCATGGTTCTTCCCTGTCTACTGGGAGGAAAAGGCCACCCAGCTGACAGACGCAGATATGAGAGATAGAGTTGAGTCCTGATGGTCTTGAAAACTCAGGTCTAGCTGTTCTGTCATTTCTGCAACTGAGTCACATAAGCCCACAGAGTCCCTTTCTACCTAGCTGATTTTTGGTCATGGGAAACTGAAAGACCCTGAATTAAACACACAGGAAGCTGAGCTGGTTATAAAGCGACAGGCTGCAGCCCATTTCCCTGACATAGCGGTTTTGAGTAATTTATTTCATCTTCTAATCCTTTTGTTTCCTTTCTCGAACATTTGTTAAATAGCATTTCTCATGAATGAAAAAGGTGTGGAGTTAGAAGTCCTGGGTTTAGATTCTGCTTCAAAATCTTACTGACTCTTTTCAACATCTTATTGACTCCGTGACTTTGAGCAAGACACTAAATATCTGTTCCCTCATTCGCAAAGTGGATATTATAATGCCTGAGAAGACCGCTCACAAAGTTGTTATGAAAATCAAATAGAAAATAAATATGAAATTAATTTGTAAACTGTAAATTGATAAACAAATATAAGGCATGTTGTTGTTGTTAGCTGCCATTGAGTTAGTTCTGACTCATAGCAACCCTATGTACCACAGAAGAAAACGCTGCCCAGTCCTGCCCCGTGCTCACAACTGTTGTTCTGTTCGAGCCCATTGTTGCAGCCACTGTGTCAATCCATCACGTTGAGGGTTTTCCTCTTTTTTGCTGACCCTCTACTTTACCAAGCATGATGTCCTTCTCCAGGGACTGATCCCTTCTGACAGCATGTCCAAAGTGTGTAAGACACAGTCTTGCTTCTAAGGAGCATTCTGGTTGTACTTCTTCCAAGGCAGATTTGTTTGTCCTTTTGGCAGTCCATGGTATAGTCAATATTCTTCGCCAACACCACAATTCAAAGGTGTCAATTCTTCTTCGGTCTTCCTTATTCATTGTCCAGCTTTCACATGCATATGATGTGACTGGAAAATACCACAGCTTGGGTCAGGTTCACCTTAGTCTTCAAGGTTATATCTTTGCTTTTCAACACTTTGAATAGGTCGACCTTTTGCAGCAGATTTGCCCAGTGCAATGTGTCTTTTGATTTCTTGACTGCTGCTTCCATGGGTGTCGATTGTGGAACCAAGAAAAATGTAATCCTTCAATCTTTTCTCCTTTTATCATGATGTTGTTTATTGGTCCGGTTGTGAGGATTTTTGTTTTCTTTATGTCGAGGTGTAATCCATACTGACGGCTGTGGTCTTTGACCTTCACAGGTAAGTGCTTCAAGTCCTCTTCACTTTCAGCAAGCAAGGTTGTGTCATCTGTGTAATGCAGGTTGTTAATGAGTCATCCTCCAGTCCTGAAGCCCTGTTCTTCTTCATATAGTCCAGGCATAATTATTAATAATAGCAACAGTATTTTGAAAAATATTCTGGAATAATTTTACTGCATTTCTTTCAGTGGTATCTGAAAAAATATTTTGAAGGCTTGGAGAAAAGACCTATAGAAACATATATATCTTCTCTATACTTCCTGCTATGTTAAGCATTCGAGATTCACTAAAGTAATTAAGCATCCATATTCTAGAAGGTAAAGGGGTTTTTTAGACAAGAATATTCAAGTGGCATGCATACTTTAGTATGAATTGGTTTAATCACAATATATATATTGTGTGCATAGATAAAATAGGTATTTGAGGTCATGTATATGTATATATATATATATGACCTCAAATACTTAGTGTTATCAGATTAAGAGAATGGGAGTTTTCACGCAGAAGGAGAAAGAAGAACCCATACTGAAGTAATCTGATGAGGGGCAGTGTAGGCCAGGTGCTTCAGGCAACACTTGGAGTTTCAGAGTCCAGGGTATCAGTGGGTACTTGGTGGTGATGGGATGAAGAAAATAGGGTGTGTGAGGCAGGTACAGGAGAGGAAGTGCCTACTTAATATTCTGGTTAAGGGCTGGCCTTATTCCTTCTCCTTAAAGAGACCTAACAGGAGATGGTTTCGATGGAAACAAGTCCCCAGATCAAGTCCCATTCTAACTAGCCACCTGCACCATCATCTAGCCATGGTAGCCAGGACAAGGAGAATGCAGGGGTGGCAGGGAGAGGCACTTGTCTAGCCCCTGAGAATGCCAGCCTCCCGGGGACTGGCCCAGGTTAGTTCTGCTCAGCAAATGGAAGCTCTTTGGAGAAGCATTTTCGAGCCTGCAGTCCTTGGCAGCTTAGAAGGAGAATGGTGGTAATTTAAGCCTTAACATAGACACAGACCATTAATTAAATCAGGGTGTGCTACTGGTAGAGATAATAAAAAATATGTCGAAATAGCAAGCCTGTTAGCTTCTCCAAAAGCCTCAGGACGGCCTAATTTAATATATTTCAGCATGCTAATAATACATGGAATGTGCAATGGCAAAACCATACTCTATCTCTGTTTAAAACCCTAGTCCAGCTTTGTTAAAGATCTGGGAGTATGTAATCAACTACCCACAGTCCCCACACAACGTTCTTCAAACCAGGCAGATTTTGGCATTATTGATTTCATGTTGTAGGTAAATAATTACGTGCCTGAGAGTAGAAGTGCTGCAGTGGACCGTGGAGTCAGACAGGCAGATGCAACTCGCGGCTCTGCCTCTTAATTGTTGTGTAACCTTTAGTAAACTATTTAACTTCCATGAGCCTCAATTTCCTCATCGCTGAAATGGAGATAGTAATAATGATTAACTAAAAGATCGTTGTGAGGATTCAAGTTAATAAAAGCAAAACATTTAGGGCAGTAACTGGCCGTTAGAGGATGCTCGATAAACGACAGAAACAGTTGTAATTATTTTTACTACTGAATGCATTAAAATCTCCTATAATATGCATATCCTCCCTCAGGAGTGAACGTTTACTCAAAAGATGAAGCTCACGAGTTGCCTTAGACTCTTTTGTACTCAGATTTGCAGCTCAATGCAATGGCTTTAAGACCTTAGCAGTTATCTAGGTCAATGCTCTCTTGTGTTTTACCAAGGTCCAGAGAAATAAGGAATTTCTCCAGCATTACAAGTCATGTGAGTAGCCAAGCTTGGCTCCAGCCATGCTTGTTAAGACCTGGGTGGCTCTTCTCTCCTACGGAGAAAGCATGGGCTCAAGGCTCTTCCCAACTCGGCCGGGCCTCCCGATCCTGTCTGCCAACCACGTACTTTTTCCACTCAGTACATTCATGGATCCCTTTCCCTGGAAGTCATCTTCTCCTTTCTTTTCCTAACCCTACTCTCTTCCTCTTTTTGTGCTGATTTTACAAAGCGTAGCCCAATCCTCACCTTTCTGAGGCTTTTCCTGATCTATCCTCTCCAGTTTTCTCTGCTCCAGTCTCTTTTGGCAGATTAATTCAGAGCCGTTTGTACAAACATCCGCCTGAGGATGAATGATGGTGTACTGTAGGCATTTATGTTTGTCTCCATCACCAGACAGAGAGTTCAGAGACAACGCTCCACTTATCTTTCACTGGGCTGTGTTCTAGATCAGCACTTGTTTAGGCAACCTCCGACACTTTGCACAGCAGGAGCTCAATATTTGCCTGTCAAATAAATGAACCCAGATCTTTTGATTCTGAATTTTCTTTCCACACCTATCTTATCTGTCATCCATTTATCTCCAGGAGTACCTGCCTAAACAACCCTTGAGATCTCCATGGTCTATCTTTGTCCTGTCTCCACACTCCACGTAACGGAGAGCTACATTGCAGCCCATCCAAGAGAACTTTGCTACAGGAAACACCAGAAAGACTTTGTCATCACCTCAGCTCATCTATAAATAATGCCACAGTGTGGCTGCTCCACGATTTTACGGTCAGGGTTTATTTTATCATTTTTTAACTTTTCATACTTTGAGCACCTGGCCTCGAAGTTATCCATCTTGATTCGCAGGTACATTAACTTTAAGAGTCAAAACCTCGTTTTTAAAAACAAGTTTGATCTTTTTTTCAAGGCTTTCTTATAAAACTATTACCTTTCTCTCCAGGAGATGGCAGTAAAACACAAACAATACCCCATGCAAGCCGTATTTTCAGTATCTCAGGCTCATTTCAACATGAGGCAGTAGGAGCTCCATTCTGGGGTTACATTTCCACAATAATTCTAAATTAAAAAGTTAGGGTCTTTCTAAAGATTTGATCTATTTGTCTCTCTGCTGACAGTAACGCATGTATTTTCTCAAGTGGGAAAATTTAACCCTGGTTATATTTAAGAATTCCTTTTTTTTTTTTTTTATACCAGGGATGTTGTTGGCAATATAAAACAAGAGGGTCTTTAGGAAAAATTCTCTTTAACTGTTGTAGTACGTGCATTAGTCTTAATGAATTTTAGCTTGCTTTTTAGTGATGCAGTGGTTAAGAGCTCGGCTGCTAACCGAAAGGTCCGCAGTTCCAATCCACCAGCCACTCCTTGGAAACTCTGGGGCAATTTACTCTGTCCTGTAGGGTCTCCGGAAATGCTGGTGGAGTAGTTGTTAATTAAGTGCTACAGCTACTAACCAAAAAGTCAGCAGTTTGAATCCACCAGGCAGTCCTTGGAAACTCTGTGGGGCAGCTCTACTCTGTCCTATGCGGTCGCTATGAGCTGGAATCAATTGGATGGCAATGGGTTTGGTTTTGGTTCTATCGGGTCGCTATGAGCCAGAGTTGACTCAAGGGTAATGGGAATGTTTAATTCATTATATTATGTTAGTAAAGATAAAATTATTTGTGCTCTGATGTGACTTCAGCTGAGAAAATGGTCTTTCTGTGGAATATATTTGAATGTGTGTAAATGCTAGATGTATGCATATTTATTGGAGCGTCTTTCAAAAAGTTATTTCAGCCTTCCGGAATTACAGCTCATGTTTTAGTCTCTGCACTGTTTACAGAATTAGATTTCTTTAATTTATTTTTGCAAATTTTGGCTAATTATCCATAACTTCTAGGGAATTTCTCAAATAAAACTGGAAGAAACTATTCATTAGACCAAGATGAACAATATATCACATTAACTACAAGGCAGTTCGCAGGGTGTGCCGAGTTAAATTTGAGAGACAAAGAAGCACAGATTAGAAGCATATCAGCAAGTCAGAAATCTATTACCTGAACGAAAAACCTATTACCTATTATTTTCTGAAAAATAAAAAAAGGAAAGTGTAGCAAAATGTTCAATTATGATTTGTAAATTGTTGTAATATGTTATTCCAATTCATTTGTAGGCACTCGAACCTCCTTAGTGTGTTTTTGCTAGGAGTAAGAAGGAAACCCTGGTAGTACAGTGGCTAAGAGCTAGGCTGCTAACCAAAAGGTCGGCAGTTTGAATCCAGCAGGCACTCCTTGGAAACGGTGGGGCAGCTCTACTCTGTCCTATAGGGTAGCTATGAGTTGGAATCGGCTTGATGGCAATGGATTTGGCTTTTTTTTTTTTTTTAGAAGTAAGAAGAATCTTTCTTCTGCGCATCCCAGCCCCAGCTGCCCTGTCTGGTAAATATTTTAACTTCGTTATTCATTGTGCTGGTCAGAAAGTAGACAACAGACATCAGGGTCTGAGAAGCAATGACATCCTGAGAGATGGGAGCAAGGAAAGATCTAGTACAGGGTATTTCTGTGAACATTCACCCCTCATTTCTTTCTTCATTCAACAAATACTTATTTAGGTTTGTTATCAGCAGTCACTGTGCACAGTGGCAAGGAGATATGCTCCCTGCTGACATTCTTGTGGACCTGAGCCCCTGTCGCCCGCTCTATCTATGTTTTCTGGGTCTAAGTCTGCATTCAGATGGATGGCGAGCGTCCTGCCTTCATCTCCCTTGTCTTGTAACTTTCCTCTCCTACATTCCCTCTTGTTATCTTTTTGCATTACAATACAGTAGGAGACACTTCCTTGACTTTATCCTCCAGGTTGCCAGTTTGGGTTTTAGCCCTGTTCATGCTATTATTCAGTCCATTTACTGAACTTTTTATTTTCCTAGTCATATTTAAAATTTCCATGGGGTTCTGTTTGTTCATTTTCCACAGAAATTGTTCTAGTTTTTGGATGGACTCTACTCTTAAATCTCTTTGGGGGTAATTAGATTTTTAAAACAAGTGTCTTTGTCCACTGTTTCTTTTCTTTTTTATATTGATTTAAAAAATCGTGCTGATCACATCATATTTTTGAAGAAAAGACACTGATAGATTTGGGTAGAGCAAATGGTTAAGCTGTCAGCAACTAACTGAAAGTTTGGTAGTTTGAATCCATTCTGAGGCATCTTAGACGAAAGCCCTGGTGATCTAAAAAAAAAAAAAAATTTTACTTTAGAAAAATCACAGCCGTTGAAAACTCTATGAAGTGCAGTGCTGCTCTGACACACACGGGGTGATCATGAGTCAGAATCGACTAGACACTTGGTTTTGGTTTTGTGTTTGGATGCTTGGTACGAGATTCCAACATTCTTCCTTTGAATGGCCGAGCTGACCATGTGCCTTGAATGAGTGAGTGAATGACATAGAGTAACAGGAGTGCTGCCCCTTTCTAGGGTGTGGGGTGTAGTGAAAGCAATTGCCAAAATAACCAGAGTTTACTTGGGGCTGGTGCACTTCAGTGTAGTTTACGCTTTTCTTCCTTCTCTTAGTGCTTAATGGGCAAGTCAAGGGTTGCTTAATTTTTATTCTCTAGTCTGGCACTTAAGGACTATATTGAAAAAATTGTGCAGTGGGATAATATTTTTGAAATAAATTATTATTGATGAACATTTTCTTCTTTGTAATTCTTGATGCATTTTGCTTTCTGCCCACTCAGGCTGATGCTTCTGTTGCTAAATGTAGGCAGAGACAAGACACCCCCAAGGATAAGAAAGTCATTGCTCAGCTTGGGGGTGTGGGTGTGGCGGGGTGCTAAAGACTCTCGATCAGTTCTGGAATCCCGCAGTATACAGGGATTGTCCCCACTTCCTATCTAGAATTCAGGGTTAGGGGATACCTCTTTGTAGAATGCTCTATGCCATTCCAGGTGGTATGGAATGACTGGGCCATCTGGGGGCCTGAGATAGGGCCCCGATTTCCACATAGCCTGCACATGTGGGGAGGAGCGCCAGAGTTCTTGCATGTCTGTAAGGACGGGCAAGCAGTAGGTAGACGGGAGCTGAGAACTAGAGGATCTGACAAGGGTAGCCACGATGAAGGGTGAAGGGACCCATCTCCGAGGTCTGGGGCTATATGGACAAAAGCTAGGAATCAGCTGGAGCATACAGCTGGGTCTCCGTGGCTAGTACTTAGCAAGAACTTGGAACTTGCTAAGTCAGAGGGAGGCGAGTCAGATTGGGCTACGTCAGAGGGAGAGTGGTCATACTGTGCCAAGAGACCAGATGGAGACGTGATAGCTAGAGACACTACAGCAGGGGTCCAATGAGGACAAAGCTTCCTTTTAAGGGTAGCATGAGCTCCATTCCTCCTGAATTCAGCAGAAGGTAGCTGAGAAAGACAAAGCACCGATGATGATGACCCTGCTCCCTGCCCATGACTATCTCTAGCATTATGATGCCATTCAGAGACAGGAGAAGACAACGGAGCAGAGCAATCTGGAAAGGAAAACTACCCCGATAAGGAATGTGGGTTTTGAATGGATTGAGGCTGAATTGGGAATTGACTGCTGTAATTGTTAGGTGCTGTTGAGTCAATTCGGCCTCACTGTTACCCCATGTAACAGAGCAGAACTGTCCCATAGGGCTTTTCTCCCAGGAAAACTGTCCCATAGGTCTTTCTCCCAGGGAACCACTGGGTGGATTCTAACTGCCATTTTTTTGATTAGCAGCCTAGTGCTTAACTGTTGCTCCATGGGGGCAACCGTTCTGGATCAGGAGGAAGATACTTTTAATTGACAAGATCAAGGGATGCTGCTGTCCAGTGACCTCGGGTCTAGGAAAGAGGGGCTGTGCTCTGGGCCTTTTTTGTCTATGCCCCTACCCACAGGATGGGTTTTCAGTCCTTTGGGTCAAGGGGATGTGCCTACCAAGCTTGCATACCTGTTGTAAACTGGACACCTGAGACCCTGCAAATGATCTGGGCCTACTTCTAAGGCCTGTGGGGCTCTCTTCTTTGATCCCCTTCCCTGGGTCTACCTTCCTGTGGCTTGAAGTTTATATCTTCAGGGCTGAGGAGTGGCCAAATGACAGCTATTCTTTGAGGGTGTGGATGAAGTTGGATATGTGGGTTTAGACAGCCATCTTTATGCATCCATAGGTTCTCCACGTGCAGGCAGAAGATGTTGTGGGAAGAGAAGCAGAGTGGGTGGGCCTGGGCTGCTGTTGGGTCCATTCTGCTACAAGCAGCTCAACCAGCTGTAGACCCTTAGTCTTCCTTACGAGGTCCTGCTTTCTCTGTGGACTCTAGGGGAGGATCCTTATCTATTTCAGCTTCTGGTAGCCCCAGGCATTCCTTGGTGTTCCTTGACTTGTAGGTGTATCTTAACACCTACAAAGAGACAATACCTGTCTCTTTCCTCTTTTTTAAGGATAGCACTCAATTGGATTAGGACCACCCTACTCCTCATGTTAACTGATAACACCTTCAAAGACTCTATTTCCAAACAAAGCCATGGTCATGGATTGAATCGTGTCCTCCCCCCCCCCCCCCCCGGCCAATAAGTGTCAACTTGGCTTGGGCATGATTCCCAGTATTTTGTGGTTGTCCTCCATTTGGTGATCTGATGGAGTTTTTCTATGTGTTGAAAATTCTAATCTCTGCCTGTGGTTAAAGAGGAAAGATTACGTTATGTTAAAGAGGATTAGGGTGGAATGCAACACCAGAGCAGTTTTCCTGGGGTGTGGTCTGCATCACCTTTTATCTTACAAGAGATAAAAGAAGAGAGACGGGAACCCCCTACCACCAAAAATCAGAGCCAGGAGAAAACCATGCTCTTTGGGCCTGGGGTCCCCACCCTGAAAAGCTCCTAGTTCCAGGGGAAGGACCAGTCCCCAGATCCAACAGAGAGAGAAAGTCTTTCCCTGGAGCTGGTGCCCTGAATTTGAACTTCTAGCCTCCTAGACTGTGAGAGAATAAACTTCTGTTTGTTAAAGCCATCCACTCGTGGTATTTCTGTTATAGCAGCACTAGATAACTAAGAGGAGTGTTTAACAAAGAAAAAAATACTTAGCAAGACTGTATTCTTCATCAGCTTTTAAACTTTTGGAGTTGGTGAGGGATAGGTTGTGGGGAGGGGCATGGCAATACTGCATAATGTGGTCACAGGCCCTGCTTGCCTTTCATTAGAGGGCATTCAGACCTGCTTCCTCTTTTCTGGCTTCTCATGTAATTACTTATTTCTCTCTTTTACACTTTCATCCTTGTCTGTATTCAGTGTCTTCCTTTGTGTACTACTTCTAGAAGCCCAGGACAAGGTTCCCTCCCAATCCAGTCTCTCCTGGAACACTCCGGCCTCCTGACTCTCCAGCTCTCCTGAGCTTCACTAGCAGGACCTGGGAAGAGTTTACTGTTTGTCTCTCTATCTAGTTCTAGGAGCAGTATCCTGAGTGAGGCCCTCTGCCTGCTCACATCCACTGACCAAAGAATAAGCCAAATGTGAGAGGAAGACAGAAACAGCACACCTCTTGGTATTGCCATGGAGTTCCAAAACTGAAGGAGATTAGGGCTGGAAGGTGTCTTCGAGGTCCCTTGCAGATCAGAAAGAAACTGCAATCCAGAGAAGGTAGATCTCCACTGCCCAGGCAGCCCGAGACCCTCCCTCCTCACTGGGCATTTGCCTTTACAGTGAGTTGTGCTATGCAATCTCTCTTTCTCAAGAGTTGACTTTGTCCAATTTTATTGGCCTGCCAAGGAACAAACACAAGTATTCCTTCTTCCTAAAATATTTCCAAAAGGATCTTCCCTTAAAAGTATTAAACCAAAAAAAAAAAAAAAAAATCTTGTCCTTGCCATTTGGCTTTGTAACCATTATTTATTGATTATTTATTTCCTTGGAGGAGAGGAAGATGGTCTTGGCTAAAACCAATGCCTCTGTGGATGCGAGGAGGCAGTCACGTAAACTAATAAAAGTATATTACTTTTCTGATATCATCCGCTTCTATTTGCACCAAGGGGAGTATGTGTGTTGAATTATTTTTTAATTTAATTATTTTATTTTTGCTCGAATTTTATTGAAGGATTGAGATAGGGAATTTTTTCATTTACAAAGTCTCTTTGTAGTCATACATACATGACTCCATCTCTGAGCACAATTTCACTTACTGTCACATGTGATCCTGAATCAAGATTGCCCACCTCAGAAGTCAGCATAGAATCAAAGTCAGGCTTTATGTCTTTCTATTTCCTATTATTTGTATGTATTCACCTTCTTTAAAAAATATTTGGAAGTGATTTAAAAGGTATATATGTATATATATGCATATATACTTCTATTTACATGTAAATATGTGTGTGTATACATGTGACACCCAGGAGTGTGTGTATATATATATACACATTGATGTGTATATATATGTATGTATCATTGAAAGCTGGCTCTGACTGATAGCCCTGGCAGCCAACAGTGCGGTGGCAGAGTAATTCAGGACTTTCAACTGCCCACTCTCCAGCCCTTTGGGTCAAGTTACGAACTTTTTTGCCCTGATTCTTTGCCTTAGGTCTAGCTTCAGCTCTGTGCCATCAGACAACTGCCACTGATTCTGGATTCATATTCTAGTTTTTATCATTTCTTCCAATATAAACATTCATGGCTTGATCTGAACATTGAATGTTTAAGGTTTTGTTAAAAATTTTTATATAGGCAAAAGTTAAAACGGCTTCCCTGGGCCAAAAGCCAAACAAAAATTAGTCACAAGGCAATTTACAAGAAACAACAGCTTTACACAGAATCAAAACTTAAGGAGGTTTTCCCTAACAGCATGAGTTAGCAATACTGATCAGCATGAGTTAGCAATGCTATTCCAATAAAGACAAACCAGCTTAGCGTTCAGTGACCAACTTTTCCAAAACAAAAGGAAAATTAAATGTGATTAATCAATCAAAGCAAAGGGGAAACCCTGGTGGTTAAGGTTGGCAGTTCGAATCCACCGGTTGCTCCTTGGAAACTCTATGGGGCAGTTCTACTCTGTCCTATAGGGTTGTGACTCAGTGGCAACGGGTTTAATTTTTTTTTCCTTACGCTTTAAAAGGGCATTGTTACTGTGCAAACTCACACTCCCTCACCATTTTTAGTTGGGAGTGCTCCCTGTTTGTGAACAGTGTCTCTCTCAATAAACCCTGTTAACTGTAATTGACTCATTTATCAATTTTCTTTTTTTTCTTCTTAACAGTTTCATTTTCTTAACTAGACCTTACAATCTGTGTATGATCTCCAGGCTTGTTATACTTATATACCCTCCAGTTCTAAGACCAATCTCTACCAAACCAACTGGCCCATCCCAGCCCTGCCCTAAAGCAAGGACTTTTGGCTCAATCCCTCCCACCTTATTGCTTCCTCCACCATCTTTAGCTTTAGTTGGTGTCTAGAATCTGAACAGCCCTAAATTGTTATAGCTGTCTTGGTGTTTATTAGAAATGGACAGAACTGAAAAAGCAGTATTATTCCTTTTTAAGAGACTATCTATCCTCTTTGTTAAAGGTGTTATCTCCTGCTTGGTTTTAAAAGTGATTTTAATTGTCATTCGTAATGTAAATGGTTCCTGGAAGGCCTTCTGCTACCAGATTGTTTTTGCTCAAACATTCCTTTATCATCTTTCCCCCTTCTACATATAGAATAAAGGCCTTCTGTAGTATGGTATCCACAGCTTTATTTTCCCTCACTCCCGTATAAGAATCTCTGCTGAGACCTGCCACAGCATTCTGCTCAGCTAATACCCTTTTCTGAAAAACTGTCACCCTTTCTTAAAATATGCAAAGCCTTCTCTTAGTACTCCTTCTCTGGAATTTAGCACTTATTTCATCCATTTGATAAATATTTATTGAGTGTCCACAATACGTAAAGCAGTGGGTGCTATGATGTAGCATTGAATAAACTGAATAAAACAGTCCTCCCTGTCCTCAGGGAGTTTACATGCTAAGAGTTAGTAATGATGAAGAAAAAGGAGCTGTTGAGTAGAGAAAGGAAGTAAAGGGGACAGCAGAGCAGGAGTATGCTCCACATGGTTTTTAAAGCTGTGAACTTTCAGAAGCAGATCACCAGGACTTTCAAGGTGCCTCTGGTTGGGTTCAAACCACCAAGGACACATAATGGAGTCTAGCCTGGGAGCGAGTGTAGTTAGAAGCAGGTAACATCTAGGCAGTCAAGGCAAACAGTCATCACACATTAGTCTACCAGATGGATTCAGGACACCAGTTTGTGAAGCAGAACAAAGTGAGTGATGGTTGAAAGAACTGGTAATAAATGAACAACAAATAATGTCAAAAATCCAAGTTTGTGAACTCCACAATTCCTTGATGTACATGGAGACTTAAGGGGTACACTTATTTATTTAATTATTATTATTTTTTTTATTGTGCTGTAGATGAAGGTGTACGGAGCAAACTAGTTTCTCACTAAACAATTAATAAACATATTGTTTTGTGACATTGGTTGCCAACACCGCGACGTGTCAACACTTTTCCTTCTCGAAATTAGGTTTCCCATTTCCATTTGTCCAGCTTTCCTGTCCCCTCCTGCTTTTTTGTCCTTGCCTTTGGGCTGGTGTGCCATTTAGTCTCCTGCACGTTTGAGCTATGTGTGTTATTGTTTGTTTTATGGGCCTGTTTAATCTTTGGCTGAAGGCTGACCCTCAGGAGTGACTTCAGTACTGAGTTAAAAGGGTGTCCAGGGGCCATATTCTTGGGGTTTCTCCAGTCTGGTCTTTTTTTGGAGGTGCACTTTTATTGATAATTACTGGATGGTGCTGGAAATTGAGAGGTAATTGGCTGATGCTTCCCATTCTGCTGGTTGGGATGAAAAATTCAGTCTCTAGCCTGGCTACAGAGGAGTTAACTAATTCGGCAAGGAGTGAAGTGAGACCAGGAATGAGATCCAGAAGTTCAAGATTCAAGAGGAGATGTGACCAAAGAAACAAAGATTGGGGGTAATTAGAACAAAGTCATGGAAAGGTTAGTGCAGAGGGCAAAGGATGTTCTGGAGTTCCACTGGGACCACAGTGCTGGGTGATTGGTAGACAGTGACAAAAATCTATCACAGGATCGAGGAGTAGGTCCCACTTCCCTTCAATATAGCACAACATACCAGACCTGGTTTTAGTCAAGACCGTCATTCCCTCCTCCAAGGAAATATATAATGAATGACCCTTAGAAGGATTGGTGACAGAAAAAGAGGTTCAAAAGTCCAAATAGACGATCAGGAATCGGAAAGGTGATCTAAAACGCAAAGCCACCCTAGGTACCCAGATATATCAAGAGATCAGGACAAAATAAAGAAAGCAGGAGGCATCACTAGAATAATTGTGGTAGCTTAATTTAGGACTCAATGTTCTTAACATTATTTTGGGTGCTAAATGAAGGGGAAAGTACTAGGGAGCATCCTGCTGAGGTGAAGCTCATATCACAGAGAAGGAGGAAAGAAATAGTGGTTTCTGGTGAGCACATCCTGAGAAAGGAAAAGATATTGTCACGATCCTTTGGTGTGAATTTGTTTATGAGCTGGTGATCCCCCCAGAGACTTGGTCTTGGAGCCGAGAAGTGTGGAGAAGCTCTAATGGGGAGAGATGGGTAGTGAACAAGTTTTGGAATATGTCTGTTACAGCATTTTACTTTCCATTAAAAAAAAAAAGAAAGAAAGAAAGAAAAAAATTTCCATAGAGATTGATTTTAATCAATGTTTTTAAGACACTAGAGCCACTTCTGCTCCTTTATTCTCACCCTCTGTAGATGAGGACGCCATTTAGAAGTTTGACAGTGTTTTTCCCTAAACACTTTGTCCTATTGCGGTTGTCAAATATTGAATTAGATCTTGTTATAAACAGAACAGAAGCTGGCATTGTTGACATTTCCCTTCATTAGGAAGTAACTGAAAGCTGACATTTCCAACCTATCAGCCTTACTTGGTCTACCCATAAGAACACAGTATGAGGAATGAGTCAATCTGTTTCCTTTCCTAATCTTATTAAGGACTCACTGTGAAACACTAATTGATAAAACTACTTCACTTAATGGATGCCTAAGTATCTCTTCAAAGGGGAGAAAAATAAAATTGATTACCCTAGGATTTAAAGTCTAAATGAAGAAAGAAGGCATTGGTTTGAGTCCTATATAATTATTAATTGAACCTAAGATTTGAAATCCAAAAAAAGAATGAAGACATTGATTTGAGCCCTGATATTGCCTCTTATTACTTATGGTAAATGCTTAATAAAGAAATTAAGTTGCCACTTTCTTCATTTGCAAAACTGGAAAATTAACAATAGCTACTTTACTTTACCTACACCAAAGAATCATTACAAGGGGACAGTTAGATAATATAGGTGAAGGGCTTTACATATGGTTAAGTACTAGACAGATAAACGTGAGTATTTATGTTATACACCCCAAACAAACAAACAACAAGCAAACAAACCCACTGCCTTTGAGTCCATTCCAACTCATAGCAACTCTATAGGACAGAGTAGAACTGCCCCATAGAGTTTCCAAGGAGCACCTGGCAGATTCAAACTGCTAACCTCTTGGTTAGCAGCCATAGCACTTAACCACTACACCACTAGGGTTTCCACACTACATAACCTTAACGGAATATGTTACTAAGTCAGATTAATTGAGGAGCCTCTGGAATAATGTGAAGTTCAAGCAAGATCTGTGGTTGAGGTTGTGTAGAGCTAAAGTCTAATATCACTCTCCTAGAACTCATATGAAGATGAAATTGATGAATGCATTTTCTAACCCACCAAAACCCATTGACATTGACTTAATTCTGACTCATAGCGACCTTCCAGGACAGAGCAGAACTGGCCGATAGGGTTTCTAAGGCTGTAAATCTTTACAGAAGCAGACAGCCACATCTTTCTTCTGGAGAGCATCTGGTAGGTTTGAACCACTAACCTTTCGGTTAGCAGCCGAGCGCTTAACCACTGTGCCACCAGGGCTCCTTCTATTTGCTAACCTAGCCCCCTCAAAAGTTTGAGACTACAATTCGAAATCTGGAATACCTCAATCACAGAGAATTGGGTGGTTGAGGCCAAAGCAAGAATTACTGTCGTAGTTTATATGAACCAATCTGATTTTTTGAAGAGAATGGGGGCAGAATTTGAAAGCAATTGCTTGAAGATTATAGCAAAATGATTCAGAATATTGACCTGCCTTGAGAAGTAGGACATGAACAAAATCCTCCCACTCTATCAAATTGATAACCCAGGCTTTAGAGAGGATTCAATCAGGGCTGGACAGAAAAAAAGGGAAGATAAGCAGTATCGACCAGAGGTGAAAGTGGAGAAGCCCCCTGTCATGGATTGAATTGTGTTCCCCAAAACACATGTCAACTTGTTTAGGCCATGATTCCCAGTGTCGTGTAGTTTTCCACCATTTTGTAATTGTAATTTTATGTTAAAGAGGATTAGGGTGGGAATGTAACACCCTTACTAAGGTCACATCCTTGATCCAATGGAAAGGGAGTTTCCCTGGGGTGTGGCCTGCACACATCTTTTATCTCCCAAGAGATAAAAAGGAAAGGGAAGCAAGCAGAGAGGAGAGACCTCTTACCACCAAGAAAGCAGTGCCTGGAGCAGAGTGCATCCAAAGGACCCAGGGTCCCTGCTTGGATAAGCTCTTAGTCTGGGAGAAGATTAATAAGAAGGCCAACAGAAAGAGAAAGCCTTCCCCTGTAGCTGACACCCTGAATTTGGACTTTTAGCCTACTTTACCGTGAAGAGATAAATTTCTCTTTGTTAAAGCCATCCACTTGTGGTATTTCTGTTA
The DNA here is from genome assembly GCF_030014295.1 of Loxodonta africana. Taxonomy (NCBI): domain Eukaryota; kingdom Metazoa; phylum Chordata; class Mammalia; order Proboscidea; family Elephantidae; genus Loxodonta; species Loxodonta africana. Next base: position 14,539,311 of record NC_087362.1, read on the forward strand.
AAGCAGCACTAGATAACTAAGACACCCCACAAAGTCGTCCTTCTTACTTTACATTTCTGTTAAATTCATAGGTTGACCAGTCTCTTTCTCCATGCAGAATCCCTTGCATAACTCACTGATTTTGATTAAATTTTGGGTGACCAATTTTGAGAAAAGAGTCTTGAGAGAAAGAGGTTATCTTTACTTCTAACTTCTGAGTAAGTCAAGTTACTTTCCATGCCCTCACTGAAATTACTCGCGTGGGATTTATAATTTTGAATACCAATCAATGCAATAAATAAGGTGTTGTTCATTCTAGAGATCAAGTAGCCAGATGCATTTTACAACACACTCTCTGTCGTTCCTTTCTTTGCATTAACAAGGTGAAACTTCAGTGTCTCCCAAGCAAAAAGAGTGCTTCTTCCCTTAGGCTCGTTGTCCCAAGCCTGGGCTCATGGTCAAACCCCAAAACCCAACCTGTTGCCGTTGAGTCAATTATGACTCATAGCGACTCTACAGGACAAAGGAGAGCCACCCAATAGGGTTTCCAAGGAGCAGCTGGTGGATTCAAACTGCCGACCTTTTGGTTGGGAGCTGTAGCACTTAACCACTGGACCACCAGGGCCCACGGCCAGAGGTAGATTATCCAATAGACAAGGTAAGTGCGGTGCTTACGTTGCTTACCAGATCATCCGTAGTGAATAATTTGACATTTTTTCACTGCATCAAAGATTCTGCTTCTAGGTATGCTGTCTCTCTCCCAACCCAGCAGTACCTTCCTACAGAATTGAAGCTTCTTCTCAAGTTTACCATCCTTGACGGGGCAGACTACCCCATCAGCAAGGTAAGCAGAGGTTTACTTTGCTGACTGGGTAATCCGCCCCATCCATGGCATATGAGCAGGGGACTGGCTGGATCTCAGCCCCATTCACCCTTCTTCACTGCACACCCTTCTGCAGGCACAACCCATCTGTATGAGGCAGCCCTGGAATGATTTTATTTAACCCAGTGTCCTGCGCATGTCTTGAAACAAGGTTGGCTGAAAGGGTAGGTGAAGGCTAGTGATGTCTTTTGCTTCGTGATACTGATTTAGCAACACGCATTGCTAAGTTTGGGGAAGAAGCGGTTATACTCTTTGAAAAAGCTGTTTTCTGTTTGAACATGATTATTCCTTAAGCCCTAGAAGAATGCGTCTTCTCTGAGTACAAAGGGAGGCAGAAAATTCTGTAGAATAGTGGGATTCCTGAGACCTGAGTTCTTATTCCAAATTGCTGATACCTCATTTATAAAAATGGGGATGGTATTACTTATTTTGTAGACTTGAAGTAAGGATTAAATGTGTTAATTGCACATGTAAATTCCCTAGCCCAGTGGTTGACTCATGGAGGTAGTAGACATTTAACAACTGTTAATTTCCTCCCCCCACAATGATGAGGTGGAGGTAGTATCACAGAATGGTGATTCAGAAACCCCAGACTTTAGCAGTAGCTCTTATATTAATTAGTTGTGACGTTGGATAAGTCACTTAGACTCTATGGGCTTGGTTTCTCTTCTATAAAAATGAGAGGTTGAATTATCTCGAAGGTTCCTCCTAGCTTAATGAATTTATGATCATTTGCATGTTACTTCTGATTTTATTCTGCATTCCAAATTCAGCAAAAAGTTCTTTTTGTTACCCAAGAGGTAGTGACTTTCACATGACATTGGCATCAGTCGTTCCTTACACACTTGTATAGGAAAGAGAGTCAGGAAGTTACCAAGAACCTAACTCTGTCCTTTGGAAGAACACAGAACGGCACTGCCTGCAAATCCGTGGAAGGCTTTTCACTTCCATGCAATAGTGATACAATGATGTAATAGAGAGGGAGAATTTTACCCATTTTCAAACTCCTGGATTCGGAATCGACTCGACGGCACTGGGCGTTTGGTGGGTGGATTGCAGAACCAACCACAAGGAGTCAACATCTGACCTTTCTTTTTCGGGTGCTGACTTGAAGCCTAGCAACAGCTCATGGCCCTTGGTATCCATGCCCTGGGATATTTGCAGACTAGGAAAGAGACCTAGATGAGGGATCACTGACTTCAAGATGATGTGTCCATGAAGATAAAGTTTCTGAAAGAATAAATGGAAATTTGCAGCCTATGAGATTTTTCTCCCTGTTTATTACATTTTGGATATTGACGGCATTTGTAGGTGCAAATTAGAAAATATCAGTTCTCAATAATGGTTGTGTGTGAGAATTCCATCCATGCTGATTAAAATTCTAAGTTTTAGAAATCTGTGAGGAATTGTGGAGATCTATCCAGAAAAAAAAAAAAAAAAATTTTTTTTTTATCTGAGGAAGGTTGGCAGCATAAAAAATAATCTTGCCACAATTCAAAGATAGGATAGAGGTGGGCTCTGGGAAACACAGTGACTTTGTGAATTTGAATGGACTGCTGAATAGAATATTTAGCAAAAATTGAATATTTTAGCAAAGGGAAGCATGATCTCTAGGAAGGAGTGGAAATGTCCTAGAAATTAACTTTATTTCTACATTAATGTCCAGGTGCATTAGGGCCTAAGTACCTGAGGTACTTACTGGATGGAATGTTTCATGCTAGCCTTATGGACAAGTTGGAGAAATGTGGGTTAACTTGCAGCTGTCAAGTGGATTTATATCTATTGAACAACTACATCGGAGAGCATGAACTTTTACAGGATCCCGGAGGACCTGGAAAACGTGATGCTAGAACTGGAGATATTTAACCTGGAAAATAAAAGAAAGTTTCCTTTTTCCTCCGGGGAGGAACAGGCATGGTAATTATTTTCAAATATTTGTAACAGCTCTATAATTGAAGAGGAATTAGACATTTCTTATATCTCAAGTAAGCCAATTTGGGATCAGTGAGGCAGATTTTTTTCTCCTACAAGGGCAAGATTTCTGTCAATCACTCTAATGGAGTAGACTGCCTTCTGAGGTAGCAAATATTACTCCCTGAAGAGTTCCAGAAGAGACTGGTCACCTGTCCTGGAAATTGTCTGCTGGTCTCTTACATTAAGAGGGAAGTTGGACAAGATAATTTTTTCTGGTCCTTTCTAAAGTTTTAGATGCTGAGATAAGTAAGTTTGAAGAAGTAAGCTAGTGGTCAGAAAGCAAATGGATATCTTCTCTGTCATCATGGCTAAAGGAACATACTACGTTCTGTCACCGAGAAAAGGCTTAATCCAGGAATAAGGAAACCTTCTCAAGGCCATGGATACCAAGAATTCCCTACGAGCTTTATATCCTGATATACGGTTGTGATGGGAAAAATGGGAACATTTTGGTTTTCTTTATCAAAAGACAAGAATGTCTATTAAGTGTTATCCAATTCAATCAGAATTGTGACTGCCGTATAATAATTTTAACTATAAATATTGCATTTTCTCTCTATTCTGGGAGTATACCATTGCCATCGAGTTGATTCTGACTCATGGCGACCCTAGAGGACAGAGTAGAACTGCCCCACGGGGTTTCCAAGGAGTAGCTGGTGGATTCAAACCGCCGATCTTTTGGTTAGCAGCTGTACCACTTAACCACTTCACCACCACGGATCTTTTGCAATATAAGTAAATCTTTCTTAGCATTTGAAGTTATTCTTGAGTTTTCCTTTGACAGCAGTTAAACTGTTGAATGTCTTGATTCCTAATTTTGGATGCTCATAACGCTGGTGAATTTTGAAATTTTCCATGTAACCCATGTTAAGAAGCATAGTTTATGCAACCGCCCTGTATCATGTATGGCTACCATGCCTGTTCCTTTCCAGGTGGGAAAAAAAGAAACTTTTTTTCTTTTCCAGGCTAAATATCTCCACCTCTAGCATTATAACTGAAACCAAATATTCAAGAAACAACACTTATGTAATAATTACAAACTTGTATAATGCTTTGATATTTTCAATTCAATCCAGTTCAGTTCAGCTCATTAAAAATTAAATACTGCTTACATGCCTCACTAATTTCACAGGACTTACATGTAGAAACACACTGCTCTAGGCAGTAGTTAGTCATGGAAACTCAAGTAGTGGCAGAAATCAACGAGAGAGTCCAGGTTTTTTAATTTAGGACATTTGCTAAGCTTACTAAAAAAAAAAAAAAAAAGCTTACTACAGAAAGATAATTTTTGGATCTATGTTACATGAGAAATCCTGGGGTTTGCTGTACAGTTACATGCTACTCTGCAGTTCCTTTCTCCCTGTCTTTTCAGCCTCCTCTCCCTCCTCCCACAGAAAACCAAACACAGCCTCCTAGAACAGGAAAGACTGCTAGCGCGATATATTCCTTCTGTGTCTCTCACGTCTTTATATCCCGAGAAGCAAGTTCTAGCCTAAAGCATGTTTGTTTATGAACAGGTAACTGCCCAGATAATGGAATTGCTGATACATTGCTCCTAGCTGCTTGGGTAACCATTCTTTTATTATCAGGAAGGCAAATGCAGTTTTTAAGATCAAAGTGGACACCTCCTGGAAGCTACATTTATTATAAAAGGCTGAAGTGTCTACATTCTTAGGACTCAGAGGAACTTAAAGTAGAAAGACAGTGGTATTCAACAGATGAATGCAATTTTCACAGGATAGCAACCACCAAGTAAGTGACAGGTAATTTAATTCTGAAAGTTACCAAGTCTTCCAGCTCTGGAGTTAAGCAAGGGGCCTGATGATGTGTGTCACAGCTGCAGTCAGGGGCTTTCTGACAAAAATTCCTACTGTCAGCACAGGGACTGAGAACATTTTGATAATTCCCACCGTTTGAGATTCCTTTGGTAGCACGCGGATCCTGTGGCAGCAGAAACCAGGAGCTATACTCTGCTATCACAGAGGAAGTAGAGCTAAAGGCTTTTATAACCCAATCACCATTACAGCATTCGGAAACTTATCACCACTGAATTCTAGCCCTTAAAACATGGCAACCTCGGATAGTAGCAATGGGTCTGTGGCTGTTCTGCTGCCGTCTGTCAGCTGCCATTTAATAAGTGTTCCGCCCTATCTGGCCCCTTGGCCAAGATTTTTACATGGCTATCTTTTTTTTTTTTTTTTTCTGGATTTATCTTTAGGGAAGTTGGAGGAGTGACTCCCAGCTGAGCCCACTTCAAATGCTTAGTAGAAGCTCCTTTCTGTAGGTCATCAAAAAAATCTTTTCTAGTAGTTTTGAATATCCTTGAAGACTTGGCCAAAGCATTTGGGAGAGTAACAAAGGGCTTCATGATTTCCTCCCCAAAACTCTCCAGTAATTTGAAAATCTGAAGAGGCCTAACTCCACAAGCTCTAGATGCTAAACACAAGCTCTAGATGCTGCCATCCCCCATGCTTTCTCATCTTTCTGGGGACTAGAAGGGAGGAACTTTTTTTTTCAATATTTATTAAATGTTTATTGTAATTTAAAGTGCTGGTGTCACATAGGCTTTTTTTTTTTGGTAACTAGGAACTTCTTACCGGAAACTTTTATGGTGTAAGATGCTATTGATTTTAATGCCTTTTAAATTGACTCTTACTGAACGTGTAAAGCCTAGATCACAGACTTTTGTGTGTGTGTGCTAAAATATATATACTAATAGTTTTAAATTTATAAAGGTTTTAATGAGTTCAAAAGGATGCAGTATAAGGAATAGATATAATATGCCTTAGGCAGTCTCTGGGCTAAGTTTTGAAAAAAGTTCACCATTCGCCATTAGTGATGCTAGTAGTTTGTCAAGCTAAACCTTTTTTTTTTTTTTTTTTTTTTTGCTTTTTGACATGCACAATATTTATGTCCACCCTGGGCGGAGGGGGGAGGGAATGAATTTAACTTTGTACAAATTAAAAAAAAATTACCCTTATAAATTCTTATCTATGTAGTACTTAAACTAGGGGTAGAGTTATCAATGATTGATTACCGGATACACCATTTTGATTGAAATCCCCCAAATTAAGCTATAGGAGCACCTACTCAGGAGCACTGCCATCCATGACAAATAGAAAATTCCCAACAGGGTGTAGAATGTAAACTTACATGCTGGTTCATAGTTTATATCGATCCCCAATAATGGAGACATAGAATAAATATTCCTTCAGGGAAAAGCAAAGGAAATAAGCAGAGAACACCTAACAGGTGAATACGCATTTCTTCTCCGCGTCTTTCTTGCCAAGGACACATTGGCTTGGTTCCCAAGTCTGCAGGCTTTCTCTGATGCCTGGCAAAGTTTGAGAAGGGACAATCCATGCCTCCAACACTGCTTGTGATTTTCTACCACGCGCACTATCTGACCTTTCTCCAATGCTTTGCATACTGTTGCCGCCTGTTTTATTCCATTGTATTCGAGATAATTGTCCTCATGGGTTCCAGGCTTGGCACACCCGGAATGAGTTACTTGCCCTGTTTCCCTGGGTCCCTCCCTCGGTTGCTACTCACTCAAAAGGGTCGCTGGGGTCTGCCCTCTGGAGCTCTGGAGGGATGGGGATTCTTTTGTAGTACATTTCCCAGTCGAAGGCTCCCCGCATGGCGTCCCCAGCTTGTGCTTCATACCCAAAGTGGTTGTGGTCAATGACATCGATCATAGGGCACACGATGGTTTTGTGGTTTAGGGCAATTTGGTCTGAAAAACGAAAGCAGAGAATAGGAAATGACATGCCCGCTCAGGCCATCTGTCATTTCTCCGTGAAGAAGACTACAGTTGCCTCCTAACGCATAGTGCTCGCAGCCCTGGCGCCCTGTCGCCTCTACAGCATTTTGCCGTAATCCCTGAATGCTGGATTTAACGTGAGGGGACAGTGATTAGGTGCAATTAGAGTTGTTGTGTTTTCCTTAAAGAAAGTTACGTCCCGGAGAGACTTGCACAAGTCCATTTAGCTCTATCTTGGTCACATTTTTGCTCTGACCTGTCCCCAATCTGTCATTTTATCGTGCATCCAACATGCTCAGCGTACAAACAAGCCTCGTGTTGCTTCAAGCATGCAGTTGACACTTGCTGAGAAAATATTGGCCTGCTTTCTGAAGGTTCCAAAATGTAAATATTTAACTTCAAGGGGTTTTTAGCATCTAATCTTGTAAGAGTCACAGTTGCACCCTCCTATCCTTCCCCCCTCACACATACCCCAAATGCTGACAGATCAGGCAAAGAATTCCTCACCCTCAGGTTGCCAGAGCTTTTGCCAAATTGCATTTTGTCACTGTTCTTTAAGATGGACCCTGTTTATCAAAATCAAAGCTATGCATTATTACCTTCTGTCATCATGTCCAAAAATACGCTACGACTAAATTCTTGAGTAACTACTAAGTGATTTGTACCCTTTATACACATGCTATTTGCAATCCTCCTAACAACGCTGCAAGGTGGCTGTTTTTATCATTCCCCATTTACATAGGAGGAAAGTGGGCTTAGAGACATTAAATAACTTGTCAGAGGCCCCTAAACTTTTGAGAGTGAGAACCAGGGAGCAACCCCTGCTTAACAGTCCAGTTTCTAAACTCGTGGTGGTTCCAGTGTGCCCTGGTGCTTCTCACGGTAGCAGAAAGGTGATTTTTTTTTTTTTTTTTCAGTGTTAGCTCCTTCCTGCTCCGTGTAGACCTGGCTATTGTGATGACGTTAACAGCCAGCTTGGGGAACTGGCATTAGCATGTCCGGTTCAGCCAGAAGAGCTACCTGTGAAGTATTTTCCTTCCCAAGAATGTGCATTTAATCAGTATTTATTACCCTCAAACCAATACCTTCTGACGGGCACAACTTTTAGGGAGAACATCTGCTCTCTGGTTAACTGAGAGACCATTGGATGTGGTGTGTAAATAAAAGACGTTTAAATATCTTAAACAGAAAGTAGATAGCACTTAGAAATATAACAAAGTTTGGTCATTTTAGTATCATTATTGTTTCAAGAGATCCTGAAATAAATGTTATCTGCGCCAGGAATAACGTCCTCACAGTAAGGAAGCTGTACTTGCTTCAGAAGTTTCTCCTAAGCACAGGGCAGGAAGCGTAGGCTTTTCCTGGCTGTGAAGACAGGCTGCTTTATTTTAATAACACTGATACGGTAGGGGATGGGAACCACAGAAGGATGCGGAAGCTTTTCCCCTCCACATCTACATGTTTTTTTGTTCCTTCTCGCATTCATGTTTCAGTGACTATTGACAGCAAACCATATGCCAGTCACTTTTTTAGGTTCTGGGGATATAGGGTTGCTATGAGTTGGAATCGACTTGACGGCAGTGGTTTTTTGGGGATATACAAAAAATAAAAATGAAAAAACCAAACCTGTTGCTGTTGGGTCAATTCCGACTCATGTCGACCCTATAGGACAGAGGAGAACTGCCACACAGGGTTTCCAAGGAGTGGCTGGTGGTTTTGATTTGCTGACCTTTTCTTGGTTAGCAGCCATAGCACGCCCTACCTCTCAACCACTGCCAAAAATCACATAAGATCCCTGTCTTTAGGGATGAAACAAAGAAAATCAATAGACATAATAAATAACTAAATTATATAGTATGCTAAAAGACCAGTTGCCATCAAATTGATTCTGACTCATGGTGACCCCATGTGGTGCAGAGTAGAACTGCCTCTCGTAGAGTTTTCAAGGCTGTGACCTTTTGGAAGGAGATTTCCAGGCCTTTCTTCTGAGGCACGTCTAGGTGTGTTCAAATCACTAACTTTTCGGTTAGCAGCCAAATGCTTACCCTGCTTCACCGTTTGTGACACCCAGGGACCTATATACTATGTTAAGTGATAAATGTGACAGAATGAAAATAAAACAGGGTAAGCAGCATGCAAACAGTGCTCTGGAAGCGCAAATGGTTAAGTGCTTGGCTGCTAACCAAAAGGTTGGCAGTTCGAACCCACCCAGCGGCTCCTTGGGAGAAAGACCTCGCCATCTGGTCCCATAAAGGTTAACAGCCAAGAAAACCCGATGGGGAAGTTCTGCTCTGTCGCATGCGGTCACCACCTACAACAGAGGGGTATACAGAACGCTGGGGTGTGGAAGGGGTTGCAGATTTAGACAGGATGGCCCCAGTAGGCCCCTGGGAGCCTGGGGTATCTAATTTCAGCTAATTAGCAGACACACAGACCTGGGACTATTTCAGGATAATCTCCATCAGGGACTCTACGAGCATCCCGTTCCACCTGGGCAAGCCTCAAATGGGTTTTAATCTTTATCTAGCTGGTGCTTCCTCGTAGACAACTTTGACAGAGGGGGTCATCATTTCTGAGTCCAAAATATTTCCTTTATCACCTCTGCAGAGGGTTTAGTATTACGATTTCAGTGACTTTCTTCAATCAAATTCAGAAACAGGTTGAATTACAAGTTCCTTGACCAATGAGGAGTTCCAAGGTGACCCAAAGAGAATGAGTCTATTAAATTAACTGCCAAATTTCCCCTCAAATTTCCTCTCAGCTCTCATCCAGCTGTACTAGCTTAGGATGAAAGCAGCGTGACTAATTTTTCATCTAAGGCTTGTGCCTACATTTCAATTTCCAGGGATCAAACAAACAGACCCTTAATGGGAAATTGAAATTCAGGTATAATCCCAAGGTGAAAAATGAACCAAGAAACTGTGTGACTCCACCTGTTTTTTTCATTTTGGATGATGTGTCGAGAAAAGATGGTGATTCTTAGATTGAATCATATCTTATCCATCAGGCCTGCAGGAAATGAAATGCTTTAATGAGAAAAAGTGGGTTTCTCTATTACGTCTTTTTTCTTTTTCTATCTTTTTTTTTTTTTTTTAGATTCATAGTGAACAATCAGGGACTTGATAATTGGCATTTAGGGACTGGTTTGGTTCATAAATAAATTAGACCCTTTGCTGACTTTCTTGAGTATGCCACACCATCTAGGTCAAATTCAGTTTGAGGGAATCTCACTTTGCTGATGAAACTCTAAATTGCTATGTCCTTGGACAAGGTACTTTTAATTAAAAGCTTCCAGGATGTTTGAGCACTGAAACATTCCCCTTGATGAGGCTGGCTGGGCAGTCGGCTGTGTAGGGGTGTGTACCAGGTGACTGGGGATAACGGGAGCCGTAGTTGCTGGTTGTTTCCTGTTTTAAATCTTATACAGTTTCAATTGATTTTATCCCCACATCTTTTGCTAATGGAGCCTTGCTGGTTCCAGTTGAAATCCTACACGGTAGTCGATAACAAATCATTCTTTCTGAGGCAGCTACTGTGAAAGCGGTTGTTACCGGCTTTAGCTCCAAGGCCAGGGATATATTTACAATAAACGTTGATTTAGTGAAGTCTGGAAAAACAGAAAGAACTAGAATATGTGCTCACCAAGAGCTTTTTAGAAACACATTCTCCCCCCCCCGCCTTAGGCTTACAGTATATTTTTTATCCACTACTGGACTTTATATATCACTTTATTGTAAGATAAAAAACAAAACTAGTGAAGCTTTAACTGAGCCAGCATATTTTCTAGCTTGGGTTACTTTTAGTTTTTGTGTTTCTACCAGTTCAAGTGAGATGCGACAGGTTTTTTTTTTTTTCTTTTTCCTTCCTCTTAGCCACATTGTGAACATTCAAGACTTACCACCTGTGTAGCAGTTAAGAGTTTTTGAGGGGGTTTTATGTAAATATGGCTGGTTATACATTTAGGGGTATAGGCTGGTAGCAGAAGTGGGGAAGAAGAATAACAGAAAGTAACTTATATCATCATTCCTAGTAAATGTCAGGGCCTGACTAATTTTCTTCCCTCATTTCTCAACAGTCCAATAGTAACTGATGAAATTGTGTGTGTATTTTTTTTTTTTTTAACTGTAGTTATAAGTTATAAGTAGTATTTGGGGATTTACTTTTTCTTTTAATATTATCCAGTGAGCATAACTGATAAATGAAACCTTTTCAAACTTTAAGTGATTGTAGTTGGTGTTATCTAACATGCTAATTTTAAGGCAGTTTTCTAGTTATCTATTTGCCTCCAGCAGTGGTTAAGACAAAACTCAAGGTTCCCGCTCGAAACACTGTAGAGCAGTATCTATCTTTGTTAATGGCAAACTAGGCAGAACAAACCCTGGACTCCCTGGATTGGAGCGCAATGCGCAGGGCCTTCAGGTCCCCAGGCCGGGTGCAGCACTGTGTACTCACTCAGGAGCGGAGGCAGCCAATTCACGTTAACCTCACAGTGGGAGTCCAGGAACGTCAGGACTTCTCCTCTCGCCATCGAGGCTCCCAGGAGTCGAGTCCGGATGAGCCCTTCCCTTTTCTTGGTGCGAACAATCCTCACTTTGGAAAATCGGGCCATATAGTCTTCTAACTTATCCTTCAAGTGCTCTGGGAGGGAAGTAGAGAATGCATGGAGAGAATGGAAAACGTTAGTCCCTGTAGAGTTATCCAGGAGCTTTTATGCCCTCATGGAGAGGGCAGATATCAATATTTTATTCCTAGAGGATTTTATACTTTATACTTTTCAAAATGCTTCACAAAGTGCAAACACTGCCCTTCGTTTGAACACAGGAGAAGCCGCTGACACACCAGAGCTCTATCCTGCAGCAACTGCTGGCCAGGGGCCACCTGTTCAATGTTGTCAGCATTTCCCAAGATGGGCATCCGCCCTCCAGTTCCTGCCAGGCACAGTTAGATGAACACCCCGGCCCATGGCTAGACAGAGAGGGCACTTTCCAACAAGGCTTCCCCTAGTATTCACTGTGTTGAAAAGAATGCGTGGAAAACTACAAGGGAAAAAAAAAAAAATCAAATCAGCAAGGACCAAACAGATTTTTTTCTCCCAAGAAGGTAATAGCAAACTGGTATGCAAGTTCAACATCTGGCTCCTGATCTGAAGTGGAAAGATGGCTGACTTGCTGCTAAAAATAAATATGAAAAGGGAAAGCAGCTGAGATAATATGCCATAATTTTAAACTTAGCTATTTAAAATTAGAAAACAAACTTTTAAATTTTTTTTTAGCTAATAAAAACAAACAGTGGAAACAATATCCAATCGGACAACTTATTTACAAAAATAAAAAATATTTCCTAGCCAAATAAGTGTGGTTGGTGGTTTTCTGTGGGATATGAACTGATATATTTTTGATCCCTTGCTTTCATGCTCCCATGTCTATGACGTTACAAGGGTTTTCCTGGAGTTTTAGCAAGTATTGTCTAATATTCACTGAAATGAAACCTTAATATTCAGTATACCCGGTATTTTTCACTTTCCAACCTTTCTCTGCATGTCTGCAATCAAAGGCAATAACTTGTTAAGTGTCCTCCCCTGATCTGTAGCAGTAGGGATTCCTGTAGGGTTTGTGATCCCTTCCCCACTATCCAATTTAATAGATGTCAGAAGGACTCTGGATTGGGGTTTCTCTTATTCTTATTTCTTCTAGCAGTTTTTTTTTTTTTTAAATCTTTATTTTTCCTCTCAGTTACTCCATAACTATGTTTTATAGATTGGTCGATTGAAAATACTTAGCTTCCTAATTGTCATTATAAAAAAAACTTAGGTGGGATATTTCACAAGTGTTTTAACTCAAAATATGTTCCCCTCTCTTTTGTTCTTCCTGTAACTAACAGAGATTTGTAAATTCAACTACAGAAAGAAAGATTACAGACTTTGGAGTCTGAACAGACCTGGTTGGGAGGCCCGTGACAGTGATGTTTGCAGGCTGGTCATGCAAACTCTCTCAGCCTGAATTTCCTCAACTATAAAAAAGAGGGAATTTGTGAGATTTGTTATCCTTTTAGAGATAGGTCAAGGGGCCAGCTTTGAGTTAGGCTCTGGTTAGACTTCTTTGATAGTGTTCATTCATTCACCAAACATTTATTCCGACTGTTCTAGGTGCCATAAACTGTTCTAGGTAAATGCAGAGTTTTGTTTTGTTTTTGGGTGGGAGAGGGAGACAAACATTAAGAATGATAATAAACTACAGCATATTTTTAAAGTGATAAATATTCTAAAGGTAAAAAGCAGAGGAGGATAACGGATATTTTGGGAAAGAGTGTTCCAGAAGTGGGAGGAGCGGGTACAATGGTCTAAGCAGAAGGATGCCGGTCAGTGGGGGAAGACGCAGGAGGCTGGCGTGGCCGGAAGGAAGGAACAAAGCGGGGAGGAGCAGGGGGCAGGCCCTCTGCACAGCTCATATGTTTGAAAGCAAAGAGAGAGCCTCTTGATTGAAAAACTGTGATACTGCTAGATGTTTATCTATATTAGCTTACTACTTGCCAAAGCTTTTTTTTTTTTAGTTTGCAATAAGTATACGATGACGAACTATCAAGATCTCACCAAGAAACAGAAAGTTCTGTATTTTTAACTATGTAACCTTATCATTTAAAGGCATTTTTTTTTTCAAATAATAATACTGCCTCTCCTTGTAAGTACAAGACTCATCGGGGTCTCCAATTATTGGCTTCAGAGGTACTCATTGAGTGTGCCCTGTGTGCAAACAGCAAAGAGAGATTCCAAAAGACTACACAGCATAGCATCATGTGTAAGACTGACACTTTACTCCCTTATTCAGGAAATAAAGATGGAAACTGTGATACAGTCACACAGTCCAAGGCAATGACTGTCTAAGTGATGTGATTGATACAGGTAACCAGGACCCATGTGTCAGTTTTGAAAGGTCTGTGTTCCATCAGGACTTCCCACAGTAATATTTGGTTACAGTAATAAACTTGTTAGTAATACAGTAGTATAACATCACTACTATAATTTTTTAGGAGCCCTGGTAGTACAATGGTTAAGTGTTTGGCTGCTACTGGAAACGTTGGTGGCTGGAACCCACCCAGCGGCTCTGTGGGAGAAAGACCTGGCCATCTGTTCCCATAGAGATGACAGCCTAGAAAACCCTATGGGGCAGTTCTACTCTGTCACGTGGGGTCGTTCTGAGTTAAAATTGACTCGACAGCACCTGAGACAACTGTAATTTATTAGGCATTGGAATCTTTCTGTATCTATCCCTAAATTACAAACAGAAGTTTATTTGTAAATCTGTTGTTTGGACCACAGACGGTATGGTCTTATGGAAACAGTGTTGCAACAGTCGTTATGATTGAAAATAGATCACAGATATTTGTTAAACCCACAAAAAGTTTCTCCCCCTGCCCCCCTTTAAATTGCATTGTTCCTTTGTCAGATGCACAACTCCAAGTACCATCATGGCTGCCAGGACACCTGTATCTTTCCTCCCTGACCCCCAAGGACTAAAGGGGCCCCTCTTAAGGGAGAGAAGGAGCCATTCTCTAGAGCTCCATAGAAGGAAGTAGCTCTAGAAGACAGTCATTTCACAGCTGTTCTAAAGTGAGAATCAAAGGGCTGTTGCGTCCCCTACCGGGTAATTGTCCCAACTCTGGATTTAGACTTTATTTTAATTTACAGGAAGTTCTTTCATTTGTAGGAAAATATTTAATTTATAGGAAATTCTCAGGAACTCAGTGGTAACTATTTCTATATACCTGTTGTCTTCAAGTTGATTCTGACACGTATCGATTTCTATATACAGCCTTCTTTTATCCACATCTGATTTGTATTTTTCTCATGTCAAAGCCCACTTTAATGTAGTAAGGGGATTTACAGTGTGAATTCACTAAGCATAAGGGTTTGACCCCAGAGAAAGTCCCACTGGATGTTCGGATCAACTCCTCTGGGTTGGACTTTGCAGTGATAATTAGGTTGCTTTGCCTGGGAACAATGATCTGTTTGACTGCCTTTGTGAGGGGACCATTCTCTTAGTGGTTCAGTTGTAGCATCTAATTACCTACAACTCACAAGGAAGGCAGGCATCAGCAGGCTAATTAGCAAACTGGACTCACACACAAAAGAGCTACGGGTGATGGTGGAGATGGTTTAAACTAAAAACATTGTGCAATTCTTTTGTATGATCAATTTTTAAATATTTTTTTGTTTCATTTCTAAAATATTATTAAAAAGATTTAAACATGATTTTATATTGTTTTAACTCAAGCCAGGAATCTTTGAAGATCACTTTTGAACTTGTTAAATTTTAAATTATATTAACAGAATTTATGGAATTTTGTATAATAGATTTTTTTTTTTTTTAGTAACTCTTAGGTATTTGTAGAACTATTACTTTTTTTTTTTTTTGAGGTGAGTAGCCTAGACTACAGGTGGAGAAACCTGTTGCCATCAAGTCAATTCTGACTCATAGGAAACCTACAGGACAGAGTGGAACTGCCCCATAAGTTTTCTAAGGCTCTAATCTTTACGGAAGTATATCTTTCTCTCTCTGAGTGGCTGGTGGGTTTGAACCACTGACCTTTCAGCTAGCTGCTGAGTGCTTAACCACTGTGTCACTAGGGCTCCCTCTAAGTGGCTATCTACTGCTAAAATCCACCGAGTGGTACCCCAACGACTTGGAAGAATGAACACAACTTTAAAAATGACCGTTTTTACCACTGTTTATTTTATCCCTTTGCGACAAATAATAAAAAGTTGTACTCAGGTGAAATTTCGGTATCATGCTAGTCAGAGTATTAAATTCAGCAGTTTTCTGGAATGTACTTTCCTCTTTTCCCCGAGATTTTATTTATGCTCCTAAACTTATATGAAAAACATACCATTCATTAGTGAATTTAGCGTTTAGGGTAGCAACTGCTCTAAAAAATGTTCCTACAATGATTTCCATGGTCAAAAGAGCCTGGAACAGGGGTCCTTGTCTTGCTATTGCCCACTGGCCGCGGGGCTTTGGGCAAAGCACCAATCAACTTTATTTTTCTCAGCTGTGAGGCAAAGGCGGCCACTAGGTGGCACAAACAGCTTGCTCTAGGCTGCTAACTGTAAGGTTGGCAGTTTGAATCCACCCAGAGACACCTCAGAAGAATGGCCTAGTGATCTACTTCCGTAAGATTACACTCACTGAAAATCCTGTGGAGCGCAGTTCTACTCTGCAACACATGGGGCTGACATGAGTTAGAACTGACTCAACAGCAGCAGTCTTTTTTTTTTTTTTTAAGGTGAAGGGGTGCGACTGCTTGATCTTTAATATTCCTTCTAGTTCTACGATTTCCCTTGTGAGGCTTTACTTAACGGTGTAAATATAGTCCTATCAAGTACTTAGTTTTTTCTAAAAAGCATCCTAATTGTATGTGTGTGTGTATATATATATATATATATTTTTTCTTTTTGGTTGTGTCTTGGTTTTGAAAGTAAAAGTCAAATCCAAATAAAGCTAACACATATCAGAGGTTTAGTCACAAAGCAAACTCCAGGATATTTCCTTTGGTCAGTACAGCATCTGTGGAATCTCCTGCAGTTTGCTGACTATAAGATGTCACTGATGTTAAAATAATGCCTTTGAAGCACTGCAAGTTCATCAGAGATTTAAGTCTGCTCAATAAGCTCTGCTTATTATGTCAGACAAATACAACGGCAGAGTTTGGAAAGTTTTCTGGTTCACTTTTGAGGCATTATTCGCAAGGGGGCAAGCAGGATAATTCTAGAGCCTGGCCAGCGTTTCCCAGGTAGAGGAGTCACCCTGGGCCAGTCCAACAGCTGTCCCAGGCTCCGCACCCCACTACTGAGGCCCAGCAATTTATGCCCAGTTCCTTCCATCTCCTTTACCCAGTAAAAACCCAATGCCCTTGAGTCGATTCCGACTCATAGCAACCCTATAGGACAGAGTAGAACTGCCCCATAGAGTTTCCAAGGAGTGCCTGGCGGATTCCAACTGCTGACCCTTTGGTTAGCAGCCGTGGCACTTAACCACTGTGCCACCAGGGTTTCCCCATCTCCTTTAAATTCTCTAATTCGCATTTCAAGGGGAGAGCAGGAGAGGCCGGGGACACTGTGGACCTGGAGATACGGATTTATGTGTTTTAGAAAACAACCATGGAGGTGAAATTCCTGTGATGTGTATATTTTCATGTTGGTAGAATCTAGTAACACATGATCTTAAGATTATAGAGAATATGGCTGATACCTAATTATGAGTTTGGAAATGTAATGGATTATAAATGCACATACCCATACATGTTTTAAACTTTTCTCATGAATCCATGTGCGACAGAATATACCATTAACTGCAGCTCTGAGCATTCTGGGTAATCTGAGGTTTTTAACAAAGCGAGGAGGGGTACCTTACAATTAGAGAATGTAAGATATTTTTCAATGTCTTAAACTGCTTGGTATATGTCATGAGTATATTTTGACCCAAAGTGGAGAATGTTAAGGATAACAGCTTAACAGGACCTGTAGAGAAGATTTTTTTTCTGTATTTACAAACAAAAACATATGGATTTCTCTAGTTGAGTTCTGGAAAACTGTCAGTCTCTTGTGTCCTGGTTGACCTCACTAAATCTGCTCCTTTTGATAGCATTCAAATGCAGACATTTCACACTCATCTCTGAGCACAAAAAAATCAACCAAGAAAGTAACAGAGTTGCTGAAACCATATTCAACTGATTTCAGCTGGATTGTGTCTCTGTTTTCTGTTCTTTTAATATGCAAGGCATCTTTAGTCATTTGGGAAACAGTTGGGGACAAAAAAACCAAAAACCAAAAAACAAATCTGTTGCTGTTCCAGTCGATACAGACTCAGAGCGACCCTATAGGACAGAGTAGAACTGCCCCATAGAGTTTCCAAGGAGCGCCTGGTGGATTGGAAAAGCCAACTTTTTGGTTAGCAGCTGTAGCACTTAACCACTATGCCACCAGGGTTTTCACAGCTGTGGACACTAGACTTAAATAAATACATACATTGTATCCAGCTAATATAAGAAGAAACGATAGAATGGTATCATTTTGGAAACCCTGGTGGCATAGTTAAAGAGCTACCGCTGCTAATCAAAAGGTTGGCTGTTCCAATCCACCAGGCGCTCCTTGGAAACTCTATGGGGCAGGTCTACTCTGTCCTGTAGGGTGCTATGAGTCAGAATGGATTCCAGGGCAACAGGTTTGGTTTTTTTTTTTTTTTTGAATAAATTAATTGAGGCGCTTGGTGGCGCGCTGGTTAAGCGCTAGGCTGCTAACTGAAAGGTCGCAGTGAACCCACCAGCCATCCCGAGGGAGGAAGATGTGGAAGTCTGCTTCCGGGGAGATATACAGCTTTGGAAACTCTATGACGCTGTTCTAGTCTGTACTATAAGCTCGCTGTGAGTGGGAAAACACTTGGTGGCAATGGTTTGTTTTTTTGTTTTAATGAACTAAGGGATTTAGCCATCACAGGCTGCTACCAACACAAAGGGGCGGGGGGGGGGGGATCAGATATTCCATGCCTCCTGATGACAAAACACACCACCACCTATGAAGTATTCTTACCAAAAGCACCAGATCTAAATTTGATCATGCCTTGAGATCTAATTACCAATTTATAGAAAATAAAAGGATAAAAGAATATGTTAAATGATATATCAGAAATACAATATCAGCAAAATTCAAACTATAGGAAACCCTGCAGCGAACTACTTGATTTTTTCAACAGAGAAATTACAAGGGGGGAAGGAAGAAAGAAATGGAAGGAGAATCCTAAAGATAAAAAAACACTTAAAAAAATTTCTGGAATTGACAATCTTAAGTCACAGTCAGAGGACCTACTGTAGATCCTGATTCAAACAAACAGCGGCGAAAGAGAAAAAGAAGTCCCCGAAGACCCCGGAACTGGCCTGATGTTCACAGCTGGGCCATGTTGTTCTCCCTTCCGACTTAACCATCTCACAGAATATGGGTAGCAGACAAAGGTACTCTGGGACCAGGACAAAGTGAGATAAAAATAATATCACCGTGAAACCCACGAAATACCAAACATGCCCTCTCACGGCCAAAATGAGGGACTGCCCTTTTTCTTTTCTTTTTACTAGTTACATCTCCATTGATCTCCACTCTAATCTGCCCTCCCTATTGATAAGATTTACTGACGCATTCGATCATAGAATTGTCCCCACTTTCAGACAGCACCCAACTTAAAGCAAGTCTCCACTTCATTAGGCCCTTCTCCGCATTACCCAATCAAGTCCAAATCCAGTTACAGTTGTTTTCTAACACTCTCTTACTGAGCTGTCCAGTGGCTCCCCGGTGATACGTATTCTCTTTCACTGCTTAAGAAACTCAACTTGCTTAATTACAGGCGTGTTCCTGGTGGTGTTTGGCTGAAGGACATAGACACAGTTAAAAAAAAAAATTAGGACATTTGTGAGATAATTGGAAACTTGTAAATGACTGGATATTTGACAATTTAAGGGACTATCGTTAATTTTTTAGGTGTAATAATGGTGTCATGATTATGTTTTTCTAAAGAGTCCTTATCTATAGGATAAGATAAATATATACTTCTGAAAACATGTTGAGCAAAGCTTTTGTTTTTAGAGCAATTAAAAAAAATTTTTTTTTTTCCTGTCTCCACTGGACAGCAGGGGGTTTTTATAGAATGATGTAGTAGAAAGTCCATAGTTGTTTTGAGTAGAAAGATCTGCATTTAAATGCCACTGCGGTGACTAATTTACCAGCCAGGCAGTTAAAGCAGGTTACTTTGCATTTCTGAGACTTAGTTTCCTTATGTGTGGGTGAAGACAGTACTGTTTCCTCTTAAGTTTGGGAATCAAGTGAAGTCATGTCTGTCAGGTATCAGCAATCAGTAAATACTTAGTAATTAAAAAAATGTCTAAGAGTTAAATGGCAGGTTTCGTATAACTCTTAATATCTTAGTGTTGGTTCTCCTAGAGGTAGGCTCCAAAACTAGGGTTCAAGGGCAAGTAGTTTATTTGGAAGGTGTTCGGGAAAACATCCACCAACCAACCAGTCGCCATTGAGTTGACTCTGACTCTTGAGGACTCCATGTGTGTCAGGGTGGAACTATGTTCCATGGGGTTCTCAATGGTTGATTTTTTGGGAAGTAGATTGCCAGGCCTTTCTTCCACAGCACCGCTGGGTGGAACTTGAACCTCCAATCTTTTAGTTATCAGCTGAACATGTTAACTGTTTGCACCACCCACCGACTCCCTCAAGAAAGTGGGGGAGTGATATACACAGAAAAGGGAAGGCTCCAAGGAGGGTGTGCTATTGAGGCAGTTACCACAGGGGCACTGAAGTTTAATCCTGTGAGGGGAACTCTGGGATACGGGGTAAAATATAAGCTTCAGAATTATCTCGATCTAGTGTTGAGGGAGCTAGAGAAAATTTACACCAACTACCATTAGTCATTTTTATTTACCATTAGTCATTGGTTGAGGTCTGCTGGCAGGGGCGTTGGGAGGTATTTTTATTTTCCTACGTCCACTCATTCCTCAGCCAATTCCAAAATTGCTTTTTCTTTCACTCCCCTGAACTTTGTCAAACTTGGTCACCAGTGACTTTTGTGTTTCTAAACCTCGTAATTACTTACTTTGCTTAACTTCTCACTAGCTTTCAACACAGTTCGAAAATCTGTTCTTTTAGAACCTCTTCTATGCCTTAACTTCCATGACATGGCAATCTCCTCATTTTCCTCCCACACTTAGTGGGCATATATTCTCACTTCCCTGGCTATTTCCTCTTTTTCTATAAGATTATTAATGTCAACAGTTCCCAGACCTCTGACCCAGGTGATCTTCACTCCTTTTGCAGCAAACTTTCCTTGGGAGTTTTCATGCACTCCTAAGCCTTCAGCTTGTGAGTGACAATTACTTTCACGTTTGTGTCTGCAGCCTAGTTCTTTCATTCTCTAGATTTCTCCTTTCTCACTTGAATCATTTTGAGCACTAACCGTGTACCAGGCCTTGTTTTATGTACTTTACATATGTTAGCTCATTAAGTTTCTCTTTCTCTTGAGTTCCTGGCCCACAGAACTAACTGCAAATTGGCCAACTCCATTAGGACATCTCTGTATACTTCAACATGTCTGTGACTGAAACCATCATCCTAACTTCTAAAACTCAGCAAGTGAACCTACTGTCCATTCAGCTGCTTAAGCGAGAAACTTAGAGGTTATCCTAGAATTATCTTCTAGCTCCCACACCCGTGTTGTGTCTACTGCCAGAGTATCTCTTGAATCTGTCCACTTTTCTCTCCTGTCGCCTAGTCAATGCTACTATCATATTTATTCTGGACTACTGCCAAGAGTTTCTACATGGGCTCCATGCATCTCTTCAACCTGTTCTTCATATAGCAACTAGAAAGATTTGAAACAAAAAACCTGATAATGTAATTTGAATGCTTGCCAGGCCTCATCATTTTGTTGATCCTCAATGAAATCACTTTCCAGTTAATCTCTGCAATTGTTTGATTAATAGTCATTTGGCCGGACCTCACTTTTGTCTCTAGTGGAGGCCCTAAGGCAATATGTGTCTCGCATATAATTAGAGACATTTCCAGGAATTCTAAGGCTCCTCTTCTCCATTGCTTACAATTCTTCTTCTGATGTGTGTGGGTGATCACACCATCGTTGATTTCATTTTTCACTTTGTGACCAGCATGTATTCCTGACACTCAGTGCAGCTTGCCTATGCAGGGGTGCGGAACTGTCTTCCACCACTGGTGTCCTATGGACATAGAATTCCACTTTACCTGCCACTACCTCTTGGGGGACAATTCTCCTTGGGTCTCTTGCATTTCTACATGCCTTGTGAACAGGCTAACTGATAGCTTTTTGTTCTTGACTATCTTTTCAAGGATGTTTGTATAATAAAAGGACTTGGAAGATACAGGTGGCATCTCATGGAGCAGAGGACAGATTTATATGCTGTTTGGTATAATAAAGGTGTCTCTCTCTGGGTAAAGATTGGGCAGGTTTGTTTGCAATCCCTTATAAAAGATTGGGGTTTCCTAAATTTAGGGTTCCTTGGCTGTGGCACAAATCCACTGCATGGTGAACATCCATCTAGGCCCACCTGCATCATCCCTAAAGGATTGGGCAGCTTGGGGAACTGGTGTGAATGTAAATCTCATGCTGTCTACTATGCCATGCATAATGAAGTCTTTTGTCTCTGACCCAGGAGTCTCCTGTCTTCTATCAGCACCCATGAAATTGTGATAAGTTAACACCTTAGCTTCCAAGTAAGGTAAAAATTCAGATCTTTCACAGTTATTGGTACCACTAACTGGAGCTTTTTTACCGTATGCTTTTGTATGTCTGCTGCCATTTTTTCCCTCTATGTGGTAGCGAATATTGCCTTTATATGTTCAACTCCTTTGAGTAGACTTTTACAACAGTTACATGAGTCTTCATGGGTGTAAATGCAGCCTTCTCATCTTTAAATCACAGAGGTGCTTTAGCAGGAGAGGAATCTGGGTATGGGTTGACTATGCACAGATGCCCATTGTACTAGAAATCACAGCTGCTATGCAGGTCTGGTTTACACTGGTTCAAGAGCTTTCTGGCCCATGTAACTAATTACCAATTGGCCATCTCCATTAGAACGTCTCTACATACTTCAACGTGTCTCTAACTGAAACCATCATCCTAACCCCCTGTCTTTGGAGTAGAGAGCTTGGTGATCTCTAACTCACTCTATAGACCGGCTCCCCCATGTGGACCCTTAAGTCTGCCCCATACTGTGCATATCACCAAGTCCCAGTTGTGTACATAATTTGAAATTTTTCCTATGGGATACCTTGATTCAATCATGGGAGGAAAGAATTGGGACACCATTCTTCATGGGTATTTTGCATTTCTGCATTGGTCTTGTGAGTAAGTCTATGATCACCCTTTGTTCTGGGCTGTCTTTTCAAGGATGTTTATGTAGGGAACAGCTGTGGAAGACAGAGATACTGTCTTCCTCTGAAACAAAGGGCAGGTTTATTTACAGCCTTGCAAAGTAGAGATAGTATCTTCCTCTGGAGCAGAGAGCAGTCATGCTTCTGACTGTTATGAAAGATTTAAGCTCAGGTTTCCTCTCTTTTAATACAACCTACTACTTGTACAGCCGCCCATCTGGACATATCTGCATTGCTCCATGGGTCATGGGGCAAAAAGAGCTGACACAGATATCCTGATCCACATGTTGCTTACTATGATATGAATAATAAAGTCCATCGTCTTGGACCCTAGAATCTCATGTCTCTGTCAGCATCCATTAAACAGTGGCAGGCCACGTTGTTAACTTGTAAGTAGGGTAAAATTTCAGGTTCTTCATAGTTATTTAGAGATGAGGGAAGGCCACAAGGACTAAACTGTCCATGAAAGTTTTGGAGGCTCTTCTGACTAGGGCATGGAGAGAAATCTAGGGAAACAGATGTTGTGTAATTCCACCTGCTAGACTATCCATTTCATACCCCAGGCACAGCCTAGCTCTGGCTCATCTGAGCTCCACTTACTGGCTCACTTCTTTCTTACTATTTTTGCCCCCAGTTAAATTATTTTAGGGTATGAAAATATCCCTGTCCTCACCCAAATATTTCATAGTGAGAAATAATTGAACTATGCTTGCCTGTAAAATTCTGGTATTTTCCCATAATCAGTTCCTTGGGCCCTATATTCCCACATAGAAAATAGGAATGGGATGGGATCTATTTCAGGGTGAGGTATTTTCCTGGAGGTCAGGTGAGCCTGGACACTAGGTAGATTCCTTACCCCTCCATCTCATCTTTTGCTTAAAGAACAATTGAATCACACATTTTTCAGAATAGCTTTAAATGTGTAACATTTTCAGAGTAACACAAAAGAAATAGAATATTAAGTCTTAATCTAGACCGCCAGTGAACCAGTTGTTGCCAAGTCAATTCCAGTTCATGGCAATCTCATGTGTGTCAGTGTAGAACTATGCTCTTTAGGGTTTTCAATGGCCGATTTGCCAGGAATTTCTTCTAAGGTACCTCTGGCTGGACTTGAACTCCAACTTTTCTGTTAGCAGCAAGCACATTAACTATTTTCACCACCTAGGGATTCCAGTATAGACCACAATACCTCCTGTTCCATTCACCAAGGAGCGGCTGGTGGGTTCGAACTGCTGACCTTTTCATCAGCAGCCATAGCTCTTAGCCACTTTGCCACCAGGGCTTCAATGTTGACACAGGAGAACAAATCTCTATGATTATCTAGATCACCCCTTCTGTCCAGCCATTCATTTTAAAAATCCTTGTGATCCTCTTTATAATATTTAGACGTACAGCATTTTGTCTGAAGGTGGAGGAAAAGTCTCACAAAGGTCTTGAGAATTACTGTTACAAGAAGTAGTTTTACAAAAGTGACTCTTCCTAAACCACTAAATACCAAGTATCCTATAAAGAAAGAGGAGTCTGAATACTGACAAAGACAACTACTTTCAATGTAGAATATATCAATGATCAAAATAAGAAAATAACACAGGTACCAAAGCTTCAGGACGAAACTCGTAAGGCAAAGCTTGAAGGACTTGTTCCTTTCCTTCCACTGCAGTGAAAATGAGCCAAGAACACCTTATCTGAAAACGTGCTTGTCTCCAGCTTAAATACTTCATGTGCTTATGGCAGTAAGAACATCCGGTTTCTGCACATCTGTGCCAATTCCTCTCTGCACATCCCCCCATCCCTTCGCTGCGTTGCATCTGCAGGCTCATCTAACAACCGAAGAGGGAGGCCTCTGCCCTATCCTAGCCTTCTTTCTTCACTATCAGTTATATCAGGGCTTCATTATGGTAGTTAATTAATCCCCCCCCCACATTTGCCAATGTAGCCTTTAAATATCTTCTTCCCATTCTTCCAAGAAAACTCATTCCTTATCTCTCAATGGTTCCCTTAATCTCCAAGCTGCCAAAAATGCACATTTTACAAGATAATTTGTCTTGAGATGTAAGAGGCAACTACTTAAAAAAGAACAAAAAAGCTTAACAAAGAAAAACACATCAAAAGAACCTGTGTATTTGTGTGTTTACCCTCTAATGTCCTTCAAAAGGTAAAAGTTCCATATAAATTTCACAATTCCCTAGCTACTTCAACACCATATTAATGTATTTTGCTGGGCACCACTTTATGTGATTCTTACCCTGTTTTTTTTTTTGTATTCTAGGGTTAATGCTACTGTTAATTAGTGATTTATTTGTAACTGCACACAAGGATTAAATAGCCTTTTGTGAGCAGGCTTGACTCTTAATGACCGTCTCTAAGAACTGGAACTAAGAGTAAATTTCTCCCATAAAAATAACTAATGATTTCCTGTTACTTGTTTTCTTAAGACAAAATCAGGATGAGAAATGAAAACTCTGGGCCTAAACAATTACTAGGCAATGTGAGCCACATCAAGGAAGCTACTAACAAGGCAAAGTCACAGCCCACCAGTGAATCCGAAAGCTGCATGTATCAGCAAGTTACATAGAATTCACTTCTGAACCTAAGGGATTTATAAATTGATTTAGGGCAACTTTTAAAAAATTCAAAGTGATGGGAAACCAAAGCCAGGGGCCCTGAGAAAAGGGGAAACTGATCTTTACCTAGTGGAAAAAGCATAAAATGCAGGCGGGACCAAAAAGAAAAAAAAAAAACTCTAAAATGGCACTTACCTGCACCAATAGCAAATGGGAGCAATAAAATCTCTGCTTCTCCTGAAAGTACTTTCAGTTCTGTACTTCTACCCAGTTGAAAAAAAGTCTCAATCTGATTTATGCTCACTAAAGGCCGTTTTGTTTTTCTTCTTTGGGAAAAAAGGTTTCCTCAGAGGCATCTACTCCAATTACTGCGTGGGAGGGCTATGTGGGTAGAGTTATGGGTACCTTGATCTCAAATTAGCATGTGCGTGAGTGATTGAAAAATGTCACCAATAACTGCCAAAACAACCATAAAGACCTCTGGGTTTTGGCTTGACTCTACAATAAATAAAGACAAATTGGAAAGAATTCCTCTAAACAATGAATGTGAGAAAAATGCTATGTCAAAATTCCAATTTAGATGAGACTGAGATGAAATTAAATAGCTGGGAATTAGGTCTGTTCCCAAGGCTACCGAAACTCCCAGTTCTTAACAAAATTCTTGTACTGCATTATGGAAGGAAGCATGAGGGAAATGGGTTGTCTGCCCCTGTTGAGGAAAACTGACCTACTAAAGATATGTCCTCTCAAGGAATTGCTTCAATTCTTGATAATGGTACTAAAGGATGAAAAAAAAAGGCACTGTATAAGATACTGTCTTGGTTTAAAATTTAAAAAAGGAAACATTAAGAGGACAAAAACTTGTCTCATACACTTGAATGAAAATAACCAATAAAATAAGCTGCAAAATATGACAAATTAATACATGGATATAATAATAATGTTGTTTAGTACTGGGTTTAGTATTTAGTGAGTGCTTACGATGTTGTCAGACACTGTTCTCAGCTATATTCATGTATGAGTTCATTTAATCTTCATTTTCCAGACGAGGAAAATAACCCTGATTTATAAATGGGGCTTAGAAAGGTTAGCAAATTTGCCTAAAGTAATACAGCAAAACAGTGCTCCCCATATTGTAAGTACTTGATAAATGGCAACTATTATATGTGAAGAGAAACAACAAAACAAAATTTGAACCTACGTGTATGCATCAGTGATCTTTTTAGAAAGGGATTTAAAACAGAGAATTAGGTCCTTATAATACCTACATACATACTCACTATATAAGGAGCCCTGGTGGTGCAGTGGTTGAGAGCTTGGCTGCTAACCAAAAGGTTGACAGTTCAAATCCACCAGCACTTCTTGGAAACCTTACGTGGCAGTTCTACTCTGTCCAACAGGGTCACTATGAGTTGGAATCAACTCCACAGCAATGGGGTTTGGGCAATATATGAAAGTGGAAAGAAAGGAAAACAATCACTGAGCCTTTACATCCAAAGTCCTCTACTTTGCTGTGTTTATATTTAAAGCCTACGTATTCTTTTAAGGAGCCCTGGTGGTGCACTGGTTAAGAGCTTGGCTGCTAACCAAAAGGTTGGCAGTTGGGATCCACCAGTGTCTCCTTGGAAACCCTATGGGGCAGTTCTACCCTGTCCTGTAGGGTCACTGTGAGTCAGGATCAACTTGATGGCAACAGGTTTTTTTTTTTTTTTAATTCTTTTTTAAACGTAATTTTGAATTTTTTTACCTTATGGCTTTATATCTTAGTAAATATTATTTTAAATGTGCCGTAATTTATATAATTTTTTCCTTATCGTTGGATATTTAGGTAGTTTACACGATTAGGTGTTAGTATTATAAATAGTATAAGGGGAACATTTTTGTGAGCAAATGTTTTCTGACTCTACAGTTTTTTTAGGAGAGATACACCATATCCCAATACGTCATATTGCAGCAAGATTTTGTGACAAAATTGCCTATATTTGCAATCTCTGCTTCATCTCCTCCCATGCTCTCTAGAATCCACTCCTTTTATTCATTCATTCAAGATGTCTTTGGGGGACCTGTGTGTGAACTTCATTGTCTTAGACACCATCACTATGAGTTGGAATCGACCTGGCAGCAGTGGATTTAGACACGGTGATCATTTACCTTTGGAAACAGGCAGTGATTTTATTGCAGGGAGATTCTTCTGCCAAGATGTAGCTCTTACTTAGACTCAGTAAAAGGGATGTGATGAGAAAAGTGAATATGGAGGTAGAGTAGAAAGGAAAAAGGGAATTATTGCCAAGGAAATGATTTTGAAGTTCAGTGACAAGAGAAAATAGGTTCTGAGGCATACAGGTCTAACTGGGAGCACATGTACTTTTGTGACCACCTGTAAGGTAATTCTGGCCAAGATTCATACTTTGTCAATATATCTAGGAAGACTTGGGTCATGAAGAAAGATAGAGGTTATGAAAAAAGTCTGAAATGTGAGAGCCCCTTGCCTGAGTAATTGAAAGCTACACTGGACCAAGCACTATGAAATATAATTTGGCCCTCTTCTCTGGGGAATGGAGAAAATGATCTAATAGGTCTTTTCCATCTCTGCTTTCTGTGACCTCTGGCTGTTAACATCACTTTTCCTCGTTAAGTCAAAATGAATTGCCTATTTACCACTGAACTCCAGGAAGCATTTTTCGTTCCTAGGTAAGACAACAATCTAGTATTTGCTACATGAACTTCATTTCAACTTAATCAGTGTGTCAAGGAGTTATTTTTAAATGGGTGATATTATTTCCAGGAAGTTTTGCTTATCTGCTGGGAGCATGGTTTCCCTTCACTGTCAAGCCAGAGCTCCCCCAAGTTTTAGAAGCCAGTCCCAAAGGAATGTAAAATGTATTTGCAAAATGGGAAGCAAAATGAAATGATATGGCCTTTAAATTGCCAATAGGCTCCACAGCAGAGCCATTTATTAGTACTGGAATCTGTTCAGGCTGTTTTTTTTTTCCCATGACAATAAAAACAGAAACACTGATGCAGGGTGACTGCATTTATACACTACCGTCTTGCAAAAAATTTCCCTTCTTGGGCAGGCAGAAGGAGTTGAAGTCATTATTTAAATCTCTTACCAAGTAATAAATAAAATGGTGTGCCTTGGAGATTTTATAATACATATGTATGTATACATATACATTTATACATATACACACAGACACATATATCACTTCTGTCACTAAAAATAAGTGAAAGGTGCCTAATTTGTAATTTACAAAGAAAATAGACCATTGTTTCCTGCACAGTCTTGATTAAATGAGGCAATAAATCATACATCTAAAACATGCCAAGAATCTGCCAAGGCAAACGTTGGCTCAGAAAGTGACGAGGACAGAACCGTGGAGCAGTCCGAGTTTTATAGTCTGTCACTGGCAAGACAAGTAATGATAAAGGGCAGCGTTATGTCTCCCCCACTGATAGTCCAGCAACAAATTTTCCATTGTAATTCTTTTGTCTGGCCCTCTTTATCTTCATTTTGAATGGGTTGCATCTCCTTGAGCTGCAGGGAAGATATTTATTTTCCCTACTGATGATGTGTTCTCCCATGGCCCCCACCGTTGCTTTCCAACTTTATAAAGTCTTCTCGGGAGGGTCCACATTCAGTCGGCATCCCGCAGAGGGAGGTGAACCCGCCAAGGCTTTTCCCCCACTATCTGAGGACAGACAAGGCCTGCTTTGCTAGTGTTTTTCCAAGATGTTTCTTCCAGGAGAGATTTATTTTCTTCCAATAACTTTACAAAGTTATTATGCCTGTAAATTCTGTCCTTCTCTCAAAATTTGTGTTGACCTCAATCCCTGTGTTTGAATCTGAGACTACTCTTTCTATTTATTTCATTGAGAATAAACAAGTACAAATTAAAAGCAGGTTAATAAAACCAAAAATGAATGAGTTAAATTCGATACTAGAAATGTAATGCCTCTCTCTGCATCACCCATGGACGGATACAATGAAGGCAAATGCAGCGTGAAGCAGTAGCACAGTGCATGTTGGGAAACAGCACAGTCCTGTGTTTTGAAGCTTACGACCTCAGTAGGGGTATGGCAAATTTTCACATGGAAAAGTAATACCTACAAACAGGGCTCATATATTCAAGGTGGTTGGCTAATGATGTAAGAATTCTGAAAGGGATGATCCAGGCCCTTGAAAAGGATAAGTAGGCAAAGAGATAAAATAGATAAAGAGGAGGGAGGGCAAGTGTGGACTTGGGAAGTAAGTAATAAAAAACAAGGAATAAACAGTCCTGGGGTGGTCCTTATTATAAAAACAAAACAACTGATTAAACAATCAGCCAAGCAAAAACAACCATCCCTGCTTGAGTGCCATTGTTGTTAGGTGGCCCTCTAGTCAATTTTCGACTCGTAGCAGCCCATGTGACAGAGTAGAACTGTCCCGTAGAGTTTTCTGTGGTGTAATCTTTACTGGAACACATCATCAGGTCCTTCTGTCTTGGAGCTGCGGGGTGGGTTTGAACCACCAACCTTCAGGTTAGCAGCTGAGTGCTTACCAATTGTGATACCAGGGCTTCTTCCTGCTTGAGAAGTGCCTTACAAATTACATAAATTCAAAGAAAAGCAAAAGCTCTAAAGTAAGCCCTGATCTCTCATCTCCTCTTTTGTTCCCTGAGTATAATTTTTTAATGTTTTCATTTTGAAATCTTTTTGGTGCCAGGTAATACACGCACAGGTATAACATGTAATACAAAAGGGTATACGGTGAAAAATAAATCCCATCCTATACCCTCAGTACGCCATTTTTCCTCACCAGAAGTAATCTCTCTTACTAGTTTCTTATCTGCCTTTCTAGGCTATTTCAGATAAAGAATTTTAACATAAAGTGAGTATAACATGAATTTCTACCATAATCTTTTAAACTCTAGTGGAAGGGATAGCATTTGAAAATATAGTACTACATTGTACTATGGGCCATGGGAATATCTTCCATTTATTTATACTCATTTTGTACTAAGAAATAATTTTTTCCCCCACTGTATGGCTCTGATGAATTCTTATGAAATGTGACTGGAAATCATTGCTAGAAGAACCACAAAATGTCTCAAATTGTTCTGATATTGTCCTGGAAAAAGCATCAACGTGGAAAAGCCAAAACAGCCCGTAGCACACAGAACTGCGTCCTTGATGCTCTGGATCTTGGACCACAATCACATGGACAGGAACTCCCATGGTTTCTAATGAAAATGAACCCTTAGTAAAATGCCAAGGGCAGGCACCAGCAGAGCAGAATCCTCACTGCCTGTTTCTCTGTTCAGAGCTAAATCGGGCTGGGGCCAAACAGATGAGCCATAAAGTGTTGAATTCTCGCACATGTTGTTGTTAGCTGCCATTGAGCTTGCTCCAATTCATGGTGGCCTTGTGTATAACAGAACAAACATTGCTTAGTCCTGTGCCATCTTCACGACAGTTGGCATGTTTGAGTCGTTGCTGTGGCTATTTTGTCAATCCATCTCACTGAGGGCTTCCCTCGTTTTTGCTGACGCTCTGTCAAACATGATGCCCTTTTCTAGCACTTGGTTTTTCCCAGTGAGGTTACCAAAGCAAGATGAAGTCCCGCCATTCTTGCTTCTAAGGAGAATTCTGGCTGTGTTTCTTTGAAGACTGTTTGTTTATTCTTCTGTAAGTTCAGGGTATATTCAATATTCCTTGCCAACACCGTAGTTCAAATGCATCAATTCTTCTTCAGTCTTCCTTTTCATTATCCAGCTTACTCATGCATATGAGGCAATTGAAAAGAAGACCATGGCTTGGGTCAGGTGCACCTTAGTCTTCAAAGTGGCATCTTTGGTTTTTAAAACTTTAAAGAAGTCCTTTGCAGCAGATGTGCCTAATGCAATATGTCATTAGGTTTCTTGACTGTTGCTTCCATAGACATTGATTGTTGATCCAAGCAGAATGAAATTATTGACAACTGCAGCTTTTTCTTTATTTATCATAATGTTGTTTATCAGTCCACTTGTGAGGATTTTTTTCTTCACACTCAGAAGCAATCTACGGTGAAGGCCATAGTCTTCGATCTTCATACATAATTCTAATACATATGAAATGACATGTTCAGAGATGAGATGTCTAGAAATTTTGTTTTTCAGTTTCTGCTAACATTTCTTAAATCATTTTTAGGGTCTCAATTAGGGTTGATCTTCCTTTTTTGCAAGGAGCAGAGACTTAGTTAAACTAGTTCAAGCAAAAAAGGCATTTCATAAAAACCAAAGGCAGAAGGGATAGTGGTTTGCTCTAAGATTTATCTTTAATTTACTGATTAAGAAACTAGAGTTTATAGAGGATAGGCAGCTAGCCCAAGGTGAAGACTTCAGTCTGTGTCAGAGTCTGTATGCTTTCACACATACTGAAGCAGAATAAAGCAACCTATGGATGAAATACCTAACTACAAGATCCCTTATTGTTAAAGCACTTTCTTTGGCTAAGCCCCTTGTTTGTTTACATGTCTTTCTCTCCCAATTAGTCTATGAATACTTAGCATAATGTCTGGTGATGAATTGAAATAAATTGAATCACAGCAGTCTTGTTTATGTATGAACAAAACCAAACCAAACCCATTGCCATCAAGTCAGTTCCTACTCATAGTGACCCTACAGGATAGAGTAGAACTGCCCTATAGGGTTTCTAAGGAGTGGCTGGTGGATTTGAACTGACAACCTTTTGGTTAGCAGCCAAGCTTTTAACCATTGTGCCAGGAGGGCCCCATGTCTCCATATGAGAGGTGGATAATTTTTTTTGTGGGAGTTGATAGTTGAGATGTTGAAAGACATAGTGATTTGAAAGAAGAATTTAAGAACAATTATTTTTACAGAAGATCAGTATTTCTAGAGTGGGATCATTGTTAATTATGCATTAGTTGGAAAAATAGCCTAGGGTGAGATTGTGGAAGACATTGAATACTGGATTGGATGAGGAATTTGCCTAGTGGATAATGGACGATCAACAGTGAGTCCTAAGCAACGTGTTTTTGCAGCACTAAACACGAGAGGGTTGAAGAATCTGAAGTAGGGTGGTGGCAGTAGTGTTTTGAAGAATCGGTGACCAAGTAATAACTTAGAGAATTTTTGCTAGTGAAGACCAAGCCTCATCATGTTTAGTAAGGCTAATGAGGCTCAGTGAGAACATGAAACTTGTCTATAGTCATAAATATTGTAAGAACTGGGATTTTGATCCCAGTTTCTCATCTAGGTACCTTAGTGCTCACTTGATAGTAGTTTCCCTTTCCAGAATAAGGCCCCCATTTTTGCTTTAGGGACTGAAATAGATCCATCCAAAAATTAGTGCTCATTTCACCCTTGTGAGCCTGTGGCATCTCTTTTCTCATCTCTGAGATGAGGCCAATCACTGTGGTCCTGAGACCAGTTCTGGCAGCAAAACAATTTGTACCGAAGTTAAAGATATTTGAGACCAGCCAGTTATCACTCAATTTCTCATTCATGTAATCCTTAGTCAGTGAACAATAGATATGTACCCAAATGTATTTACCTTCTCTCCATCCCTCAGCTGCCTACTGCATGAAATTCATCGACACTGTTTTTTTCCTACTCTTGGGGAGCACTCTTCTACCAAACCTTTCGACTGTACCCCCTGTAGCCCTTGTTCTATTATAACACATCCGTATGTTCTCTTTTGGAGCACACAGCTACCCTTGAAGCCTTCTCCAAGGAAACCACTCAGATCCTCCCACTTCCCATAACTTTGTGGAGCAAGAGAAGAGCACCCATTTTTTGCCTTCAAGTGATTATTCTTCCAGCCATAAAAGATAACCTCATTGACCTTTGATACTCATGTATTCAGCTGTGCTACCCTCTCCCCATCTTCATCACTGTTATTTATCTACTTATTGATTACTGCCCCTTCTCAATTAAGGATATTGGGGCCTGGATGATTTAAAAATCTGTTTAGATAATTTATCGTAAAACTTTGCCTCCCTAAGTTTATTAGGATTTACTTTTATTACACTTCAGTCACCTGTTCTTAGAACCACATCTTGCGCTTGCCGTCACCTTAAACTGCTCCATTACACAGAAATAATAATTCTAGTACCTCAATCTCAGACCACAGCTGCCTCTCATCTGCTTCTTAACCTTCTACTTTCATTCCATTGATTTTTCCATTTTCTCTCAGTCCAACAGCTTTCTCTTGGGACTTATTCCTTCTATACCCAGCTTGAATTCCATGGTTCCGCATGTGACTGAGCACTGTTGACTCCCCTGATCACACACTTGTGGTGATCATAGCTATTGTGTGTTTTGTTATTCTTAAACCCAGGTGACTGAGTTGATGCTGAAGAAAAACTAAATATCTATGCATATCTCCACCATGACAAACTGACATTCTGCAACCTCAGATCCAAAAGTCAGTCCTGTTATTTGCTCTTGGTGAGCTCCCTTTCCAGCTCCTCTTGAGGCACAACCTTCATCTCTCACCCCAAGCTCCTGTTCAGTCACTGCTCTTCATTCTACCAATCAGAGATTTTGACTTCTGCTTTTCAGAGGTCTAATTTAATTCAGCTTCTCACTAGATTGTGAGTTCCTTAGATCAGAGACTGTGTTTTATTAATTTTTGTATCCTTAGCACAATGCTTGGCATATCTTAGATGCTCAATAAATATTCAATTAAGAAACTTACCTCTTCCCTAGCCACAAAATGGTTGCCATTTACACTCATTTATTTAGTGTCAAGGGATGTGTTTTTCTGTCTTTTAGGACCAGCTTCTCTGCCTGTGAAAACCCTGGTGGTGTAGTGGTTAAGAGCTATAGCTGCAAACCAAAAGGTCTGCAGTTCAAATCCACCAGGCACTCCTTGGAAACTATGAGGCAGTTCTACTCTGTCCTATAGGATCGCTATGAGTCAGAATTGACTCGATGGCAACAGGCTTTTGGTTTTCTCTGCCTGTGCCTTGGATCCTGTGATGGTTAAGGTCATGGGTCAACTTGGCTGGCCCATGATTCTCAGTGGTTTGGCAGTCATGTGATGTCGTTATCACTTCCATGATGAGATTTAATATAATGTGATCACCTCCATGATGGGATCTGCTGTGAGTAGCCAGTCAGTTGAAAGGCAGTTTCCTTGGGCATGTGGTCTGCATCAAATGTAAGTGGACATTCTGGCAACACTCTTGGGCTTTTGCTTGCACTGGATCCTGCAGCTGGCTCCTGTTCATCTGACCTCTGGTTCTTGGGACTTGAGCTAGAACCTTACCTGTCTTGCCTGCCGATATTGGGATTCATAGATCTTCACAGCCTGTAAGCAAGATCCCTTCTCTTGGACCTGCCCTCCCTGGTTTCGCCAGCCGCTGCTGCTATGAGAATCAGGAGAAGCCTCGATGTTGACTTGGGACATTCCAGCCTCTGCAACCATGTGAGCCATTTCCTTTATGTAAATCTCTCTCTCTCTGTATATTTATACAATTGACTGGTTTTGCTTCTCTAGAGAACCCAGCGTAAGACACGTCACATCTTCTCTTGGCTCCTATGGAACCATGTTCCATTGGTTACCACCTCTTTCTTAAACATTCCAAATTTTCCTCTATTGGCTCTTTTTCTTTTGCCATAAGTATTTTCAAGTACCCTGATACTAAACAAATTAATGAAATCTTTATTTTGAATGCATATTCTGAAATCTTTGTCTCATTGATCTCGACACTTCTTCAGAAACTTCTTCCTTGACATTTATAATTCTTTGTTTTTGATCACTTCTCAGGTTTCACATAGGTTCCACTTCTAGTCTTCATCCGGTAAATGCTGGTGTTTCCTAGGGACTTTTTCTTCGTCCTCTCTTCTTGTTCACCTCCTTCATGATTCTGGCTTACTCTATCCTGTGTGCTGATGACTCCCCAGAGTCTATCTGGTAACTTAGGACTTTATTTTACATCACATTTCCACTGTGAAGTAGTGACACATAGAGGGAATCTTAGCTTTAAGGCACAAGACCAAATGACTAGCTTTCAGATCACCTACCTCAGGATTTCTTAACTTCAGCACTTTAAGCGTTTTGGGCCAGATAAGAGTTTGTTGTGTGACCCCTGTGGGTGTTCAGCAGCATCCCTATCCTGAAACTGGAATGGAGCAAGTTGAAGTCTTATGCTCTGAAGAAAAGTGATACTGTAATAAAAAGGGAAAGAATTCTTCCACAAAGTACATCAGTGGAAGAAGAAGACTACAACAAGCACTGTCTCATAAAATGTTTAGAATTGATTTCAGATTGGTGTTTCATTGCATACTGGCTGTTTTTAGAGGCAGAATGGCCTATGAAGTAAACACTGGGCTCACAGAATACTTCATGAAGATGGAGTATTCCTGGAAATGACGATGTGGAATTTGAGTAGGATTGTTTGTTTTGGGTTCAGTGCAATATTAATAGATAACACATAGGCATTTTCTACTAAGAAGGTTAAGTATTGGCTAGAAACTTTCCTCATCCTTTAAATAAGTATGCAAAATGAACTGCTTTAGGGAATCATGCAAATTCCTGAGAAATGTTTATGTATCTAGACACCATTGGGAGAAGGTATGGGTCTGTTTCTGTTAATCTTTATAGAACTGAACATTTTCTGTGACTCACCAGGGCCCAGACTCTCCAGTTAGGAAGCGAAGCCTTCTTTAATAATCTGTGTTATATTCTGAAATTTTCTTGCCTGTATCTAAGCGAAGCCCTGAGTGATAACAGCCTGAGTCTTCTGCCATTTTCCATATTCAAGATGATATTTAGTTTACTATACCAGTGTTCTGGTGTCCCTGGTTGGCACAAATAGTGAAGTGCTTAACTACTAGCAAAAGGTTGGTGGTTTGAACCCACACAGAGGTGCCCCAGATGACAGGCCTGGCAACCTGCTTCTGAAAGGTCACAGCCTTGAAAACTTTATAGGGCTGTTCTACTTTGCACACCTGGGGTCGCCACAAGTCATAATTGACTTGACGGTGACTAACAATACAACAACATCAGCCCCTCAATTGTGGCAACCAAAAGTATCTCCAGACATTGCCATATGTCCCTTGCAGGGCACAATTGTCTGTGGTTGAGAACTCTGATCTACCTGAAAGTGGCTAATAACTAGAAAAAGAGGAACAATTAGTTAATTGAAATATTGTTAGTTTCCAGAAATGAGCTCTAATATCACAATAATGTGATTTTGTTTTGAGCAAAATCATTATATTTTGAAGTCTGAACTTCTCCCCAACCCTACCACCCCCATTGACTTTGCTGTTATCCTGCAGGATGATTTAGACACATTTCCTGGTGTTTATGTTTTCCTCTTTGTTCTTTTATTTGTCTTACCTAGAAAATAGGCTGAACAACAATAGCAATAGTAGAACCCTTACAGACACTTGGAATAGAATGCCCTTGCGGAGGGAGAGCTGGGGATTACTAATAGCTAACTGATCATGAAAGAAGGAAAATAAAGCTTTCCAGGGGAACAATTCATACTGTATCTAATTTACTTTTTGATGAATTACCACAACTTGAAACGGCTTTCTCCTTTGACGTACATGAATTCAGCTCATATGAAAATAGAAATTACTTCAATTAAATTTTGAGCTGTCTTTACTTTTCATTTATACTCTTCTCAGACTAACTGTGCATGTTTGAACCTTTCCCTTGCTAACAAACTGTACACATCCTATAAGAATATGCCCCCAGAACACACTTGGTGACAGAACCTCTCTCTATGTGCACTTAAGATTTGTTTTTTGGTGAACCAATCATTGAGCATAGGGACTTGTCTGTGACAGTTCTGGAAAGATTTGATATCTTTAGTGTTAAACTTGTGTAGATAGGTTTCTGATTTAGGTTGAGTATATCGAAACAAAATAAAACGCAAAGCAAGAACAAAATAACCTCAGCCAGATACTTATATTAAAGAATTTTATAAGTTAGATGTGCAAAAATCCTTTACCTTCCATGACATGATGCCTGAATCTGTTAACCAAGTCCCTGAAACAGGTGGGAAGGAATTGTATCCAATGAAATCACAAAATTAATGATGGCAATTATATCCTACTTGAAATTTGACCAAAACTTTGCATTTTGCAAATCTCTACAACATAGAGTGGGGTAGGTACAGCCAAAAGGGAAACATTCATTGCTGAGCAATACTTTGAGCTTCCCGTTTGTAAAGGATTTACAGTTTCTGAGATTTCTCAAAGCAGCTTAGTTGCCATGGATGGCAGACAGCCAGTCCTGTAGAGAATTGGAGTTCAGTTTTTTGTTTTTTTTTTTTAAATTAGTGCTTCTGGTTTTCCCTATTCCCCCCCCCCCGCCTTCTAGAAAATTCAAGGCATGTGCTGCCCCTTTTCATTCAACTCATTACCAGGCGATAGTGGAACCGAAGTTTACCTTAAATAATTTTGACATTCTTCAGAAGCAAGACCATTGATCACCTTTAATTTTAATGGATTAGGACTAATTTCTTAAGATCTAAGGTTTCCTCAACTGGAAAGGAAATAAATTATAAGGAACATCAACAAAAACCCACACATAGAAAACATAAGCTCCAGAGACTAAAAATCATGTCTCAGCCAAACAGATGATCACTGATGATTAATGTCTGAGGCATAAAACTTGACAATAAATTTCTCTCTGGAAAACTATTTAGAAATTCTTTTTATGTAACACTCACATGAATTCAACTCTAAAAAGGCATTGTTTGTCCCATTACTCTCTGTTCCCTAATCTTACTTTATTTTTCATACTAGCTCTTACCAACAACTGGTATGCATTATTTGTGATTATTCACTCTGTCCACTAGGCTCTAAGCTTCAGGAGAGCAGGGACTTTGTTGTTATGCCCCAGCACCTAGAACAGGGCCTGCAACATAGTAGGCATTCAGTAAATATCCATCAAATGAATAGCATCCTTAATTAGCAGGTGTGTGTTCATCTTTATAAAGGATAATTTTGTTTCCTCTTGTTTTGCTGCTGAATCATCTATCACTTTAGCTTGAGTTTTAACTTCATACTCAGCCTCATATTACAATATTACTGTCCTTAAAATTGTTGTTGTTAGGTGCCCTTGAGTCAGCTCTGACTTATCACGGCCCCATTTATAACAGAATGAAACATTGCCGGGTCCCCGTCATCCTCACAGTAGTAAGTGTGCTTCAGTCCATTGTAATCATACGCTGATTTATTTATCTTAGAAATTAGAGAACATAAAATCCAAATTTCTGGATTCATATTAGAACTGTACTCAAAGTGGAGCTATACTCAGTCTATTATATTCAGATAGTTGTTTGCTCACATGAAACCCCTTTGACATCTCTTTTGGCTATTTATTCAATTATCAAAGCTATGATCAAGAAAGCTTCCAGAATTTCCAACTTCATCTCTTTTTGAAATGTTACTCTTTTCTCTCTCATATTGAAGATTTTTCTGTGCATATAAGAGAAATATTACCTTTCATTTTTCATTCTCTTTTTTAGGCAGAATAAATCCAGTTTAAATAAAATAAGGAGTACTGAAACACTTCAAAAAGTATAAGATATTCTGTAACTATATAAGAATTATTGCAAAGCTATTTCTGACCCAGCTGATTTTTGAACATATTCTTGTCTCCAGTAAATTATTCTGACCTTATCATGTCTTCCTGTTTATCACTACTTCGTTTGACAATTTTCAGAGCTCCCTTTGTATTTTAAGTAATTAATTTCTGTCCTTCACATTAGGGAAAAGTTAAGAAGAATAGAGCTTCCAGAACAGCTGTGGGTTGAATGTGTCCCCTCAAAGATCTGTTGAAGCCCTAACCCCTCTACTGGTGATGTGAACTTGTTTGAGGATATAGGGTTTTTCTCTGTAGATGTTATCAGTTAAGTTAATGAAGTCATAGTGGATAGGGTGGACCCTAATCCTCTATGACTGGCATCTTATAAAGAGGAGGACAGGCATGGAGACAGAGTCATACACACACAGAGGGGAAGACAGTATGTGAGGATCCAGCTACAAGTCAAGGAATGCCAAGAAATTCCCAGGGCTGCCAGAAGCTGGAAGAGACAAGGATCTTCTCCTAGAGCTGACAGAGACAGCCACAGCCCTGCTGATGGCCTGCATCTGGACTTCCGGCCTCCAGAACCACAAGAAAATAAATTTTGGTTCTTTAAAGCCACAAAAAAAAAAAATTTTTTTTTTTTTTAACTACTTTGTGGTATTGTGTTACAACAGCTCCAGAAACTAAGACAAGAACACACTGGGGATGAGAACCTCTCCTTCTCTGTACTGAGTTGTGCTTCTTTTTGCAGCATTCACTTGGCAATGAAGACTCACATTACATATGTACTTGTGGAGCTGTATTGACGTCAGCAGTAAAGTTATGGGATCTGCAAAGGAAGTTCCCATCTCAGTTTTTCTTCTTTCTTTTGGATTTGTGTTCTAGGGTTCATAGGGAATGCGATGGTCACAGGCATTTGATGGTCAAGGATAGCAGCCCCAATTATGTTTCTGAAAGCCTGCAACAAAGATCGCTTTTATTTTTATAAATAGGAAACAAGGACTTGATCTAAACTGTTATAGTTTGAGAAATTATAAACATACTTTCTATTCCAATGGTTCTGTGTCTAGAAGTGGGGAAAAAGCAGCAAATTTTAGAATTCTCTCAGGAAACTTTTCCAACTCAGCAGCCCCTTCATCCATTCTTGTAAAGGTCTGGATAATTACATTTGGTTGTTGTGGTAGACAGAATAATGGATTACCAAATGTCCACATCCTAATCCCTACAA
This sequence comes from Loxodonta africana, assembly GCF_030014295.1. Classification (NCBI taxonomy): domain Eukaryota; kingdom Metazoa; phylum Chordata; class Mammalia; order Proboscidea; family Elephantidae; genus Loxodonta; species Loxodonta africana. Next base: position 14,579,187 of record NC_087362.1, read on the forward strand.
CCTGTGAGTATTTACCTGTTATGGCAAAAGGAATTTTGTAGATGTGATTAAATTAATGGGTTTGAGATGGTGAGATTACCTCAGATTATCCAAGTTAGCCCAATATAACCATGAGCGGGTTCTTACAAGAGAAAGTCACCACCCAGGTGCCAGTTTGTCAAACTATTGTGGCTTGTGTGTTGCTATGATGCTGGAAGCTATGCTATTTCAAATACCAGCAGGGTCACCTATGGCGGACAGATTTTGGTGGACATTCCAGACTAAGACAGAGCAGGGAGAAAGGCCTGGTGATCTACTTCTAAAAATTAGCCAGTGAAAACCTTATGGATCACAACAGAACATAGTCTGACTTGTTCGCTTTGCTCTGGAGAGATCAGTTGCTAGAAGAGGATAACATATTTAGTAAAGTAGAGGGTCAATGACCCTAGGTGAGGTGGATTGGCATAGTAGTTACAATGATGCTTGAACATCCTGGCGATCGCGAGCATGACCCAGGATTGGGCAACGTTTTATTCTGCACATAAGGTCTCCATGAGTTAGAGGAGACTTGATGGTAGCTAACAACAGGAGCATAATGGAAAGAGGGAAACTGGGTAGTCAGAATCTGAGAGAGGGAGAGGCAGAGAGAGAGAGGAAGATGCTACACTGCTGGCTTTGAAGATGAAGGAAGGGGTCACAAGTCAAAGAATGTAAGCAGCCTTTAGAAGCTGGAGAAGTCAAGAAAACAGGATCTCCCCTAGAACCTCCAGAAAGAATGAAGCCCCGCCAATCCGTTTTGAAATTCTGATGTCTAGAACCATTAAATAATGAACTGTGTTTGAAGCAATAAGTTTGTGGTAATTTATTATAGCACCAATAGGAGACTAATAGAGCGATGCTCACCGACATGCATAGTTTGAAAAACATTCCTGATATGCCTTCTGCTCTTATTGAAAATCACTGCCCTGATAGTTTACCAAGAGCTATTCAAATGCTGTTGTACTTATTTATATTAAATATAGATACATTGATAAAGAAAAATGTCAGACAGGGCTTTGCATGAGAGGAAGTATTTGCTTCCCATTCTTGCTTCTAAGGAGCATTCTGACCGTACTTCAATATTTTTTTCCTTTATTATGATGTTCTTTATTGGTCCAGTTGTGAAGATTTTTGTTTTCTTTATGCTGAGGTGTAGTCCGTACTGAAGGCTGTAGCCTCTGATCTTCACCTGTAAGTCCTTCAAGTCTTTTCACTTTCAGCAAGCAAAGTTGTTTCATCTGCATAACACAGGTTGTTAATAAGTCTTCCTCAATCATGATGCCCTGTTCTTCTTCATGTACTCCAGCTTCTTGGATTTTTTACTCAGCATACAGATTGAATAGGTATGGTGAAAAGACACAATGCTGACACACACCTTTCCTGATTTTAAACCACACAGTATTCCCCTGATCTGTTTGAATGACTGCCTCTTGGTCTATGTACAGGTTCTGCATGAGCACAATTAAGTGTTCTGGAATTCTCATTCTTGTCAGGGTTATCCATATTCTTTGTAGAGCTTGGGTTAAAACACAATCGTTTTCAAGCTATTCAAAGTAATACTATTAATACACTTTAGGAATGGTTTCTCATTCCTTTATTTTTATCCTTGATACTGAAGTTAAAGTATTTTTCATGTATGTATGTGAATTACCTGAGACTTCTCTCCATATTTACGAAAGTGTAAAGAACATTACAAAATTCAACAATATGAAATATTTAGATGTACAACTATACTAATGATGGAATTAAACTTACAGCTTAAAATCAGCCTATGTTATTGATTTTATGTAAATAAACTTCTTTTAAAATGTAAACACAGGCTTATATTGCTTAAAAGAAAATATAAAAATGTTCCTAAAGGCTGATTTATTACTGAAATTTAAAACTCTTTCATTTTATATGGAAAAGACAGACTTCTTGCAAATTCCCTCAGTGACTGGATTTGCCACAATTTGGTTTACTTCCAAGTTTTCAGAAGAACATCCATAACCTAAAGCAAGTTTATCCCAACACATGTAATGCTATATAAAAGAATCTCAGTAAGTAATACCTTATGAAACAAATACTCTCTAACATGCTAAATAGGTCTTACAACTGCTAAGTAAAAAGTTGATTGCTAAGATATAATATTCAGAAGATTCCAACTTATTTTGTAAGCACCATGGACTTCTTACCTACAATTTTGATGTTGGAATGTGGTGAATATATTGAACCTAAAAAGAAAGAACTTGGTCTGTATGAACCAAGCTCAAAGGAGAAATAGAGTGAGCTATTATAGATCTTCCTGTACTATAAAAAGGAGCCCTGGTGGTGCAGTGGTTAAGCACTTGGCTGCTAATGGAAAGCAGTGATGGTTTGAACCCACCAGCCGCTCCATGGGAGAAAGATGTGGCAGTCTGCTTCTGTAATGATTACAGCCTTGGAAACCCTAAGAGGAAGTTCTACTCTGTCCTACAGGGTTGCTATGAGTTGAAATCAACTTGATGACAGTGTGCTTGGTTTTGGTGGGTATAATAAAAGAGAGCAGATTAATGTGTAATCATTTTCCCATGTCCTGACTCCAAGGATAATTTGTTATGGTCTTATAGTGTATATCTAGCAGCTTTAAATAGAAGTCTTGCCAAAAATTATGCAGAAACATTCTTCGTAAAGTTGGCCTTCATTCCTGACCTCAATAAAAACTGAAGGCATGCAATTAAATCATGGTTATGTGATTTTTTTTTTTTTTTTTTAGTTGTATAGAAGACTAAAGTATTGAGCATCTGTTTATGCAGACTTAACGAAAAAAAATGGGTGCAGTGGGTTAGAGAGAAGGTAAAAGGGATTCATTGCTTGGGGAGACTGAGTTTCTCCCCGATGAGTGATGAAAAAAATTGGAAACAGGTAATGGCAATGGCTGAATAACATGATAAAAATAATTAACGTCCCTGAATTGTACATGTGAAAAATGTTGAAAAGGCAAATGTTATATATTTGCCATCCAAAAAAAAAAAAAAAAAGGAAAGAAAGAAAGAAATAAACAAAAATGCTGTCATTTTTAAGCTCTTAATAAATGGCATCTTGCATGTATAAATGTAAATCCTTTGAACGTTTTTCAAGGCAGATATTATCCCTTCTTAAACAGGTGTGGAAACTGATGTCAGAGAAATAGATTTAACTTTTCCAAAGTGACAGAGCAGGGATTTGAACTTAAATCTACCTGATAAAAAAGTCCACACTCTTTTGAGATTTGATACATGGACATCTATTAAGGAATCTGAGGAAAAATAGATTAGCACATCCCCTAAACTATGCCTGTCAAATATCAATTGTCTCAATCAAGCTTTGGATAAGAGGAATCGAAGCTGAGGGTGCAGGCTGGTGGCTGAACACAAGTATTTTAAAAAGAGATAGAAAAAGGAAAAGATACCTAGACACTTTAGCTACTTGACTTATATGTAGAAAAATACTGGTAATTATGATTAAAATTAAAGACCTCGTTTTGTATTCTTGTTTCCATGAAAAATCAACCCATTTTTTCACAGTCAGTTGAAGGGATAATCAAACCAAACCTGTTGCCATCGAGTTGATTCTGACACATAGCAACCCTTTAGGACACAGTAGAACTGCCGGGAGGGTTTCCAAGGCTGTAAATCTTTACAGAAGCGGATTGTCACATCTTTCTCCTGCAGAGCAGCAGGTGAGTTTGAACCACCAACCTTCTGATTAGCAGCCAAGTGCTTAACCATGGTGCCACCAGGGCCCCTTGCTGAAGGGATACCAGGCCTGAATTTGCCTCAGAAATCAACTTTAGATATGTTCAAATGTTCCATTAAGAACTCATCTAAAGTCCCAGAAATGTGTAGCGCAATGCATAAATGTACAAAATCGTATTCCAAAAGATTCTGGAGGAAGACATTACTGCCTCCATATAATTGCTATACAATATTTGATTTAAAAGTACTTCAGCTTGATGGTCTCCCAAGAGACACTTGGTATTGCCACTCTGTGGTGTTACCCTTATGATTGTGGTGCAGACAACAACAACAACAAAAAGACCCGGAGACTACCCTACTTGACAATGAACTGTTCCTTCTGAAAAAAATTGAGGAACCGCATTCTAGCTTATGAAGCTACACCTGGAATGCAATAATAAGACAATATTGAAGATACAGTCAGCTTTTCTCTTATGAAAGTAGCATGTAGCTATTTTACCTAAAATCTCACTCTTATTACCTACATGTAATATAAGAAGAGAGTTGAAACGCTTAGTTTCATGTCAAATAGGCTGAGATTTTATCTGCCAAGAGTCCCTTCTTCTAATTACTTGGGAGACATTTAAAAATGGTCCTGAAGATAAGAATTTTATGATGATAAGAGATTGTACAGTATTCAGACTGCCTATCAAGTCAAATGATGATGACAAATAAGGTAAATGGTGGGAAAAGCTTGTTTATTTTATTTTTTTTTACTTAGATGACCAGATATATAAAATTTTATTCAGTGTAATTGTACAACTAAAATTGTTCCTAAATTCTGCATGTTTCTCAGAGACATTTAGCCAAGCACTGCAATGATGAGAGAATTGGCATCTAGCACTGACCTAGATGTGACTTTAATTTCTCTTGGTGGGATCATTGCCTTTTTTGATAAACAGATGGATGACAATTTGAGCTCATATACCCAAGAAGATATATTGGGCGTGCTCTCCAAAAATATAACAGCACCATACTGAAAGCCTCTTTGCTGAAAGTTAGTGTTAATATATTGCTAAGCACAACAAAGGCAGTGCTCATTCCACAGCACAAGCGTTCTGCATGGTGCCTGGACCCGCACACAATAAGTCCATTCGTAGACTATCCACTTGGCAACTAAGGGTTACTTTTTCCCCTGAATCCAGGATTCCTTGATCTTAATACCAACACTTCAGGATGGACAGACCCTAGGGTAATCCTTAAAAATTTCTGTTTTTTTTTTTTTTGTGTGTGTGTGTTTTCCCACCTTTGTGTAATCCCCTGCCCTTGAGTGTAGGTATAACTTGTGACTTGCTTCTACCTAATAAAAACCACTTGCCATTGAGTCTATTCTACTTATGGTGACCCTGTGTATGTCAGAGTAAATTGTGCCCCGTTGGGTTTTCAAAAGTTGGTTTATTGGAAGTGACTCATCAAGCCTTTCTTCCAAGGTGCTTTCGGTTAGCAGTCCACCACACAGGTACTCCTTTTAACCAATAGATCGTGGTAAAGGTGATGAGATGGTACTTCCATGTTTACATTACATAATACTCCATCTCAGAAGCTGACACTGTAGAGATTCTCCTTGCTGGGTTCATTGATTAAGTAAGCAGCCATGTTGGGAAAACCGATATGGAAAGGAACTATGGGCAGTCTCTAGAAATTTTAGGCAGCTTCTAGATGCTGAAGGTGGCCTCCAGTTAACAATCAGCAAAAAGCCAGGACCCTTGGTCCTGCAGCTGCAAGGAAATGAATTCTGCCTACAACCTGAGTGAACGTGGAAGCAGTTCCTTCCCAGTCAAGTTTCCAGATGAGAATGCTGCTTGGCTGACATCTTGATTGTAACCATGTGAAACTGAGCAGAGGACCCAGCTAGGTCATGCCCAGACTCCTGACCCATAGAAAGTGTGAGGTAATTAGTGTGTGTTGTTTTAAGATGCTAAGTTTGTAGTAATTTGTTACACAGCATTAAAAAAAAGTAAAAAAAAAAAATACAAGGATTTAAAAAAATATCAATTCAAGAAACTAATTTCTTTGGTGTCAGAGTTTTGGGAATATCCTGGTATTTTTACCCCTCTGATCTTGCTATGGAGAGAGGAAAGAGATACACTGTACTGTGAAATAGCCCCAGAGATTGGTGAATGTCTGCCAAAAATAGGAACATGAGCAGCTGCTGCCAGAAGACTGGCATTTTTTCTGATACTTGTAGCTTAGAAGACAAGCGTCCAACGTTGTGCTGCACTGACTAGCTAAATAGGCTGAAACAGGACTTGCTTGTTAGGGCCCAGTTAACATTCATTATTCAGACATTTTTTTAGACAACCTGCCTCCAGCAGTCAGGAACTCTATACATTATTGATAGGGATTCAACAGATTAATCCAAGAGGAACATTATATTTGACCAAGGGATGTTTATAAGATGTTGTGGACTTAAGTGGACAGGAAAGAAAAATAAACGCACAATAGTGGCAAACAGAAGAATTATAAAGCGAGGTAGATTTTATAGGCTACTCATTGCTAAGATGCGGGCAGATTGTTTTGTGCTCCTTTGCTCTTGTTTCTGTTTATTTTCTCTGTTACTTTTGGCTTTTACTAGGTGGTTATGCCGAAATGGGCACCCTACTAGCTGTCTGAGAGATTTAGATTTATTTCCTTGCTATCCCTTGAGTCTCTGTTTCTCCAATTATACACTGTGTATCCATTTCTCCTCTAGTAGATAGGGGTATAAAGGGAAGAGAAAATTAAGGAATCCCAACTTGAAGGGGCATAGAGATAAAAATGTCCCCCAACACAAATATCTGTGAATAGAATATATAGTCTTTATAACCCCCCCCCCCCAAAAAAAACCCCACTGCTGTCGAGTCGATTCCGACTCATAGCGACCCTACAGGACAGAGTAGAACTGCTCGATAGAGTTTCCAAGGAGCACCTGGCTGATCCTAACTGCCAACCTCTTGGTTAGCAGCCACGGCACTTAACCACTACGCCACCAGGGTTTCCATAGTCTTTATAAAAAAAAAAAAAAAATTTTTATAGGCATGGGCAAATTATAGGCAAGTAATTCAGTGGGACCCTGGTGGCATAGTGGTTAAGAGCTTGGCTGCTCACCAAAAGATCAGCAGTTTGAATCCACCAGCTGCTCTTTGGAAACTCTATGGGGCAGTGCTACTCTGTCCTATGAGTTGGCATTGATTTGATGGGAATGGGTTTGGTTTAATATGTGATTCATTATGTTTATCCTTTTAACTTTTGAATCACTCAAAGATTAGAAAATCAAAGGAAGAGTTGGGGAGTCTATAACGGTAGCTAAAATAACATTATTTACACTTCATTACAAACAAGATCAATATATATATTTTTTCCATTACCTGGTTGACCTTAGGTTTTTTTATGTCACCTGGTAGGTCTGTGTCTCAATTTCCTAATTTCTAAATTGAGAGATTGGAAGCTGATTGCTGTTGGGTTGGGTTGTGGTTCCACAGTAATCATTATGGACGACTTGGACAGTGTTTTGAAGGCAGACACGAGAGCATGTTTTATTTTGTGCCTGACTCAAGGTAGGTGCTCAGCAAATACATACCATGTCCTTTCTTTCCCTTTCCCTTGATTTCTAGTGTAATTTTATATCTATGATCTCATAGGGAGGCAGCAAAAACCAGACATTGTTTGAAAACAAGGAGGACTTCCTAAGCAGGAGGTGAGATTGCAACTCACTAGTTGCATTTAATAGATCTATTTAGAAATGGGTCTGGCCGTACTTAAGCGTTATAGCCCATAATTACAACATTCAGGCAATGATCCCTACATAGATAACTCCTGGGACTGTGTATCACAATGAATTCAGCTGGGGCATTGAATACACACGTATGCCATGGTGAGTTCTCTTTATTTCCTAGGTTGTGGCAATAACAGGATCGTTTATAGCTTTCCATTGTCTCATTATTTATTGTCACAACAATAATAAGCATAAAGCTGCTTGGTAATTATGTAGAATAGCTCAGAAAAAGGCATTCCATGAATACAAATTAGAATTCTCATATAAATGGTTTCTTTCAGTAAGTGGCATTGGCCATTGATACATTCATCTTACTGTTTTCCACGTGCAGGATTGATTGTTAGTACGTAAAAAAAAAAAAATTGATTGATTGTTAGTATGTAGACATCAGTTATTTAATAGAGACACTCTTTCTGTATTGTGGGCCATTTACACAATTCTAGCAAACTGTCAAGCACAGTCAAATGTGTACTAAAAGATAAGTGGCCCAGTGACATCTACCACACACTCAGAGTTATTTATTCCACCTGCCATAAGTGTTATGGGCAAAGCAGTAATCGAATGTAGCCCTTGTAAACTGGGGACATCTGATTGAAGTCTGGAGCGGGGATAAACCACATGCTGCTACCATGTGTTCATGATACATAAGGACAAAGTCAGGGGTTGAGACTGGAAATTCAGTCTGTGTTTAACCCTTTGCTGTTGAGTCGATTTCGACTCATAGCAACTCGTAACTATTAAATAGAGGTGGAGTAACAGTGTTTCATGGGGAAGGAGAACCCCCAAATATTTTTTTTGGTAGGCAGAGTGGAGTGCCAATGTGCAAAGTATTTCTGAATATGACTTTTGACATCCCATAAAAACAAACAAACTTGTTGCTGCCCAGTCGATTCCAACTCATAGTGATATCACCCTGGTGTGCTTAAATTGGTGCAATTTGTTGCAGGATAGGAATCTAGCAACAGAATAAAAATCTAGGGGGAAGGCAACTGCCACCACCAAGATTATATAACTTCACTGTATTGCAGGAGAGCATCTGTGCTGCTGGCTGCAAAGACTGACGGTGACAGTCAGGCTCCCTCTTCAATCCTCTCACTTCCTCTAGGTCTCAGGTCAAATGTTCCCATTCAAAGATTACTCTTTGTGTAATCCTATATACCTTTCCTCTCCAACCTCTGACCAGGTTCTTGGCCCTAGCATTTCTAGTTTCCTGGGCACAGCTTCCTATTTCTCCAAAGCTGTTATCACCATGCTTCACACACACACAGGCGCGCGCGCACACACACACACACACACACACTTCTAATTGTCTGCTTTCTGTACTGGAATATGAGCTCCATGAGGGTGAAGATTTTTGTTCTGTTCCCTGGTGTATAAACCCATAGGCTGGAGGTGTCGTTCAATGAACAAGTACAGCATGAATTACGAGTCATTGCATTCAATTGCTCCGTATTGTAAAGGCAAGCGAGTTGAGGCAGAGACGTTACGCCCAAGAGAGTGATGATCTGTATGTATTGGCAGCAGCTTTGTTCAAGCTACAGTGACCAACATTTATGGACAGCAATTGTGACGATGGAGAGTGATTTTTGTAAAGCTAATTCAAACCATCCTGGGAGTGCTCATTTGTAGTGGTAAATAGTTTGCTGCAGAAGCAGGGATATTTCAAGAGAATTTTTCTTTTTCTCTATCATGGAGCTACAGCAAGCACATAACTGAAACCCTTTGCCATCTAGCATATGGGGAATCTGAGCTCCAGGAAGCGCCTGGTGTACACCGCCTTGTCTGGGCACTGCCAGCCGTGGCTATGGACAGAAGGGGTATGTCTGCCCAGCTGGCGGTCGGTGTAGATGGAACCACAACATTTTCCATGCTTCCAGTAATATCAGTGGAGTATTTGGCAAGTTGTATGAGGCTGAAGTGAGCCCTCTAGACTCATTATTACCCCATTCAAATGTCCGTTTCTCATTAATCTGAGGCCAGGCCACCAACCCAGGGAAAAAGCCACAGCTCTCTGTTGCCAGTGCTGTCAAAAGGCACAGAGTATTTTTTTCTTGAATGGTTGTGATACGAAGACTCACAGTCCCTGATGGGTTAAAGTGGCTGAAAGCCCATGTATAAAAAGCTACAATGACTAACATTTACTGAGAGCATTTGTGACAATGGAGAGCAATTTTCTTAAAGCTAATTCAAACAATCTTTGGAGCGGTCATTTGCAGTAGTAAATAGTTTGCTGCCGCAGTGGGGGATTTAGAGAGAATTTTTCTTTTTCTCCATCATGGAGCTAAACCAAGCACACACTGAAGCTTACTTAGAAAAGGAGGACGGGAAACGTGGGAGACATATATCTTATTAAAAGCTATTCATCGCTCTGTTCTCTAACTAATCTGCCATGCCATTGCTTCACTATATAATGAGTGAAACATGGGTGCATAATTAGCCATCAGCTATGACAGCATGAGCCGTTAATCAAACAATAAATTTTAAGGGTTGTCATGGAAGGAAGGTTCAGGTTTATTCTCGGATTTTTTCTTTTTTAAAGTAGTATAAGCTGCTAGTTAAGGAAGCTCTGAAAAAAGAAACATCAAACTGAAAACCACAGAGTCTTTTCTTTTTCGTGGAAGTCATATGCCTATTCACCCTTAGAGGTTGTCATTTTTATGCAGAATTGCCTTCAAGATTTTCTTTTGGGGCCCTCGTCACTGAAAATGTTTTAATCTACTGGAAAGGAGAGAGAAATGAAGTTAGGAACTTCGAATTTTTGGTTTAAACCTGAGTAAAAATCTGGATGGGTAAATTTCATCATGATATGCTTTTCTTTCCCCTATTATAACTTATGTGAAGATTAAATACACTGAAATCATTTTTACACCAAATTAAAACAGCAGGTCAGTTGACAGGTTTAAAAAATTTACATGACCATTTAGTTTAAAAAACACAATAAAATGGAATTTGGCTGATGTAATCGCTTTGCAAATTAGTGGTTTGAAATTACTCTGAATACTGTCACCTGGAGACTTTCCCTGGCCATCTAGATCTTTAGCAAATTTATTCATCGCCTAAATGCAGATGATTGCAGTATTCATATCATTCACGCCAACAAATCTCCACTCCCATGTATGCCTCGAACTCTCTTTCTCTTTTTCTAGTTCTCTGTCTTGTTGCTTTTAGGGAGGAACATTACTGCTCAATTGAGTTTTGATGTCCCTGGGTTTTTGAAAGAGGCCCAGTTGGCCTGCTTGCTATGGCCCCTGAGACATCTGGCTGTACAGCTTCACCAGCTCCTGGGGCGGCGCTATGGAAGGTCTAGTACTGCTCAGACCAGAGGACAGACGATGTCTTCCTGAAGTACGACTGTGTTCCTCCAGGATGGCTAGTGAACAATAGTCATGTCTTCAAAGGATGTGTCATTTGTCAGTGGGAAGACAGGTAACAAGAGACTTAGGAGTACTAAATGGAAAAAAAAAAAAAGGTTTTATTTCCTTCAGTGATGAGATTGGTAGGCAGTTCAGCAAATGGAACAAGAAAGGCTGAAGTCAGTAAGGTAGGGAAGAGTGTCTGCACTACTTTACAGCATCAACAGACCAGCTACCAGCGGCACTGATCAGAGGACCGTAAAAGTGACCTAGAAATTGATCGCTGTCTGCCAGTCAGTCATTAGAGGATATGATAAGGATGGCCATTCAGATATTTTTTAATGGAGGCAGGTCTATGAAGCAGGGGTTGAGAGAGGTTAAGTATGAATTTATACCAGGGTCTGGATCTTAGTCAGTTCATTTAGTCTAGTGAAATGAAAACTAAAAATTCAAACAGTTTAAAAACGTGGTAAGAATAAAGGGAAACGTGTGATATCTGCATTAGTTTGTTTTTATGAAATGGTTCTAAGTAATTAGCTTTACAAAATATCGATTACCTTCCTGTCACTCTCAGAACAGCAGATAGAGCAGGCCGTAACTTCACCATGGAGTTACGTTGATTAGTTTAATTAGCAGAAAATGCCATGAAATGTGTATCTCAAACGTTTTCTGTGACTTCAGATAGACATTTGGGTGTTCTTGAGTGATCTTACTTTCTAAAAACTTTTTAATCTCTGGAAGGATGGAAAAAACTAACAACAGTGGTTGCCTTCAGGGGAGACTGAGGAATCGGGAGACAGGAGAAGAAATGGCTTTTTATTACATAAAACGTTTATTACATATATGTTTGTACCTTTTGAAATTTGATTTATAGGCATGTATTATCTATTCAAAGGTATGTTTTAAAATACATATTTATTTTAAAATTTAAACATATTCAATTATTTATGTATTTGAAGTATTTTATTACTTTCTCAATCCTTAATACTAATTCGTCTCTCAGGCCTGGGTCTTTGGGAAATGCTTGTTTCTCTGTCCCTAATAAATCCTAGCACCTAAAAAAAAAAAGTAAAGGTTAAATAATACACCCCTGAAGCCTCACTCGGAAACCCTGGTGCTGTAGCGGTTAATTGCTATGGCTGCTAACAACAGGTGCTCCTTGGAAACTCTATGGGGCAGTTTTACTCTGTCCTATAGGGTCGCTATGTGTCAGAATTGAGTCGACGGCACTGGGTTTGGTTTTTTGGTTGGTAAAGCCTCACTCTGGAGCCCTGATGGTGAAGTGGCTGAGAGTTCAGCTGCTGATCAAAAGGTTAGCAGTTCAAATCCACCAGCAGCTCCTTGTAAACGCTATGGGACAGTTCCACTCTGTCCTGTACAGGTTTTATGAATCAGACTCAACTCAATAGCAACGGGTTTAAGGCCTCACTGAACTGATCATACCAAGAAACAAAGCCTGTTGCCCTTGAGTTGATTCTGACTCAGCGATCCCATGTGTTAGAGCAGAGCTCCTCCATAGGGTTTTCTTGGCTGTGATCTTTATGGAAGCAGATCACCAGACCTTTCTTTCGTAGCCCTGGAAGGCTAGTTTAAACTGCCAACCTTTCTGTTAGTAGTCAAGTGCAAATCATTTGTGCCAACCAGGGGCCTTTATTTGACCATCAGACAAACCAACCCATTGCCATCAAGTCAAGTCTGACTCACAGAGACCCTATAGGGCAGGGTAGAACTGCCTTGGAGGGTTTCCAAGGCTGTAAATCTTTACAGAAGCCGACTGCCACATTTTTCTCCCGAGGAGTGGCTGGTGGGTTAGAACCGCCAAACTTGCCGTAAGTAGCCAGGCACTTAACCACTGAGACACCAGAACTCCTCATTTGACCATACCCAAACCAAACCAAACCCATTGCTGTCGAGTCAATTCCAACTTATAGTGACCCTATAGGACAGAGTAGAACTGCCCCATAGGGTTTCCAAGGAGTGGTTGGTAGATTTGAAACAGCCTATGTTTTGGTTAGCAGCCAAGCTCTTAACCACTAACCACCAAGGGTTTCCCCAGTTGACCATAGACCCACTGCCATCGAGTCAATTTTGACTCATAGCCACCCTATAGGACAGAGTAGAACACCTGGTCCTCTCTAAATTCTGTCCTGAGTTTTTGACCCACCTTGCCTTAATAAGAAATTTTAAAAGGTTTCTTTTTACTTTTTAAACCTTTCATGGAAACTATCAACAGCTGCGAACAGTCATATGCACACAGATATGCAGAAACACTGAGAGATATGTACTGGTGTATGTTAAATATTGAACACCTCTTTGAGAAAAGGAAGATTTAGGCTCCCAAAGCAAGTCAGGTAAAACCTGAGAGTGTGACTGAATAATTCAAGTGAGAATTTGATGCAGAATGTATCCTGTTGGTCTATGTCTACGCCTCATCTCTGGAACTCTGCTGGGTAACTTCTTATGATTGCTTAGCTGTGCAGTTTTGAAGCTATCATGGAATTAAGTACTTAGGAGCCTCCACTTTTCTGTCTTTTTAATAGGACAGGTGTTATCAATTTAATAGTTATATAGAAAAGTGAAGAGAATCTTCACGTTATTATAAACGTAGTCACTTCAGATTGGGGCTTCATTACTGGTAGGATCTCTCTCTTTTACTTTCCTTTATTCTCCTAGCATCCTAAAAGAAAAGGGAAGTGGACTAGTATTAGAGGGCTCCTTCAAAATCTAGGACTAGGTACAGTTACCCCAATTTTTCCTGTATTAAGATTAGCCTTCATACTTGTTCATTCATTAAATTGTCAGCAGAAAGAGTGTAATATGGAAGGAGGAAAAAGCAATCTTCCAACGGTAAATTGAGGGAAAGTGTGTGCTTAATAAGAAGGAGAGCGGTACTTACCCATTATTATGAATTCACAGAAACAAAGTGTCAGGATGAGGCACAATAACTTTTTGAAGGACTTGTTATGCATGAATTGGAAAAAAAATGTTATAAGCATTTCCCAGGACAGAGCTCACGATGCAGGGTAATTGACAGTTACAAATTAGTAGTGCTCAGCTAAAATGTGCCTTATTTCTGAGAAACCATCTTACTTCAAACATCTCAAATTGCTTGCACCACTCTTGAAACCTAATCACCCAGGCTTTTCTGAATTGCACCTGCCACATCAGCTGGAGAACCACTCTCACGGTTCCATCCTAAAAATTATGTCTCCATAGTGCCTGAATCGAGGACTGAGGCTGACGATTCAGGTGGGTGGGTTTAAAGAGATAATCACATAAATGTGGAATGTCCAGGAAACTGGAATTTCTAGTTACCTAGGGGAAGAAATTCTTTGTAGTCTTTTAAATCTTTGATTTCTGTCCTCATTTTCTCATCATTCAAAGAGAAGGTTGGGGTTTCAGCATACAAGGCCAATATTAAAGCAAAACAATTGTACTCTTATACGCTCGTAAAAAAAAATTGGAAAATGCGATAATGAAATTTCACATCAATAGCATCAAGATATCAGACAGTTAGGAATAAATTTAATGAAAGATGTACATGACCTAGACACTGAAAACTTTGCAACATGGTTCAGAAAGACTAAAGAAGACGTAAATAAATAGAAAGATATACTGTGTTCATGTACTGGAAGACTTACCATCGTTGAGAACTCATTATCCTCAAATTGATCTGTAGATTCAACACCTATTCAAAAACCAAACCTGTTGCATCAATTTTGACTCATAGGGACCCTATAACAACACAGTAGAACTGCCCCATAGGGTTTCCAGGGAGCAGCTGGTGGATTTGAACTGCCGACCCTTTGGTTGACAGTCAAGCTCTTAACCACTGTGCCATCAGGGCTCAAGATTCAATGCAAACCCTTTCAAAACCCCATAAGCTCTTTATTTATTTATTTATTTAATATAAAACATGTACTTGTTTCTCATTGCTGCTGTAACAAGTTATCACAAATTTAGTGGCTTACAGTAACACAATTTTATTATATTACGGTTCTAGGGGACAGAAGCCTGAAATAAGTCTTACAGGGTTAAAATCAAGGTGTTGTAGGGCTAATTCCTCCTGGAAGGACTAAGGAAGAATCCATTCCCTGCCTCTTCCAGCTTCTGGTGGCTACTGGCATTCCTTGGCTTGTGGCCTTATCACAGTGTTTACTTCTGTTGTCATATTGCCTTTTTCTCTTCTGTAGTCATATCTCCCTCTGCCTGTCTTTTACAGGGACACTTGTGATTATATTTAGGGTCCACCTGGAAAATCCAGAATAATCTCCACATCTCAAGATTCTTAACTTAATCACATCTGTGAAGCCCCTTTTGTGATGTAAGGTAACATTTGAAGGTTCCAGGGATTAGGACCTGACTATCTTTGGGGGCCATTTTTTAGTCTACCACAGAAAGTGATATGCCCATTCTAAAATTTATATAGAAATGCAAAGGACCTCAAAGAGATAAGACAATCTTGAAGAACAAGTTGCAAGACTTAAACTACTTGGTTTTAAGATTCACCACAAAGCTATAGTAATCAAGACAGTGGTTTGGTGTAAGCATAGATAAACAAACCAAGGAAATTATGGGGGAAATAAAACCCCTGAATTTCTCAATGTTCCTGTAAAATGCCTTAGCTTCTTGAGCTATAAAAAACCATATGTATGCTATAAAGTCAGAGAATGTTTGCTTTCATTTCCCTAGAAATATTTTTATATACCATAAGAATTAGATCTGTAGCTATTTTTAAAACTTCTCATTTCTCCAAAAGCCAAACATTTACATCTGTGAATAGGGAACTAGGTTACCTTCAAAGACGCCAGGGAGACTAAAGTGTTATCTTCCTAGGTTGTCATTTCAATCATCTAGATTGTATAAGGGATGCTCAATTTCCCTGTTCCACTTAAATAAAAATTGATTCTCCTTGCCAAAGGAGGTTGGACACCCCCCCCCCCGCCAACTCCCTCTCTTATCCCTCATTCTGTAGCACAGTGATGATAAAACTTTAGTTTGTTGAGATTCACTCAGGGATTCCTACGCCCAATTTGTAGAAATTTATATATCATCAGTCTGGGAAGAGCCTAGAAATCTATATTTTTAACAAACATCTGAAGAGTTTTTGATGTGGGCGGTCCAAGGACCACTCTGCATGGCCGTAGGGTAACATTGATCGCTCAGAAAAAGTAATAATTCAAAGTACTCGGTCAAAGAGACAGGCAGCAATTTACAGGTCACGGCGGAGGAAAGCAAAGTCTTTCGTAGAAATCAATTAACAGTGTGACAAAAATAAAGTGAGGCACAGAGAAGGATCCAAAATGGACTAGAGTATTCCTTATATTAGTCCTACTGATTAAGACCTTTAGCCTGGAGGATCTGGGGATGATATCATGAATTAGCTCTTCATTGTGTAGTCATTCTCATCAAATAATTTTATCACCTTCACTGAGCTCCATTTAAAGGGTGGCTGCCATTTTAAAGCACTTGTCTGCTAACTGAAAGGTCACCAATCGCTCTGCAGGAGAAAGATGTGGCTGTCTACTTCTATAAAGATTACAGCCTTGGAAACCCTATGGGGCAGTTCTACCCTGTCCTATAGGGTCACTGTGAGTTAGAATTGACCTGATGGCACACAACAACAACAGGTGATTGAGGCTGCCTAGGTGGCACAAACAGTTGGCAATGGACTACTAACTCTATGGTCCCATGAGTCAGAATCCACTCAATGGCAATGGTTTTTTTTTGGGGGGGGGTGGGAGTGAGGCAGTTACTAACGGAAGGGTGAGTGGTTTAAACCCAATCAGTGGCCCCGCAGAAGAAAGGCAGGGCAAATTTTTTTTTTCTGTAAAATCAGCCAAAAAATCCTACGGAGCACAGGTTTACTCTGTAACACATGGGGCTACCATGGATCGAAATCAACTTGATTGCTATGGGTTCGTTTGTTTACTAACTGATTATTTACTATGTGACAGGACATCTGATGTTCTCTTTCTATTATTCTCTTGCTTTCTCTCTCTCCTTCATATCTGTCATTTCTTATTTAATCCCAACAAAAGAGGTTTATAATATTTACTCTTAATTCTTCAGATCAGGAAACTAAATAAATGGCAGAGCCAGGATTTGAGTCCTGGCTGTTCAACTACATTGCCTGTGTTCTTAAACCCCGGTCCATATTCTCATATTTAAAAATACCTAAACAGATATTTTTATAAATAGGAACTTGGAGGTGATGGATCTTATGTAACCTGACCCTATGAATGCCAGTAAATTTCCATTAGTCCTTAAACTAGCCCCAGCCACATTTGGCCCACCCCACATGTGCAGATTCAGTGTGACCACTGATTGACCTCAACAGAGGGCACAGCAAAAAGTGGAACGAATCAGAAGAAAAATCATCATCTCCCAGACCCTATTCCGAAGGGAGAGGCTCGACAAGAACAATGTCACCTCCTGTTTCCTGGTCGCCTTCTGGAATTTTCCCTCCCAAGTAAGCCTGCCTGGCCGCCATCTTGCTGCCCAAATCACATATGAGCCCTGCTTCCCCTTTTTTTTTTCCCCATATCTTGGCGGGTTGGATCTGAGGAACTTCCTCCTGGCTCCTTGCTCTGCACATTGCAATAAAGGTACTTTCTCAAAGGCCTGTGTCCAGATTAGTGGCAGGTCTGAGTGCACCAGACAGAACTCACCTTCTAGGGTTTGGTAACACTTACGTGACTAATAGAATTAAATTGCTATAGGCAGCACCATTTTTAGGCAAAACTGAGGTACATTTGGTAAGTAGTACAGTTTAAAGGTGCTTAGGGGAAGTGTAATGAAGTAGTGGGTGATAAAGCAAGAAAGACGACTTTGGGCTGTGTTGTAAATAGAGATGTTTGCACTCCATTTGGGAAGTATTAGGCTGTCTTTGAATAAATGACATGATGTGAGGTTTGAAAAGACTAATTTGACAGTACTCTCCAATATAAGGTGGATATTACAGGCGAGGTTGCTCAGTTTTGAGGCTAATAAATAAGAAGTTTAGAAGAGAAGTAAGTAATAAACTCAAATATTAGGGAATGCTGAAATTCTTAGAACCTTAGAGAAGATCCAGTCCCAGCAATCTTTATATAAGCATTTAGTTTCAAATTACAGAACTTCTCAATTAGGAAAACCTCTGTTATTTGTTGTTTTCACTAGATTATTTCAGTTGGGCAAGTTTTTTACTTGGATAAACAGAGTTCATGTCAGGTGATTTTATCATGGCTTTGAAGAAATTTAATACTGTTGGAAATGGTTAAATTTTGCACAGCTGCTCAATTCAACTAACCTTTCAGGCTATTTTAGTTTCTTTTGGAAATACATATTTCTGAGTTTTCAAAACTGCCTCTTCCCATGAATAGATGAGTTTTCCTCCTTGGTTGGCTATTGTAGCTAAGCTTTGCAGAATATTATAAAAACAACAAAGTCAGCAAAACAATCTTCCATATCTCCTGTCAATGCCAGCATTACATATACATTTAGAATCATTTTAGCCTTAGAACACCAAAGGTTTCAATGGTTTTTAGTATATTCACAGGTATGTGCAAACATTACCACAGTCAATTTTCGAACATTTTCATCACCGCAGAAAGAAGCCCTGTACCCCTCAGCTATTATACCCCTACTTCTTAGTCTGAGGCAAGCCATTTATCTGTTTTCTGTCCCTATAGATCTTCTTATTCTGGACATTTCATCTAAATGGAATCATACAATTTTCAAGGTCAGCCATATTGTAGTATGTATTAGTACTTCATTCCTTTTTATGGCTAAATAATCTTTCACTGTATGATGGATGCAGAAAACTTATCTACCCATTCATCATTTGATGGACATTTGGGTTGTTTTAACCATTGGCTACTGTGACTAATCACAGTCACAACGGAAACACTGATGGCGTAGTGGTTAAGTGCTACAGCTGCTAACCAAAAGGTTTGCAGTTCAAATTCACCAGGCACTCCTTGGAATCTCTATGGGGGAGTTCTACCCGGTCCTATAGGGTCGCTGTGAGTCAGAATCGACGGCAATCGTTTTTTTTTTGTTGTTGTTGTTGTTGTTTTATTGTGACTAATGCTGCTATAAACATTTGTGTGTACAGTAAACCAAAACTAAACAAACAAAAGACCAAACACCAAAAGCTTAATTGTATCATTAGACAATTGTCCATGTCAGGTTAAAAGTCTTAGTCTTTTTGGTGTGATGATACAATTTAGTATCAAAAATAGTCCTGTATATTAGTAATTGGAACATAATCAATAATTTTACTTAGCTTACTTTGGAAATGAGAGAGACTTTACTCGTGGAGGCTATTTGCTTTGTCTTCATGGTGTCAGAAAAAATGGTGTATTCAGTATAAAGGTCAACTAAAATGTCTTTGCAACTAGATAAATGAAAAACTTGCTGATTTGCCTGCCTGTCTCACTTTACTGCTAGTTGTTTTGTCCATGTGTACTCTTCTTTTTTTTTTTACTCTTAACTTTTTCTTGGTTAAGATTAAACAATATCTTAATGAAGTATCATATATCAAAAAAAAAAAAGTTCTTCACCTAGTACAGCAGTCTAAACATTTATGTATATTAGATTTTTCCTTTACTTTTATTGATGATCGAAACAAACAAAATCCACACAAGAATAAGAGCAACAGGTATCACTTATCAAGCACAGATATGTGGCGGGCACTATGTTAAATCGTATGTATATAAAAGCTCATTTATTCCTCATATGCTTTTATAAGTATGTATTTTTTTTTTATTATTATTATACTGGTAAGAAAACTAAGGCTTAGAGAGGTTTTATAATTGTGTGAGAAGTCACACAGTCTGCAAGAGAAAACGTAAGGTTTGAATCTAAATAGTTTAACCAGAAAGTCCAATGTTTTTCTCTCCACATGATAATGCTTCTCGTAATAGTAACACTGAAAATATCAGCACTGCTATTTTATTCTACAGCATACAAACACAGACTGTAGTCTAAACCACCTCTCTTTATTTGAAATATAGGTCAGCATCACGTCAAGGATAAGCTAAATATATGTCTGTAAAGACAGTAAAATGGAGCGTTAGCTCTTACTTCCTTATGCAGAGAACTCTCAGATGTCCATCTCTTACTGTGACATTTCTCCAGGCCCACTGGACACCTGTCCTTGGAGGGTCTTCCAGAGCCTCACACTTAAAATGTCACAAACTGAGCTCATTATCTTTTCTTTCCTTTTTTTTAAATTTCTTAATTCCTTATTGCATCACTGTTGTCAAACTGTTGTTGTGTTGTTAGCTGACATTGAGTTGGCCCCCGATTCATGGTGACCCCATGCACAACAGAAGGAAACATTGCCTGGTCCTGTGCCATTCCCATGATAAGTTGTAGATCTGGCCATTGTGACCCATAGGGTTTTCACTAGCTGATTTTTGGAAATAGATCACCAGATCCTTTCTTCCTAATCTTAGTCAGCTCTGCTGAAACCTGTTCAGGATGACAGAAACAACAACCACTCCCCGCCCCGCCCCCCTCCCAATACAGTTGATTCATACTCGTGGTGGCCCATCTGTGTCAGAGCAGAACTGTGCTCCATAGAGTTTTTGGAAGTAGATTATCAGGCCTTTCTTTGGAGGTGACTCTGGGTGGACTCGAACCTCCAGTCTTTTGGTTAGCAGGTGAGCATATCAACCATTTGCACCACCCAGGGACTGGGGTTAAATGCTGATGGAAGTTCTGAGCCCTCCCTCTCCCTTACTTCCTACATCTCTCAATTGCCAAGTCTTGATTCTTCTTTCAAAATTTCCCCTCTTCTCTGATTTCATTGCCACCATCCTGGTTCAGGCTGCTTTTGCTCTTTCCTGAAATATCTTTTTACCTCAAGCAAGTATATTGCGGGTTCCACAGCACAGGCACTTCTCTTTCATTTTTATACACGTTCCTTTCCTAGCATTGAGCTTTATACATATTCCAACCAACCCCGTTGCCATTGAGTTGATTCCGACTCATAGCAACCCAATAGGACAGAGTAGAATTGCCCTGTAGGGTTTCCAAGGGGCAGCTGGTGGCTTCGTACTACTGACCTTTTTTGATTAGCAGCCTTAACTCTTAACCACTGTGTCACCAGGGCTCCTTATACATATTAAACACTCAATATTTGTTGAATAAACAAGTTAAATAGTACAAAAGACTTGATTCTTTTAGCTTTGAAAGGGAAGCATGCTTTCTCAAACTGTTAGCATCCAGCTCCTAGAAATAGAAAGGAAAAATGCCTAATGGGACATGGGTTAAATGTATAAATAATATCCTGCTTTATACCTCATTTACACTTTGTTAAAATCAACCAGTTCTCGGGTATTTCCAAAAAACAAACATAGAACTACTTTCTTCTTATCTTCATGGGAATGTTACATGTTTCTAGATTTACTAGAAGTTTCCAAAACCAAACCAAACCCAGTGCCATCAAGTTGATTCCGACTCATAGCGACCCTATAGGATAGAGTAGAACTGCCCCCTAGAATTTCCAAGGAGTACCTGGCGGATTCAAACTGCTGACCCTTGGGTTAGCAGCTGTAGCCCTTACCACTACACCATCAGGGTTTCAACTAGAACTTTAAACCAAAAACCAACCAAACCCAGTGCCGCTGAGTCGATTCCGACGCATAGCGATCCTATAGGACAGCGTAGAACTGCCCCATAGAGTTTCTAAGGAGCGCCTGGCAGATTTGAACTGCTGACCCTTTGGTTAGCAGCTGTAGCACTTAACCACTAGCCACCAGGGTTTCCAACTTTAGGCTCCCTTAAATGACCTAGCAGTGATTTTGAGACATCAGATTTTCTATTGGTTGGTGGGGGGTAAGGTGATGTGACCACAGAGTAGTCGATGTATAAGGCTAAGGGGGAGGGTGTCCCCTTGTCACCACCATCAAGGTCTGAATGTTGTGGACATGGCTGTTCATTTCTACAAAGCATGCATTTTACACTCCTTCATGGTGCATCTTGGCATAACAAAGAAGAGAGTGTTTTGTGAAAACATCGAGCCATAGTGATATATTTTCATTCGCATTTCTATTAGTTTATATTGAGCGTTCTGGTAAGTACCAGACTCATTGCATTCTTATAGCAATAGATAAATCGCACCATTTCAGTTGTTCCTGATCTGACACAAGTAATATTGAGCAGGATGCCAGCCGACTTTAGCTCTTTGTGGACAGATTTTACATGGTTTCCGTTCTCATTCAAGACTTTAGCTCTGATTTATTAACTATTTTTCAAGAACGTATACGCAGGCTGTTCAGTGTTGGAAAAGCAATGCCCAGGGAACACAGTTCTGGGTTCTCCTAGTCTCATCAATATGTAAATCAGAGAGTAGAATACAAATGCCCTACCGGCAAAATAGAGTGACATTCCCATCACTGCGTATGGACGGAGCCATGGCTGATAAATTCCTTCTCCAGATATGCTCCCTTGCTGCATTATTTATGGACTTTTAAAATGCAGGTTGACTCTTGCAGTAATTCACTGGTGCTATTCTCTTTGTAGTGTGGTCTGTGAGCTATCACCCGATCCTTGGATGGAAAGCATTTATCCTTTCCTTGACAGAAAAATTGGTAATGTAGACTGGTAACAATTGCTTTTTTTTTTTTTTTTTTTTTGCACCTTTAGAACCTGTAGAAGTTGGCAAGGGCAAATGAAGGTTTTCCCTTCTCGGGCCGCCTTTGCGTGTTGTCTAGAAAAGTATTTAATATGCTCCTACCTGGCCCTTTTATTTATTTATTTTTTTTACCTGGCCCTTTTAAATTAGCCTTGGAGTTTGGGATTATTAAGGCATGGTGCATTATCTGAACATTTAAATAAATATTCTCTCGCTGTGATTTATCTCAGGCTCTCCTTCCCTCAGGTCTCCTTTTTTTCATTCTGTTAGAGCTATTCACAGCACCCAGAGAGACAGTAAAACTTGTTAAGCAAATTTCATGTAAAGCACAGCCTTTTGCAGTGAACCACAAAAGGAAAACAGGGCTTTCTGCAACATAGACACAGACTGTATAAAATACTTCATGTAAGTGAAATACGGTTTTCAGGGCAGGAAGGATTGTCTATAAAACCCCTCAAAATTTCACCTGGGAATGAACGCTTTCTTTTTTTCCTAAAACCTGAAATTCCTTTAGAACAATTCTACGTTATTAAAACAAGCTCAGGGACTGAAATAATCTGCTCAAGCAGAGAAATATTTAATAAGATGTGTAGGGAGCAGAGCTGGGGGAGGGGGCCAAGGAGGCATAGAAAGAGAAATTATCTTTCTTTTGTTCTCTTAAAAAATGTCTACCATTCCACCTACCCTAAAATTTTTAATAACCTTGTCTCTCTCTTCATTCTAGCCTTTCCTACCTACCATCAAGTTATAACTGCATGTTGCTTGTTCATGGCCCAATCCTAGAGAGGTTGATCTCCCTAAGAGGTTTTCTTTTTGTCTTTCTCTGGTGTCATTACTGTAACATGACTCTGAAATATACCCTTGAACTGTGGTTCCATTTCTCTTTTCCACACAGTTATATATATATATATATATATATTTTTTTTTTTTTTAGCAAATGTGTATTTGTTGAGAAAGTCTGAGTTTGGTCTGAAAATTATCCTTTTCCTGTTTACTTCATGTATTTTGGATGACTATGGGAGGATGTCTTGAAAAATCCTATGTTCTCTGCTGAGTTGCGAGGGAGAAGAATGAACAGGGAAGATGGAAAGAACCATTTGGTGAGCTCATGAGTCTCAATGCAAAGCTGTCAACATCTTCTAACCTGCCCAAAGGCTGTATTAGAAATATTAATGTTTTATCACCCATCTGTTTTCAGGTATTTAATCTGGTGATCAGATTTCATTATCTTGAGCTAATTTTAGATCAAATAATGAGTGGATGACTCTTTCAGGTGTGGGAATTATTTATTAAATGATATTGGAACAGAATATCCAGCTCCATATCTGTTCTTTCACTTCATGTGAACAAGAAGCCGATTCCACAAGACCTGTTTACTAAACAAGGACTCAGGTCATAGGGTATTTTGGATTCATACAGCAGTTTTCCTCCAAGAAATTCCGTCGATTCATATGATGAAAGACAATATAAACATGGGACTGGATTTTTCTTTTCTAATATACCACTTTTTTTTTTTTTTAAGATCAAGTTTTAGAAATATTTGTAATAATTATTCTGTATTTTTGGAACATTAATTTTCTGTAAGTTACTATATTTAGTCTTACTGCATTTTCTGAGTAATATAAACGCATTTCTCTCTGTATTGCTGACTGTGTTTTCTTAATTGCTCCGCTGGTGCACTCCTGAATCACTGTTGATCACTACATGATATACAGTTGAAAATGCCAGCTGCTGTTTCCACAAATCAGTACTCAGGGGAACCATGAGGGTAATTCACTCCTGGATCACTGCTATGCCACTATCCCAGGGAACGGTAACTTGTTCCCTGAGGATCATCTTATCTTGAATATATATATGTTCTTTGGTGAATGAAAATTGTCTTCACAAAGTCCTTCCTAAAATCCTCAATAACTCTCCTTTAGAGGACAAACTTATTTTAAGATAACACATGCAGGTTTTATTGACTTAACCTTCAGTGGTCTACACAAGACAAACAATCTATGGGTTTACTTTTGTATATTACATTATTAAAAAAAGATACATAAAAGATCACTTATAAAATAGAGGTAAATAGAAGAAGACAAATCACATATGATCTTATTGTCCAGAGAGAACCAATACTCAGATGTTTTGATTTATTTACTTGACTTTTAACTTAAGAACTGAAATTTACCTACCTCAATAGTGACTCTTCAAAAGGGTAATTTAGAGAGTTGCTTATTATGTATTATAAAGCTATACCATATTTATTTTGCCATTCTTAAATTTAAGTTTTAAAGTGTTTAGTTATTAATAATAACTACACAATGAACACAGTTAATATAACTTTTTTTTTCTGCAGATTATTTCCATAAGATAGATTACTAGTATGGAAATTATTCCACACATGTATTAAAAAACCCAACTTTGATATATAGTTCCAAATGGCTTTTCTAGATGTTTTAATAATTGACTTTCCCACCTTGTCAACTAAATTGTTTTCCTCTGGTTTAAAATTATTTTTCGTTGATTGTTAATGACATTGAACACCCTTCTATTTCTTTGTCAATATTCTGTTAGTAGCTTGTATTTTTAAAATGCTGAAATACTGATCACGACTCTCAGGTCTTTTTTAACTTAGGGCTACGCAAAATAGCGTACACACAATTTCTTTTGTTGAAGCACTAAGCTGCTTGCTTCGTCATAGCTATTTCTCTGATTTCAGGAGTCTGATGAGTCACCATGCTCATTAAAGACATTTGTCAAAAACAGGTGAATTTCCATGCTCAGTGCTAAATAAGCTCAATAGATGCAGCTCTTTCACTTTACGCATTTAAGATGATGAATGTGAAAGCTTCTGAAAGATGTTTACAAGGTAATTATCTACTTGTTACTAGCTGTCCTCAGAAACCTTAATAGAAAAACTGAAATTTGTAAGATAAATTATGATGCAATGACTTTCAAACTGGTCTCCTTGATTCCAGTCTTACCTTATGATCTAAAGTGTTGAAACGTAGAAAATTAAATTGTTTCAAGTCTCCTTTTAATCATCAGTGACAAAAAGAATATAAAACAGGGACTTTAAAAAAAAAAGCCAGGTACAACTGAATAGACCAGATCCTAGGCTTCATATGTACTTTACTTCTCATTCCCTGATCACTTCTAAGTGTGGGTTTTACCAGTGCAATTATTTTTGTTCTGTAGTGATTTAATTCATGGTATATACATGTTCTGGAGCCCTAGTGACACAGTGGTTAAAGCACTGGGCTGCTAACCGTAAGGCTGGCAATTCTAACCCACCTGGTGCTCCTGGGAGAAAGGTGTGGCAGTCAGTTCCCGTAAAGATTTACAGCCTTGGAAGCCATATGGGCTAGTTCTACTCTGTTCTGTAGAGTCACTATGAGTTGGAATCGACTCAGTGGCAATAGGTTTGGTTTTTGGTACATGTTCCTGTGCTTAGATTGTGAAGCACTCAGCTGTAATACCTTTTTATCCTTTTTCCTTTGTATCATTTCTCTCTTTCCCAAGGTACACCAACTGTAGTGCTCTGTGCTTGGTAAATGATGACTAATGAGCTACTCAAGGGAACCATGCAGATAATTTTATTTCTTGGCAGCAATTATGCCACTGGCAGCCGTCAAATGGCAGGCTTGAGAGTTTTTGATTTGAGCAAAGAAGAAATGTTAAATTGTGAAACTCTTCTAATGTCTTTTACTAAATGTTTATTTTCCGTACTGGGATAACTTGTTTTTCTCATCATCGTTGCTACTTTCATTGAGGTTTTTTTGAGTGAGTCTGCTTTTTGAAGGAGACTTCTCATCCAACTTGGTTTTTATTCTGCTTCAAGAGCTACTTGTGGTATTATCAGAATTGTGTATTATCTTGCCCTTCTGCGTATCTGCTTAGCCTTGATTAATGTCAGAAGATAAAATCAGAATGTCATGTTGCGGAAGAGTCCATGGTTTGAATCAACCTACAAGACAGCTAATAATGGGTCTTGTATAGAAGAGGCAGGAATAAAGCAGACTAGAAAAGGTGGAACAGGGGTGGAGATATTTCAGTGGTGATCTCATATAGTTTCATATCAGCATTTTTTTTCCCCTAAAGTTTGACACAATCATTTTTCCTTTGGCATGATTTTTTTTTTTTTTTTGGTCCCTTTCGCTGTCAATTTTTAAACAGCATTTTGGATAAGAGTTAAATGAAATGTCATGAAACCAATTTCATTAATAAAAGAACATTTATACCACTGAGACCCCCAAGAACTGAATATTTGATTTCGTAAACCCCCTGTATTTTGAGTTCCCCCTCGTGTCCCTCTGTGGCTAAATGAGCAGAAGCAACATTGATTGAAGCTCAGATAAGCTCTTCCAGGCTATCGAAATGCTGATCTATGAAATAAGAATGCTCCAATTCTGGCCCTTCAATAAGTAAAGATTTTTTTAAAAATTGTATAAACTACTTGGGTGCAGGGTGGATTTTTTTAAACTAGAAAAGAAGATTATGTTGTTGTTAGCTGCTGTCAAGTCAGCCCCCATGCATGATGGAATAAAACACCGCCCCGTCCCGTGTCATCTACATGATCAGTGCCGATCACACTGTTGTGATCCATAGGATTCTTACTGGCTGATTTTCAGATCTTCAGGCCTTTTTCCCTATTTCATTTTAGGCTGGAAGTTCCACTGAAACCTGTTCAGCATCGTAACAACATGCAAGCTCCCAATAACAGATGGGTGGTGGCTGTGCATGAGGTGGGTTGGCCAGGAGAGCCTGGGTCTCTCACATGGAAGGTGAGAATTACACCACTGAACTACCAGCACTCATTAATCTGGCATAGTTTCCAGTCCCTGGTCACAGGCTTAGTTTTAAACATACACTACTTTGCATTGTGCAATAACTACCACTAGCTGGATCAGGTTGAAGATGGTAAGTGTTTTCTGAGAAATGGGGGCAGTGGAAGAGCATATAGACATTAAAGAATCCTTGAAAAAAGAAATGTATTGTCTCACTGGAAGCCCTGGGGGTGTAGTGGTTAAGAGCTACGACTGGTAACCAAAAGGTCAGCAGCTTGAATCCACCAGGTACTCTTTGGAAGCACTATGGGGCAGTTCTACTCTGTCCTATAGGGTTGCTATGAGTCAGAATTGACTCAGTGGTAATGGGTTTGGTTTTTTGGTTTTGTGCACTGGGTGGTTTGGGGCTTATTAGCTTACCCCAAATAAAGTTTATAATTTCCTGGATTTTTAACTGTAATACCAGTTACATCCAATTAAAGGATGGGCCCCAAAGGGTGTCTTATAATAAAATTCTTTTCCCACGTGGGAATGTGTAGAATGGTCTTACATTCCCACCATGGAGCTTCCTTTTATTCAGGTTTAAGGCTGATAGAATTATTTCTGAAAGTTAAGAGGTATAGGTATAGATTAACTTGTGCCACCGAATTTTTTTTTTTTTTTTTGAAAGGCAGGTATTTATGATAAGAGGCTGTAGAGAGGGCAACCTTACACAATAATCAGTTCCATTCTTAACTTCCTTAGCCAGGCCCCATCTAATCTTCCCTTAGATTTTTACATGAGAACTTGGTTGTTCCTGTCATAAGCGGAGAACAGACCAACCGGGAACAGCTCCTTATTTCTATTCTCTCCTGGTCCACATCTGTGTTGAGCCTTTTTTTTGTTTGTTTTTACTCCATCACCAACAATTTTACTGCAATGAATTGTGCCTGTCTGATTTACTGGTTACGTTTATAACAGAAAAATTGGATAAAACCCAAATATCTATAGTTGGGGAAATGGATTAATAAAACGTAAATAGCAGTTACAAAGCAATAAATGTTGATATACAGGGACATAGATTGATCTCAGTTCTGATGTTGAATGAAAAAAAACTGTATAATTACAAGTACAGTGTGATATCACTTATGGGAAACTAGAACGTATGCAACACTCTATATCTTTTATCGATATATAGATGCATACGTGTGTATGTTTGTGTGTCTGTGTGTGTGTGAAAAATATAAAGAATGATCGGATTTTCATACCACATTCATGATGGTGGTTAAATTCTGGGAGATGGAGAGAAAAAAGTGGGCCTGTGGGTAAGAAGTCAAATGATATTTCCATTTAAGTGAGATGTTTATTTCTTAATTTCACAAAAATCGCTAAGTAAGCATGACAAAATGTTTACTACTGTCAATTTAGTGTGGTAGAAACATGAGCATTTGTTCCAATTATTCTGTGTCTTTTCCAATTTTTATAATTTATCAAAAATTATTTAAAACACAATGACAAGATAAAAATACATGAAGGTATCTTCTCAACACTTAGTTTGATGAGGCAGATCACATATACTTTCATTTATGAAGGAAATGTCACCAGAATTAATATTTATGGAATGTTTCTCATATGTTATGTGTCAGATTACCTGATGTTTTCTAATTAGTTCACAGATGTCCCGATTTGCATGTATTTTGCATAATTTTGACCAACAATGTTGAATTCAACTGATGTTTCTACTTTACTCCTGAGTGGAGTTTAGAGGCTGTAGTCAGGCTCTGAGTTTAATGCTTCATAGCTATGTGACTCTAGACAAGGCTCAGAATCTCTGATCCTCAGTTCCTCCACCAGTGAAATGGGGGAAAATAACATCTGTCCTACCTCTTAGGGCTGTTGCCAAATCATAGTACCTTTATGGAAGCATTTTATAAAATCTAGGAAGTACCAAAATACATTAAACTCTCATTTTCATTTTATAAATTAAAAAGTAAATTCAGGGAAGGAGCAGCACAGTAGGGAGAAAGGGAATTGAGTTTTCTATTCTTTGTAGAAAATACTTGCAAAGTCTCAAGGCCAAGGATAAATGAAAACTTTGGTTTTTTTCTCTCTGTATTTTAAGTGTAGCCTACAAGACTGGGCATTAGATATTATGTAGGGTAAAGGGGTGGCAAGGCCTGACACACACCAGATGCTTAATCAGTGAAAGTGACTATAAGTTAATGATTACTTATAAATTTCACATACCTATAGGATCAATAATAATTAACGAAAACAAACTGGCACCTTTTCAATATTTTTGTAAAGAAAGAACATCAGATAATACGCAGATAAAGTTTTCCTTTTTGGAAATATCTCAAAAAATCAATTTAGCCTTTCAAAAATATTTTGGAAACATAGTTCTAAAATTAAAATCTGCCAGTCTTATACAGTATCACATTATAAATTTCACAGGTGAGAATATTTTGCAAACTAATTTTTAGCACAAAAGCCTATGAATCAGAGAAGTCAACACTATATTGCATCATATTCATTCTATTTCAGTTCCGAGAGAAAGTGTACAAACGTCTTTCTTCTGAAGAAGGCATTAATTCTTTAATAATCATACAATCTCATAATTGAATTTTTATAACTTGCCTTCAGTGAACAACTGTAGCAACTATGGATCTGTGTTTTTTCCTATGCCTTGCACTAGAAAAACCACCAGGTAGCCTATGATTATTTTTTAAAATTTAAATTGAAAAAAATTAAAAAACATTTTGAATATTTAGAGATGGCTTCACAACTTTTAGAAATTTAGTGGATCGTGAGCTTTGTTTTATTGTAAAAATATTGATAAACACATTTGCCCTTTCAACATTTTTCACATGCATTTGTTATTGTCCTTGCTTTAGCCTTCTTCAAGTTCTTTCTTCACAAGTGTGTAAGCTCTGGAATTAAGTGGCTATAATCTTTACTTGTGAAGCATTTGCACTGCTTAACTACAAGAGTCCTGAATGATGACTATTTTATTGTTACCTCTTCATTTTTTACAGGGAAGCATGAGGCTTAATTATTGATAGTTAAGAAAACAAATCCTATCTACTTATATAGAGGGTCTACTTTATGAATTCTTTTGTTTTCTCATTGGTACCTGTCTAAAGGGGGATTTATAGATACTATGTCTCACACTCTTATGCACTTGAGAGCTGGACAATGAATAAGGAGGACCAAAGAAGACCTGACGCATTCGAATTATGGCACTGGGGAAGATTATCGAGTATACCATGGAATGCCAGAAGAACAAATAAGTCTGTCTTAGAAGTACAGCCAGAGTGTTCCTCGGTAAGGCCGAGGGTCAGCGAAAAAGACGAAGACCTTTGACGAGATGGGCTGGCACAGTGGCTGCAACAATGGGTTCAATAATAGCAGTGATTGTGAGTCATTGAACATAGGGTCTCTATGAGTCGAAACAGACTCAATGGTACTTAACAATGTGTCTCACACCAATTAATGCTTTAAAAAATGAAGTAAGTATCACTAGCTGTTTTAAATTTGGAAACCCTGGTGGCATAGTGGTTAAGTGCTACAGCTGCTAACCAAAGGTGGGCAGTTTGAATCTGCCAGGCGCTCCTTGGAAACTCTGTGGGGGCAGTTCTACTCTGTCCTATAGGGTCACTGGGGTTTGGTTTTGGTTTTAAATTTTAAAAATGAGGATACTGAGGACAGTGTAATGAAAGTTAACGCAAAGCACAAGAAGAATATGTCACAGAAAAATCAATAGAAACTGAAGGATATCTAGTAAAAATAAGTTTACCAAAGTGTCTTAGTTATCTAGTGCTACTACAACAGAAGTACTGCAAGTGGATGACTTTAACAAACAGAAATTTATTGTCTCAAAGCCTCGGAGGCTAAAAGTCCCAATTTAGGGCGCCAGCTCCAGGGGAAGGCTTTCTCTCTCTGTTGGCTCTGGGAGAAGGGCTTTGTCATCAATCTTCCCCTAGTCTAGGAGCGTCTCAGCTCAGGGACCCTGGGTCCAAAGGACGTGCTCAGCTCCAGGCTCTGCTTTCTTGGTGGCATGAAGTCCCTCTCCTTTCTGCTCGCTTCTTTCTTTATTTCTTAAAAGAGATTAACTCAAGATACAACCTAATCCTGTAGATGGACTCCTGCTTCATTCACATAACTGCCTCTAATCCTGCCTCATTAACATCGTGGAGGTAGAATTTACAACACATAGGAAAATCACATCAGATGACAAAATGGTGGACAACCACACAATAAGGGAATCATGGCTTACCCAAGTTGACACACATTTTTGGGGGACACACTTCTATCCGTAACAAAAAGTTAACTCAGTTTAACTGAAATAAAACTTACAGTGCAATCCCCAGGAATCTGGGGGAGTTTAGACAGAAAATATAAAATGTTTTTGTATGGTGTAACTGTTTTGAATCTGAGATAAATGAGTGAAGTAGTTTTATCAACAATTTGAGGGTACATTTTAAAGTTTAGGAAGAATGTAGTTTTGCTGTTTGTTAAGAAAAATAAAAGTTTTTCCAGCATTCTACCCTTGTGAACCCTAATGCACAAGCCACTTGGATAATATTGTTTCCTAAGGAGAGACCAAACAGGTGGAACAGGAGGGATTCCATCCCCTTATCTGATGTTTGTGATGCTTCATCGTTTTTATTTTTCTTAGAGAAAGCCCAGGCATATATTCACTTCAACTGAGTGAGAAAAAAAAAACCCAGTGCGAGAGTCAGGAAGTAATTTTTTTTAGGCAATTTATAGGTGTGATTGAAGTATTTGTAACTAAGCATGCCTATTTATTATCTTCCTTCCTTCCTTAATAATTATTAATAGTTAAGAAAGCACATCTTTCCTTCCTTCTTTCTTTTATCTCTCTACCATCATATATAATTTATCTAGCTCTTAATGGCCTCAAGCATAACAACTATAGTAAGGATGGCGCAGGACTAGGCACTGTTTCGTTCTGTTGTATGTAGGGTCGCTATGAGTCAGAACTGACTCCATGACATCCAACAATGACAAGCTCATAATTTATGGCTTCTTAGTGGCCCCTGATAAACCTCTATAACATTTCTTCAGTGATGTAATACCCAGTGCCGTCGAGTCGATTCTGACTCATAGCCACCCTATAGGACAGAGTAGAACTGCCCCATAGAGCTTCCAAGGAGCACCTGGCGGACCTGAACTGCCGACTCTTTGGTTAGCAGCCGTAGCACTTAACCACTATGCCACCAGGGTTTCCCAATGATGTGGTAGAACCTACAAATGGACAGTGGACTCTAACTGAAAGTTAATCCAATGGAATAAAGCTAGAATTACTGGGCAAGTCAGGAAAACTGGGTTCCAGTGCAGACTAAGCCACCACTGAGCGAGCGAGTGACTTTCTATAAAATGTTGGATATTGGTAATTTTGGACTGTGTTCCGTGGAGCCGTAAGGTTTATACAAAGGAGCTAGGGGCACAGAAACTTTTGTTTCCCCTCCAATTCCTTATATCTGTTTTAATATTTTTGTGGGAAAAGGACTCCCTTAGCTTCTACTGTGGGTGCTGCAGTAGAATCTATAGTTTTGCTCTAAATTGTGGAATAGCTGGGCCAAAATTATCAGTCAGCTAAGGAAGTGCTAAAGAATTCTAAATCTAACAATCTTTAAAACCATTCATTCTAGAAAAACATATAGCTTAAGTTTGTATTTTAGAGTTTAGATAGGAGATATTTTTGATAACCTATAATATATAAATATTCATTTGAGTACCAAGATCAAAGATTTTAAATTCCCTGTCCACTGAGCGCACTTGTGTGTGTCTACTATTTGATATTCACTGAAAATGAGGATTTATAGTTATTGCTAATTTCTTTCAGATTAAAATATCCAGAATGTGGAGAGAGTCTAAGACTAACAAGCCTTTCAGCTCCAAAATGCATTCCCCAGCCATTGACTTCTCTAATTTTAGCGTTCTAGTTTTATATCTTAAGTGTAAGCCTAAATTCTTAAAGAATCTCATTTTCTCCCTTCTTTAAAAAATAAATTCCAATGCATGCCCAAATAATAAAAAGCTCTTTCTAAATTCAATTCAGATCTCTTCTTCTATCCTTTCCATCTTTCTCTTTTTCCTTTTTCGTTAGCATTGGAGAAACCACCCATTGCCATTTGCAGAGTTAAAGGCTGTTAGTAAATCCTTTGCAAATTTTCTTTTTTCTAATCTAAAACCTCTTCATTCTTTTTTTTCTTCTTTTTATGCCTAATAGTAAACTTGGCAATACTTTTGCTAACCTTCCCTAGACACCAGCTTGCCTAGCAAACTGATTTATAGTCTATATTTTGATGAAAAATGATATGGTAATGATTTCTTTTATAATGCGCCCAAGGTATTATCAAATTTGATTATTAAATTTTCCAAGACTTTAGGAAGTCACATAGTGATAGCGCTTTTTTGTTTGTTTGTTCCAAATTGAATGCTGCACTTGAAATAGTTTTGAAAATGAAAATGGCAAAATGTAGCAAAAGTCTGAAAATGCTCTACTCAGATTAGGAACTGTAAGGTTTTTTTTTTTTTAGTGATGTCAAAATATTATGTGAGAAAATCTTCATCACATAATTTTACATAATTGAAAAGAATTCAAAATAAACTAAATATCCAGTGATAAGGGAGTGATTAGATAAATGATATCATTTTATGTGGAATCAGCAATTGCATTTTATTTTTCAAACCTTTTCATTATATTGGAAATGATCCTTATAATGAAAAATATAGAATGTAGATGACTATGTTGAGTGTATGTCACCATCTCAATTTTGGAAAAGTATATATGTGCTGCCATTGAGTTGATTCCGACTCATAGTGACCCTACAGCACAGGATAGAACTGCTCCATAGAGTTTCCAAGGAGTGGCTGGTGGATTCAAACTGCTGACCTTTTGATTAGCAGATGTAGCTCTTAACTACTACGCCACCAGGGCTTCCACAAAAATATAAAAATTGATTAATTTGTGGGTTAGGATATTGTAAGTATTTTTTCTTTTCATAGTACATGGATTTTCCATGTTTAAAAAAATGAGCATGGATACATGAACAGTTTATAATCAAAAAAATAATTGAAAATAAAGTATACAATGTGTTCAAATTATTTTAAAAATCTTCATATTGTTGACTATAGTAATTGCCCTTCTAAACATATTTCTGAAGCAAATCATTCAACATATGGAAGGAATTATATTCATGGAGTATTGCATTCAACTTTTTGAAAAGGTAATTGTAAAAATTGTAAACTAACTAAAATTAAAGAATGGTTAAGCACGTCATATCACATTCACCAGACAGACATCATAGCCATTTATAAACAGTCATTACCAGAGTCATGTATCTATGTCATATAATGTTTACTTTTTAATGTTAGGTACATTTGCAGTGGAGCCCTGGTGGTGTAGTGGTTAAGAGCTTGGCTGCTAACCAAAATGTCAGTAGTTCAAATCCACCAACCGATCCTTGGAAACTCTATGGGGGTAGTTCTACTCTGTCCTATAGGATTGTTATGAATTGGAATGGACTTGATGGTGCCTAACAACAACAAATTTGCAATGAAAAATTGAATACTTCAGTAAAAAATGAAGGCCATATGCCAAAATACTACGCATGTTGTTTTAACATGAATATTTTTACGACTTCTTTTCTTTTTATATTACTTTTATAAGGGCACTATATGGTTATGTATGTATACACACAGAAACCCGCAGCCTTTAGGCCTCTGGTATATAGTGGTAATCAGTTGTTTACTTTAACAAGACAGAGAATGATTAATATACATTATCTAGGTTCGCTATGAGTCAGAATTGACTGGGCGGCAGTGGGTTTGGTTTGGTTTTATTTTAGCAAATAGCTATTACACAAGCTTACTAAAAATTGATGTATTTTTAAAATCATTGACAGTGGGGATTTTGGTAAGCTCGCACTTGTAGGGCCTTGGCAAGTTCCCACTTGTGGGTTTTTTTTTTTAAACTGATTTGCTATGGCTTACTTAACATAATTACTTATTCCCCTTAGGGCTACCACACAGTCCATTAATCTAATAATGCTGGTTTTCCACCTTGATTTTTTAATGAAATAGTTCTTGCAGGGTCATGAGAAGTACAAGCTCGTATGACTTTGTAACTTCCCAATGAAACTCAGATTGAATAACTTAACTAACCTAAGAGACAGCTAGCAAGGTCCATATACGTCGCTGCCCAGTCTAGAGGTGCTGCTGTTACTTCCTCTAGCTGCTCATTGCAGTCATTCGGAAAGACTAGACATCATAGACAGTGCATCATGCAGAGTGCTGGCCTTTGTGTCTTATGGATGTGACCAATGGCTGTCAATTGGTCATGAGATGTGCTGTGAAGTTTGAAAACGAAGGTCTGGCCTACCCTGTTTCTATGGCTTCAAAAGGCTCAGGAATATGACCCCAGCCTGTGACATCCTTTCCTAAAATTGTCACTGCTTTCTTTGTGTTTGGGCAGGATGCAAGGATCCTAGGTAAAACCTGGGTCTGGATTCATCTGTCCTTTTCAGTCACAACCAATAATGGGGAAAACTGAATGAGAAAGTTGCTGACATCTTTAAGATTGAGACCTTGTTCTTCTAGAATGTGGTGAGATTTTTTTTTCCCTAGCTCTGCATAGGGCTGCAATGACCTTAGCATAAACACTTAATTCTGAGCCTCAGTTCCATTAATCTTTGATCTAAAAATCTACACTGAAAATCGCAGAGCTTATGATTTCAATAACACTTGAAAGAGGGAAGTCTCAACAGCCTTTGAAAAGTGTGTTAGTAATGTTTTCTCACCCTCCTGTTTCATTCTGTGCTATGCTAATTATATTTCTATTGCTTGTACATGGTTACAAGATAAACTTCTAGTATAAAATCAGGTGCCAAAAAACAGTCTATGACAGCATTGTAGTATTTAGTCAATACACCAGGTTTTCCTCAGTAATAGCCCTTCATTATATAGTATGCTTCTAAAGAACCAATAAATAAATAAAAAACCCCAAACCCATTGTGGTTGAGTTGATTCCAACTCATAGCCACCCTACAGGACAGAGTAGAACTGCCCCACAGGGTTTCCAAGGAGCAGCTGGTGGATTCGAACTGCCAACCTTTTGGTTAGTAGCCAAGCTCTGAACCACTGTACCACCAGGCCAAGAAGTTTAAGTTCTGGCATCATAAGCCACCCCATTTCAGATACACCACTTAAGGCTTCCTTTAGCACAACCCACACAAAATTTTTGTAGTTGTACAGGGTCTCTTCTTTTGGTGATAGATTCTTAGAATAAATTTAAACCCCAGATTCATCTAAGAGAATCTGTCACTAGCAGACCTACCCTGAAAGAAAGAATGGCAAAAGGAAGTTCTCTAAACAGAAATGATAAGTGAAGGAGTTTTGAAACAGCAGGGAAGAAGAAAAAAGCAAAGGAAAGAGCAAGAATACAGTAGACTTTTCTGGTTCTCTTGAGTTTTCTCAAATATATTTGGCAGTTGAGACAAGAACTGTAACACTCTCTGTTGTTCTTCAGTGTGTATAGAGGCAATACTTAAGGCAAGTATACCATAAATGAGAGAAGGTGAACGAAAAGGAAGGGGTTGAAGATTTGCAAGAGTGAAGCAAATGGCTGAGTAAAGCTATGTTCATGTGGAAGCCTAGGGGGAACATTTTCCTACAGGAGTTCAGACTGAATGAAAGCGTCAATGCAGGAGGAACTGGACTCCTAGGAAGGTTGTAATGTCTCCTGACACGACATGTCAACCACTTCTGGACCGTAATGTTGGCCTCATTAGACGTGGCAGGCAAGATGCCTGCTTTCTAATTTACTGGACTGAGTAGCTGAGTAGTTGGATGATTTAAAGAGAAACAAGGGATTCTTGGTTAAACTGGAGATTTCATTTGGGAACCAAAAATCCTAAAAAATACTTGCTTGGATGTTGAGCCACGTATTTCCCCTGAAAAGTACATATTTTTTTTGCAGCAAAATCTTGCTGTGGGTTATAATATTGAGATGAATATGTGGAACTGTTATTTAATGACATACTGTACTGGAAATATAAAGATCTGCAGCAGATTTAAAGTTCCAACTTTTGTTAATACTTTTTAAAAGATTGTGAAATTATCAAAATGCACATGAATCTGGTTTTGATATACTATATGATGGATACAGAAAAAAATTATTTACTGTAACCCATTCTTAGAAAAAAAGGGGAATATTATTATTATGAGTATTTATAAAATGTGATTATGTCTAGGTCACGAGTAAATCTCATTAAATTTCCTAAAATAGAAATTATATATGATTTATGCTATAATCATAAAACAATAAAAATACAAATTCAGAAGGTAATGTAGAGTATATATATTGTAACCAGTAAAGTAATACCAATTCTGTGTCAATTTTTAGTAGATCCTTGAAGAATTGCTCCAAATTATATTTTGACTGTTTAAGCAATAATAAAATGGAAGTAATGTTGTTCAGCGGTTAAGCGTTCCACTGCTAATCCTAAGGTTGTTTGGAACCCACCAGCTGCTCCTCAGGAGAAAGATAGGGCAGTCTGCTTCAGTAAAGATTACAGCCTCGGAAACCATATGGGGCGGTTCTACTCTGACCTACAGGGTCGATATCAGTCGGATTTGACTCCATGGCAACTTTTTTTTCAATATGTGTCAAAGTCCTTTATTGCTTAAAAAAAAAAAAGGATGAATGTAAAAGTACTGATTTTTTTGACTTGAGAAGTTAAAAAAGCTCGAAATAAATATAGGGCAAGAAAGAGCAGAAATCAATGTATAAGACAACAAGATTGATAACAATCTAAGGGCCTGTTTGTGGTTGTGTGAGAGTGGGAAGAAGCATTAATTTATACAAAAATGTGGCAAAGGTAATAAAAATACAAACCTTCAGCTGACAAAACTAAAATTTTTTAAAATTGTGAGATAATAAAATACTAAGCACAGCTTTATGATAAAAATGAAAAAAAAAGTAAAAACTATAATTTTTCAGGAAAAATGTAAATTCCAAAATTGACCCAAGAAAAAGAAGTACATTTTTGCCTCACAAATAATTTTGATAAATGCTTTTTGAATAAGAGAGTGAAGAAATAGAAAGCCTGTTCTAATAGCTTTGGTAGAAACTGAAAAAAACTTTGTTTTCAAGATTTCACCAAAAGGCTCCAAGGACCATGTAGTTTTATCAGCATGTTCTTTTAAATTTCCAAAGAACTTATTAAAGAAAACTATTCTAGAGCATTTATAAAGATAAGAAACTCCTTGGACAGGTAATTTCTTAAAGTTTTATTTATGATTATCTCATCTTAAAAGGTATGGAAACACATATTTATGGACTGTAAGCACCGCAATAAACAAAGGAAAATTTTAATTCCTAGTATTTGCCACCTCATCTTCCTAAGCAAGATAATAAAGTTGAGACAATAGTGAGCTTCTTGTGAGCCAGTTTTCTAAGTGAAGAAGTCATTGAGAAGGAGGACCTCACTTCTGACGTAGCAGCCTCGGGATAGAAGGGCCATTGGGTACACCTCCACTTCCTTTCCCAAAGCAGTTGCAGAGTAAAACCTCACTGAAAAAAACCAACCCTGGGCCACAGGTTGGGCTTGGGGCAGTGTACATGTAATTTACTCGGGTTGAAATACTTTGATTTCTGAGTTGACTTTACTACTGATCTTCCTGAACAAAATGTAGAAGGCAGGGGCACAGCATTAATCAATCCACGGGCCGAGGGTTGGCATTATTTTCATATCCATCACCAATCACCATAATGCCCAGAATGGTGCCTTGATTCTTGGGTTATACTAAGGACGGGTATTTGGTTCAGTGGGTGATGGATGCTACTACTTCCTTCTTGATCCCTCATTTTAAAATAACCTGTTGCAGAGTGTTTAATTACCTTGGCTCCTTTAGTGCGTTAAAAGGATTGTGATAACACTGTTTTCTCCTGATGTTATTGTTTGAACTAACTTGAGGAAAGCTAACTAAATAATGTTATAATACAGACATACTCTTAGTAAACAAATCAATCAGAAAATCAAAAACTTTTTCTTTAAGGCCAGTAAGAAGGCAATGGCGGTTTGGTGTTAGAATTCTCTCCTTCCATGAGGGAGACCTGAGCTGTTATTAGCCAATGTGCTTCGTGTGCAGCCGCCACCGGTCTGTCAGTGGAGGTTTGCATGTTTTTATGATGCTGAGCACATTTCAGTAGACCTTCCAGACTAAGACAGACTAGGAAGATAGTCATGGTGATTACTTCTGAAAATCAGTCAGTGAAAACCCTATGAATCGCAGCAGTCTGATCCCCAACTGATTGTGGCAATGTTGCAGAGCTGGCCAGCATTTTGTTCAGCTGTGCATGGGATTGCTATGAGTTGGGGGTTGGATTAGTTGTAGCTAATAACAACATAGTTGGAAAAGAAAAGATCCTATTTACGAAAATAACAAAAACACGCCAAAGAATGACCCTAACTAAAAAGGTTTTGGGTCTATATAACATAAACCTCAGAAATATTGTGAGAATTATAAAAGACATGAAAAAATATATCATGCTCCTGGAAGAAAAGCTTGAATAATGTTAAGGTAAGCATTGTTCCCAAAATAAAACCTATAAAGCTATTCAATCTGAAATTGGGGTTTGAGTGTTACTTCGAGCCTTGGTAAAATAATTAACAAGTTTAATTTCAAAATAAATACACCCAAGATTATCTAAGGAAGGTTTGTATAAGAAGGGATTTTGGGAGCTTGGGAAGGTGGGATTTAATTTGCCAGCCACATAAAATGTAATAGTTTTCAAAGTAATCTGGCATTTGTGTAATTGTCAAAACCAAGTTGGGCACCCAGAAATACATCCTAGCCTAAGAACTTCATATTTGTTAAAAGAAGCATCACAAATAAACGGGAAAGGGATGGATGTTTTTAAAACACATAGTATTGGGAAAATAGGTAAGCTGGAAAAATTAAGCAGAAATATCATTTTACATGTTGCAGCAAGCTAAACTCTATGTGGTTTAAATTTTATCAGTAATAATTAAATTTTAAATAGTATAAAAATTAGGAGTGTATGAGGATATTGTATGTTGATAGGGAAGGATACTCTAAGTGTAAAAGCAATGGAAGATCACAAGACAGTGGAAGGAGAGTTAGCAATATGAGGAGGATATGGAATGTGTGGCTAATTGCCTCCATGAACAACTACCTCCTTTGCCCTGAGACCAGAAGTACTGGATAGTACTCAGGTACCATTACTGAACATTTTGATCAAAGACTCTGTAGAAGAATCCTGACTAAAAAGAGGAAAATGCAGAACAGAATTTTGAATTCTTATGGACTCCAGACTTCCTGGAACCACGATGATTGGATGAACCCCTGAAACTATAGCCCTGAAATAATTTTTAACTTAAAACAGAAATACCCCCTGAAGTCTTCTTAAAACCAAACAATAATAAAATAAATAAATAAATAAAAAATAATTTTTTTTTTTCTTTTTAACCAAACAATAGTTTAACTTAACTGGTAAAAAATGTCTGCCTTGAGCATTATGCTCTTTTAAGAACTATCTATATGGGATCAAATTGACAATAGCAACTTGAATGATTAGATAGAAAGCTTATGGGGCAGTGAATTTATGTTAATTGTGGAGGAACAATTCAGAAAAGGAGGATAAGAATGGTTACGCTATTTAAAGAATGTAATCGATGTCACTAAATGATGCGTGTAGAAACTGCTGAATTGGTGTATATTTTGCTGTGTGTATTCTCGATACCAACAAAATAAATAAAATTTTATATTAAAACAATGATATATATGATTTTTTAAACACACCTGTGTTCATGAAAACCCATCATAAGGAAAAAGACAAAAAGTCATTGAGAACTGAAAAATAATAACTATCACAGACAAAAGCTAATATGGGGAGAATTTTTACAAATTAATGAAAAAAACTAACACCCTTACTTTACTTCTTAAACATTGTCATAGATTGAATTGTGTCCCCCAAAAATATGTGTCAACTTGGTTAGGCCATGATTCCCAGTATTGTGTGGTTGTCCTCCATTTTGTGATTGTAATTTTATGTTAAAAAGGATTAGGGTGGGATTGTAATACCTTTACTCAGGTGACATCCCTGATCCATTGTAAACGGAGTTTCCCTGGGGTGTGGCCTGCACCACCTTTTGTCTTTCAAGAGAGAAAAAGGAAAGAGAAGCAAGCAGAGAGGGGGGACCTCATACCACCAAGAAAGAAGTGCTGAGAGCAGAGCAAGTCCTTTGTACCCGGGGTCCCTGCGGAGAGAAGCTCCTAGGCTGGGGGAAGATTAATGAGAAGGCCAATGGAAAAAGAAAGCCTTCCCTGGAGCTGACACCCTGAGTTTGGACTTCTAGCCTACTAGACTATGAGAAAATAAATCTCTCTTTGTTAAAGCCATCCACTTGTGGTATTTGTTATAGCAGCAATAGATGACTAAGACAAACATGATAAACATAAATATATCCAATTAAAATTTTAAAGAAGTTCGGTGAACTTGAAAAACAGGAATATTTTAAGGTTTATTTTAAATTGCATTCTGTGATAACTAATGAATTTGAACGGCTTACAACAATAATAATCATGAATAATGAAAACAAATTATGACCATTGGCATACCAACTACTACAGACCAGGCATTGGGCTTTGGGGGATCTAATTTAATGCTCACTTCAAGCTTGTGTGGTAAATCTTATTTTTCCCATTTTATAAGAAATTGGGGCTTAGAGAAATTGATCAACCTCCCCAATAACACATATAAAGCAATAATAATAATGATGATGAATATTAATATCTTACATTTATCACAGATTTACTAGTTACTTGAAAAACGCTTCACATGTACTCTTCCTGTTAATCTTCAAGCTACTCTGTAAGGCAGATATTATTGTTAATATTACCATCATTATTTTATTATCCTCATTTTATTGACGAGAAACTGAAGCTGAGAGGAGTATTCCGGCCATGGTTTTTGCAACATGACTGATAAGTGGCAGCAATAGGATTGGGACCCAAGAATGTCTTAGTCCGAAGCCCATGAATTTTCAGCTCTGACATACTCTCTTGTATCTCTAATTGACTATGATAATCTCCACGTTGAAATCCCTCAGACATCTAAAACTCACATCCCTAAAGCTGCTTCTCCATTTTATCCTTTGAGTGATCTTGATGAAAGGTGTGGTTATCCATCCTGGAGCTCAAGTCAGAAACCTCTTTCTCATCTCTACTTCAATACCATGCCACACGCCACTACTCCAGTCAGTCATCTTTACTTTTGAATCTGCTTCTTTGTAGTCATTTCCCTCTTCCTGTGAGTCCCAACCTGACTACTTCTGCCTTGGTCACAATGATGTCTAACCCAATAATTTCTTACTCAGGCGGTACAACTGACTCTAATAGCTTTTTTTAACTCCAATTTGCCATAAGACCTGCTTCCTATCTATTCTCCACTGTACTAACAGGATGATTGTCTTTTTATCACTATGATTTTATGGTATGTTTTTCTGAATGTATAAGTAATAGAAGTAATGTATATTTAGGAATTACAGAAAAAAAAAAAAATCACCTGCAAGCTCCACAATCCCATCCAGTTATGACTATCACTACCATTCTGGAATACTTCACTGCTCTATTTTTATGCATCTCTGGTTTGCTCATTTCTCTGTTCCTCACGGAGTAATTCTAAAACTTGAACCTGCTCTTTAATGCCTTTACAAAGCCTCCAGCCACATCTTCCATCTTTTTTAGAGAAACTTTACACTGTCCTTACCTTCTTGTATTTCTTCTCAACTTTCCCAATTGTTTAAGACAAAAAGGTGTTCTCCCTCTCATTCAATATTAATTATTTCAATATTCTAACTGTAATTTCTTCTCATAGCCTTTCAATCCTACTTTCTTCTATAATCATCTACAAGCATTCTTTCAACCTTTGATATTCAAACATGTTTGATTATTTTATTGAAATTAAACAACATGTTGTAACAATGAATGATATGGGAAAATGCTCTCTACTAAATGTCCCATGAAGTAGAAAGATACAAAAGTATATGTATGTTATAATCTTGTGGTGGATTAATTACTTTTATGTGTGCCTGGATCAACTGGCATGGGTGGTAAGGCAAGCAGTGGCACTTGGGATGTACTTTCCACATCTGGAGAGACAAAGCAGCAGAGAGTCTACTCAAGTCTCCAGAACCAGTGAAAAGTGGTGTTCAATCAGCAAAAGACAAGTACATGTGTCTAACCTACCAAGTGGATCAAAAAATACCCTCTTTGGAAAGAACGTGCCTCCCACTTACCTGCCTGCTCCCTGCTTTGCACTGGGTCCTGGGCCAGCTTCAGAGATTACCAAGTCCCCTGGGCTGGAAGTAGGAATCATTGTATGCCTTGAGCAATATTCCTGGCCTCGCAGAGGGAACAAATTAACAAAATAGGAAAAAATAATCTGCCAGCTCCCCTATGTTGGGAGCTCAGGGCAGGCGCAACCCTTTTGCCTAGGCACAGGCATAAGGGGTCCACAGACTTTGAATGCCTTTCACCCCTGCATAGACCATGTGGGCCCATTTCATCAGTGTAGGCTCTCATTAGCACAGTACAACAGGGTATATACCTGAAGCCTATTTTCAACTGTATCGGCTATA
Organism: Loxodonta africana; assembly: GCF_030014295.1. NCBI lineage: Eukaryota > Metazoa > Chordata > Mammalia > Proboscidea > Elephantidae > Loxodonta > Loxodonta africana. The sequence goes on from NC_087362.1 coordinate 14,623,117, forward strand.
AGGTTGAGTGGCAGATTCATGACATTTGACACTGCTCTGCCTATTAAGCAGGGTCTTCACCTACCTGCATCAGGGGCTTGAGGACTGATGGCTCCACCCATGCCACCTAGCCACCTGTGTCGGGTCCAAACATAAGTGATGCCTCCCAATCCTTACACTCAACAGCAAGTCCAGCTGCAAAACCCACCCACCTATGCACTCTAGGGAATAGGGACATGCTTTCCTCTCAGACATTCAGGAGAAGTTGTCAGCTCCACCTAGCTCAACACATGAACCCCTACTGCAGCCAGATACCTGTGCCTACTACAATCACCCCTGCCCATCTAGGACTGTAGGTGACAGCCTGCACCACACACTGGACACCTAAGCTGAATCGATACAAGAACAGTAAATGGACTCCTGGGCTCACATGCCTAGTAACAGCTCTAACCAACTGGTGACAGGACATGAGAGCTTCAAAGGCACCAATAATTAAACTAGCTCACATGACCAGTCTATTTGGGCATAATAAAACAAAACAAAACAAAACAAAACAATAAGCTAGGACACAGTAAGCAAACATAAAATAAATAAATGTAATGACTTATTCATGGCTTGGAGACAACAGCCAATATCAAACCACATAAAGAGGCAGACCATGTTGGTTTCAGCAAGCTCCCAAAACAAATAATTAAAGAAACGTTCCAGAGGAAGAGAACTTCTTGGAATTACTTCAGGTAAAATTCAAAAGATTAATATACAGAGGCATTCAAGGGATCAGGGAGGAGATCAGGAAAAGCACAGAACAAGCCAAGGAATGCACAGACAAAGAAATAAAGGAACTTCAGAAGGTTATACAAGAGCATATGACAAATTTAACAGGCTGCAAGATTCCATAGAGAGACAGTAAACTGAAATCCAAAAGATTAACACTAAAATTTCAAAATTAGACAACTCAGTAGAAAGTCACAGGAGCAGAAATGAGGAAATGGAAGTCAGAAATAGTGATATTGAAGATGAAGCCCTTGACACCAACTTATTTGGGGAAAAATCAGATAAAAGAATTTAAAAATATGAAGAAACCGTAAGAATTATGTGAGACCCTATCAAGAGAAATAACCTTTGAGTGACTGGAGTACCAGGATGGGGGGATAAAAGAATATACAGAGAGAATTGTTGAAGATTTGTTGGCATAAAATTTCTCTGATATTGTGAAAGATGAGAAGATATCTGTCTAAGAAGCTCATCGAACCCCACACAAGGTAGATCCAAAAAGAAAGTCACCAAAATGTAATCAAATTTGCCAAAACCAAAGATAAAGAGAGAAGTTTAAAAGTGATCAGGGATAAATGAAAAGTCATCTACAAAGAGAGTCAATAAGACTAAGCTCAGTCTACTCGGCAGAAACCATGCAGGCAAGAAGGCAATGGGATGATGTATATAAAGCCTTGAAGGAAAAAAAGAAAAAAATTGCCTGCCAAGAATTATATATCCAGGAAAACTGTCTCTCAAATATGATGGTGAAATTAGGGCATTTCCAGAAAAACAGGAGTTTAGGAAATTTGTAAAAACCAAACTGAAATTGCAAAAAATACTAAAGGGAGTCCTCCAATTAGAAAATCAATAACATCAGATAAAAATTCAAGACTAGAACACAGGACAGAACAACCAGATATCGACCCAGATAGGAAAGACACAAATAAATCAAAGCTAAAACACTGAACATAGGGAAACAGAGATGTCAATATGTAAAAGATGACAACACTAAAACAAAAAAGAGGGACTAAAAAATGCAGTCATAGATGTTTCATATGGAGAGGAAATCAAGGTGGTGCAAAGAAACAAATGATTGGTTTAAACTTAAAAAATATTTGTAAATATTAAGGTAAACACAAAGGAAATCAACAACCCTATACATCAAAATGAAAAACATGATAAATATGAAGACTCAGCAGATACAAAATTAACAACAAAGAAAAGAAAATACATAAAGAAAAATGACTCAGCACAGAAAATTAAATGGAACAAAGAAACTGTCAACAACAACATACACAAAAAACCAACAAAATGACTACAGTAAACTCAAACCTATTAATAATTACGCTGAATGTAAATGGACTAAATGTACCAATATAGAGACAATAAGTGGCAGAATGGATTAAAAAAAAAATAAGAGCTGTCTATATGCTGCCTACAAGAGACACACCTTAGACTTAAAGACACAAACAAACTAAAATGCAAAGGATGGAAAAAATATATCAAGCAAACTACAATCAGAAAAGAGCAGGAGAGGGAATATTAATCCCTGACAATAGACTTTAAAGTAAAATCCACCACAAAGAATAAGTAACGACACTATGTAATGATTAAAGGGTCAATACTCCAGGAGGAAATAACCACAATAAATATTTACACACCCAATGACAGGGCTTCAAAATACATAAAACAAACTCTAACAGCATTGAAAAGAGAAATAGACAGCTCCACAATAATAGTAGAAGGCTTAAACACACCACTTTCAGTGAAGGACAGAACATCCAGAAAAAAGCTCAATAAAGACATGGAAGACCTAAATGCCACAATGAATCAACTTGATCTCATAGGCCTATACAAAACACTCCACCCAACAGCAGCCAAGTATACTTTCTTTTCCAAGTCACACATGGAACATTTTCCAGAATAGACCACATATTAGGCCATAAACCCACTGCCGTCGAATCGATTCTGACTCATAGTGACCCTATAGGACAGAGTAGAACTGCCCAATAGAGTTTCCAAGAAGAATCTGGCGGATTCGAACTGCTGACCTCTTGGTTAGCAGCTGTAGCACTTAACCACTACGCCACCAGGGGTTCCATTAGGCTATAAAGCAAGCCTCAAAAGAATCCAAAGCACTGAAATTTTACAAAGCATCTTTTCTGACCATACAGCCATGAAAGTAGAAATCAATAATAGAAAAAGCAAGGGAAAACAAACAAACAAACATGGAAACTGAACAACACCTTGCATAAAAACTACTGCGTAACAGAAGAAATTAAGGACGGAATAAAGAAATCTACAGAATAGAACAAGAATGAAAACACATCCTACCAGGACCTTTCAGACACAGCAAAAGCAGTGCTCAGAGGCCAATTTATAGCAATAAATGCACACATCCAAAAAGAAGAAAGGGCCAAAATCAAAACATTAACCCTACGACTTAAACAAATAGAAGCAAAATAATCCTCAGACACCAGAAGAAAGCAAATAATAAAAATTAGAGCAGAATTAAATGAGAGAATACAAAAACAGTTGAAAGAGTCAACAACACCAAAAGCTGATTCTTTGAATAAATCAACGAAATCAACAAACCATTGGCCAAACTGACAAAAGAAAAACAGGAGAGGAAGCAAATAACCTGATTAAGAAATGTGATAGGTGATAGCACAACAGACCCAACCGAAATTAAAAGAATCATAACAGAATACTATGAAAAATTATACTGTAACAAACTTGAAAACCTAGAGAAAATGGACAAATTTCTAGAAACATGCTACCTACCTAAGCTAACACAAACAGGTAGAACAACTAAATAAACCTATAACAAAAGAAGAGATAGAAAAGGTAATTAAAAAATTCCTATCAAAACAAAAAGCCCTGGCCCTTATAGCGTCACTGGAGAATTCTACCAAGCTTTCAGAGAAGAGCTAACAGCACTACTACTAAAGGTATTTCAGAATATAGAAAAGGATGGAATATTTCCAGGCTCATTCTATGAAGCCAGCATAACTCTGACACCAAAACCAGGGAAAGACACCACAAAAAAAAAAAAAAAAAAATTTACAGACCAATATCCCTCATGAACATAGATGCAAAAATCCTCAACAAAATTCTAGCCAAAAGAATTCAACAGCATATCAGAAAAATAATTCACCATGACCAAGAGGGATTCATACAAGATATGCAAGGATGGCTCAACATAGAAAAACAATGCAATCCATCACATAAATAAAACTAAAGAACCACATGATTTTATCAATTGGTACAGAAAAGGCATTTCACAAAGTCCAACATCCATTCATGATACAAACTCTTAGCAAAATAGGAATATAACAGAAATTCCTCAGCATAATAAAGGGCATTTATACAAAGCCAGCAGACATAAATTCATCCACTTTTAAGGAGCTGATATTCAACAAAGGCCTAAAGTCCATTAAACGGAGAAAAGATAGCCTCTTTATAAAATAGGGCTGGCATAACTGGATATCCATCTGCAAAAAACTGAAACAAGACCTATACCTCATACCATGCACAAAAACTAACTCAAAATGGATCAAAGACTAAAATATAAAATCTAAAATGACAAAGATCATGGAAGAAAAAATAGGGACAACACTAGGAGCCATAGTACATGGCATAAACAGTATACAAAATATTACTAACAATGTACAAACACCAGAAAAGAAACTAGATAACTGAGACCTCCTAAAAACCAAACACTTATGCCCATTCAAAGACTTCACCAAAAGAGTAAAAAGACAACCTACAGACTGGGAAAAAAAATTTGGCTATGACAAATTAGATCAGCATCTAATCTCTAAAATCTACAAGATACTGCAAAACCTCAACAACAAAAAGATGAATAACCCAATTAAAAAATGGGCAAAGGACATGAACAGGCACTTCGCCAAAGGAGACATTCAGAGGGCTAACAGATGCATAACGAAATGCTCATGATCATTAGCCATTAGAGAAAAGCAAATAAGATACCGTCTCACCCTAACAAGGCTAGCATTAACACAAAATAATAAATGCTGGAGAGGTGTGAAGAGACTGAAACACTTATATGCTGCTGGTGGGAATGTCAAATGCTACAACCACTTTGGAAATTGATTTGGAGCTTCCTTAAAAAGCTAGAAATAGAGCTACCATAAGATTCAGCAACCCCACTCCTTAAAATATATGCTAGAGAAATAAGAGCCCTCACACAAATAGATATGCATCCCCATGTTCATTGCAGCACTGTTTGCAATAGTCAAAAGATGGAAACAACCTCAGTTCCCACCAATGGACAAACAGATAAACAAATTTTGGTATATTCACACAATGAAATATTATGCAACACAAAGAACAAAAATGAATCTGTGAAACATCTCATAACATGAATGAATCTGGAAGGCATTATGCTGGGTAAAATTAGGACAATTATCATATGAGACCACTATTATAAGAACTCAAGGAAAGGTTTAAACACAGAAGAAAGCATTCTTTAAGGGTTACGAGGGTAGGGAGGGAGGGAGAGGCGAATCCACTAACTAAATGGTAGACAAGAATTATCTTAGGTGAAGGGAAGAACAACACACAATACAGGGGAAGTCAGCTCTAGACTAAACCAAAAGCTGGAAGTTTCCTGAATACAACCAAACACTTCAAGGTTCACAGTAGCAGGGGCAAGGGTCTGGGGACCATGGTTTCAGGGAACATCTAGGTCAATTGGCATAACAAAGTTTATTAAGAAAATGTTCTGCATCCCACTTTGGTGAGTGGTGTCTGGGGCCTTAAAAGCTTGGGACTGGCCATCTAAGATGCATCAATTTGTCCCAATCCACCAGAAGCAAAGGAGAATGAGGAACACCAAAGACACAAGGAAACTATGAGCCCAAGAGGCAGAAAGAGTTACATAAACCAGAGGCTCCATCAGCCTGAGACCAGAAGAAATAGATGGTACCTGGCTACCACCAATGACCTCCCTGACAGGGAACACAACAGAGAGCCCCTGATGGAGCAGGAGAAAAGTGGGATGCAGAACTCAAATTCTGGTAAAAAGACCAGACTTAATGGTCTGACTGAGAGTGGAGGAACCCTGGAAGACATGGCTCCCAGACCCTCTGTTAAACCAGGACTAAAACCCATTCCCAAAACCAACTCTTTAATCAAAGATTAGACTGGACTCTGAAACCTGAAATGATACTCGTGAAGAATGTGATTCTTAGTTGAAGCAGACACATGATACTAAATGGGTAGCTCCTGTCCAGGGTTGAGATGGGAAGGCAGAAAGGGACAGGAGCTGACTGAATGGACATGGGAAACCTGAGGTGGAAAGGAGGAATGCGCTGTCACATTATAGAGAGAGCAACTAGGATCACATAACAGTGGTGTATAAATTTTTGTATGAGAAACTAACCTGAGCTGTAAACTTTCACTTAAAGCACAGTTTAAAAAAAGTTAAAAAAAAAAGAATACTATTGTGGTTTCTGTTCTTCTGACTGGTCCCTGTCTGATATGGAGGAGAAGAGATAAATCATGTGGGGAGAAGATGGTGTCAGTCAAGTAGAACAAGTGCAAAGGCCCTGAGGAAACTATCTGGGCATGTTGAGGAGTAGGAATCCTGGCATATAGTAAGTTCAGAGAAGAAATTAATCTAGTGGGACTTTGAAAACCCTATAAAGGCTTTTATTTTTATCACAAGTAAGATAGGGAACCACTGGGGGTTTTGAGTAGAGGAAGGATGTTTACCATTTTCTAGTTTGTATCAAAAATGAAAATACTTATAATTTAAAGCTAAGGCACAATGAGTTTAAGTGGTACATTTGTACCAGGGATTAATGATAAAATGTACATTTTTCCCTCAGAAAACTAGAACATTTGATTTCTTTATTAGAAACCCTACCAATAGAAGTTAATATGGAAACTTTTATTGGATGTACAGTTTTTAAAAATTCAAATGTGTAGTCGTCCTTGCAAATTTTTAAATAAATCATTTCTTGACCGTCTCTGCTATTTTTCTTAAGCTTTTCCTTCTTATTTTTAACTTTCCCTTCATCTCCAATATTTCCCTCATTGAGATGGTTATCATAACAAGCTTTTTTTTTTGGCTGATACAGCTACATCTAAAACTTACTACAGCCCTACTGTTTTCTAGTTGTATCTAAAGTATATTAGAAAATTTCTGAGTATATTATAAAGCCCTGGAAATTGAGAGATTTTTTGTTCTGAAGAGAGTGTTGCTGAGATGGTAGATCTAAAATGAATTGTTCTTGGATTTTGAATGCTATCAGAAAAGTTTTTGAGAGTCAATACATTTCATCCCAAGCTTAGTTTGAGTATGCTGGCTTTGCCAAAATTTACCTAGAATTGTTATGGATTGGTGATTGGGATAAGGACTTACCAAGTTCTCTAATTTTTCCAGGACTTTTCTTTAATAGACTAAAAGTAACTACAACAACAAGAAGAATCCCACTCACAACCAACCAAAGAAACAAACAAAAAAATGGAGGTGACTATCACTTCTCTGCATCAGCTTTGCCCCTAATTTCCTCTGCAGTGATGGGGTCTTGAGCACTAATGAAGCTGGATTCCTGTCCTGCTGACAGGGTTCAAGTCCTGAAATTTCACAGTCAGTTCCAACACAGCAGAGCTCTGGCAAATCTAACCACAAAATTCGAATTTCAAGTAAATAATTAAAAATACTTTTTATTAGAATATTTTTATAAATAAAATTTTTCTTTACAAAATTACATGAGAATCTAACAAAAAATGGAAATATGACAAAGAAGGAAAATAGGCATTCATTATCTCATCAACTTATTTAATATGTGCTACATTCCTTTCCTCAACACAAAGAAAACAAAAAGCCTAACAACAGGAGCAATAAGCACCATCATGATAAATGGAGGAAATTCTGAAGTTGCCAAGTATTTCATCTTATTTGGACCCACAATTAATGTCTGTGAAGTAGCAGTCAAGAAAACAAGTGGCGTATTACATTGGGCAAATCTGCTGCAAAAGGCCTCTTTAAAATGTTCAAAAGCAAAGATTTCACTCTGATGACTAAGGTGTACCTGACCTAAGTCCTGGTATTTTCAATCACTTCATATGCATACAAAAGCTGGACAATAAGGAAGACTGAAGAAGAATCGATGCCTTTGAATTATGACGTTGGTGAAGAATACTGAATATACCTTGGACTGCCAGAAGACTGAACAAATCTTAGGAGTACAACCAGAATCCTCCTTAGACTCGAGGGTGGCGAGACTTTGTCTCGTGTACTTTGGACACGTTATCAGAAGTGACCAGTTCCTGGAGAAGGACATCAAGCTTGGTAAAGCAGAGGGTCAGCAAAAAGAGGAAGACAGTCAATGAGATGGATTGACACAGTGGCTGCAATGATGGGCTCAAACATAGCACGATTGTGAGGATGACACAGGACTGGGCAGTGTTTCATTCTGTTGTGCATAGGATTGCTGTTAGCTGGAACTGACTTGATGGCACCTAACAACAACAACAACATAACTTTCTATGGTTTATCAAGTTTTTTATTTGTATGTCAGCCTATTTCTTTCTCCTTTGGTGGAATCACTAATGCTTAACTACTAAAAGTTGATCTCTCTTGGAGAATTATCTCAACATCTCAATGAATGTTGACAGATAAGCTAAAATATTATCATTGATGAAGACAATCAACATTCCCTGCCATTTGCGCGTTGCTTGACCTGTAAGTTAATGACCTGTAAATTAATCTCACAGAGGCAGGGCAAATTTAGGTAGAACAGGGACCTTCTACACCAGGTAAGAAACATTTTGTGACAACCTCTAAGTTTTTTCTTTCTTGATCTCTTCTGTATGTCAAGCTCCTAGAACAGCACTTGGCATATAATAAGCTCTCAATAAAAACGTATTGAATTGAATCAAGATAAGCTTTCATTATTTTTATACCTGGATATCAAGACTTTCCTATTCTTTAGTTCATCTGTCTACTTTTATCAAGTATTCATATCAGGATATAAGGTTTTTATGTTAGTACGGCTGCTAACCAAAAGTCGGCATTTGGAATCCACCAGGCGCTCCTTGGAAACTCTATGGGGCAGTTCTACTCTGTCCTGTAGGGTCGCTGTGAGTTGGAATTGACTCGACAGCAATGGGGTTTACTACTATTACTGCTGTAACTACTACTACTAGCTTCCACAGTGTTTCAGGCAATGACCTAAGGGTGTTTCATGCATTTTATGTTTTAACTTTCATAACAACTCTATAAAGTAAGTACAGTTATTATCCCTATTGCGGTAAGCGATATCTCTCTCTTGTTTATTGCTGTTATCTCACATGCTTAGAACATTGTATGACACGTAGTAGAAGCTCAATACACATTAGTGGAATAAACAAATAATATTTTTCACTGATGAGAAAACTGATGCTTATTGCTAATCAACCAAATCTAGACTCCTTTGAAGTAGAACCCAAGCTCTTTAAACATTGGCTATATAGTTTCTTCTCAAGAAACTCTAAACCTAGCCCTAACTTTCTATGCCTAATCCTAAATTTTGCTCTTATCTTCATTGACCTAGTCTTTATCTTAAACTAGGCATAAAGTCTCTCGAAAGTATTGATTTAAGTAGGAAAATTTTTACTCTTTATAGCCGTAATCATCTTTGATGGATGACAACTCCATCTATATCAAAAGTGTCTCTGATCTGTTGAGGATAAGATCCTTGCTGGATTAGATTAGGTGTGGAAAATCTTAGAGCTGAATTTAGGAGAGTAGTTCTATTTGCCTAAAGCTATCCTAAAGGAAGTCTGGATTTCTAAAACTAGAAGATTGTCTGGATTTTGAGATGTAAGACACAGTGAAAAAAGTCTGGGAGGTGGAGTGGAGGACCAGAAGACTCAGAACCCGGGGTATTTAGTACTTAGTTGGAAGTTGATTTCTTTTTTGCAATTAGAGCCTTCATTAATTCCCGCAGACATTTTGTAGTGCCTGCTACATGTGCAAAAAACTTCTCAAATGGATTTTGTGGTGAACTGAGGAAGGAGATGAGAATTATATTTGAGTATTTACAGTAAAAGCTGCAAAAACTGTAAACTGTGTAAGGCAGAAACCTGTCAGAGAAGGAAAACTCAAATATTTTCCACGAAAACAAGTGATAGAAAAGTAGTAAGATTGTACCCTGTCAAAGATGGAAAGCTTGGGAGACCTGGAAAAACAAGGCAGTTCTGTCGAGTTCCAGCTCTCACAGGTTTTACTTCATATGCAATGAAGAAATAATCCATGGCCCAAAATAATTCAATAGAAGCAGAAACTTGGAAGCAGGGAAAAATATTTAAGAAAAGCCCAGAAATCTCCGACTAGGGAATGGGGAATGGGGAAGGTCTTGACCTTCATAGGGTATGTAAAGTTGGTTTGAATCAATCTTATCTAGGTATCCAGGGACAGGGAGATCTAAGCTGACATCTGGCTTACATTGTGGTGACATTCACAATCCTTTCTTTTCTGTTTGTTGATGATCAAATTCTGTCTCTCTTCTTTTTTTTTAACCAATCTATGCACATTTTATTTCCTTTATTTGTCTTATTGTACAAGCCAGGACTTGCAGTACAATGCTGAATAAAAGGAGTGATAGAGGACATCCTTACCTTGTACCCAGTCTTATGGAGAAAGCATCCAATTTCTCACCATTAAGTATGATGTTAGCTGTAGGATTTTTTTTGTTGTTGTTGTTAAACTAGGGAATTTCCTCTCTCTTCCTAGATGGCTGAAAGGTTTTATCATAAAGGTGTGTTGGATTATACGAAATGTTTTTTCTGCATCGATCATGCCATTATATAAATCTTCTCTTGATGTGGTAGAGAAACTCAAATATTGAACCAGTCTTGCGTACTTGGAATAAATCCCAATTTGGTCTGGTGTATTACTCTTTCCATACACTGTTAGTTTTGATATGCTAAAATTTTGCTGAGGATTTTTGAGTTCATGAGATATATTGGCCTACGGTTCTCTTGTCTTGTAAAGTCTATCTGCTTTTGTTATTAGTATAATGCTAGCCTCATAGAATGAGTTAGGAAACATTGCCTCTCCTTATATTTTCTGGAACAGATGGTGGAGAATTGGTATGATTTCTTCTTTAAATGGTCCAATTCACCAGTGAAATCATCTGGGCCTATTCCTTTATTTAGGAGGATGTTATTGTTGATTCGATTTTTTTTTTTAACTAAAATATTTTATTGTGTTTTCAGTGAAAGTTTGGAAGCCCTGAAGGTGCAGTGGTTAAGAGTTCAGCTGCTAACCAAAAGTCAGCAGTTCAAATCTACCAGCTGCTCCTTGGAAACACTATAGGGCAGTTTTACTCTGTCCTATAGTTTTACTTTGTATTGGAATCAACTCCACAGCAATGGGTTTGGTTTTGGGTTTGTCAGTGGAAGTTTACACTGCAGATGAGGTTTCCACTTAATTCCTAACACAATTTGTTCATTGACATTGGTTACATTTTTCAGAGTGTGTCAACTTTCTCATTATTTCCCTTCTGGTTGTTCCATTTACAGTAATCTGGTGTCCCTCGCCCTTGCCTTGTTATATTTGCTTTTGAGTAAATGTTGATTGTTTGGTCTCATATACACTATTTTTTAAAGGAGCACAGCACTCATGGATGATATCCTTTCTTTTTTTTATGAACCAATCTGTTATTTAGCTAAAAGATGACCTCATGGGATAGTTTGGGTTCAAGGTTTAAAGAGCATCTTAGGGTGATAGTCTCAGGGAGCCCTCCTATCTCAATCAGTCCATAAGGCTGGACTTTTTAAGATTTTGAGTTCTTTTGCACATTTTGCTCCCATTCTATCAGGATCCATCTATTGTGTGCCTTATTAGAATGGTTAGTCGTGGTAGCTGGGAAGTCGGTGGTCAGATTCTTGAATTTCACTTTCTGATTCCTTGTCTGAGTCCATGACCTCTTATCTTGTTTTCTCTTCACTGAGGTTCTGACTATTTTTTTGCCTTTTCCCCAGACTTCTGATATATTGCTATACTCTAATATATAGAATGATCTGATTCTTTAGTCCTTAGCTAAGTACTTAAATGTGCTACCTCCTTATTACTTAATTAAATTAATTGATTAGTATGTGAATGTATTGAAAGCTTACTGTGTGCCAGGAAAAGTGTAGAAAGCCTTGATTTGAGGAATCGCAGACTGTGCACACGGGAACAGAAAAAGCACAATACAATTGGGCAGACTATTATAAACAGATGAGCAAAAATAGAGCCCAACAACTTGCTGGGGATAGTTGGGAAAGCCTTCGCCAAAGCAGTGTCACTCATGATGTGTCTTAAAATAACGGTGAATGGAATGGCATCTAGCAAAGCAGAAGGAGAAGGGCATTCTAGATAGAGGCAAAGACACAGAAGAAGGGGAGCAAGTTATATTAGGGGAACAGTAATAAGCTCAGTGTGGCTGAAATCTCAGATGATTGAGGTGGAAAGTTAGAAGATACATCTGGGTAAATAAATTAGAATAATTATGACGAGCCTTAAAATACTCTATGGGCTATATGCATTAGACAAAGAGGAGCCAACGCATATTTTAACTATGGTTTTGTTTCTTAGGGAGAAAAATTGAATGGCAGTGGGAAGGGTTGAATGGAGCGCATGGATCATTGGTGTCAGGGTGGTAAGTTAGGAATCTATAGTTCATCAGCAGACTGGGTGTGACAGCCACTCCAATCCCTATTAACTGAATCCTGATTTCGCTAGGGGCTGTAAAGTGCCCAGCTAATACTTGCCTAGCCAGACTGCCATGGACACAATTTTGGCCACTGATATATAAGTGAAAACCACTAATTAAGGATTTTGAAAGCATTGCTTAAAAGGGACACTTGACTAGCATGTTCCTTCAGGCTCTTGTTCCTTGACTCTTTGCCCTTAAACTTCTTCCTGCCTGAAATATGATTGGATGTGGCTACCATTTTGCAACTGTGAAGAAGAAAGCCATCCAGCAAGGATGGGGAGGGGGGGCAGAAAGGTGAAAGGACTATGGGTCTTTGATAATCCTTGACTGTTCACAGATTCTAACTTTCTCACCTACAGTATTCATGAGGAAAACAAACCCTATTTTGTTTAAGTCATTCTTGGTAGAATTTTCTGTTGGTTGGGTTTGAATGCTTTCCTAACTGATACTCTGAGTAATAGAGGCTGAAGCCTTGAAATAAAGAAGTAATAATGGGGATAGGGCAGTTGAGAGGAAGAATTCAAATCAAGAGTCATCCCCAAGTAGTATTGACAGATGATCCATTTCATGGGGTGAAGTGGGTTTGCACAACAGGGTGCTGGACTAGGAGATTAGGCAAGGCACCATTCGTCATATAGGAGAAATATCATATTGCCCCCACAGGGTGACATACGCCCTTAACAATTTCCAGGCCCATTTATTTTTCTAGTTTCTCAAATGGTTGCTGGTCCTGGCATATAGCCAGACCCAGAGCTTTGTCAAGAAAATGCCTGACCCTGTTCACAGGTACTTTCGTGGTTCAAATCCATGCTAAAGAAATATGACTCTTTGTCTGCAAGAAAATTTAAGTCAGGCTAATTTTTCACAAAAAGAATATTGAACCTGCCACTTCACAACTTGATGTCTAAAGTAAATGGATTTTTCTACTATCAATAATACATAATACTTACACGTTGGACATTTACCAGGGAGCTAAAATGTAATTGATTGCTATTCAGCATCTGCCAAAAATGTGGTTGAGGCAATAGGTATTTAAGACAAGGCATCTATGCAACACATTAACCGCCCATTCTTCAAGGAACTCTAGAAGTTCTCTCCTGTTCTCACATTAAATAATCAGAATTAAAATTTGCTAGGAATACATTAGCTTAGTTCCAAAAGGGAAATTTATTTTATTTCATTAGCTTTTATTAAGCATTGATAAGGATTAACAAACACAATAATACCCATGATTTATTGAGCTCCGTGCTAAGCATTTGACACATCCATTTTACACAACATCTTAGAGTTGATACTATTATTTTCTGCTACTTAAATGAGGAGTCCCAGGGTGGCACAAATGGCTAAACGCTGGGCTACGAACTGAAAAGATGGAAGTGGGAACCCACCCAGGTGTGCTATAGAGGAACAGCCTGGCGATCTGCTTCCAAAAGGTCACAGCCGTGAAAACCACGTAGGATGCAGTTCTACTCTGAAACATATGGGGTTGCCGTGAGTCAAAATCAACTGATTTGGTTTGGATTTATCACCATATGAAAACTGAGGTTCATAAGTTAAATGACTTCCCCAAGGCCAGATGTTGTTGATGTTGTTAGGTGCCGTCGAGCCGGTTCTGACTCCTAGTGACACTATGCACAACAGAATGAAACACTGCCTGGTCCTGCGCCATCCTTACAATGGTTGTTATGCTTGAGCCCATTGTTGCAGCCACTGTGTCAATCCATCTCTTTGACGGTCTTCCTCTTTTCCACTGACCCTCTGTCTACTTTACCAAGCATGATGTCCTTCTCCAGAGACTGATCCCTCCTGACAACATGTCCAAAGTATGTAAGAGGCAGTCTCGCCACCCTTGCTTCTAAGGAGCATTCTGGTTGTACTTCTTCCAAGACAGATTTGTTCGTTCTTTTGGCAGGCCGTGGTATATTCACTATTCTTTGCTGACTCCTCAATTCAAAGGTGTCAATTCTTCTTCTGCCTTCCTTATTCATTGTCCAGCTTTCACATGCATATGATGCGATTGAAAATACCATGGCTTGGGTCAGGTGCACCTTAGTCTTCAGGGTGACATCTTTGCTTTTCAACACTTTAAATGGTTTGTTGCAGCAGGTTTGCCCAGTGCAATGTGTGTTTTGATTCTTGACTGCTGCTTCCAAGGGTGTTGATTGCGGATCCAAGTAAAATGAAATCCTCGACAACTTCAATCTTTTCTCCGTTTATGGTGATGTTGTTTATTGGTCCAGTTGCGAGGATTTTTGTATTCTTTATGGACCGATAACCAGTAATTATTGGAGGTAGTATTCAAATCTGGTCAGAGATGAAGTTTCTGTTTTTTTCCACCATACTCCACTGTGGCAGGCAGAATCATGTCCACCAGTGATTGCCACATTCTTATCCCCAGCACTTGTGAATATGTTTCCTTGAGATGGGGAAACTATCCTGAAGGGCACAACCTAATCACACGAGTCCTTCAAAAAAGATAACATTTGTTGCCTGTGGAGAGAGGAACTGTGAATATGGGAGAATGGTCAGAGAAATATAATATTGCTGGCTGTGATGATGGAGTAAGGGGCCTTGAGCCAATGAATGCAGGCAGTCTCTAGAAAATGGAAAAAGCCAAGAAACGAATTTTCCGCTAGAGCTTCCAGGAATAAACATAGCCCTGCCAAAATGTTGATTTTAGCCCAGATAATAAAGATAATGGTGGCGTAGTGGTTAAGTGCTAAAGCTGCTAACCAAGAGGCTGGCAGTTCGAATTCACCAGGTGCTCCTTGGAAACTCTATGGGGCAGTTCTGCTCTGTCCTATAGGGTCGCTACGAGTCGGAATCGACTCGACAGCCGTGGGTAATAAAGATAATAATGTGTGTTGTTTTAAGCCACTAAAATTGTGATCATTTGTTATGGCAGTGATAGAAAACAAATACATATGCCAAGTCTCCAACACGTTTTCCAAACTTCTCCTTATGTTTAGTTCTGGGAAAAGTTTGCATTCACTCGGAACTTGGCATTAAGTTATTCAAAGTAAAATGATGTTTCCTGATGTTTCCTTTTTGCCGTGGCAGACCATAAGGCCAGAGTCAAGATTAGGGTTTAATTGTAGTTACAGTGTAAGTAAAAATACCTGTCTCCATTTTCTATGTGCTTTCTGATCTCTCTTGTATCATTACTTGCATCCTCCTGTGTATATTCACACATGTGTTTTTACATAAAGATGTGGGGGGTGGGGAACGCAAAGAGGTGATTTTTATACTGAGGTGTCCCAATAGTGTCAAGAATCATATTTGACTGATGGATTTTAAAACTTAAAAAAAAAAATCAATTCTAAAGCCTTGCCTAACTTTGTAAATGCTTAATCTGAGAAGAGGTTTTATGCAAGGTATTTCTCCTATGCACCTATCAGGTCGATTTTTTTTTGGTAACATGCAAATTTCACTTCAGAAATGCAATGGGAAATCTCACTCGGAGAGGTTTCTATGCAATTACATCTAGACGGTGGGATGACACTGCTCTCGATTTGAGCTGGGAGTCTGATAAAAATATAAGAAGGTGGTACTCATTTCACGTGAAGATTTCTAACACAAATGCCATTGAGTTTGCACCTGGCGGGCAGTACAGAAATAGGCTGATCACATTGTCGGAAGGAGTCACATCGTTAATCAGAACTCTGCTCTTCACAGGACTGAAAGTGAGTTAGAAGTCATGATTTCAGAAACAGAAAATAGCTTTCCGCCACCCCCATCGCAACAGTGGGGTTACTAAGCAACAGAATTCTTCTATTTAGCAAAGCCCTAATGATGCTGGAAGGAGCTCTGGTGGCCCAGTGGTTAAGTGCTTGACTGCTCACTGAAAGGTTGGCTGTTTGAAGCCACCAGCCTCTCTGCAGGAGAAAGATGCGGTAGACTGCTTCCATAAAGATTACAGCCTTGGAAACTATGGGGCAGTTCTACTCTGTCCTGTAGGGTCACTATGACGACAATGGGTTAATGATGCTGGCAGCCCCATCCTGGAAAAATGCTCTAATACAACTTCATTATCCCACCACTATAGCTGCTCTGCATATGCAATGCCTGATTAGGGATAACGAGAAGTAGAGAGACTGCTGTGTGGTGCACCTGCACCTGAAAGACCGATACAAAGAAAGCATTGATTCGGATGAATTTAATGACGGTCATTTAAAGTGTTTATCTACTAACAGCGTTCATTTGAAGTGACAAAAGATGCAGTACAGCCCACTGTTAAATGTGTCCTAGGCTTGTAAAGCCTAAATGATTCTGCCATGCCAGGTCACCTAGACACGAAAACCGTGACATCGGCCCTTACCAACTCTGTCGACACCTGTCTATGGTCTTCCTCTAAGGAGCCCTCTAAGAAAAACTGAGGATCGCAACCACCTGATGGTTTTCCATAGGTCTTTTGGAACTTGAAAAAACTTCCTTTCTGCATTAAGGCCTCTGTTATTTCTGCAGAAATTCTCATTTTTAATACCTTAAAAAGTTGGTTTCCTGTTTCTTGGTTTTCATGCTGAGAAGCTCCTTCAAAGGATTACTAATATCTTTGTAGATATATATATTTTTTCTTTTTTCTCCTTTTCTCTTTACCCTTGCCCTGTCTTCCAAGTAGGAGATTTTCAAGGGTTATCATTGTGGAGCAGATGTTACAGAAAGATGTTACGAAAATAAAATCCATCACTATCTTGGGATAGAATCTTTTTAGATAGTACTGACTAGTAAGTGACATTCATGCCATAGCATTTTAAATTCACAGAACAATTTAGAAGTATCTTCCCATTTTTTTTTTTAATTCACTAACTAACCAGTTGCTACTGCGTTGACTTCGACTCATGGTGACCCCAGGTGTGTCAGGGTAGAACTGTGCTCCATAAGGTTTTCAGTGGCTTTTTCAGAAGTTGATTGCCAGGCCTTTCATCCCAGGTACCTCTGGGCAGGCTCAAGCCTCTGACATTTTGGTCTGCAGCCAAGCACTTTAATGATTTACACAATCCAGGGACTCTCTGTTACCAAATGCACTTACAGAGAGCCTGTACGTAGAAAGGGAAGGAAGGAAAAATAATATTTCTTTCTGCCACTTCTATGGTGGCAGAAACACTTGCAGTGTTTACAGCATAAGGTGCTGGGTGATTCTATTAGAAAGAAGCATCGGCTTGGGAAGTAGAGCGCCAAACAGGCTTCCTAACAGGCTGATTCCTAAATAGAAGAAAAGCTCCCAAATAAAGAAAGTTAAAGAATAAAAAAACATATAGTTCCTTTGGAGAAGGGGGAGGGAGAGAAAAAGTGAAAGTAGGATCGTAACTGAGACTGGCTAGCTGTGAGAGCTAAAATCCTTTTCTAGTTCTTTGCCAACAAAGATGGGAGCATTGATGCGGACCATTCAAATCCTACATGGTTTTCTACACTCACAATCAATTTGGTGAAAAATTTAATGCCAGTCATTTTTATTTGATAACAATTTGGCAGAAGCTTTCACTTTTCAAGCTTTTTCTGGTGTCCTAGAGAAAAGACCTCATTGACAAATTCCGTTTATGTATAATAATCATAGATTACGTAAAACGTACCTTGAATCTGTGGATTTGCCAAGCTGCCCTCATCAGGCCACTCACTCCTCTCCGGAGTCTAGTGTGCTACTACAACTTCCCACCTGCAGAAAACCAGTGCCATCAAGCCGACTCCCACTCGTAGTAACCCCACGTGTGTGCTCCACAGACTTTTCAGTGGCTGATTTTTATGAAGTCTTTTTTTAGATTACTAGGCTGTCTTCTTAGGTGCTTCTGTGTGGACTCAAACCTCTATCCTTTAGGTTAGCAACGGAGCACTTAACTGTTTGCACCACCCAAGGATTCCCCAAGTGCATTACCAAAACCAAATCCGTTGCTATCGAGTCAATTCTGACTCATACTGACCCTATAGGACAGAGTAGAAGTGTCCCATAGGGTTTCCATGGCTGTAGGTCTTTATGGAAGCACACTGCCATGTCTTTCTCCTGCAGAGCAGCTGGAGGATTTGAACCACTGACCTTTGGATTAGCAACTGTGCATTTAACCACTGAACCACCAGGGTTTCTTCTCCACCGTCACTGGAAGGTGTGAAATCATAATAACTTTTTTTTTTTTAATTGTGCTTTAGGTGAAAGTCTACAGAGCAATTAGTTACTCACTCAACAATTTGTACACAAATTGTTTTGTGACATTGGTTGCAATCCCCACAATATATCAACACTCTCCCCTTCCCCACCCTGGGTTCCCTGTTTCCATCCATCCATTTTTGCTGTTCCTTCCTGCCTTCTTGTCATTGCTTTTGGGCAGGTGTTGCCCAGTTGGTCTCCGATAAACAATTGAAATAAGAAGCACATTCCTCACATGTGTTAGTGTTTGTATTATACCTGTTGCCATCGAGTCTATTCCGGCTCATAGCAACCCTACAGGACACAGTAGAACTGCCCCATAGAGTTTCTAAGGAATGCCTGGTGGATTCAAACTGCCAACCTCTCGGATGGCAGCAGTAGCTTTTAACTGCCATGCCACCAGCATTTCCGTTTGTTTTATAAACCTGTCTAATATTTGGCCAAAGGGTAAACTTTCGGAGTGCCTTCAGTTCTGAGTTAAAACGGCACCTGAGGCCATAGTCTTGGGGGTTCCTCCAGTCTCTGTCAGACCAGTAAGTCTGTATGTGTGGGTATGTGTGTGGCTTTGAATTTTGGTGTACTTTTTTCTCTAGCTCTGTTTGGGACCCTCTATTGTGATCCTGGAAACCCCGGTGGTGTAGTGGTTAAGTGCTATGACTGCTAACCAAGAGGTCGGCAGTTCAAATCTGCCAGGCGCTCCTTAGAAACTCTATGGGGCAGTTCTACTCTGTCCTATAGGGTCGCTATGAGTCGGAACCGACTCGATGCCAGTGGGTTTGGTTTTGGTTTTATTGTGATCCCTGTTGGCTGGTGATAGTAGGTGGGCACCATCTAGTTGTTCTGGGCTCAAGCTGGTGGAGGCTGTGGTACTTGTGGTCCATTAGTCCTTTCAACTAATATTTCCCTTGTGTCTTTGGTTTTCTTCATTATCCTTTTCTCTGGATGGGAAGGGACCAGTAGATATATCTTAGATGGCCACTACTAAGCTTTTAAGATTCCAGATGCTACTCACCAAGGTTGGATATGGAACATTTTCCTTATGAACTATGTTATTCCAATTGACCTAGATGTCCTGTAAGACCATAGCCCCCAGCCCTCAGCTCCAGTAACTCAGTCCCTCAGGGTATTTGGATGTCTATGAAGTTTCTATGACTTTGCCTTGGTCAAGTTGTGCTGACTTCCTCTACATTGTGTTGTGTCTTTCCCTTCACCAAAGTTAATGCTTATCTTCAATCTAGTTAGTGATTCCCCCTCACAACTTTTCCTTCCTTTGTAACCTTCAAAGATCGTTCTTTTTGTTTATAAACCTTTTCTTGAGTTTTTATAATAGTAGTCTCATATAGTATTTGTCCTTTTGTGATTGACTTATTTCACTCACCATAATGCCCTCCAGATTCATCTATGTTGTGAGATATTTTGAGGATTCATCATTTTTTTTGTTATTGTTTTATTGTACATACACCTACTGTGCATGTACCATAGTTTGTTTATCCATACATCAGTTGATGGGCACTTAGGTTGTTTCCACATTTTTGCTATCGTGAATAATGCTGCAACGAACGTGGGCGTGCATATATCATGTGATGGCTCTTATTTCTCCAGGATCTATTCCTAGGAGTGGGATTGCTGAATTGCATAGTATTTCTGTTTCTAGCTTTTTTTTTTTTTAAGGACACACCATATCATTTTCCATAGTGGCTGCATAGTTTTACATTTCCACTAGCAGTGCATAAGTGTTCCAATCTCTCGGCAACCTCTCCAACGTTTGTTCTTTTCTTTCTTTTTTTTTTTTTTTGATTAGTGCCAGTAATGTCGGGGTAAGATGGTATCTCAATGCAGTTTTGATTTGCATTTCTCTAATGGTTAATGATCATGAGCATTTCCTCATGTGTCTGTCAGCTGCCTGGATGTCTTCTTTGGTCAAATATCTGTTCACATCTTTTGCCTCTTTTTAAATTGGATTATTTGTATTTTTGTTGTTGAGGTGTTGCAGTATCTTGCGGATTTTGGAGATTAGAACCTTGTTGGATAGGTCGTAGGCAAAATTTTTTACCATCCTGCAGGTTCTCTTTTTACTATTTTGGTGATGTCTTTTTATGAGCATAAGTATTTAATTTTTAGGAGCTCCCAGTTATCTAGTTTCTCTTCTGATGTTTGTGCATTGTTAGTTATCGTTTGTATCCTATTTATGCTATATATTAGGGCCCCTACTATTGTCCTGGTGGTGCAGTAGTTAAGAGCTATGGCAAGTTATGGCTGCTAACAAAAATGTTGGCAATTTGAATCCACCATCTGGTACTTGGAAACCCTATGGGGCAGTTCTAGTCTGTCCTATAGAGTCACTGAGTCAGAACCCACTCGAAGACAGCAAAGAATGAGGTATTGTTGTCCCTATTTTTTCTTCCATGATCTTTATAGTTTTATGTTTTATATTTAGGTCTTTGATCCATTTTGTATTAGTTTTTGTGTATGGTGTGAGGCATAGGTCCTGCTTCATTTCTTTACAGATGGACATTCAGTTTTACCAGAAGCATTTGTTGAAGAGGCTGTCTTTTCCCCATTTAATGGACTTTGGGTCTTTACCAAAGATCCTTAGACTGTAGGTGGATGGATTTACGTCTATGTTCTCGATTCTGTTCCATTGGTCTATGTGTCTGTCTTTTTTTTTTTTTTTTTAATGGTAGCAATAAGGAGAGGAGAAAAGGAAGTTTTTTTTTTGTTTTTTTTTTTTTAATGTATGCCTGATATTGGGCTGGATGCATTATGTACACTGTTTTAATTAACCACTAGCACACGCTATGAAGGTGTCATTTTCTCCCTTTTACTAAAGGGAACAGGAAGGCTCCAATGAATATTTTAATTGGTTCTTAGGCCACCTAAGCAAATAAAGGGCAGGAAGAGGATTTCTTTTTTTTTTTTTTTTTTACTTTAAAACATTTTTCTTCTGTGCATGCATATTTTGAAAATTCATGCTTGGTTCTGACATCCAAGCAAACAAATAGGCCTGATTCATTTTGGATATGTCTCTTTTCTGTGAAAGCGGAGAGGGCTAATTTGATAACTTTGATAACTGTGCTCAATGATAATTTAAATTTATATATTATTAAGCAATTACCAAAAACTAGATAAGGAGGGTAAGTCCTTTTGATGCGTTTCAAAGGAGAGAATTCTGGCCATTTGCCCATTATGATGTTATTATTTTAATCTTAATATAAATCGGAGAGTGTTTTCACTGAGTTGCTTATTTGGAAACACTTTGCGTATGTGATTGCCTTAATTGTGTAGAAATCTGTCTTTTAAAGAAGATCCTCTCATTCCAAAAGTTTAGATTCTGCAACAGCAATAAAAATATGTTTCTCAAAATCATCAGCTGACTTCTGATAAAATTCTGATTCTGATATATCAGGGTATAAAACACCAAAAATCTTTTGCCGTCGAGACAATTCCGACTAATAGCAACCCTATAGGAGAGAGTATAACTGCCCCATAGAGTTTCCAAGGAGCATTCGAACTGCCGACCTTTTGGTTTGCAGCCCTAGCACTTAACCACTAGCCACCAGGGTTTCTGGTCAGGGTATACATAGCCCAAATCAATCTAAACCCATTGCCCTTGAGTCAATTCTGACTCATAGCGACCCTATTGGGCAGAGTAGAACTGCCCCATAGGGTTTCCCAGCAGTGGCTGGTGACTTTGAACTGCTGGCTCTTTGGTTAGCAACCGAGCTCTTAGCCACTGCCCACCAGGGCTCCGGTATACGTGGAATGTCGACTTGAAGAACCTGTATTGAGTCTTTTGATACACGGCTGTTTTCCTTATTAGAGGTAATAATGTTTCAAAGATTAAGTATTATTTGTTTTTGCATACATTTGTTTCATTTTGAAATTACGGTATGGCAGTCTATAAACTAGTAAATGTATATTTAGCCAAAAAAAAAAAAACCCCAAAAAACAACTTAGGCAATCTCACTTTTTTGTCATGAATCATCATGATAGGGAAGTAGATTCCCTTTAAGTATGTGCACAAGAGAGCTGTAGTTATTCAGTTGCTAACAGGTTATAGTCTTTCTTTCTATGCAAAACAAAACAAACTTAATAGATGTATATAAAACGAGTCATTTTACCACCTAGTTTTTAGTGGATGTAAACATTCTTAATGCTACAGTCAAGCAAAGTTGTTTAAATTTGCAATCTTGAAACTGATTGTATAAATGTAAAAGCTTTAACAACTGAGCAATTGATGGGATTCACTTTGTGAATCAATTGTTGGGGAAAAAAATGATAAGGATGTATACACACACCTAGACACACACACACACACACACACACACACACACAGCCTCTGAGAGGAAACTGTTGTGATTTATCCTTAAGTCTCCCAGGGCTTCTCTGCTTTTAGGTATATCCTCAAGGGTCCATTAAGACTTTTTGGAAAATGTATTAATTTTCCAAGTCACCAGGATACCATTTATTAAATGAATAGTTCTATTCAGGGCTTAGAAACCCTTTACTTTCCAGGGCATCTTACAATTCCAGTTCAATATCTCTGTGTTGTTTCATGTCTGCTATGTAGTGAGGTGGCAGTTGTTGTAGTCATAATTGGGTATACTGTATTTCATTCAATTAGGGTTTCTAAATGCATGCGAGCTGTAAAATAGGCACCCCCCCCCCCACCATAATGGCTCATCGTCTGGTACGGCTCATCTGGCATCTTCACTGACTCTCGACGATACTATTATTCATTTTGACCAATACATGCCTGTAGCTCATGTGAATTGGCTTTAGCACATTGAACACCTGATGTCCATTCTCTAGGAAATGGACTTCGTTCCAATTTAATGAGGATCCAGTTTGAGTCAGGTGTGGTTAATAGAGCTCTCCTCATGGTGCCGTGATTTAAGTGGCAAGCTCTTTCTAGCATGGCAATTTTTATTGATGTAAATCGGAAGTTAGTATTGCTGGACCGTTTTAGGAGTTTGGTTTTAAATCCTAAAGTGTTTTCGGATAAAAATTGATTTGAATACTAAAAATTAAATAACAGACCTTGTAGCTTAGTGATACATACTCACATAATGGGTTGTTAATGTTTAGTGCTAGTAGGATATATTTGTGCTGAGGCCCAGGGAATTAATTCCCCCAAAATTTAATATATGGAGGCATCTACAAAATTTTGCACTTGGTGTCTACTTAAAACCATGATAATTCATTGCACAATAGATATTTATCATGTACTTTTTAATATGCGCAAATACATAGCATATAAAAAATGAGATAAACTCAAAGCATTGATTCCATTCAAGAAATTTATAGAATAATTATGGGATATAACATAAAACAAACTAAATTTTCTTAAATTGCCTTTTCTGCATTGCGACTGACTAAAGCCTATGTACTTGTAATATCCAAAAATCATGGCAAATATTTAAAAAATCATACAAATCCAAGTTTGTTTTAAAGAGAAGTAGCCATGACAAGATTTAACTTCTAATTTGATAAACTTTAGTCTATTTGAAATTTTTGCTCCTCAGTGTAGTTCGAAAAGAAAATTTTAAAAAAGGGAAGTTCGTCTGCGGCAACGGAAAGCCGTATTGCTATGAGCCCAGGGAAGTATTTACCCACTGCCAACCAAACCCATGCCTTTGAGTTGTTTCCAACTCATGGACTCATAGCCACCTATAGGACAGAGTGGAACTGCTGCATAGGGTTTCCAAGTTTGCAGTGGGTGTCACTAGGGGATGCAGAGGGTGCAGACCTCACCGGGTGACACTGTCAGAGGGGGTGACACCTAAGTGAGTGTTTATAAAATTTTTGCACAATGTTTCAGCAGAAATTTATTATTTTTTATAAAAATAACCCTGTATTTTTCATAAGCCCAGCTTACATGTATCAATATACCTAGAGGGCTAAAACTCTATGCTAACGTACTTTTTGAACGTCCTAATGCACTGCGATCAGAGCTGTCAGTTAACACAATTACAATGACGGTTCAGATCACGTGGTTTCCTCTGCACATACCACAAGCAGGGCTATTGTTTTTGTTGCTGCCGGTGTTTTCATAGTTGCTGACTTTGTCAAATTTTCTGGTGTTTTAGCTACAATATTGTTGTAATTAGTATTTGTGAGCCTATATCAATAACTTTTTTGACAATGAAGTAGTAATTAAGGAAAGAGGAGAAAAATCCAAAAAAGCTTCTGCTCAGCTACTAATAATGTAACTAATGTAATTTAGTGTAGAAAGATTTTATGAAGCAATTTTGTTGTTAGCATATAATCTAAGAAATATTGCATTTAAGTAAATTACTACTATATTTATCACCTATTATTCTATGATTAAAATTGATAATAAACATTACTAAGGATTCTGTATGGCCTGGTGCGGGAGGAGGCCATGCAGGGGGTGGCGCCTTGAGTTACCGCACCGGGTGACACCAACCCTAGTGACATCACTGCAAGGCTGTAATCTTTACGGAAGAGACTGCTACATCAGTCTACCGGAAATAGACTGACACACCTTTCTTCCGCAGAGTGGCTGGTGGGTGTGAACAGCCAACCTCTTGCTCAGCAGCCCAGCGCTGAAAAATTCGGGGCTGGGTTATGGGACTGAGCAGAGAAGCCCTGAGGAGCTATTCTGAGCTTTTGGCTTATAACACTACTACTAAAAGAGCCAGTGTTCAGAGATAAGAAACTTACATCAGAATGTAAATCAGTACATTATTTCCTCCAGAGAATGTCTTATTAAAAAAAGTCAGCTGAAGTGCTCTGTGATAAAGTTGATTTACATTCTGGTGCAAACATCTTATTTTGTGAAGGATTTGGTTTTTGGGAACTGGTAGCTGGTCCCTGAACCACACTTCACTAGCACTGGCCTAGAGCAGAGTTTCTCAACCTTGGAACTATTGACATTTTGGTTGGATAATTCTTTGTCGAGGAGGCTGTCCTGTGGATTGTAGGATGATTAGCAGCATCCCCTGGCCTCTACCCACTAGATGCCATCAGCATCTCCCTTAGTTAATTGTAATAATCAAAAATGTCTCCAGAGATTGCCAGATGTCTCCAGGGAAAGAGGGGAGACAAAATAACCCCCGTTTTGAACCGCTGGCCTAGAGCATTTCTTAATTCTCTGTGATCTCTTTTGCGGTACCCTTCCCAGCATCGGGAATGCTAATCTATAGATAAGCTACTAAGTTCTAGGAATGATTTGAGACCATTAGATAGTTCTTCAAATAGAACAAGGGGATGCTGAGTAGTTTAAAACCAGGAAATGTGTACATCAGGGTTGTATCCTTTCACCATACTTATTCAATCTGTATGCTGAACAACGCTGCATCGAGATAGGGGGAAGGCTCATTAACAACCTGCTATATGCAGATGACACAACCTTACTTGCTGAAAGTGAAGAGGGTTTGAAGCACCTACTACTGAAGATCAAAGACCACAGCCTTCTGTATAGGTTACACCTCAACATAAAGAAAACAAAAATCCTCACAACTGGAGCAATAAACGACATCATGAAAAATGAAGAAAAGATTTGATGTTGTCAAGGATTAGATTTATTTGGATCTACAATCAACACTCACGGAAGCAGCAGTCAAGAAATCAAACAACATATTGCATTGGGCAAGTCTGCTGCTAAAAAGACTTCCTTAAATGTTAAAAAACAAAGATGTCACTTTGAGGATTAAGGTGTGTCTGATCCAAGTCATGGTATTCTCGATCACCTCAGATGCATATATGTGAAAGCTTGACAATGAATAAGGATGATCAAAGAAGAATTGATGCCTTTGAATTATGGTGTTGGGTGAAGAATACTGAATATACCATGGACAGCCAAAAGAAAGAACAAATCTGTCTTGGAAGAAGTACAGACAGAATGCTCCTTAGAAGTGAGGATGGTGAGACTTTGCCTCACGTACTTTGAACATATTATCAGGAGGGACAAGTCCCTGAAGAAGGACATCATGCTTGGTAAAGTAGAGGTCAGTGAAAAAGAGAAAGACGCTCAGTAAGATGGATTAACACAGTGGCTGCAACGACGGGCTCAAACACAGCAACCATTGTAAGTGTGGTGCAGGACTGGGCCGTGTTTTGTTCCATTGTGCACAGGGTCGCTGTGGGTCGGAGCTGACTCTACAGCACCCAACACTGACAACCTCAGTTTTCATTAAATGATTGATTTATAAACTAACATAGTGTGCTTGGCTTGGTCAGGGTAATTAACAAAGTCATAGAGCGTTCTTCAAATTATGCTCCAGGTGTATGCAAGGCCTCTCAGCCTGGGAGCAGAGCCTCATCTCTCTCTGAAAATGGGCCTAATAGCCATAAACAGGACCTGTTAGTTAACTTTGCCATTATAAAAAGCAATTAATGAAGCAACCCCAGAATTTAAACGGAATTGTTCATTCAAATTGCCTTTTTATAATGTCATTAATTAGGCACTGAAATTTTAGAAAAATATGTGCTCAACCCCTAGCCTCTGACAACAAAAGGTACATGTTTGCTTTCTTCTGCTTATTTATAAGTAATAGCAGCAATAACAATAACAATGCAGTAATATTACTTCCTGACATTTGGAGGCTACTTTATACTTCTGAAAATGTTTTCACAGACCTTATTTCCGTTTATACTTAGTTCAGTTTCTCTGTCTGCTCTTTTTGCTGGCCTTTCTCATTCCAGTAGAAACATACAGCTGAAGATCACAGAAACATAATAATGTTGGTTTCCAAACACATACACACATGCACAAACCAATGTTGCTTTTCTTAGTACCTTCACAAAGGACAAGGTCTGTAAGAGTTTTTCAGAATTCCGCCTGATAAAAGAGCCAGTCTTGATCATAAAGAGTCTGGAAAAATTCTTGGCTTCAAATAGTAGATCCATAATTGCATATATATTTTAAAAAATAATTAGTTATTCTGTATGAATCTGCAACCAGAGGGCTTAAGGGATTTTACTGACCTGTTATAAATTATTTAATTAAGTTTCCTCCTTTTTGTAATTTAATATTGGTCGGACTTGCAGTTATCAGGGTTTTTTTTTTTGTTAGTTGCTCTTGAGTCAGCTCTGACTCATGGTGACCCCATGTGTGCATGTAGGACTGCTCCACAGGGCTTCCAAGGCTGTGACTTTGAAATCAGATTGCCAGTTCTTTCTTCCAAGGTACCTCTGGATGTGTTCAAACGGCCCACCTCTTGGCTAGTAGTCAAGTGCTTAACCACCTAGGTGTAGCAGTGGTCAGATAAGAAATATTATAGAGAATCAGAAATCCCAATTAAAAAAAAAAAAAAAACAAAACCAACCCATTGCCATGGAGTCAATTCTGACCCATGGAGACCTTATAGGACAGACTGGAACTGCCCCTTACTGTTTCCAAGGAGCTGCTGGCGGATTCCAATTGCAGTCCTTTTGGTTATCAGATGAGCTTTTAACCACTTTGCCACTGGGCTCCATACAAATCCAATAGCACTCCTTAATGTTCAGGTCCTTCAAATTCACAAGTTTTTAAAATTTAAATCACAGATTTTAACATGCTATTGAAACTCTTTATCTTAATATGTTCTAAGATAGTGTAGCCGTTAATACTTGCTCATTGTTACTAACAGGCCTTCCCTGTCTCCTCCCACTTATTTAGTCTGCTTCTTTCCTGAATACTGAGTTTCAAATAAGTAGTTTTAAAAGGCCTTGTATTGATTGAAAGGGCTGTCTGTAATCCACTGAACTATAACCATATTAATTTGATCTAAGTTGTTCCATTGGCTGGGCAGCTTTCAGAAAGAGTTGGTTCTGTCCTGATCTGAGTTTCCAATTAGTTATCCTCTCTACTTCTTTCATCCCATTTTCCATTTGAACACCTTTTCCTTTATTTCTTCTCTGGTAAATTAAAACAGTTATTAGATTAGAAACAATTGGTTGAAAAGAAATTCAGAATACAGCAATTCAGACCAGCAGAAAATATTGATGAATACCCGAGTCAGCAAGTATTTCAGCCACTTTGTACTCGTGGAGCTCCATGCTGCTTGACATTTGTTTGAGGTCATTTTCCTTGACAAGTTGTTTTTGTTGTTGTCATTGAGTCAGCTCTGACTCATGGTGACCCCATGGACAACAGAATGAAATGTTACCTGGTCCTATGCCATCTTCAGTATTGTTGGTATGCATGAGTCCATTTTTGTGGCCACTGTGTATTTTAAATGTCTTCCAACCTAGGGGGCTTATCTTCCAGCAGTATATTGGACAATATTCTGTGACATACAGGGCTATCTTTGGCTAATTTTTGGAAATAGACCACCAGGTATCTCTTTCTCATTTGTCTTAAACTGGAAGCTTTGCTTTAATCTATCCACCATGAGTGACCCTGCTGGTATTTAAACACCGTTGGTATAGCTTCCAGCATCATAACAACAAGCAGGCTACCAGAGTATAACAAGCTGGCAGAGGATGTTGCTTCTTTAACATAGTGGAGTCGAAGTTTGTTCTAGAACCCTCACCCTACCATGTGGCAGGGAGAAGACTTCATGCTGTAAGGTGGGTCAGGCATCTTAATGACGCTACCAGTTCCCTTCATGGGAGTGCCTCAGGGCTTGCCATGCTACTCCCTTGAGACACAGAAAAGGGATAGCACCCTGTATGAGCACTGGAGGGGCTGCAGACTCAGAAAAGAGGTATACCCAATGCAGCATGAGCCCACACACACTTTACGAAACACCCCTCCCTTCCAACATCCCTCCATTTTATGTTTGTTCAAAAACAAATGTCAGTGCACCGCGTAGTAAAACTTAACACAGAATGGTACTAACGTTTAGTGGGCTGTTGCTCAACTGCTTGTGTAATTAACTCCCTGGTTCTTCTTTAATGAGTGTATTATAATGGTCGATATGAAAAATGCCAGATCTTTCTGGAAAGATACAATATATATTTTATTTGTTTTTAATGCAATTTTGGATTTCTATGCAATTTCTATTTCATGTTGAAATGCAATTTTGGATTTCTAAGCCCACATTTTTTGTACGTCGATTGAAACGATACACATTGACCTATATCAGCATTTATATCCAAGTGACACTATTTTACAAAGGAAGGAAGGGGGAAAGGGACTAAGATATATTCAGAGACTACTATGAAGAAGGCAGTGCTCAAATGCATTTTATTTATTATTTTGCTCAAAGGTGCCGGCAGAGTGCAATGGGTAGAGTTCCCAATGCCAGATCATGGGAGATCTCCCTCTGAAGTTATGTGGAGCTTGCCTGTGTGGCCAAGTGTGGCTGCTTGCATTAAACCTTTCTCTACCTTGTCAGGTCAATATTATGATCATTATGATCCTTGTTTTGAAGACGAGGCTAAGAGCAGTGAAGTAACTTGCTCTAGAGGCAATAGTTAAGTAATAGAACCTGAATTAACAAACACGTGTGTATGCGTGCGTGCGTGCGTGTGTGTGTGTGTGTGTTTGGCATCAAAGTCCCTGGTCTATCCCCTACCATGCTGTCTTCCTTTATTCCTTCAATCAGATAAAAGGTGGTTACCAACCAAAAAACCAAACGCAGTGCCATCGAGTTGATTCTGACTCACAGTGACCCTATAGGACAGGGTAGAACTGCCCCATAGGGTTTCCAAGGAGTGCCTGGCAGATTCGAACTGCCGACCCCTTGGTTAGCAGCCTTAGCACTTAACCACTACGCCACCAGGGTTTCCAAAGGTGGTTAGCAGCTCTAAAATGTCTGACCTTGAACTAGACACCGAGGGATACATGTGGTAGCTCTTAACCTAAGGAATTTAAGAGTCTCAGTAAAGAGATCAAATTTACACACAGGGTAGTTGTGTGACAAAAGATGGCTTTTAATTTTAACCAGTTGGTCTCAGATGTGTCGTCAAGAAATTATGGAGCATTTAGAAATACCTCGTCATGCACGTAGAGCTTGACGAGGTATTTCTAAATGCTCCATAAGGGATAGCCAACCAGAACTTTCTTTCCATGTGGAGATGAAGAGATAGTTGAAGCATGGGAGCTTGATCTAAATAAAAGAGCTGGGAGAAACCGGGAAGATAGAAGGAGATGGGAAGAGAGGAGGGGTGATTTTAATAAAACGTGGTCTTTGTCCCTCAGTCTGTCTTCCAGAACAGCTCCAGACACTCATACTTGAGTCTAACGAGAAACAGAGTGACAGCTTAAAAAGCTGACACTCTCACATCAGTTTACGTGAGAGGTGATGACAGGTTTAACTAAAACAACAGTGGGGGTGGAGGTTAGGGATGAATTTAGGATGCGTTTAGGAGGACGACATACAAGCCTTGGTGACTGATTAGAGAGAAGAATGGGCCTAGGCAGACTCCTAGTTTCT
This sequence comes from Loxodonta africana, assembly GCF_030014295.1. Taxonomy (NCBI): domain Eukaryota; kingdom Metazoa; phylum Chordata; class Mammalia; order Proboscidea; family Elephantidae; genus Loxodonta; species Loxodonta africana. The sequence continues at coordinate 14,654,034 of NC_087362.1, forward strand.
TGGCTTGAGATAGCTTTATGATTTGGTGAGCATATTTTCACATTATTTTCTATAAAGAAGAGATAACAATATTAAACTTCTTATAGATTTACCTTGGGGGAAAAAGCTGGTACTGTAATGCACATATATCTAAACACTTGAGAAATTTTCAAACATAAATTTTACTAAATAGACAGGGAAACATTGCATATGTCCCAAGACACAGGTGTATTTCATTTTGTAATGATCCCAAGATCCCAGTTAAGCAGATATTTTCTAGTCATTTCATAGATAGAGAAATTGAGCAAGAGGTGAGATTACCTGTTCAAGGTCATGATGCCAGCAAGTGACAGAACTGAGTTTGGGACTCAGATATGTTTTAGCTTCAAACTCTGTGTTCTCAGCATCCTACCTCAGGAGATTCTCTTTTGACATTTTGCTGTTTAGCACTTTTTTTTTTTTAACAAATAACTATAATAGGTGACATTTATGCAATGCTTACAATGTTCCTATAACTGTTTTAAACACACACACACACACACGTATATATACACTCCCATGTGTCTGTCAATTTGTTGTACTATGGTGGCTTGTGTGTTGCCGTGATGCTGGAAGCTATGCCACTGGTATTTCAAATACCAGCTACTATGGTGGCTTGAGTGTTATTGTGAGGCTGTCACCAGGATTTCAAATACCAACAAAGTCAACCCTGGTAGACAGGTTTCAGCAGAGCTTCTAGACTAAGACAGACTAGGAAGAAGGACCTAGCAGTCTACTTCTGAAAAAAATTAACAAGTGAAAACTTTATGAATAGCAGTGGAATATTATCAAATACAGTGCTGGAAGATGAGCCTCTCAGGTTGGAAGGCACTCAAAATGTGATTGGGAAAAAGCTGCCTCCTCAAAGGAGAGTTGACTTTAATGTTGGGAATGGAGTCAAGCTTTTGGAATCTTCATTTGCTGATGTGGCGTGGCTCAAAATGAAAAGAAACAGCTACAAACATCCATTAATAATTGGAATGTGGAATGTACAAAGTATGAATCTAGGAAAATTGGGAATCATCAAAAATGAGATGGAACACATAAATATCGATATTCTAGGCATTAGTGAGCTGAAATGGATGGGTATTAGCCATTTTGAATCAGAAACTCATATAGCCTACTATGCTGGGAATGACAAATTGAAGAAGAATGGTGTTGCATTCATCATCAAAAAGAACATTTTAAGATCTATCCTCAAATACAGTGCTGTCAGTGAAAAGATAATATCTATACACCTAATATGACTATTACTCAAATTTACACACCAAACATTAAGGGCAAAGATGAAAAAAATGAAGATTTTTACCAACTTCTGCAGCCTGAAATTGATAAAGTGTACAATCAAGATGCATTGGTAATTGGTAATTACTGGTGGTTGGAATGCAAAAGTTGGAAACGAAGAAGGATCTGTAGTCAGAAAATACAGTCTTGGTGACAGAAATGATTGCAGAGATCACATGACAGAATTTTGCAAGATCAATGACTTCTTCATTGCTGATGCCTTTTTTTCAACAACATAAATGGAGATTATACACATAGACCTCACTGGATGGAATACACAGGAGTCAAATTGACCAATCTGTGGAAAGAGATTATGGAAAAGCTCAATATCATCAGAACAAGATTAGGGACTGACTGCAGAATACACCATCTATTGCTCATATGCAAGTTCAAGTTGAAGCTGAAGAAAATTATAACAAGTCCTCAAGAGCCAAAGTATGACCTTGAGTATATCCCACCTGAATTTAGGGACCATGTCAAGAATAGATTTGACATACTGAACACTAATGACTGAAGACCAGATGAGCTGTGGAATGACATCAAAGACATCATACATGAGGAAAGCAAGAGGTCACTGAAAAGACAGGAAAGAAAAAAAGACCAAAATAGATGTCAGAAGAGACTCTGAAACTTGCTCTTAAACAAGAGTAGCTAAAGCAAAAGGAAGAAATGATGAAGTAAGAGAGCTGAACACAAGATTTCAAAAGAATGCTCAAGAAGGCAAAGTAAGGTGTTATGATGAAATGTGAAAAGACCTGGAGATAGAAAAAAAAGGGAAGAACACTTTCAGCATTTCTGAAGCTGAAAGAATGGAAGAAAAAAATTCAAGCCTCAAGTTGCTATATTGAAGGATTCTATGGGGAAAATATTAAATAATGCAGAAACTATCAAAATAAGATGGAAGGAATACACAGAGTCACTGTACCAGAAAGAACTGGTGACGTTCAACCATTTCTTGTGGTAGCATATGATCAGGAATCGATGGTACTAAAGGAAGAAGTTTAAGCTGCGCTGAAGGTATTGGCAAAAAACAAGGTTCTAGAAATTGATGCAATACCAACTGAGATGTTTGATCAAACGGATGCAGCGCTGGAAGTGCTCACTTGTCTCTGCCAAGAAATTAGGAAGACAGCAACCTGACCAATCTGAAAAACATCCATATTTGTGCCTATTCCAAAGAAAGGTAATCCAACAGAAGGTGGAAATTATTGAAAAATATTATCATTAATATCAAACACAAATAAAATTTTGCTGAAGATCATTTAAAAGCAGTTGCAGCAGTATATCTACCGGGAACTGCCAGAAACTCAAACGAGTAAAGAAGAGGACATGGAAACAAGGATATCATTGCTGATGTCAGATAGATCATGGTTGAAAGCAGAGAATACCAGAAAGATGTTTACCTGTATTTTATTGGCTATGCAAAGGTGTTCGACTGTGTGGATCAAAAAAAATTACGGATAACATTGTGAATAACGGGAATTCCAGAACACTTAACTGTGCTTATGAGGAAACTGTACATAGACCAAGAGGCAGTCGTTCAAATAGAACAAGGAGATACTGAGTGGTTTGAAATCAGGAAAGGTGTGTGTCAGGGTTGTATCCTCTCACCTTACTTATTCAATCAGTATGCTGAGCAAATAATCAGAGAAGCTGGATTATATGAAGAAGAAAGTGGCATCAGGTTTAGAGGAAGGCTTATTAACAACCTTCAATATGCAGATGACACAACTTTGCTTGCTGAATATGAATAGGACTTGAAGCACTTATAGATGAAGATCAAAAACTACAGCCTTCCGTATGGATTACACCTCAACATAAGGAAAACAAAAATCCTTACAACTGGACCAATAAGCAAGATCATGATAAACAGAGAAAACATGGAAGTTGTCAAGGATTTCATTTTACTTGGATTCACAACGGATGCCCATGGAAGCAGCAGTAAAGAAATCAAAGGATGCATGTATTGGGCAAATCTGCTGCAAAAGACCTCTTTAAAGTGTTAAAAAAGCAAAGATGTCACTTTAAGGGCTGAGGTGTGCCTGACCCAAGCCATGGGGTTTTCAATCTCTTCATATGCATATTAAAGCTGGACAATGAATAAGGATGATCAAAGAAGAATTAATGGCTTTGAATTATGGTGTTGGCAAAGAATACCGAATATACCATGAACTGCGAGAAGAATGAACAAATCTGTCTTGGAAGCACTACAGCCAGGATGCTCCTTAGAAGCAAAGTTGGCAAGACATCATCTCATGTACTTTGTACATGTTATCAGGAGGAACCAGTCCCTGGAGAAAGACATCATGCTTGGTAAAGTAGAAGGCCAGAGAAAAGAGGAAGACCTTCAATGAGATGGATTGACACAATGGCTGAAATAAGGCACTCAAGCATAACAAAGACTGTGAGGATGGTGCAGGACCAGGCAGTGCTTGGTTCTGTTGTTGCTATGAGTTGGAATTGACTTGGCAGCACCTAACAACTAACGACAACAACAATACACACACACATATTCATTTAATCCTTACCCATCCAATCCTATGTAACAGATGGAACAGATTCAGAAGGTATATGAGTTAAATGTCACATACTAATTTGTTTTATTTTTTACATCTAAGTAGTTCTTTTTCGATGACTAAAGTGTGTCTGACCACAGCCATAGTTTTTTTTTTTTTTTTAAATTGTCGCATATGCATGCCATACCTGGACAACTAAAAAGGAAGAAAGAGAAGAATTGTTCTTTGAACACATCATCAGGAAAGACCAGTTGCAAGAAAAGGACATTGAGTTTGGTAGAGGGTCAGTGAAAATGAGGGAAACCCTCACTGAAATGCGTTGATACAGTAGACACAGCAATGGATTCAAATATACCAAGGATCGTGAATATAACACGGGCCTGGACAATGTTCTGTTCTGTTATACGTAAGCTCACCACGAGTCAGAACCAACTTGAAGACAAGTAAGAAAAAGCGTAATAACAGTTCATTTTTTATGAAAGAAAGAAGGAAGGAGGAAAGAAGCTAACATATTTCAGAGACCACTAGAAGCTCCACTCTTTCCACTAGGCTTTTTGTTTTTAATAAGAAAATTAGTTTTCCAGATATGTAGTTGGAAAGAATAGTAAATCAATTATCTGGCATTAATTACCCATATCTACTTAGCTTTTTAAAACAAGTTATCATCTGCTCATAAATTCTCTAATTATTTTCTTAGAGTTTTACTTAAAACATGCTTTTCTTACTGTTCAAATAATACATGTTCAGCCACTGTTAAGATTTTGGTTTAGCACCTAATTACCCACCCACACACTCACCCCACACACCTACACAGACATCCACATGGCTATTCAATACTCAACCTCTCAGGCTTCCTCTTACTTGACAGGGTTGCTCACTCTATCCTCTTGAAATGCGCTCTTCCCTGCCTTTCAGGACATCACATGTTCTGGTTTCCCTTCTATTCACTTGCTGCTCCTGTTCATAGTCCTTTGCTTCTTCCTCATCTCCCTGATCTCCAAACATGGAGTGCCCAAGGGTTAAGTGGTAGACCTCCTGTCTTAAACTGCACTCATTATTCAGTAGCTAATGGCCTCCAAGGAGCCCTGGTGGTACAGTGGTTAAGCCCTTGGCTGCTAACTAAAAGATTGGTGATTAGAACCCACCAGTTGTTCTGTGGCAGAAAAATGTGGCAATTTGCTTCCATAAAGATGGGGCAGTTCTACTCTGTCATATAAGGTCACTATGAGTTAGAATTGACTGGACGGCTACGGGTTTTAATGGTCTTAAATACTATATATATATGTTGATGATATATAAATCTCCTTCTTACACGTTGCCCTTGAACTCAAACTGCATACTTGTATATTCAACTCCTACTCAACTTTTCCACTAGGAAATCTAATAATCATGCCAAAATGTGGTCATTAATAGGTCAAAAAATAAACTCCCTTTCAAATTGGCTTCTCCCCAGGACGTGGCAACTCTATAGTTCCTGATGATCAAGTTTAAACCCTTGGAATTGTCCTTGGCCTCTCACTTTCTTCTAGCGCACATCCAATTTTGCCTCCCTTCATTCTGTATTCAGTCCAGCAGCCTGAGGGAATCCCTTTACAATGCAAGACAGCTGTGCCACAATTCAGCTCAGAATTTTGAAGGGCTCCCATCTCACCCAGATTCAAAGGAGAATTCTATTCAAAGGGCTCCAGTGTGGCAACTTCCTCTTCCCCCTCACTCACTCAGCTCCAGGCACAGTGACCTCAGTGCTCGTCATGGAACCGTTCAAAAAACTCTCCTCTAGGGTATTTGGACAAGCTGTTTCATCTGCCTGGAATGCTCTTCCCCAGGCCATAAGGCTCACTCTCTCACAAGCTTACAATCATCAGTGATTTGATCAAATGTCCTGTAGGCATTTTCCTGATTACCCATTTTAAAATTAAATCACATTTTCCCCATCACGCACACCCTATTTCTTTTCCCTGCCTCATTTTGTTCTAAGGCACTTAAAGCCATTTGACATACACTATATTTTACACAGTGGTTAGAGTGCTCAATTGCAAACCAAAGGGTTAGCAATTCAAACCCACCAGCTGCTCTGGGGGAGAAAGACGTGGCATCTGCTACCTAAAAGATTGTTGTTGTTATGTGCCGTCGAGTCAGTTCCAACTCATAGTGACTCTATGTACAACAGAATGAAACACTGCCCAGTACTGCACCATCCTCACAATTGTTGCTATGTTTGAGCCCATTGTTGCAGCCACTTTGTCAATCCATCTTTCTGAGGGTTTTCCTCTTTTTCACTGACCTCTACCTTACCAAGTGTGATGGTTAAGACTGTGTGTCAACTTGGCTGGGCCATGATTCTCAGTGTTTATACGTGATCACTCCCATGATGGGATCTGCTGTGAGTAGCCAATCAGCTGAAAGGGATTTTCCTTGGGGGTGCAGCCTGCATCCCAATATAAGCGGACATTCTGGCTTTTCGTTTGTTCTCGATCCTGCGGCTGCCTCCTGTTCCTCTGACCTCTGATTCTTGAGACTTGAGCTATCAGCTTATCTGCTGATCTTGGGATTTGTCAATATTCACAGCCGGTGAGCAAGAGCCTTGCTTTCCAACCTGTCCATCTTGAGTTTGCCAACCCTTGCGGCCACGTGAATCCAGAGAAGCCTCCGGATTGGGACATTCCAGGCTCTACAATCTCATGAGCCGATTCTTTGATACAAGTCTCTCTCTCTCTCTATATATTTATACACTTTACTAATCTTGCTTCTCTAGAGAAGCCAGAGAAGCCAGCCTAAGACATTTGGTACCATGAGTGGTTCTAGAGAAACAAAATTGTAAGGATGAGTTTTCTAAATTAGTTCTCAAGTTTGGCTAGTCTTAAAGATGCTGATGACTCTGTTTCCAGTAGTAAAGACGGTACTGCTAATCCAAGGAGTGAGGTGGTGATACAAATATGCAAAATATCACCACCAATAGATCAGGTATTGGTGAAAAGCAAGGCTCTGGGTGAACACATACGTGATATCTTTCTCCAGTTTTGTCAGAATGAGAAGTACAAGGAAGCTCATTGGTTGGTCCTACTTTGCTAGACAAACTGTTGAATGAAAGAGATGTGCTCAAGGCCTCAGAGTCAAAGCTCAAGTACCACATAAATGACCTCAAAGTTTCCACTTGTGCTTTGAAAGAAAGCCTTATTCCTTGTAGTAACAGAGCTGATATTGCCAAAGACGAAACCTAGAGTCTTATTGTGAGAGTGGCTGAATTGCCAACTTTGAGAGGTGTCTGAAATTAAGGTGAGGCCATTGATTGGGAAGAAATGGGATCCTGAAACTTAGGAAAGGAACATATGAGCGGAAAATCAAGAAGCTGGAAACACTGAGCCCCTAAATTCTGTTGAACCTCTCCTGCCAGCAGAACCACTCCCATCTGGAGAGATTACTTCATATTCATCCACTAAACCACCCTGCTCAGAAAAACCATTAGACCCTCCACTCCCATCTAATGAGATTAGCCCTAGCCCAGCTGCTTCTAAAGAGCCCCTGCCTGAGTCATTGCCTGGGGCATCACCTGAGGCAGATGCTTTACAAGACAATGCTGAATGTTCTCAAAACAACAACAAAAACTACACTACCAATTCTGGCTTCTAGACCAATAACTAGGCTTAAGTTTCAGCGAGCCCCAAAAGGTGAACTACAAAGTGTGACCCAGGAGAGGTACACTACACTCCAAAAGAACTGCTTGACTTTTCTAATATGTACAAACAGAAACTCGGGGAATATATGTGGGAATGGCTATTAAGGGTGTGGGATAAAGGTGCAAAGAACATAAAGATGGATCAGTATGGGTTTAATGATATGGGTCCACTAAGCACAGATTCTTCATTCAATGTTTCAGCTTGAGAAGTTAGGAAAGAATCTAACAGTTCATTTGGTTGGGTTGCTGAAGCATGTATTACAAGGTGGCCTACACTAAATCAAGTTGAAGTACCAGACCTGCCTTGGTATAGTGTAGAAGAAGGTATCTAAAGTCTTTGAGAAATTGGCATGCGAGAGTGGATTTATCAGGTTAGACCTACACATGGAGTGCCCAAAGGACTTACCTTTTACAACAACTGGGAGGAACAAACTTGTGAAGAGAGCTTCAGCATCCTTGAAGACTGCTGTGATTACTATTTTATGTAAATCAGATTTGACAATGGGAACTGCCCTAACTAAACTAAGGCACCTAACTACAATGGGGCTGACTGGATCTCATGGTATTAGGGGCCAAGTGGCTCCACTCAATAGACAAAGACAAGGTGGGTGTGGTTACAGTAATGGACAGCAGAGTGAAAGCAGTAATCAGAATAGTCCGACTCGTATGGACTTATGGCATTGGCTACTTAGTCATGGTGTCCTTTGGAGTGAAATAGGTAGAAAATCCACTGAATATTTACTTGATCTGTATAAGCAGATGAATTCTAGGTCAGGTGAACAGCAGTTTAACTCAAATCACCAGAATAGAGTCCTGGTCCCTCAATAAATTATCAGATTTGAGCGAGTTTAAAGACCCATCACCCTTTGAATGAAGGGGAGGCCGGGTCCGCTTGAGGAAGGACTCCAACATGCTGCCAAAATTTTTTTCACTAATCTCTCTCCCAGCCTTCCCCAAAGGGATCTACAGCCTTTATGAGAGTGACTGTAAACTGGGGAAAAGGAAATAATCAGACTTTTTGGAGATTACTGGATGCTGGCTCTGAACCAACACTAATTTTAGGGGATCCAAAATGTCATTGTGGTCCACCAGTCAGAGTGTGGACAAATGGAGGTCAGATTATTAATGGAATCTTGGCTCATATCCACCTCACAGTAGGTCCAGTGGGTCCCTGAACCCATCCTATAGTGATTTTCCCAGTTCCATAATGCATAATTGAATAGATATACTCAGCAACTTGCAGAACCCCTACATTGGATCTCTGACAAGTAGAATAAGGGCTATGATGGCAGGAAGAGCAAAGTGGAAGCCATTAGGACAGTCCCTATCTAGGAAAATAGTAAACCAAAAGCAATGCCGCGTTCCTGGAGGGATTGCTGAGATTACTGCCACCATCAAGGACTTGAAGGTATGAAGGGATGGTGATTTCCACCACATGCCCATTCAACTCACCGATTTGGCCTGTGCAAAAAAACAGATGGAACTGGGAGAATAACAGTGGATTACTGAAAACTTAACCAGGTTGTGACTCCAATTGCACCTGCTGTTCCAGATGGAGTTTCATTACTTGAGCAAATTAATACATCTCCTGGTACCTGCACCTATCGATCTGTCTAATGCCTTTTTTCGGCATACCTGTTTTGAAGGACCATCAGAAGCAGTTTGCATTCAGCTGGCAAGGCCAGCAATACACCTTCAGTTGCCTACCTCAGAGCTACATCAACTCTCCAGCCCTATGTCATAACTTAGTCTGCAGAGACCTTGATGGCCTTTCCCTTCCACAAGAGGTCACACTGGTCCAATACGCTAATGACATTATGCTGATTGGACCTAGTAAGGAAGAAGTGTCAATGGCTCTGGGCTTATTGGTAAAACATTTGTGGCTAGAGGGTAGGAAATTAATCCCACAAAAATTTGGGCATCTTCTACCTCAGTGAAGTTTCTAGGGGTCCAGTGGTGTGGAGCATGTTGAGCTATTCCTTTTAAAGTGAAGGATAAGTTATTGCATCTGGCCGCTCCCACAACTAAAAAGGAGGCAAGATGCCTAGTGGGCCTCTTTGGATTTTGAAGGTAACATATTCCTCATTTGGGTGTGCTACTCTGGCCTATTTATCCAATGACTCAAAAAGCTTCTAGCTTTGAGTGGGGCCCAGAGCAAGAGAAGGCTCTGCAACAGGTTCAGGCTGCTATGCAAGCCACTCTGCCACTTGGGCTGTATGATCCAGCTGAACCAATGGTGGTTGAAGTGTCCATGGCAGATAGGGATGCTGTTTGGCGTCTTTGGCAGACCCCTATTGGTGAATCACAGTATATGCTTTTAGAGTAAAGCCCTGCCATCCCCTGTAGATAACGACTCTCCTTTTGAGAAACAGCTTTTGGCTTATTACTGGGCCTTAGTGGAGACTGAACATTTAACCATGGGGCACCAAGTCACTATGTGGCCTGAACTGCCCATCCTGCACTGGGTGATGCCTGACCCACAAAATCATGAAGTTGGATGTGCACAGCAGCACTCCGTCATTAAATGGAAGTGGTATATACCAGATCAGGCCTGAGCAGAACCTCAAGGCATAAGTAAGTTGCATGAGGAAGTGGCCCATATGCCCATGGCCTCCACTCCTGTCACATTATCTTCCATCTCCCAGTCTGCACCTATGGCCTCATGGAGGGTTCCTTATGATTAGTCGACTGAAGAAGAGAACACTTGTGCCTGGTTTCTAGATGCTTCTGAGCAATATGCAGGCAACACTCAAAAGTGAACAGCAGCAGGATTACAGCCCCTTTCTGGAAACTCCCTAAATGGCAGAACTTGGAGCAGTGCACCTGGTTGTTCACCTTGATTGAAAGGAGAAATGGCTAGGTGTGCAATTGTATACTGATTCATGGGGTGTGGCCAATAGTTTGGCTAGATGGTCAGGGACTTGGAAGGAACATGATTGGAAAATTGGAGACAAGAATTTATGGTAAAGAGGTATGTGGCTAGATCTCTCTGAATGGGCCAAAAAAAAAAAAAAAAAAAGAAGAAGATATTAATGTCTCATGTGAATGCTCATGAAAAGTTGACCTCATCAGAGGAAGATTATAATAATCACGTGAACAGGATGACTCGTTCTGTGGAAAGCCACTCATCCTCTTTCCCCAGCTACTCCTGTCATTGCTAAATGAATTCATGAACAAAGTGGCCTTGGTGGCAGGGATTGAGGTTAGGCATGGGCCCAGCAACATGGACTTCCACTCACCAAGGCTGATTTGGGTATAGCCACTGCTGAGTGCCCAATCTGTCAGCAGGCAGAGACCAACACTAAGTCCCCGATATGGCACCATCCCTTGTGGTGATCAGCCAGCAACCTGGCAGCAAGTTGATTACATTGGACCACTTCCATCATTTTGTCCTTACTGGAATAGATACTTACTCTGGATATGGATTTGCCTTTTCTGCACACAATGCTTCTGCCAAAATATCTTCTGTGAACTTACAGAATGCTTCATCCACCATCATGGTATTCCACACTGCATTGCCTCAGATCAAGGGACTCACTTCACAGCAAGTGAAGTGTGGCTGTGGGCCCATGCTCATGGAATTCACTGGTCTTACCATGTTCCCCATCAGTATAAAGCAGCTAGCTTGATAAAATGATGGAATGGCCTTCTAAAGACAAAATTACTTCACCAGCTAGGTGGCAATACCTTGCAGAGTTGGGGCAATATTCTCTAGGAAGCTGTATATGCTCTAAACCAGCATCCAACATATGGTGCTGTTTCTCCCATAGCCAAGATTCATGGGCCCAGAAATCAAGGGGTGGAAATGGGAGTGGCACCACTCACTATTAACCCTCATGACCCACTTGCAAGATTTTTGCTTCCTGTCCCCGTGACCTTATGCTCTGCATGTCTAGAGATCTTAGTTACAAAGATAGGAATGCTCTCACCTGGAGACACATCACTGACACCATTGAACTGGAAGCTACGAATGCCACCTGGTCACTTTGGGCTGCTTATGACTCTGGATCAACAGGCAAAGGAGGGAGTTCCCATACTGGCTGGTCTGGTTGTTCCCGATTACCAAGAAGAAATCAGATTGATATTACATAATGGAGGTAAAGAAGAGTATGTCTGGAATGCAGGAGATCCCTTACGGTGTCTCTTAGTACTACCATGTCCTGTAATTAATGTCAAAGGAAAACTACAACAACCCAATTCTGACATGATTACTAATGACCCAGACCCTTCAGGAATCACAGGCAAAGAATCACAAACTGCTGAGGTGCTTGCTGAGGGCAAAGGGAATACGGAATGTTTGGTGGAGGAAGGTAGTTCAAAATACCAGTTAGGGCCATGTGACCAGTTGCAGAAATGAGGGCTGTAATTGTGAATATTTCTGCTTTGTATGTGTGCATCAAATATTTTTGTTTTCTTCACTTATAAAATATAAACTGTAAATGGGGCTAGTGTGTTTTTTGTTGTACTCATGTTAGTTGTATCATGTTAAGTGAAAGTATGACTTTATATAATGTCTTTATTCAGAGATTAGTATGGTTTAAGGAGATGTGTACATGGGCCAAGTTGAAAAGGGGTGGACTGTGATGGTTAAGATTGTGTTTCAACTAGACTGGGCCATGATTCTCAGTGTTTATATGTGATCACTCCCATGATCTGCTGTGAGTAGCCAGTCAGTAGAAAGGGAGCTTCTTTGGGGGTGTGGCCTGCATCCAAATATAAGCAGACTTTCTGGATTTTTGTTTGCTCTGAATCCTGTACCTGCCTCCTGTTCATCTGACCTTTGGTCCTTGGAACTTGAGCTATCAGCTTATCTGCCAATTTTGGGATTCATTGATATTCACAGCCCCTGAACAAAAGCCCTGCTTTTCAACCTACTGATCTTGGGTTCGTCAGCCCCTGCAACCATGTGAATCGGGAGAAGTCTCTATCCTAATCTACGGACTTCGGACATTCCAGCTTCCAGAATGGTGTGAGCCCTTTCTTTGATATAAATCTATGTATACTTATACGCTTTACTTTTTTTTGCTTTTCAAGAGAACCGAGCCTAAGACACCAAGCATGACGTCCTTCTCTAGGGACTTGTTCCTCCTGATAACATGTCCAAAGTATGTGATACCAAGTCTCGCTGTTTTCACTTCTAAGGAGCATTCTGGCTGTACTTTTTCCAAGACAGATTTGTTCATTCTTCTGGCAGTCCAAGGTATGTTCAACATTCTTTGCTAACACCTTAATTCAAATGCATCAATTCCATAAAGATTACAACCTTAGAAACCCTATGGGGCAGTTCTACTCTGTCCTATACAGTCACTATGAGTTTTAATCAACTAACGGCAAGGGGTTTATATTTTACACATTTGCTTGTTATTGAGGGTCTGTCCCTTAGAAGTGAGGATGTTGAGACTTCACCTCCCTTATTTTGGACATACCATCAGGAAGACTATTCACTATAAAAGGACATCATGTTTGGTAAAGTAGAGGGTTATTGAAAACTAGGAAAACCATCAATGACATAGATTTACACAATACCCACAACAACGGACTCAACCACACCAAAGGGCATAAAGATGGCATGCAAGGTAAGCATGGGCCCAACTGTGCCTTCCCACCAATCTGCAGTGCACAATTTCACCTATCCCTGACCATTTCAAAGATGTGGTAAAATCACTCACCACAGATTAGCAACTAAATTCAATTAAGCTGGTGCATACCTGGCTCAATATAAACCAGTGCATACTGTATTTACTGGTTAATCTGCCTGTTTCCCTCCATTCTCCCCCAAACTATTGCATCTCCAGTACCTTAAGAGTGCCTAGCATATAATGAGAATTCAATAAGTATTTGCTGAATGTTCAATGAATGCTGAATAAATATTTAATAATATCAGGATTATACTGTAAATATAGGTTTTTACCTTGCTTTTTCTCCAACATTAGAATAAGCATTCTCTTATATCAATGAATAAATTTTGAGAGAACATAATTTTATGTTACAAAAATTGTCCTTTTAGTAAATTTAATGGAAAAATATATTGAGCAGGTCAAACACTTTATTTTTCAAATGGAAAGTATTCGTTCTCTAGAAGGAAATTACAAAGCAAACAAACAAAAAGCACATTTGAATCAGATTTGATAAGTGTGGAATCGGTGCAGAAGAAGATGGGTAATTCTAATTTATCTTGTTAAAAAAGCTTGAAGTTTCCATATCTACTGTAGAGACTTCTTTCTTTCTTTTTTTTTTTTTCAGAAGGTCAAAATACCATTTCACTATTGACACTGGATGGGAAACATGATTTTTAATATCTCCACGATAGCCCATCTGTCTTAGTTACCTAGTGCTGCTGTAACAGAAAATACCACAGGTTGATGGCTTTAACAGACATTTATTCTCTCACAGTTTAGGATACCAGAAGTCCAAATTCAGGTTGTCAGCTTCAGGGAAGTCTTTCCCTGTGGGCCCTGGGGGAAGGTCCTTGTTATCAATCTTCCCCTGGTCTAGGAGCTTTTCAGCACAGGGACCTCAGGTCTGAAGGACTGCTTCTGTCCTAGAGCTTCTTTCTTGGTGGCATGAGGTCTCTTTTCTCTTTGCTTGATTCTTTCTTTCATATCTCAAAAGAGACTGACTCAACATACAATCTAATTCTGTCGACTGAGTCCTGTTTAACGTAATTACTTCTAATCCTGCCTCATTAACATCGTAGAGGTTAGGATTTATAGCTCATAGGATAATCACATCAAATCACAAATGGTGGACAACCACACAACTCTGGGAATCATGGCCTACTCAAGTTGACACATATTTTTGGGGAACACAATTTAATCCATAACACCCATTATATGTGACATAATATATTTTAAGTTCCTCTATTCTTGGTCATTTGGTGGTTTAGAACTTTTTACTATTATAGCTACAACTGTGATGAAAATCCTTACACTTGTTTTTTCTTTTTTATACATCTCTGACTTCCTCATGACAAATGAATAGATTAGAACATTCCTAAGGGTATTGCTACATTTTGCCAAATTGTTTTCCAAAAATATTACACTAATTTTCACTCTCCAACAAAAAATTAGCTTGCTCCTTCCCTCAAACCTTTGTCAGCTATGGGAATTATTATCTTAGGAAAGTAATTCTCACTAAATTTATGGGCTACAGTGTATCTGTTAAAGCAATTTAACTTTCTTGTTAGTGAAGTTTGTTTTTCATATGCTTATTAGTCATTAGAATTTTTCTTTTGTGCATTGACAGTTTTTCCATTGTCTCTTAGTGTCTGTCATTTTTTATTAAAATACGAAAGTGCCTTTAAGAGCAAGTATATTAGTGCTTTGCCTAACATATGTGGTGTAGCCATTTTTTTCTTTCTGATCAATTTCATTAATTTTTTTTCCCTTGGTTGTATATATCAAAATTTATTAATCTGTCCCTTTATGAGTTCTTAAACAAAAAACAAAAAAAAAATTTTTTTTTGTTTTTTTTTGTTTTTATGAGTTCTTGTTTATGTTCTCATTTTTTCCCCAAATTTCCCTATTGTCTGATTTTTTTTTTTTTTTTTTTTTTTAACATTTAACTCCATAATTTGTCCTGATTTTATTTTGGTGTGTTGTTGTTGTAGTTAGGTGCCATCTAGTCAGTTCTGACTCATAGCAATCCCAGGTACAACAGAACAAAACAATGCCTGGTCTGTCGCCACCTTCACAATTGTTGCTATGATTGAGCGCATTGTTGCAGTCACTGTGTCAATCCATCTCATTGAGAGGCTTCCATTTTTCTCAGACCCTCTACTAAGCATGATGTCCTTCTCCAGGGATTTGTCCCTCCTGAGAACATGCCCAAAGTACCTGAGATGAAGTGTTGCCACCCTAGCTTCCAAGCAGCATTCTGGCTGTACTTCCTTCAAGACAGATTTGTTCATTCTTCTGGAAGTCTATGGTCTATTCAACATTCTTTGCCAATGCCATAATTCAAAGGTGTCAATTCTTCTTTGATCCTACTAATTCATTGTCTGGGTTTCACATGCATATAGGCGATTGAAAATACCATGGCTTGAGTCAGACACTCCTTAGTCCTCAAAGTGACATCTTTGCTTTTCAACACTTTAAAGAGATCTTTTGCAGTAGATTTGCCCAATGCAATGTGTCTTTTGATTTCCTGACTGCTGCTTCCATGCATGTTGATTGTTGATCTAAGTAAAATGAAATTCTTGACAACTTCAGTCTTTTCTTCGTTTATCATTATGTTGCTTACTGGTCCAGTTGTGTTTTTGTTTCTTTGTGTTGAGTTGTAATCCATACTGAAGACTGTAGTCTTTGATCTTCATCTGTAAATCTATAAGTGCTTCAACTCCTCTTCGCTTTCAGCAAGGTACATTATCTGCATATCACAGGTTGTTAATGAGTCTTCCACCAATTCTGAAGCCCCATTCTTCTTCAAATAGTCCAGCTTCTCAGGTTATTCGCTCAGCATGCAGATTGAATAAGTATCATGAAAGGACACAATCCCGATGCATGCCTTTCCTGACTTTAAACAACAAAGTATTCCCTTGTTCTGTTCGAATGACTGCCTCATGGTCTATGTACAAGTTCCTCATGAGCACAATTAAGTGTTCTGGAATTCCCATTGCCTGCAATATTATCCATAATTTGTTATGATCCACACAGTCCAATGCCTGTGCATAGTCAATAAAACACAAGTAAACATCTTTCTGGTATTCTCTGCTTTCAGCCAAGATCCATCTGACATCAGCAATGATTTTCTCCTTCCACATCTTCTGAATCTAGCTTGAATTTCTGGCAGTTCCCCGTAGGCGTACTGCTGCAACTGTTTTTGAATTTTCTTCAGCAAAATTTTACTTGCGTGTGATTACTGATATCGTTTGATACTTTTTGCATTATGTTCCATTACTTTTCTTTGGAATGGGCACAAATATGGATCTCTTCCTTGTAGGCGTAAGGATATTATCCTATCATTGACAGCATTGTATTTCAGGATAGATCTTGAAATTTTCATTTTGATGATGAATGTGATGCCATCCTCTTCAATTTGTCATTCCTGACATAGTAGGCCTTATGAGTTTTTTATTCAAAATGGCCAATACCAGTCCATTTCAGCTCACTAATGCCTAGGGTATCAATCTTCATGCATTTCATTTCATTTTTTACCACTTCCAATTTTCCTAGATTCTAACTTTGTACATTCCATGTTCTGATTATTAATGGATGTTTGTAGCTGTTTCTTCTTATTTTGAATAGTGCCACATCAGCAAACGGAGGCCTCGAAATCTTGACTCTATCCTTATCATTAAAGTCGACTCTGCTTTGAGGAGGCAGCTCTTCCTCCATCGCATTGTGAGTGTCTTCCAACTTGAAGGGTGCATCTTTTGGTAGTATTTTGCTGCTATTCATAAGGTTTTCACTGCCCAATTGTTTTAGACATAGATGGCCAGGTTCTTCTTCCCAGTCTTTCTTCGTCTGGAAGTGCCACTGAAACCTGCCCACCATGAGTGTCTCTGCTTGTGTTTGAAATACCAATGGCATAGCTTCCAGCATCACAGTAACATGCAAGCCATCACAGTATGAAAAATTGACAGATGATTGGTGGATTTTGGCATATAGAGTATAAAATAATCACTTCAAGTTATCTTAAATGTTCATTTGGGACCCAGTGTTGTGGCAGAAGAGTAGTGAGAGGGAAGGGCTAGAGGAAGGCTTTTTCCCCTGGGGGCAAGTCCAAGAGGTTAGGTGGGGTAGGGTTTCCTTTGCGCATCCAGCAAACTTAGAGATTGTCCCTGGGCACTAGTTCCCCTTGCTATGCACTAGGGGTGAGGGGTTCAGAGAAGGCTGTCTGGGTTGAGGGCTCCAAGAGCTGACAGCACAGATGGTTCAAAGAATAAACACATCAAAAACAAAGCTCACCTGCTGAGAGTCTGAACTGTTTGTTTTATTCCCAAACTTAGCTCAGCCTCCGCTGTTTCTCCTACAGGCCCTTTTGTTGTGTGCTTATTAAAGGAAAAAAAAAAAAGATCATGGTAAATCAGACTGGTGAGAATGGAGATCTTTCTTTGAAAAGCAGCTTTCTGAACTAGAGAGTGTGCAATAAACTTTTTGGACTTGCTAAAACTCGTTGTGTCTCATGACTTCCTTTTGACCAGCTTCCATCACTGTCTGTCACCCTTTGGTTTTCAGCACTGGTTGTGAGCCCCAGAATGGCGTTCACTCTTGCTCGTCCAGTGGAGGCAGAGAATGGCTGCTCCCAAGCCATGGAGTAAAAGCAGAAGGAGCGGCTAGGAAGGAGGCAAGGGAGAAGGTAGCAGGTGACCATCTCCCTTTTTAACTACGAAACAACCATGCATATAGGCGTGAAAACACGTAACCCAAAACATGTATTGAAGCAGTAATGAACATAAATTATAGACACACTTGAGAGAATGGGTTAACAGAAGATGGATTTTTAAAGCAATTCATTCCTTTTGCTTTTAACCCAGCTAAGTTATTCACCGGTTCCTTGACGATTGTGCTGAATATGATTTAATCTTTTGCCTTTTCTAGGTAGTGAGAACAGGAAAAAAATGTTTTCAAAAGAATGCCTTTCTGATGAACTTGGTTTCCCCACACCCCCCAGAAGAAATGCCTTGAAAATCCACTTAGGGTAGAAGGTAATGTCTCTGAGGCATTCTCAAAAAACAAAATCTGAAAAAGTTTCTCTGCATAATAAAGAGGTGAAAAGTTTGAAGGAGAACTGCCTTTGAAGAAAAGTCAGATGAGGATTTTCCCGAGAAATGCTGCATGCTTTGCACCGCTTAGCAGAAACAACAAAAATTATGATACGCTCAGAGTTATATATTTCCACTGAAAAGAGTGGGAACTGCATTCACTATTCAAATAAGACAAAAGCTTAAACGCCAAAAATGGCTAAAATCACCTAGGACTCATTATGTATCATATCAGGCTCTGTTCTAGGTCCTTGACGTACATAAATCCAGTTATTCTTAAAATCACCTTATGAAGTGGGTGTTCTTACTCTTTCCATTTTGCAGATGAGGAAGCTGAGGCAGGATCAGGTTAAGTAAGTTTACCATGGTCATTTAGCTAGGAAGTGGCAGGACCAGAATTTAAACCAGTTTGATTTCAGAGTTAACCGCTCTTAACTACAGGAGCCCTGGGTGGTGCATAGGATTAACACTGTAACTGTTAACTAAATGGTTGGAGAATTCTTACCCTCTGAAGAAATGATGAAAGTTTCAACTTATCATGAAGATATAGAATTTCTAAATGTGTTTATATATATTGAAATAGCCTCAAATATATACATCTGTGACATGCAAGTATATTCAGTGTTGGGATAAGACAAGAGAAGTGGGAGCTAAGAGTATTTGACACTGTCTTCCTTTAATCACAGCTCTTTGTTTGAATTTCCTAATTTGTATTAGATGTGCAGAAATGCTTGTTTTAGTACTCAATTATAAGCCCAGCTTTTAGGTTATTTTTCATGGTGTAAAGTTGTTTTGCTTAGGGTCTTTGGTATATAATAATTCAATTAATAATTATTATTATTATTAACAAAACAACTATTATTTCTAGTCACATACTTTGCTTTGTACTCTAAATGGCATAATGGACACAGTTGAAAGGAAATTAGTGAACCAGGAGAATCTATAGTGCAATGAGATATAAAGAGAAGGAAGTCATTAATGAAAGATTAAAAGACATGGAGAATACAGTGAGAAAATATAGCCTAACTCTAATGTGAGAGGCAAAGGAATATAATTGAGAGAAAGGATAGGAAGGAAAATTTAAAAAGGTGATGGCTATGGTTTTCTAAGAAAATCATGTACTCACAGATCTGGTAAGCATGATTTATTTAAATACAAATAAATCCATGCCTAGATACATGGCCACTTTGTTCATGAGCCCATTAAGCAAAGACAGGAGTAGCTGGGGAAAGAGGATGAGTGGTTTTCCACAGAACAGGTCATCCTATCCACTTGATGGTTAAAATCATCCTCTGCTAAGATCACCCTTTGGTGAGCATTCACATGAGACACAAATATCTTCATTTCTTTGGCCCATTCAGAGAGGTCTATCCACATACCACTTCCCCATAAGCCCTTGTCTCCAATTTTCCAGTCATGTTCCTTCCAAGTCCCTGACCATTCAGCCAAACCATTGGCCACAGCCCATGAATCAGTATACAATTGCACATCTGGCCATTTCTTCTTTCAAGCAAGGTGAACAACCAAGTGCACTGCTCGAAGTTCTGCCCATTGAGAGGGTTTTCCTTCACCACTGTCCTTTAGGGAGGTCCAAGGAAGGGGCTATAGTGCTGCCGCTGTCTGCTTTTGAGTGTTGCCTGCATATTGCTCAGATGAATCTGGAAGCCAGGCACAAGTGTTCTCTTCTTCGGTCAGCTGATCATAAGGAACCCCCCATGAGGCCATAGGTGCAGACTGGGAGATGGAAGATAATGTGACAGGAGTGGAGGCCATGGGCATATGGGCCACTGCCTCATGCAACTTATTTATGCCTTGAGGTCCTCCTCAGGCCTGATCTGGTATATACCACTTCCATTTAATGATAGAGTGCTGCTGTGCACATCCAACTTTATGATTTTGTGGGTCAGACAACACCCAGTGCTGGATGGGCAGTTCAGGCTGCATGGTGACTTGGTGCCCCATGGTTAAGCGTTCAGTCTCTACTAAGGCCCAGTAATAAGCCAAAAGCTGTTTCTCAAAAGGAGAGTAGTTATCTGAAGAGGATGGCAGGGCTTTGCTACAAAATCCAAAGGGTCTGCACTGTGACTCACAAATAGGGGCCTGCCAAAGACTCCAAGCAGCATCTCTCTCTGCCAATGACAATTCAAGCACCATTGGTTCTGCTGGATCATAGAGCCCAAATGGCAGAGCAGCTTGGACAGCAGCCTGAACCTGTTGCAGAACCTTCTCTTGTTCTGGGCCCCACTAAAAACTAGCAGTTTTTCAAGTCACTTGATAAATAGGCTGAAGTAGCTCACCCAAATGAGGAATATGTTACCTTTAAAATTCGAAGAGGCCCTCTAGGCATTCTGCCTCCTTTTTAGTTGTGGGACGATCCAGAAGAAATAACTTATCCTTCATTTTAGAAAAGGGGCCCAGGTGGCCCAGTGGTTAAGAACTATGGCTGGTAGCCAAAAGGTTGGCAGTTCAAATCCACCAATAGCTCCTTGGAAACCCTAGGGAGGTAGTTCTACTCTGTCCTATATGGTTAGTATAAGTTGCAGTCAACTCAACAGCAACAGGTTTTTTTTTTTTTTGGTTTCCTTTTAGAAGGAATGTTTCTACATGCCCTACACCACTGGACCCCTAGAAATTTCACTGAGGTGAAGGTGCCTGAATTTTTGTGGGATTAATTTCCAACCCTAAAGGATGCAAATGTTTTACCAGTAAGTCCAGAGTCACCAGCACTTCTTCCTTACTAGGTCCAACGGGCATAATGCCATCAGTGTAAGGGACCGATGTGATGTCTTGTGGAAAGGAAAGGTGATCAAGGTCCCTGAAGACTAAATTATGACATAGGGCTGGAAAGTTGATGTAGTCTTGAGGTAGGCAGCTGAAGGTGCATTGCTGGCCTTGCCAGCTGAAGGCAAACTGCTTCTGACGGTCCTTCAAAACAGGTATGGAGAAAAAGACATTAACCAGATCAATAGCCACATACCAGGTTCCAGGAGATGTATTAATTTGCTCAAGTAATGAAATTGTATCTGGAATATCCGCTGCAATTGGAGTCACCACCTGGCTAAGTTTTTCATAATCCACTGTCATTCTCCAAGATCCATCTGTTTTTTTCATAGGCCAAATCGGTGAGTTGAATGGCTGTGTGGTGGGAATCACCACCCGCTCATCGTTCAAATCCTTGATTGGTGGTAGTAATGTCTGCAACCCCTCCAGGAATATGACATTGCTTTTGGCTTACTATTTTCCTGGGTAGGGGTGGCTCTAATGGCTTCTACTTGGCTTTCCCTACCATGATAGCCCTTACTCTATTTGTCAGGGATTGAATGTGGGGGTTCTGCCAGTTGCTGAGTATATCTATTCCAATTACACATTCTGGAACTGGGGACATCACTGTAGGATGGGTTTGGGGACACTCTGAACCTACTGTGAGATGGACATGAGCCAAGACTCCATTAATAACTTGACCTCCATATGCCACCACTCTGACTGGTGGGCCACAGTGATGTTTTGGGTCTCCTGAAATTAGTGTCAGTTCAGAGCCAGTATCCAGTGATCTCCCAAAAGTCTGATTATTTCCTTTTCCCCAGTGAACAGTCGCTCTTGTAGAAGGCTGTAGATCACTTTTGAGAAGGCTGGGAGGTAGATTAACAGTATAAATTATTGGCAATGTGTTGAAGTCCCTTCATTCAAGGCGCAGGGGATCATTAAACTTGGTCAAGTCTGGGAATTGACTGAGGGACCATGACTCTCTATTCTGGCGATTCAAGTCAAACTGCTGTTCACCTGACCTAGAATTCCTCTGTTTGTACAGATCAAGTAAATATTTAGTAGATTTCCTGTCTATTTCACTTGTACGGACACTATGACTAAGTAGCCAATGCCGTAACTCCATACGAGTCAGACGATTCTGATTAATGCTTTGATTCTTATGTCCATTATGGTAACCTCAACCACTTCATCTTTGTAGATCGACTGCAGCCACTTGGCCCCTACCACCATGGGCTCCAATCAGCCCTATGATTGGAGCCCATGGTGGTAGTGGCCAAGTCAGGTGTCTTAATTTAGTTAGGGCAATTCCCACTGTCAAATCTGCTTTACATAAAATAACAATCACTACAATCTTCAAGGATTTTGGAGCTCCCTTCACAAATTTGTTCTTCACGGTTGTTGCAAAATGTGTGTCCTCTGGGCACTCCATGTGTGGGTCTGCGGGTCTAACCTGGTAAATCCACTCTAGCATGCCAATTTCTCTAAGCCTTTGGATACCTTCTTCTACAGTATACCAAGGCAGGTTTGGTATTTCAACTGGATTTAGTGTAGGCTGCCACATAATCTATGCCTCAGCAACTCAACCAAATAAGGTATTAGATCCTTTCCTAACTTCTTAAGCTGAAACATTGAAGAATCTGTGCTTAGTGGACCCATATCAATAAACTCAGAATGATCCATCTTTATGTTCCTTGCACAATTATCCCACACCATTAATAGCCATTCTCACACATATTCCCCAGGTTTCAGTTTGTACGTATTAGAAAAGTCAAGCAGTTCTTTTGGAGTATAGCATGTCTCCTCCTGGGCCACACTTTGTAGTTCACCTTTTGGGGCTCGCTGAGACTTAAGTCTAGTTATAAGTGTAGAAGTCAAAATTGGTAGTGGGAAAGCATTTTAAGAACATTCAGCATTGCCTTGTAAAGCATCTGCCTCAGGTGGTGTCCCAGGCAATGACTCAGACAAGAGCTTTTTAGAGGCCTTTGGGCTAATTTCATTAGATGAGAGTGGAGGTTCTAATGCCTTTACTGGACAAGGTAGTTTAGCAGACAAAAATGGAGTAATCTCTTCAGATGGGAGTGACAGGGCTGGTTCTGTTGGCAGGAGTGATTCAACCAAATTTAGGGGCTCAATGTCTCCAGCTTCTTGTATGTCTGTCCTTGTGTCTTCACCCCATTTCATGATCCCATTTCTTCCAAATCAATGCCCTCACTTAACTTCAGACACTGCTCAAGGTTGGCAGTTGAGTTGGCATTGTAATTCGGCTGCTCTTACAAGACCCTGGGTTTGGTTTTCAGCAATATCAGCTCTGTTACCACAAGAAATACAGCTTTGTTTCAAAGCACAAGTGGAAGGTTTGAGGTCATTTATGCAACACCTGCGGTTTGGCTCTGAAGCCCTGAGTGCATCTCTTTCTTTCACCAGTTCATCTAGCAAAAGTAGGACCAATCAACCAACTCCATTATACTTCTCATTCTGATAAGATTTTAGAAAGGTATCACATACGCAATCAGCCAGAGGCTTTCACCAATATCTAACCTATTGGTGGTGATATTTTGCGTATTTGAATTGCCCTCTTTACTGCTGGAAGCAGAGTCATCAACATCTTTAAGACTAACCTCTGCATTACCAGGGCTTCTTTGAAATAATGAATAGTGAGAATTAAATAAAGCTAGAACTAACATATTTAACAATATTAGTATTAAGTTAGGGAATGCTTAAAGCAAAAGTGGCTTTAATTTTTGTTTTCTTTGAAAGAAGCATCAAAAACTGTTTAATTTAGACATTATCATAAATATAATGTTGATATTTCAAGGGTAAACACTAAAAGAATAAAAATACAAATTCAAAACAATAGGAAGAAACAATGGAATAAAAAACCAAATGTACAAACAATGAGAAAAAAATAGATAAATCAGGACAAAGGGATAAAAAGGTAAGATGGAACAAACAAGTCCAAATGTACCAATAAGCATAACCACAAATGGACTAAACTCATCATTTTAAGTACAGATACTGTCATAGATTGAATTGAGTCCCCACAAAATGTCTGTTAATTGGCTAGGTCATGATTCCCAGTATTGTATGACTGTCTACCATTTTGTCAGCTGATGTGATTTCCCTATGTATTGTAAACCCTATCATTATGATGTAATGAGATGGATTAGTGGCAGTTATATTGATGAGATCTACAAGGTTAGATAGTGTCTTAAGCCAATCTTTTTTGAGATATAAAAGGGAGAAGCAAGCAGAGAGAGGTGGGGGCTTCATACCACCGAGAAAGCGGCACTGGGAGCAGACTGCATCCTTTGGACCTGAGATTCCTGTGCTGAGATGCTCCCAGACCAAGGGAAAACTGATGACAAGGACTTTCCTCCAGGGCCAACAGGGAGAGAAAGCCTTCCCCTGGAGCCGGAGCCTTGAATTTGGACTTCTAGCCTACTGGACGGTGAGAGAATAAACTCTTTGTTAAAGCCATCTGCTTGTGGTATTTCTATTATAGCAGCACTAGATGACTAAGGCAGGTATTGTCAGATTATGTTAATAAATCTGGCTATATGCCGCCTGTACTATTTACGTAAAGCTTAAGTACTGACAAGTTGGTTTAAAAAAAGAATTAAAAAAAAATATATCAGATACACCCACAACTCAAAAAAAGTGCTGGTATCTTTATATTCTGACCCCTAGCGACCCTATAGGACAGAGTAGAACTACTCCAAAGAGTTTCCAAGGAGCTCCGGGTGGATTTGAACTGCCGACTTTTTTGGTTAGCAGCTGTAACTCTTAACCGCTATGCCACCAGGGCTTTGGCAATGGGATTTTTTTTTTTTTTAATCTTTATGTTATTATTAGTCAAAGTCTAACACAAAAAGCACCATGGAGACACATGGAGCCAATATCTACTGATAAAAGTTTCAAATTACCATGAAAATATAAAATTTCTGGATGTGTTTATATATATTGAAATAGCCTCAAATATATAAAAAAGAAAACCATTTGATAAAAGTACAGGGACAAATTTTCAATACCACCATCTTAGAGGGAGATTTTAATAAATATCACCAGTTCTAGATAAATGAAGCAGAGAAAAAAAACAGCAAAGATGTAGAAATTTTCAGCAGCACAGTTGTCAAATTTCACCTAATGTACAAATAAGAAACTTCTATTTTTTGGGACAAATATGTCTACATATCTTATTAATTAAGAAATGCATGATAATATACTAGTCTTTAAATCAAGGCCCAATGGATGAGAAAGACTAGGGTCATATACACCATATTCTCTGACCACAGAGCAATTAAATGAAAAGTTATTATAAATAAATGAATAAATCGTCATATATTTAGAGGAAAAAAATGCACTTAAGAATAAGTCATGTGTCAAACAAATCATAAGAAACATTTACAGACATGCAGACCTAAACAAAATGAAAAGGTTACAGATAAAACTAGGGGGATCTGCAAAAGTGCAGCTTCAGTGAAAATTTATTGTCTTAAGTTATTATCTTAGAAAATGGTAAAAACTGAAAATAAATGAGATAAATACAGGTGTCCCCTGACTTATGACATATTCAAGTTACAACGAACTGCACTTATGGTTGGCTGTTTTTTTTTACATGGTATGGGTGTTCTGGGTATTGTCATGAATATGTATTACAATAAATGCTGTAGCACATAATTTGCCGATGCTTTCATTCTCAGATGTAATGTTTCCAACCCCCAAAGACAAATAAAGTTCAGATTTATGAAAATAGCCATAATACCCGTTGCCATTAGCCAGTCCCAACTCATAACGGCCCTAATAAAAGGCAGTAATAATGAAAAGTAAAAAAAGAATGAGATATTTGACTTAGAACCGATTTACAACTGAGTAGTCATTGGAACAGAACCCCACTGTAAGTCAAGGACTACCAGTATCCAACTTGAAAAGCCATTAAAAGAAATAAAAATAAACCTAAAGAAAGGAAGGAGGTGAGAGTAGAAATGAAAAATAAAACTGTACAGAAGTTGTTTTTTTGAAATGACCAAGAAAATATGCAGACCTTTGGTGAGGTTGATTGGAGGAGAGAGAGAAAAAGCAATAGACAATTATGAGCGATAAAGTAGACCAAATTGCAAATACAGCAAATATTAAGAAACTAATAAGATAATACTGTCATTGACTTTTGTTCAATAAACTTTAAAACTTTCATAAAGTGAACAAATTCCTTAGGAGAGGAGGGACTTCCCAAAACTGACTCAAGAAGAAGTAGAGTCTGAATAGTCCTATAAATATTTGAAAGCATCTTCCTACAAATAAAACACCATTCCTAGGTGACTTGATGGGTGAGTTCTATCATACTTTCAAAGATAAGATCAATCTAATCAACACAATTCACCACTTCCAATTCATTCTAAAAGGGTTATTTAATCTTGATATCAAAACTAGACAAAGAGTAAGGTAAAAATAATGGAAAAAGAAAACCCTCTATTTTAATCATTAAAATAGATGCAAATTCCTTATATAAAATATTTACAAACTAAATCCAAAGTGTATAAAAAGAAAATATGTCATGACTAACTTGAGCTTTTCCTGAGAATGTAAGTATGGCTGAATTTTGCAAATTCTACTATCGTCACTCACCACATTAAGAAATTGAAAAATCAGAAATTACATGTTCATCTCAATAAAGTATACAAAAAAAAAAATTCAGTAAAATTTAACACTCATTCATTACAAAAACTAAACTTGTAATGGAAACAAATGCCCTTAACTTGATCAAGAATGTTCACAAATATTATTCTAATTGGAAAAATGTAGAAGGCATTTCTTTTTAAAATTAAAAAAAAATACAAAGATACCTCCTTTAATTGCTTTATTACTTTTAAGGCTGATTTGGAGATTCTAATCAGTACAAAAAAGACAAATAAAACAAAGCTTAAAGATGGGAAAAAAGGAAATAAATCAGTCTTCATTGAAGATGATTTGATTGTCTACATAAAACAACCAAGATTATACAAGTACCTAGAAATTATAGAAGTTAGCAAGATGATTAATCATGCGATAGTCAATTGCATGTATGCACAAATAAGAAGCATTTAGAAAAAACAATTTAAAGAAAAAGATACCAGTTACAGCAAACTGTAAAGTGTTTTAGGATTAAACTTAGATATTCTGCAGGATCTCTACATAGAAAATTAAGAATGCCACTAAAGCATATTAAAGATGACTGAATAAATGGAAAGGTAGGATAAAGTAGAATGAGATGGGATGAGAAGAGATATGAGAGATAGGATATTCATGAATAAGAAAAATATCCCCCAAATTTTGTCTAATCATACTGACTTTTGATTCAACACAATTCCAACAAAAGTTTCAGTAGGTTTGCATGTGTGTGTAAGTGTGTATTTGGATGTGTGTGTGGTGGTTAAGATTGTGGGTCAACTTGGCTGGGCCATGATTCTCAGTGTTCTATCAGTTGTATAATGTTATGATCACTTCCCTGTTGAAATTTAATATATGATCACCCCCATGATGGAATCTGCTGTGTGGTACTGGTAGGGGTGGGGCCTGTGGTGGCTCACTGCCCCCTCAGCCTTCATCTGTCCACCTTCTATCGCCTACTTCCTTTCTGCTTACCTTGCAAAGGTTATTGGCTTGTTCTGGATCCAGCAGCTGTCTCTTGACTGACCTCTGGTTCTTGGGACTTGAGCCAGCAGCTTACCTGTTCATCTTGGGATTTGGCGATCTTCATGCCCTGTGAGTAAGAGTCCTGTTCCCCGACCTGCTGATCTTAGGCTTGCCAGCCCTGCAGCTACGTGAATCAGGAGAAACCTTGCTGTCTTGCCTGCCAGCCTTGGGGATTCTTTGAACTTTACAGCCTGTGAGTGGGAGCCCTGCTCACCAATCTGCTCATCTTGGGTTTACCAACTTCTGCAGCTCCAAGAATTGGGAAAGGCCTCTATCCTGATCCAAGGACTTGGGATGTTGGATGTTCCAACCCCTACAATCACGTGAGCTGTCTCCTTCATATATATATGCTTTACTGGTTTTGTTTCCCTAGAGAACCCAACCTAAAGTGTGTGTTAAATTTGACAAGTGATTGTAATATTCTTATGAAAGAGCTAAAGATCCAGCATAACTAAAACAAATTTATAATATATTTAAGAAAGTAGTAAATGGAGACAAATTAGGAGAATTAATATTCCTTTTAATTTCATCATTGAAATTAACAGCCCAGATAGTCTGTTCTGTTACTTAATCTAGTTGTGACTGTTTGATAACCTCATGCTTATCATAAAAAAAAAAAACTTTATCATAGTGATCCAGAAATGGTAATAAATATATTACCCTAAGCATTCAAAATCTACCTGCTGTGTTTTGATTTTTCTGTCTAATGTTAAGGTTGGCATTTTGCCTTTTTTAAATTTGATTTCATTTGCTTATTTTTGTACCTCAGGTGCATAGTATGACAATAATAATTGTTATACTGTCATCTTGATCCATGCATGGCTCCCTTTTATCTTATTTATTTCTTCTTTATTTACACAATAAAAAATGAACACCTATGAACCTATCACCTAATCCAAGAATTAACTAACAAGATTTAGAACCTCATAATTAACATACACCTGCCTATATACCTCCTTATTCAACCCTGGTGGCGTAGTGGTTAAGTGCTATGGCTGCTAACCAAAAGGTCAGCACTTTGAATCCTTCAGGCACTCCTTGGAAACTCTACAGGGCAGTTCTACTTTGTCCTATAGGGTCAATATGAGTCGGAATCGACTCAACAGCAGTGGGTTTATTCAATATAATATTTAAAGTACAAATGCAGTGAACCCATTTTTAAGTATATTTTGTGCACAGGAAATCTATTACTATTGCCTGACCATATTCCTTGCCCTTTCTTCTGGAAAAGAGACCTGGTAATAGTTTTCCTTTGTGGAATTCCCATTCCCTGTGGTCCTATTCAGGTTGTCAACCAGAGATTATCATCAACCTCTACAACACCTATGGTATGAAATTGTGCCTCAAGCCTAGCCAACCGGATTCTCTTTTCCAGGAATTCAAAGCTAGAAGCAGTCATCCAAGGGGCTTGAGGCATCTCAGTGACAGAATCCTAGAGACTGCTGGTTATTTCCTGCCATGGAGAGTCCGGGATGTGACCTGGTTTTGCCTTCTGAAAGCCTAGTTTCTATATTCCTTCATAGATTCTGTGAGCAACTCAATATCCTTCTAAGAAATCAAGTTCTTTTGTTTAAGTTAGCCTGTAGCCATTTCAGTTGTTTGATTGCTTGCTACCAAAGATTCATAGCAGCTACTTTCTATATTGAATTTAATTGTCTGCATTTTTTTTTTTTTATGACTAATGAATCAACTTCATAGATTTGTGAATATCTTAAATTTAAGTCTAGGGTTCACAAAGCTGAGCTCCTGTTCTAATGACACAATACACCACCAAGGAAAACTCTAGACTATTGTAAAAAGCAATTTATCCAACCTGCATCTATAAACACGTCTTCAATGTTCTTTCAATATTTATCAATAAATAAAATATAAGATGTCAGGGAAAAGATACCCAAGGTGTCTCTAAAAGAAAATAAAATCTCCTTAGATAGGCCATCTTGCTAAATTTTAACTTCTTAGGTAAAGGTTTTGAGGCATATTCAATGAGACTAAGGCTCCCGGAGCCCCATATGTAACAATTTTTTCCTTCTTGTGGGAAACAGATGGGATTAACAGACTGTTGCATGTCATGCTAAAATGAAGCATGGTTCAGCTCTTTCTAGAGAGACTGCCTGACTGCAACAAGAGAGGCGAACATATAAGGCCTCAGATTTATATGAAAGAAGCTGTCTATATTTAGAAATCATTCTTATTTGTTTTTTAAAAGCAATAGGGACAAAGCTGCTCTAAAAGTTTTCAGAGGTGCGTAGATGCCATCGGTGACTAACAGTAATGAAAGGGATTAGAGCATCTCTTTGCCTATTCCTTCGAGTAGACCACCTGGTTGTCCCCTAGAGGTTTGACTGTGGAAAGCAGTACAACCCCTTGTATCTACATTTATCACTACATAAACCACACCAGAACTGAGTAAACGATCGAGATACCCTATCTTTACTAAGTAGCCCTGGTAGCACAGTGGTTAAGAGCTATGGCTGCTAGCCAAAAGGTTGGCTTTCAAATCCACCAGCTGCTCATTGGAAGCCCTATGGGGCAGTTCTACTCTGTCCTATAGGGTCGCTGTGAGTTGGAATCCACTCCACAGCAACGTACCTTGGTTTTGGTATCTTTAGTAAAGGAATGACTGGGTGGTAGAAATGGTTAATGCTCTCGACGGCTAACCAAAAGTTTAGAGGTTCCAGTCTATCCAGATGTGCCTCAGAAAAAACGCCTGGAGACGTACTTCCAAAAAATTTAGCTATTGAAAATCCTTTGAAGCACGGTTCTATTCTGACACACATGGAATCGTCATGGGTGGGAATTGACTGGATGGCAAGTGGTTATTTACCTTTGGTAAAACACTGAGAAAGCCCATGAGTGGCACAAATGGTTTGCGCTTTTACTACGAACCTAAAGGCTGGTGGTTCGAACTCACCCAGTGGTGCTGCAGGAGAAGGCCTGGCTATCTGCTTCAGTAAAGATTACAACTAAGAAAATACTACAGAGCAGCTCTACTCTGTAACACATGGGGTTGCCATGAGTCAGAATCAGCTGGACAACAACAGGTTTAGATTTTGGTTTAAAAACACTGAAAACAGTGTGTCCAGTGTATGTTTGGTGAATAAAAAAAAGGTAGAACACTTTGTCCAATTCCATCCATTCAAAGCAACACCTTTGGGTCAATAGCCACTCAACCAGTAACAAATGCCCTTCATTTTATCAATAGCATTCGATATTCCTTCATGTTGTTTCATGAATATTAAATATTTAGTTATTTCTCTTGCTGAGATCTAGAAATGCCTACAGCATTTTTTTTGATCAATATGCCATATATTTAAAGGAGAAATGAAATTACTTTGACTTAGTACAGTCAGCGAGGCAGTGCTGACTACTTTTGGCTGCCAATTTCTTTTCAATTTAGTTACGAATCATCATTTTAATACTGTGTATTAAAATCAAGAATGACCTATATTTGGTAGGTTTTTTAAATGCCCTTCCTTGTACCTAGACTTCTGGAATTTCTCCCATTCTCTAATTTTCATAGATGGATCATTAACAGAAATTCTTCCATATTGTTTATAAATTCTTCCAGTAACCTGCTACGCAATTTGTGTCAAGGAGGTTGGACTCATTTAATGAGTGTCAGGGTGCTTACTAGCTATTACTTGTCTCAATTGCTTCTTATCAGGGCTTGGTTTATCTTTTTCAGAAAAAAAAAGTTCTTTACTGAGGAAAGACAAAACAAATGAAAAGTTCTTTTTTTCTTTTTGTAATACATCATTATTTCACCACTGGCTTGAAGCTCAAGCACTGTTTTTATTTATCAGAACATAATTTAAAATGCCCTTTAAAATGTTGCACGTCTATTGCAAATTCTAACTCTTTGTAGCTGTACCTCTTTCGTGATTATGGTTTATGATCTTATTCCTCCTTGGAATAAGGATTAGGTTGTATCTTGAGTCAATCTCTTTTAAGATATAAAAGAGAGAATCGAGCAGAGAGGAGAGAGACTTCATGCCTCCAAGAAAGAAGAGCCAGGAGTGGAGTGCATTTTTTGGACCCAGGGCCACTATTCTAAGAACCTCCTAGACCAGGGGAAGATTGATGACAAGGACCTTCCCCTAGAGCTGACAGAAAGAGAAAGTATTTCCTTGTAGCTGGAGCGAATCAGACTTACAGCCTCCTAAATTGTGAGAGAATAAATTTCTCTTTGTTAAAGTCATCCATTTATGGTATTTCTGTTTAGCAGCACTAGATAACTAAGACAAGTGAGGATCTGAGAATGTAGTATCTCAGTCCTTCACATACGATCCTTACGTGAATTCTTTCCTATTAGCCTGTTTTTATTGTAGATTTATTTCTAGGAGAAACGTGCTGCTTGTTTCTTCTTTAGGTGACCCTGAGCGAGGGTATTTACAAGATGAGCTTAGTTTTCTGCCTGAACCATGCAGTCGTAAAAGCTACCACGTTGGGCTGGACTTGATGTGTGTGTGTATATATGTGTATGTGTGTATGATATATTGAATCTTATTTAATCTTGTGTTTAGTCACACTGTGTATATATACACATATGTACACACTTTGACTAAATACAGAATTAAAAATTCTCTGTGTGTGTGTGTATATATATATATACATATCTCAGAATGTTAAAATAAACTTTCAGCTGATGTTTCAAATGTCACCATGCAGGAATTGCAAAAAAAAAAAAAAAAATGGTGGAGGAAAACTGGTTATGTGTACACCCTTCTTATACATATTGATGAGAAACCCTGGTGGCTCAATGGTTAAGTACTTGTCTGCTAATGAAAGGTCAGTGGTTGGAACTCACCAGCTGCTCTGTGGAAGCAAGATGTGGCAGTCTGCTTCTGTAAAGATTACAGCCTTGGAAACCCTGTGGGACAGTACTACCCTGTCCTGTAGAGTCCTTATGAGCTGGAATTGACTCAGTGGCAATGGGTTTTAGGGCTTTATCCATATTGGTGGCATAAAAATAGCAGACTTTTTTGAAGATTGCTTTGGAATAAATTTTCCTATATGTTTCACCTCCTTCATTTTAGGGAAGAGGAGTTGGGGGATTCCTCCATAGAGAATGGGACTTTCAGGGGGCTCCGTGGAGAATTTGATATGCTCCCTCCTGCGCCAAATATAAATACAGTTTCGGTGACACAGTGAACTTGTGTCTGAGTCACCTTTGAGAAAACTTGAGAACTGGCTGGGCAGACCCATGGCAGCAGAGGATAGAGCTTCCAGAGTTTGTCAAGAGAATGGACCAGGTGTGGACTTGTGGGAGGCAAAGTCCACAACGGTAGGTAGATCCTGTTCAAGGGCCTACTGGAGGGGTGAGAGGACCTCAGTTGAAGGAAGCTGGCAGTGGTTTCCTAATGCTCATCAACTATAGGAGGGGCCACACCAGCTGGAATACGGATTCATCTGCACATGCTAAAGGACTGTAGATGGGAAGTCTCCAGCAATGAGATTTCCCCAATGAACCTATGATAGTATCATGAAGGAAAGAGGCAGCTTTGAACACTGGCCAAGTCTGGAAAGACACGAGGTCACCAGTTCCATTCCAACCAGTGTAGAACCTATGGACTCTGACCTCCCAGCCCACCCAGTGCCGTCGAGTCGATTCCGACTAACCTATAAAAAAAAAAAAAAAAAACCTAGAGGAGCCAAAAATCTCTGTTGTCAAGATGTGGAGGAGCTTCTTAGGTGAAGAGAAAGAGAAGCTCTGTCCCACTTCTTCATTCACAGGTATTCCTCCTGGCACAGGCCCACCCTGGAGGACAGGGTAAAATGTCAACCTCAAAATCATTACAGGATTTTCATTGTCACGTAGGAATGGGCATTTTAACTATAAAATTGAGCCTATGTTTTACAACTTTATTTAATAACGGTAGGACTTTTTAATAGTTTCAGAGTGACCAGATACATTACTCAGTGAGTTTTCATCTTTCAAGATGTCTTAGAAGAACTAGGCAAGTGAATAAGTTTCAAAGAACAGTGGTCAAAAAGTAAATTTGCTTTATGATTGCTGTCTATGAGTCATGTTTGTTACCCAGGAAAAAACTAAGATAGGCTGGACCATATGGCTCTTCTTATATGTGTAAATATCTTCTGTTCTAAACAAGTTTTAATTATACTGTATATTTATGATTGTTTCAAGCTTTCTTCTGATCACTTTACAAGCATTGCTTTCCATTTTGGCTTTGTTACTTCTCTGTATAGACAAACCTGAGTGATACTTAAGTCCCTTATATTTTAATAAGGATTTCCATCCAGTGACCATTGTTTCTTTTCATTATCTACTTGTCCACGTATTCATTTATTTCTTCCAATTATCCATTTGTGCTTTGAATGATGACTCTGATTTTTCTTCAAACTTTATAATCAGACTTATACTTCTGTTGTGCACTTGTACTATCTTACTCTCAGTTAACATACTTTACTGCTGTTTGATGAAAAATACACTTTTTTATTTAGTATTTCTATTTGCTTAGAGGATCAATGGCTCTGTTTTTTGTGATCCAACTGATTTAACAGAATATTAGTTTTATTTGGGGTTACGCATGGGTGTTTGGGAGATGGTTGTTGTTGTTGTTATGTGCCGTCAAGTCAATTCCAACTCCTGGTCGATTCTCTACTCAGAGTAGAACTGCTCCATAGGGTTCCCAAGGCTGTAAATCCTTACAGAAGCAGACCACCACATCTTCCTCCCACAGAGAAACTGGTTGGTTCAAACCACTGACCTTTCGGTTAGCAGCTGAGTGCTTTAACCACTGTGCAACCAGGGCTCCTTTGGGGGAGATAGCATGTTAGGCATATAAGACCTATGCTCTGATCCCAGTTTTTCACATCCAAACTGACTATGCAGATTCTGCCTTTTGTGACTATTTCATTCCTCCTACTTTGTTATCACCTGCCAAGAAAACGTGCTACATGAATGACGTTTATTTGTTTATTCATTTAAGTGGCATTCAGAGTATTTTGAAAGGGAAGGCAGAATTTTAGGCATATCATCAGAAACCCATGCGTTATGACAAAACGGCAATTCTTCTAATCCAGTGATTCTCAAAGAGTGGCCAGGAATTTGTAAGGTCAAAATTATTTTCATAAAACTACTAAAATGTTATTTGCTTTTGCACTCCCCTTCTCTCATTGTTGTGTCGTGGTGATTTCCAAAGACTCCATGGTGTGGCAGGACACTCTTATATGATGGCTAATGGAATGTGTGTTTGTGTTATTGTGTTTTTAGACATCCAAGTAAAAATTTTAATTTTCTGAATTTTGAGAGATGGAACCCACATGAACAAAAACTCTCTGGGGTCCTTAAGCATTTTTGAGGGTGTAAAGTTGTCCTGAGACCGAAGAGGTTGAGAACTATTATTCTAAACTGTTCTCTAAATATATAACATACAAGTGGTCAGAAAAAAAAAAGACATGGAGCAAAGCTGGTCTAAAGGAATGTGTATAATGGTGGTGTCCTACAAAAAGCCAGTGTTTTTAGAAAATTGAAAGAAGGCCCATATTATTTTATTACCATATCCATATAGTTTGCTTCGAAAAGGCATTTGGAAAAATCTTAATTTTCTTGATAATCTCCTAACCAAAGAGCTCACAGTCACACTGTGGTTGGTTTAGTGTCCTGGCATAACTATTTCTTGAATAATCACTGTTTTGTGTATTAGCCATATAGGATAAAAATCTGATTCTAAGCTATGTAGTCCAGAGGAAATACATTCAAAGGACAATTCTTCAATATGAAATGTGTCAAATCAGTCATATAAGGTAAGCTCATGTTTTCTAGTCATTATAATAACAATTACTGATAGGTGTTGCCTCTCATTTTTCTTTTTCATGAAAACATAAAATTAAAATGTACTCATAGAAATGGGACTATTCTCTCTTAATCTGTTGTATAGCGAGCAGTTGAAAACAAAACAAAACCTAGGAATGCCTAAGAAGTACCTGTGTAGTCTATGTATCTTTTAGAAAATCAGTTTTTTCCCCAAATATTTTAAAATTATTCGAAACAACAAAAAGAAAGTATTCTTCTAAGGTTTAAAAATGTAAGCTAGAAAAATTTAAACGTGACTAGGCTAGTCCAATAGTTGAGAGCGATTTGTAAAGAGACCTATTAAAACCAGAAGTAGTCTTCTCAAGCTTTTCACTATGGAAAATAGGAAGAGACCTTAATTAGTAAATAGGGAAATTGAAAGTATAGTAGTATAACTAGGAGAGTTACATGAAGAGTTTTTCTTAGTATTGATTGAGTGACATTCATTATCATTGATCAAGGAACAATGAATGAATGATACATGATTTAGATGAGAAAGGTTGTTAATGCCCAGGAGAGGAGCCTACAAAAACCTTAATGATGTGGGAACATAGTCCAAGATTACAATTCTTTGAAGAGAAAAATGTTGATAATAAAAACAAAGTAGAAAGGAAACATACGCTATCAACTATGAAAAATGCAATGAAAAGGAGAGGAATCCCTGGGAGATAAAAATAAACCTCTGCGAAGAGGAATCAATGAAAGCAGAACTCACAGTAAATTGTGAGAGTGTCACTTCTCTTGGAACTTTTGGATATATTTATGCCATTAGCTTGCTAAAAATTATTTTACTTTGCATTTGATCTCAAGATTTACAATAGGAATATTAAAATAATTTAAACTATTATGATGAATTGAATAGCATCAGGAAAAAGAAAGGCATAGGTGGTCAGAATGTTGCCAACCTACAAAGATGAATCTTGGAATTTATGAGATAATGATTAACGCAAATAAATGAATGAATTACGCAAAAGATAGACTACATTCTTTTCTGTCATTGTTTACTTATGCCTCCTGTTTGTTTTTGGCTTTAGTCAAGTTAATTATTATATCTCTCTTTTATCTAATCTTTTGATTTTTTTAAGCCTTTGGCCTTCTACTTTTTCCATGTCTACATTATAAAAGGAACTGGCTAGGATCTCATCTGTGCCCGAGGAACTGTGATGAGAACTTTCTATGATATCATTTAATCTTTACAAAAATTCCTGAGCTTCGTGGAATTATCTTTACTTTCCAGGTGATGGATCACAAACACAACTTGCCAATGATTATGCAGCTGGTGAATGACTAAGCTCAGACAGAACTCTTTCCACCAAAATGATTCCAAAAGTAATTGGTCATCATTTTTTTTTTTTTTTTTTTTTTCATCATAAGCATGAACAAATAACTTTCTGGAGTCATCAAAGAAAGATTATGTAATATTCAGTGTGCAATATAAATTTATCATCCAAAAGTAGAAATACTTCCTTTTTTATCAATCTACCCATTTGCTTATGTTTTATCACTGAAGATAGAAGTAACACAAAATGCTCAAGAGTACACAAGGGAGCACACTCCTATAGTGGGATCCTCCTCAGCAGGAGCCACAAACAAAATCCACAGGCCTCTCAACTATGGAGGAAGTACGCTTACTTCCCTTGTCTTCTAGTCTCTGCTTAGAGATATGGTGTGCTCAGACTTCCTCCTGGCCACCAGCTTCCAGACTGCTGACTGCCACTCACTCATGCCTACCAAGGAGAAATCGTCTACAGAAATCAGGCAGTTGCTTCTTGATCCTCCTTCTCTGACTATTCAAATTTACCAATACCTCTTAGCCTCAGTACACAGCCAATTTTGTTTAAAAGGTCCCCCCACTGAGGAATTGTTAAACAATATGTATGTGTCACAATTATTTTAAATAGTGGAATTCATATGCGACATCTCTGCCTTAATGATTTGCACATAGTGGGCGGTCATTGCATTATATTTTAATAAAAAGCAATGTCAGCAAAAGCAGTACAGGGTTTATCATTTGAGACAAAGAGAACAGAAAACCTGAACTTTACAATACGAGATTCCAAGACTGCCCACCAGATTAAATGAATCTAAAGTCTCCAGTGCTCAGAAAAGGACCTAATTTTTCAAGGGTTACCCCCAACCCTCCAACACAGAAGGTGAATTATTTGGGGGAAGCCCTGGAGAAAAATGAAAAATCTCCTTCATGGCTGTGACATTGAATGAAGAGGGAGAGTGAAGAGATGAGCTTGGAAATTTAGGGAGGAGCCAGGTAGAGAAGGGTCTCCTATATAAGAAGTTTATACTTAGTCCAAGACTCGGCGGGAAGACATTTGATTTGTGCTTTAAAAAGATCACACTCTACAATGTGGAGAATGTACTCACTGGGGCAGAGGAGAGCCAATGAAGAGGTGGTTGGTTGGTCTAGATGACGTAGAGGATGATGGCCTCCTTGATTAGGACAGGGCCAGTGGCTTTGAGGGGTGGGAGTAAATTAACGGTTAGTGAGGTGTTTGGAAGATAAAGGTTACAGCATTGCATGATTTATTAGACAAATGGGATGCAGGAATGAGAGGAAGGGACTCCATTCCAAAGGCCAACAGGTAATACAGTTTATCAATACCGATATTTACCAGGGCTGAAATTGCACATAGTTTAAAAATTATGTGGATGCTGCTGAAGCTTAATGAGCACTGTGTATTAGAGAATGGGGGAATTTGAGGTCATACACTCTCTTCTATTCCATGTGTCCTATTTTCAGTGATCTAGAAAGATATTCTGCAATTTTATGTATGCCCCAACCAATTCTAGTGTTGTAGCTCTTATAGATGGTTGTCTATAAGCTTAATTGCTCATATTGCAATTTTGGGTCACCTAATTTTCTTGTTCTCATTAAATGCAGAGTGGTTAGTTAGCACCCTCTGCACTGGACAGATCATTCTGGGCCACCACCATGGCTCACTCATGGATTACCAAAAAGTACGGCTCCAAAAGCTATATTGCAGAAGGTTATTGAGGTTACCTCCAAGGATTCAGTTACAGAATTATAGGGCTAGATTCCAGTCAATCATGGCACTCCTGAAGAATCTCTGAGTTGCCTATCATTTAAAATCAGTCCCCCTTTTTTAAGCTAGGTGGATATGAATCTTACTGTTTTCAACAAAAACCTGATCTAATACTTAATCAGGACCAAGTTGGCAAGTATTCCCCTCAGGCCTACTAGACCTGTGGAGGATGTTATGTTCCAGTTGAGAAAATTTTCGGGTTAGCTAAGAGGTAGACAATCCTTTTTCTTTCTTTTTTTTTTTTATTGTACTTCAGATGAAGGTTTACAGAGCAAATCAGTCTCTTGTTAAACAATTAATACACATATTGTTTTGTGACATTGGTTGCTAATTCTACAACATGTCAACATTCTCCCCCTGACCAGCTTTCTTGTCCCCTCATCTTTGCACCTGGGCTGGTATGCCCATTTAGTCTCATTTTGTTTTATGGGCTTGTCTAATCTTTGGTTGAAGGGCGAATCTCAGAAGTGACTTCAGTACTGAGTTAAAAACGTGTCTGGGGGCCATACTCTCGGGGTTTCTCTAGCGTCTGTTGGGTCAGCAAGTCTAGTCTTATTTTTGTCAGTTAGAATTTTGTTCTACATTTTTCCACAGCCTCTATTGAGATTCCTGTCAGAGCAGACGGTGATGGTAGCACGGCACCATCTAGTTGTGCTGGACTCAGTCTGGTGGAGGCTATGGTAGTTGTGGTCCATAGACAATCCTTTTTCTAACTTTAATTGGGAAAAAAAAAAGTTCTATCAAGTGCATTTGCCCACTTTCCTGCCTGCCTAAGGAAGTACACTAAAGTGAGCAATGTACTCTACTGGGAGCAGCTTAAGGGCCTTCTCTGCAGGGAAGCTTTCCACTGCTTCTGCGACTGAAGCGCTTTCACTCTCTGAGTTCCCATAGTATTTTATGGCTGTCTTATGAATATTGCCTTTTTTGTGTTGCATGTTTATCACGCACATAAAAAAAAAATCACAAAAATTATAAATTATATTGGTGCAGAAATCACTTTTTTTATATCTGTTTTTCTCACTGGTCCTGGCATAATGTCATAAATGAAGAAGGAATTAAAACATTTGTTAAATAAATTATTGAGGATCAAAGAATGCAAAAAGTCATTTTGAGTATCAGAATCAGAGATTTTTTAGAAGTTGTAAGATTTGGGGTTAATTTTATAGTATCGCCAAGAGAAATCAATAGAAAGTTACTTTTTACATTAAAATTTCACTATGGGCTTATTTCCAATTTATTTAACTTTCTTTCTTAATAAAGGAACTAAATTAAATCCAGTTAATTGTGTGTTTTTTCTTGACTGAGATCTTGATTGCATTATTTTTTATGAACTGTCCTCCATAATTAAAAAGAAAAATTGTTATTTTAATTTCCAATATGTTGTCATTATTAGATCTTAATTGGAATGCTCTTAAAATTTTATATTTTAAATCTCTGAAAAGAACTCATAGTTTTCTCAAATTTGAATACCCTTATGTTGGGTTGATTAAAAACAATGACAAAAATCCACATGACTTTTAGTTGGAAGATGATAAACTAGCATCGGTTTTTAATAATATTAAATGCACTATATAGAAAATGCTATGAATTTGAAGCAACATATTATCCTCTTCTTGGGATGTACTCCTCAGTCTTTTTTCTAGGGCACCGAAGAACACTTAGACTGATTAACACGATGAAAACTAAAGCAGCAGGGCAGGAACTATCAGGGGATAATAGTTCATAGTGTGTTACCAGCGAGCACATATCCCAAGGAAACACTACTAGGAATTAGAAGGTCTTGCCCTTTGCTGGCAATATGTCCATTGGCAACAGTAATTTGTATCATCCAAGTTATGGACTGAATTCTGTTCCCCCAGATTGTGTGTCTATTTGGATAGGCCATGATTCCCAGTATTGTGTGATTATCCACCATTTTGTCATCTGATGTGATCTTCCTATGTGCTGTAAATCGTAGCTCTATGATGTTAATGAGGCTGGATTAGAGGCAGTTTGTGTTAATGAGGCAGTACTCAATCTACAAGATTAAGTTGTTTCTTGAGTCACTCTCTTTTGAGATATAAAAGACAGAAGCCGATAGAGAGACAGGGGGACCTCATTACCACAAAGCGAAAAGAGCCAGGAGCATGTGTCCTTTGAACCAGGTGTCCCTGTGCTGAAAACTCCTAGACCAGAGGAAGATTGATGACAAGGACCTTCCCCCAGGGCCAACAGAGACAGAAAGGCTTCTCCTGGATCTGGCACCCTGAATTCGGACTTCTAGCCTCCTAGACTGTGAGAGAATAAATTTCTCTTTGTTGAAGCCATCTGCCTGCAGTATTTCTGTTCTAGTAGCTCTAGGTAACTAAGACACCTCATATCACAGAGTCGTAATTGTAAAACGAGGATAAGAGATGTGAAATACTTGAAAATGTTAAAGAACCAGAAGAAAAAAAATAATTTGACATTAAAAAATTTACTTTTCAAAATATTTTTATAGCTATTTGCTCATTTAAGTCATGTAATGATCCTCTTAGGTAGCTAGGATAAACTTTATATTGTACATTCTACATGTGGAGGAAGTTAAATGGCTTGTCCAATGCACTTGGGTACTAAACACAAATATGAAGAATTAATCACAGTCTTTTTACTCATTATCTAATAATTTTTCCAGTATATTACACAGTCTACCTTCATCAGATAATATTAACTCTACTGCTAATAAACATAGATAGTTCAAATCACTTCAGCTCTCACCACATCCTGGCACCCAGTGCACTGCACAGTAAGTAGGACAGAGGGTTCTAGGTAGCAGGTTTGGGAGTATGTAACTTCTGGGCAGTGGTGTGCTGGTAACTGTTTAAAAATTGGCTTCCTCCCTGGACACCCTATCAGCTCAGTAATGAATTCATTCCTGAAGTTCACCCTTCAGCCAAAGATTGGACAGGCCCATAAAATAAAATGAGACTAAAGGGGCACACCAGCCCAGGGACAAGGACTAGAAGGCAGGAGGGAACAGGAAAGCTGGTAATAGGGAACCTAAGTTTGAGAAGGGAGAGTGTTGACATGTTGTGAGGTTGTTATCCAATGTCGTAAAACATTACGTGTACCAACTGTTTAATGAGAAACTAGTTTGTTCTGTAAACCTTCATCTAAAGTACAATAAAAAAAAAAATTTGGCTTCCTGGAAAAAAAATCCCTTGATTTGCAGTGTATGCCAGTTTCCATGGTGTAAACACTCCCACTATGGCCTATTTCAAGCTACCAACGTGATGCCACTGAACTTCAAGGTTGGGAAGAGATGAAATGCATACAACTGGCTCTCACACAGAAAAATATGTTTGCCATTGGAGGGTCTACAAAGGTCATGCCCTTGGGAGGATCACAGGACAGAGGTATACGTAAGTAAAAAGTAAAAATGAAAGATGTCTCTTAGGAAGGGAGCAGCTCATGGATCTCACTAAAATCATGGGTACTCTTGAGAGGAGGAAAGTTCATCAGCTAGATTACACCAGTGTGCTGATTGTAGGAAGCCCTTTCCACAGTAAAGAGTGCCAGAAAGCAACTGCACATAGCTGTGGAGCAGGCTGCCAGAGTGACGGGAAGCACACCTAAGGAGTCATGAACTCTGTTTTTAGAAGTGTGTTTTCATTTGCCATAATATATCTACTGAAGAACACGTAATTGTGCTCATGCAGAACCTGTACATAGCCCAAGAGGCAGTGGTTCAAATAGAGCAAGGGGATACTGCATGGTTTAAAATCAAGAAAGGTGTGCATCAGGGCTGTATCCTTTCACCATACTTATTCAATCTATACGCTGAGCAAATAATCGGAGAAGCCAGACTATATAAAGAAGAGTGTGGCATCGGGATTGGTGGAAGACTCATTAATATACTGTGATATGCAGGTGACACAACCTTGCTTGCTGAAAGTGAAGAGGACTTAAAGCACTTACTGATGAAGATCAAAGACTTAGAGCCTTCAGTAGGGATCGCACTTCAACATAAAGAAAACAAAAGTCCTCACAACTGGACCAATAAACAACATCATGATAAACAGAGAAAATATTGGGGTTGTTAAGGATTTCATTTCACTTGGATCCACAATCAACACCCATGACAGCAGCATCAGGAAATCAAATGACGTATTGCATTGGGCAAATT
The DNA here is from genome assembly GCF_030014295.1 of Loxodonta africana. NCBI lineage: Eukaryota > Metazoa > Chordata > Mammalia > Proboscidea > Elephantidae > Loxodonta > Loxodonta africana. Next base: position 14,696,687 of record NC_087362.1, read on the forward strand.
TGCTGCAAAAGGCCTCTTTAAAGTGTCAAAAAGCAAAGATGTCACTTTGAGGACTAAAGTGTGCCTGACCCAAGACATGGTATTATCAAGCCCCTCGTATCCATGTGAAAACTGGACAATGAACAAGGAAGACTGAAGAAGAACTGTAACCTTTGAATTATGGTGTTGGTGGAGAATACTGAATACACCATGGACTACCAGAAGAACAAACAAGTCTTAGAAGAAATACAGCCAGAGTGCTTCTTGGAAGCAAAAATGGCAAGACTTTGTCTCAGGTAATTTGGACATGTTATCACAAGGGACCAGTTTGTGGAGAAGGACATAATGTTTGGTAAGGTAGAGGGTCAGCAAAAAAGAGGAAGACCCTCGACAAGACGGATTGACACAGTGGCTGCAGCAATGGGTGCAGGACTGGGCACTGTTTCCTTCTCTTGTACGCGGGGTTGCTATGAGTCGGAACTGACTCGACGGCACCTAACAACAAAAACGTCTACTGAAGGCTTAGACGTAATTGCTCTATAAACATTATGGGCAGAATATTTGCAAAAGGATGATTTCTAGGTTGTCCAGAAGGTGAAATTCCAGTTTTCTGAGTGAAGGCCCAAGCCACACAAATGGTGATTATTTCCAACCCTTCTTAAGACAAGAGCCTGAGTCTTTGAGGTACTGGGAGAGCAGTCTAATTGTTGTATCAATGGCTTATTTATTCCAAACACAGACTTTCCATTGAGCACCACAATTTGCTACACACATGACCTTGTTCAGGTAGGATGGGATAAGACCAACCTCTCAAGGTCATTATGAAGATAATGTTAACATGTGGAATATTGAGCTCAGTGTCCAACACAATTAAGAGCTCAATACACCATTCATACTAAGTCAAAGAATTTTAATAAGAAATTTTGAGAGATATTTCTTTCCTAAATGATGGCAAATGTCAAAAATCAATTTTTCTTAATTCTGTCCCCTCCCTCCCCCCAATTCACTTCATTTGTCTCTGGCTTCTCATCTTGGTTTATGGAAAGCAATCTCTTGCCAAATTCATTAAAACAGAAAAATTCCAAACTTAAGCAAAATAAGAGAATCACATATGCTACCCAGTTGTTAATAATTTACCATAAATCTAAACTTTTTAGTTATTCCTTAGATAGTTTTCACATGCATTATTTATGGAGTCTTTCCCTTTTGGTGGACTACAGCTGTCATATTAATTTTTAATCAAATCATGAAATTTTATAAGTAATTCTTTAAGCCAGGTGAATAAAAGGAAAAAAAATATCTAGGAAACAGTATTACAATGTATTCATTCCTAGGAACACATTTGCCATTCACTCTAAATATCAAACAGCAAAATGATTTTAAGAAAGATAGGGCAGGTCACACATCCAGTTTTTCTAAGTAAACTTGGAGCTTATTTATGGCTGTAAAATTCCACATTTTCTGCCTTCAAAGAAGAAACCAGGAATTGAATATTTATGATCCTGAGACTGCCCCACACTTTATTGCTTTCCTTAAGGGATTTTACCCAGCCCGAAGTAGAGAATGGAAACCGACCTTCTCTGCAATCTGCCAAGTGCTAAACTATTGCCTCCCAAATGGAGTAAAAATTATCTTAGCATTAAAATGCATAAGCTGGAGAGATCATGAAAGGAAAAGTTCAGTAGCTGCCAGGAATTAGTAAGAGAGCTAAGTCTCCTGTTCACTCACTTTTACATGAAAGCGCCCACTCGTGCTTATACACAAGGCATATTGTTATCAAATACATTGTAGGTGAAATTTCAGGGACAAGTTTTTCGTAGTTGAATGTTCTTCTGTTTTGTTTTTTGTTTTTTTTAGACTAGCAGAAAAAAAACAAAAAATCTAAGAAATATAGGCCCTTTGGAAGAAGTTTTTATTTCAGTAGATTCTATCTGACTTGGTAGAAAAAAAAAATTCAGTGTACACATTGAGTTAGAATCAGCACAAGTGGGTCAAGTACAAGGTCAGTCATTTATTTACTTGCTACGTGATCTCACATAGGTCACCGGACTTCTCAGTGCCTCAAGTCCCACACCTGGAAAATGAGGTTTGTGATGTTACCTGGTTTGTGATATTACCTACACCTCGGAGTTGTAAGAAACCAACCGATGGTATGACAAGGTGAAGTTCGTTTTAAAAATTTTTATATCACTATGCTTTCATTTGGAGCCCTTTCATTTGGTGGTGCACTAGTTAAGAGCTTGTCTGATAACCAAAAGATTGGCAGTTTGAATCCGCCAGCTGCTTCTTGGAAACGCTATGGGGCAATTCTACTCTGTCCTACAGGGTCACTGTGAGTCGGAATCCACACAATGGTGATGGGTTTGGTTTTATGCTTTCATTATGCGTGTGAGATTGAATTTTATAAAAAAGCACAAAAGGACACTTCTTGAATATAGAGAGATGAGATCCAGAGACAAACAAAAAACTGACAATTTAAAGTGCACTGAAAATGCCTATGGGATTGAGTCCTTTGATGAAAAATTTCCTTCCATCTTCTATAGGAGTATAGAGACAAAGAGCAGCAAAAAGCAACGCACCCTATGTTTATGAATAGGCATGATTCACCCATTCAATATTTTGATGCACAAAATTTAAATAAAGTTAAAAAGGAAAAGCACTTTTACCGTTAATAGTGTTTACCTCTTTCTTAGGCCGTCAGTGCAGAAATTTGGTTCTGCATACACATTTTTACTAACACGGTCACCTAGGTAACTTGTATTTTTTTCCCTTCCATCTGACAAATATGTTTCCCAGACTCTCATCTTTTTTTTTTTTTTTTTTTTGAGTAGGGCACTTTTAAAATCCAATTTCCGTAAAGAGACATTTACCTCTTTATTAATCTCTGTGAGGCTCTGCATGGTACACCACCAAGGGGCCTGGCCTGCGGAACAGTCATGAGATTGATATATTGTGTGCAAGTACTAGCCATGCATCCTTTCTACATGTAAAAACCTGTTCTGAAGAGCTATTGTCATTTATATTGTCATTCAATATGAAGTCTTTTAAAAATCAGTTTCAATCCCTTGAGATATGGTAAGGCAGAATAAATATCTCTATATATTTAAGTTTCTAATAACCTTATGTTGGTAGGTGTGATAGTGGCATAGCCACTTCTGTTTGGGGACTTTTCTTTCTGCGTATGAGAAGGGAAATGAAACATGATGCCATGTGGTTGGCTCCAGGGATAAAAAGAAGGCCATGGTTTAGAGTTAATAATTACAAATACCTTATTCATGAAGCCAGAGCCAGGGTTTCATTCTTATTAAGCCAGATTTCAGGGACTCGTTGTTCTCCTCTCTCTCTCTCTTCAGTATTTGCCTGGCAGATGTGTGCTTTGGGTCACCAAGGCAACTGGGAAAGAATGTAGTTGCCACTGTCCAAATATCTTCCCATAGAGCTCTAAAAATCTACTGTCCCATCTTTGAGTGCTGAGGACCATATGTTATTTGAGGATGATATCCAAGATCCCCAAGAATAACACGAGTTGGCAACTTTTTTAAAAAATAATATTTTACTAAGTTTTTGGTGAAGGTTTACACAGCAAGTTAGGTTCCCATTTGACAATTTCCACACTAGTGTTCAATGACATTATTTACATTCATCACAATGTATCTATCTTCCCTTCAATTGTGTTCTCTTTGTTTCCTTTCTAATACTCTATTTTCCCTACCGCCTTATTGTCTCCTCTTTTCTTTTAAGAAATTGTTGATCTTTTGGTTTCAAACTGATGGTTTTTAAGTAGGGCACCCATCTTATGGGCAATACCCTTTATTTTGTGTGCCCCTCTTCTGTTTCGCTAAAAGGAGATCTCAGGGGGTAGGCTCGGTTATAGGTTTAAAGAGTGTCTCAGGGTGATAGTCTCAGGGGGTCCTCTGTCTGTCTGACTTTTTTTTTTATTAAGAATTTGAGCTCTGCTCCCTATTTTTCTCCTCTTTTATCCAGGACCAACTATTGTGGCCCAGGTCAGAATAGTAGTGGTAGCCGTGCACCATCTTGTTCTTCCTGCCTCAGGGTAGATGAGGTTGGGACTCTTGTAAACTTGTTTCTTCTCTGTGCTTTTGGTTACCTTCTTACTGTTTTGCTCCTGGCAAGTTGAGACCTGTAGTTGTGTCTTAGATGGCCACACACAAGCTTTGAAGACCCTAGACACTACTCACTTTGCTATGATTCACTTCACGATCTTTGTGTACTACGTTATGCCAATTGACTGAGTTGTCCCATGGAACTATAGTCCTAAGGCTTCAACCCAAAAAACTAATGTCGGAAGGTGCTTGGTTGTATCTGAAGAGTATCCGTATTTGTGTCTTCAATGAATATATGTGCCTACACCCACATATTTGTATTTACATGTACTTAGAGATACTTTTTTCGAGACTTTCATCTTTGTGTACATTTCTTTGGAGAAAAAAAGACAGTACTGCAGAGCAAACATCCTAAGTAGACCAGAGCAATGCTTTTCAAATTTCTATGTGCATATGAACTAACTAGGAAGATCATTAAAAAGGAAGATTCTGATTTAGTTGGCCTGGGGTGGGGCCTGAGGTCCTACTGAGGTGATGCTGATGTTGCTGAACCCTACTGGGGTAGGTAGGGACTAAGAGGATGGGACTCCAGCAGGTCCTTCCTTCCTAACAGGAAGGAAGGCAGATAGAGGCCTGCAGAGCTGGTGGATGGATAGTGGATTTGGCAGTGGGCACATGAAAACACAGGTCATCTCTGTCTGATGAAGTCATCTAAGGTCCCTGGGTGAAGAGGGCTGCTTTGCTCACTGAACCTTACTCTTTACAGGCTCCTTTTTAAAATAGACTGGTCTAATTATTTTGAATATTTTTATCAAGCGCTTAACACAGACTTTGTATTAGATTACTCTCACCTAATCTTTTTGGTGAAACCTAAGCAAGGCTATTGTTATGTTTAATACCTCAGTCTGACAGACAGTATGGAGCACCTGGAGTCTCAGAGGGACAGACTACCTGTTGCCTGCCTGCCCCTCGAACTGGCTTAGAGACAAGGGAGTGGAGAAAATAAGATACCAGAAGTAGGCCTTCCTCCTTTTCTCTCACTGTACTCTGACCTGCTGTGAAAGCAGCTGGGTCAATTTATTTTTTTCCCCCCTAGATAAGCTTTAAAAAGAATTGATTTTTTTTTAAATTTAATTGGGAGCCCCAAAAAATGACTCATCTGGTCTAGCAATTAAAGCTACTGAGCAGCAGGGGAGGAGGGATGGTGGAGGAGGTGTGGATGAGAAGTTTCTAGAAGGACTAATGTGAGAAAGTAGAAGAAAGTGGATGAGAAGGAAGATGTTCAGTTATTTCTTCAGGATAGTGCATCATTCTGAAGTTCTACACAGCTAAGAGCCTTCATCTCTTGATACATTGGTAATCAATTCCTATTTAATCTTTATGCCTTTGGACATCATTAGATATCTATAACAGATATCACTACAAGCATGAGTGAACAGATAATGGATAAAGAGGCTGAAATGAGCATCAAATCTTCCACATATCTGTCCAGTGAGCCTTATTGGCTCTGACTATAATTCTGGCAACTAAGACATCCATAATTGAGTAGAAAGTCCCATAAAACATAAGCGAACAAATGACAAAGATTAGTAAAATTTTACACTAATTAACAACAACAACAAAAAAAATTAAACAAGATTTACTAAATGCCTTGTTTTGATATTGTGTTACCCAGATCAAACAAACAACAGCAACAACAAAATAAGTCCATGTTAACCTTATTTAAGTCTTTGTTTCTTTTTCTGCTCTCCCATGTTTCTCTTTTTTTCTGCCTGTTTATGGTATATTTTTGCAATATTTTTACCAATATGTCTGAAACTTTTGAGATCTTAAGTAATTTCTTTTTGTTTCAAGAAGTATTGAAATGCTTCATATGTTCAAGACAATCTCTTAATTGCTATACCAAAAACCTAACTCATTGTTGAGTTGATTCCAAATCATGGCGACCCTATAGGACAGAGTAGAACTGCCCCATAGAGTTTCTAACAAGCACCTGATGGATTTGAACTGCTGACCTTTTTGGTTAGCAGCTGTAGCTCTTAACCTCCATGCCACCAGGGTTTCCTGGTAGGCAATAGTACCTAGGTATTTAATCAAACATGAAGTGTTGTTGTGAAGCTGTTTTGTAGTTATTTAACATCTACGATCAACTGGCTTTAAGTAAAGGAGATTACCCTTGATAATGACTCGATGGCACTGGGTTTTTGGGTTTAATGTGGGTAAGTCTCATCCAATCAGTTGAAGGCCTTAAGAGCAAAATGCTGAGGTTTACAAGAGAATTCTGCATTAAGATTGTAGCACAGAAATCTGTAGGGCCTGTCCTACAGATTTCAGACTTCCAGTGCCCAAAAACTCGTGTGTCAACTCTTCTTCAAAATAAATTTTTATGTGTCTCCTATTGGTTCTGTTTTTCTGGAGAACCCTGACTGATGAAGGGATGATAACGTTTCACTTGTTTACCTCATAAAATTGTTTTAAGTACTATTTAGAATGTTTTGTATAATGAAACACTCAAGGATCTTATACGCACTCATTGAAATCCAAGGCCTTCCTCGATTGAACTTCACACAATATTTTGAATATATTAAATTATTAAAATCAGTTAAAGTACGCTGATAGGTTTTATGTCATGTACCAACTCTGACCAATTGGTAGCGGATGCTTGGAACACTGCTGTGAAAAACCCTGGACTCAACAGGAGAAAAACAATTTGTGATTTCACCAGGGAAACCCTGGTGGCATAGTGGTTGAATGCTACGGCTGCTAATCAAAGGGTCAGCAGTTCGAATCCACCAGGCGCTTCTTGGAAATGCTATGGGGCAGTTCTACTCTGTCCTGTAGGGTCACTATCAACTCGACGGCACTGGGTTTTTGTTTTCACCAGTGGTTTCTTCATAGTCAGGATAGCTGGCGAAGGAGGGAGAAGTACCAGTTACGAGTGAGGTAACTCACTCAAAAAATGTGATCATTAGAATTATGTAATAAAACGAGAACCTTCTTCCTTATCACTGATGCATGCCGAAGAACTTGCCGAACTGAGTAGCACATAGAGCGGAGAATATAGAGTTTACTTGAAGGTGCAAACATTCCTACCTCTAAACTGGGATCGCCGTCAAGTGGATTCTGAAGAATGGGAATTCCAGAATACTTAATTGTGCTCACGAGGAACCTGTCCATACAACAAGAAGCAGTTGTTTGAACACAGCAAGGGGATTCTCACAAGGTTCAAAATTAGAAGAGGTGTGTGTCAGGGTTGTATCCCTTCACCATACTTATTCAATCTGTACTTTTAGCAAATAATCCAAGAAGCTGGATTATATGAAGAAGAATGTGGTATCAGGATTGGTGGAAGACTCATTAACAACCTGTGTTTCTGTTGCTTACTGAAAGTGAAGAGGACTGGAAGCACTTACTGATGAAGATCAAAGACTACAGTCTTCAGTATGGATTACACCTCAACATAAAGAAAACAAAAATCCTCACACCTGGACCAACAGGCAACATCATGATAAATGGAGAAAAGATTGATGTTGTCAAGGATTTCATTTTACTTGGATCCATAATCAACACCTATGAAAGCAGCAGTCAAGAAGCCAAAGGACACACTGCACTGGACAAATCTGCTGCAAAGGACCTCTTTAAAGTGTTAAAAACAAAGATGTCACTTTGAAGACTAAGGTGCCTTAGGATTTTCAATTGCCTCATATACATGCGAAAGCTGGAAAATGAATAAGAAAGAGGACTGAAGAAAAGCTGAGGGAAGAACATTGTGTTCCCTTTGGGGACCCCGGTATTTCTATGTTTTACTTATTTAGCACTTAATCATATACTTCTTTGTATCATCTAAGTGACCACATTATTGTTTAATGTTTCAAACTCGCCTTTTAAAAAATTTCTCTGAAGGTTCTCCATTGCAGAAACTGGTTTACAATTGCTTGTATTCCACCAGTGTCTAAGGTTAAACCTGCTAAGTAGTAGCTGCTAAAAAAAATTTAATTGAGTAAAAGGATGTATACATAGATGTACACATGCATGAAATAATGAAGGAGCGAACTAGAAGGAATTCTGGGATGTACAGATAAAAGGTTGTTGCACTAAGTTTTATCTGAGAATTTACGTAATGAAAACGACCAACTGTTTTCTGCTTATGTATAAAAAAAAATTCCTAATTTTAAAGTTTTTTTTTTTTTTTTTTTAATGAAAGTACCATGAATATTGACTTTAGGGCTACAGATAAGGTCTTGAAAAAGTAGGCAAATTTGCAAACATAGACTCCACAAATAATGAAGATCAACTATATTGTTTAGGCTCTCAGTAAAAGGATTGCCCACTAGGAGACTCGCAGTGCTTTTTTGTGTGTGTTGGGGGGGGGGGGCGGTATACCTCATGGCCCCCTTGGTGTCAGCCTAGGCCATTCATTTCCTTTGGCCAATGGAATGTGAACAGAAGTGATGTATGTCACATCAGCAGATTCTTTAGCCTAATTTTCAAGGTTTTGATCAATATACTTGTGTCTTCATTTCTAGCAATTTTAATGATGAATGCAAAGCTACCTATCTGTTCTTTTTTTGGATTCATCTGATGGAATGGGGCCTGAGTTATGTGATTTCTGAAAACCAAAGGCACATGTATGAGTCTGGTTTTGAGAATGAGCTGCCCTTGGGAGTCCACAAGGTTGGCCCCTGTGCAATGCCTCTGGTTTAAACTGCCAGCACAAAAGAAGGATGACCCTTTTCTTCCCTGTATTTGTTTCTAAAATAAAGAAAAATTATTTCAAATAACTAGTTCTTTTTCATGAAAAAAAATGCAATCTCCTTAATTGAAATTAGTGTCTCATTAACAAATTCGTTCTATTCAATTTACACGTCACTGGTTGAGCTATTAAATATCTTCGTTACAAACAGAACTATACTGTGACCCTTGATCTTTCCATTTCTAACTGTAATATCTGTGGTTGGACATTTTTATGCAGTGTGTGGTTGTGGCCAATTGACAAATAATATGATCTGTATCTTTTCTGTTAAAACCGAGTTTACCGTTTCATTAAATTCCTACCAAAAAGAAAAAAACTTTCCTTAATGGTCAGAGTAAAAAAAGTGGTTTTTACTTAAAAGAGTTAAAAGAATTATTGCACACACTTTGGCACATTGATGTTAAAAAAGTAAAATAGTCATATTTTATGCAAACATTTCTAATGAGCTAAGTAAATATTTTCAAGCTGGCTTACGATGACAGGGTGCACCGTTTTTCATCATCAAGTGAAACACATGAGTACACAAGTGAGTACATGCGTTCATCATCCCCGAAGACTGAGGCTTTGCCTGGTGCTCCGTGGGCTTTAACCATGTGATTTAAGAAATTGGAGTGTCCCTTTGAGGCCAGGGCAGAACCAGAGCCTGCTACTTGGTGTTGTGGTATCTTTGGGTCTGAGGGCGTTTGGCTGTGGAAATAGGTCTCTGTCTTTGGCCAGAATGGCTCGACACGTCCTCAGAGTTCTTACGGAAGCTGAACTGTGAGAAGAATGAGCACAGGAAGCAAGTTCCAATTCCTGCATTGCACTTTGGGAAAAATCAATTTTCTCTTTGGATCTCACTTTCCTTATCTCGGAAATGGGTTAAAAACGCCTACCCTCTAGGATTGTTGTAAGACAGGCAAAATCCAGTTGCCATCGAGTTGACTCTTACTTATGGTAATCCACGTGTGTCAGAGCAGAATTGTGCTTCATCGGGTTTTCAAATTCCTATTTTTCAGAAGTAGATCAACATGGCTATCTTCTGAGTTGCTCCTGAGTAGACTCGAACCTCCAAACTTTTGGTTAGCAGCTGAGCATGTCAGTCATTTTTACCACCCAGGGACAGACAATACAGTGAGTGTAACCCCATTGCCCATTATCTGGTGGAGAGGAAGGGCCCAGATTTTTTTTCTCATCTGTTTCCTTTAGCTCCTGGGGGCACACATTCAGGTGGGATACCAAACTGAAATTTCTTTTTGTAAAACTTAATGAAACTGACCAGGTTAAAATTGTTTTAAATGTCACAATCATAAAGCCACCAATAACGGATTAGCCTTTCTGTGTAGGGAGAAAGCACTGACCCCCATTTTCTTATTCCAGTAGACTGGCATAGCCGGGATCTACTAGCAATTCCTAGCTATAATGACTCCAATTAGGGTTGTCAAATTTAGCAATTAATATTGTATGCAATATTTGGACACATTTCCACTAAAAAATTATTGGTTAATTCCTGATGTTCAAACTTAACTGGGTGTCCTGTATTCTATCTGATAACCCTAGCCCAAATTCCTTTACAAAATCTGTTTCAGACGCATTTGATTCCTCCAGCATTTTTAGCTTATCCTAGATTTCACTCTTCCATACAGCGTCACCCTGCTTGTATGTCTACTAAATTCCGTCATTTTATTGCACTCTGTGCCATTTTCTATGAAGGATTTGCCTCACTAAAAAATTTTAATGAGATACAACTGCATCTTCTTAATATATGCTGAAGTTGCTCGTCTCAAAAATCGCATTTAAGTGATATAAATAAAAGCACAGTTTTATTATTATTTTAGGTAATATAACAGAATAAATCAGCCATTCAATATGCTACACACCATCTGCTCACGTTTTATCTGTTTGGCTAGTTATTATCTGTATGGTTACGCGTTCTGTATTTCTGTACCCCAAATGTTGATTACCATATGACTGTGTCTCCTTCTGTTTCCCTTTTATCTCCTCTATCCTTTGCAAATTTTATTTTGTTTGTTCTGCTAGTTTTAATTTTGTGCAATTGAATTACTTAGCCCACCTTTCCCTCCAGGACTTAAACAGGGGGAAGGCTCTACCTAGGAAATGTATTGCAGCATGAAGAAAGACATGTTATATGGCCCAGGGTTGTCTGTGTCTAGAGTTACTCTGAGGTTACTTTGGAGTAGTTCATCTGAAAGACACAGGCAGACTCAGGAGGTCTGGGTGTTCCAGATTATTCTTCCTCTGAGGCAGCTGTGCCCTAAGAGAGAGAACATTGGACTTGTCACCCAAATCATCAGACTTTAGTCCTCATCTTGAAACCTAGTAGTGTTATATGTCCTTGTGATAATGACAATGCTCAGAGTTTCACCCTTCTTAGCTATGATATATAAATAATATATCCACAAATAATTGCCTAAGAAATACAAATTCATGGAAATGATTTGCAAGCTATATTATACAATATATTATTTTTTAACTATTACAGTTCATTCTTTAGAGGATAATGCTCAGAACTTATTTATACACATACTTTCACATATATGTGTAATTATATGTACTAAACATTAGTTGCCATAAGGTATTGATTGTCTATCTTCTTCACTCATTTTTTTTATTCATCTTGAATAAAGGGATATAAACAGGGATGTCTTTTATGCACATAGGAGATTTTTTCCCCATTCATTAAATCATTAAAACCTGACTTTCAAAAGGAAGCAAAATAACAAGCGTATGAATACTACAAAGAATCCCAGACACTTCAAGGAGATTGTTTACTCTTTTAGCAGAAAAAAAGAACAAGCCAAGTGAGGTTTCATTATTTAGCAGGCATTAACAATTGATTAATTCTGCTTGATTACCTGCCATCACCACTTGGTGAGCTATACTGGGTAAGGTGAGCCTCCCTTCATACCCTGGTAAAGGGCGCCCAAAGGTCTCTTCAATCAGAAAAGTTGTACTGCTGGGACAGAAGTGGGGGGTAGAGTACCTGTCAATAATATGGAACCTTTTTATGTGCCTACGTGTTTGGGGCTTCTTTCATTCTGCTTTCGATTCTATCATAAAATAGCCTAGCTAGCCATAGCTGATTGTATTTCTGAAGTGAAACGCATTTACTCATCTCAAAGAATCCTTGCCTTAACTGATGACTATTTTGTAACTCTCGCGTCCTACAGGGAATCTTGCATTTCAATCCATGCCAGACATAAAAAATCTATTTTGACAGCATTCGATAGTACTTAAATAGTACATATTTTAAATAATCAAAGAGGGCTTATATAAAAAAAGCAGAGGTCTCAGAAATGCTTTTCTGTAAGTATGTGGGAAAACAGAAGGAGAGGGCTTTTTAAAAATAGGATCATAGAATTCTAGAACTAGACGAGGCCATGGAGACCATCGAGACGCAAGCCCCCAATTTACAGATGGCAAAAGGGAAGCTGAAAAGCTAAAAGAAACTCAGGTGACTTTTCTAAAATGACACAGCTCGTTACAAACTGTGATTTAAATCTCCTAGGTCCTAAAAGAATTAATGAATTTTTCTCTCCACTAAAACTTTTAAAGCATTTAATTATTATTATTTTACCTCATTAGCTTATTGGTTAAAAACACAAGTTTCGAGTCAGATTGCCTGTATTCAAATTATTGCTTTGCAATTTACTAGCTGTGAAATTATAGGTAAGTTGTGTAGGTTCTCTATGACTCAGTTTTTTCATCTATAAAATATGGATAGTAATAGTACTGTTCTCATAGGACTGTTGGAGATTAATAATGAAAAGATTAAAACACATGTAAACTGGCTAAAATTTTTTGCTAATATTATTATTAATCAAATTGTTATTTGTTAGAATTATAATAATGAAATAAAAATATGCTACTTGATTCTCCCATCATACGTACTATAACAAGAAAGCCAATACACAGTTACAATGCGAAAATAGTAGTGTATATAAATAACCAGAATTAGGATTGGAGGAAGACTCATTAACAACCTGCAACACACACAGATGACACAAGCTAGCTTGCTGAAAGTGAAGAGAATTTGAAGAGCTTACAGATGAATATCAAAGACTGCAGTCTTCCAGGTGGATTACACCTCGACATAAAGAAAATAAAAACCTTCACAACTGAGCCAATAAGCAACATCATGATAAATGGAGAAAATATTGAAGTTGTCATGTTGGGCATGTTGCCAGGAGGGACCAAATCCCTGGAGAAGGACATCATGCTTGATAAAGTACAGGGTCAGTGGAAAAGAGGAAGACCCTCAAGGAGATGCATTGACACAGTGGCTGCAATAAAGGGCTCAAACATTGCGTAGATTGTGAGGATGGTGCAGGACTGGGCAGTGTTTTGTTCCGTTGTACTTAACCCTTTCAAGACCCAATAATTTCCTGCTTTGAATTTTTTGTTTTGATATCATGTGCTTTCATTAGTAAAAGCATACTGAGTCATGAAATGTGTTGAAATTTTTGGTTGGGTCAAAGACTACAGCCTTTAGTATGGATTACACCTCAATATAAAGAAAATAAAAATCCTGACAACTGGACCAATAAGCAACATCATGGTAAATGGTGAAAACATTGAAGTTGTCATGGATTTCATTTTACTTGGATCCACAATCAACGCCCATGGAAGCAGCAGTCAAGAACTCAAACAACGTATTGCACTGGGCACATCTGCTACAAAAGACCTCTTTAAAGTATTAAAAAGTAAAGATGTCACTAAGCTGTGCCTGACACAAGCTATGGTGTTTTCAATCGCCTCATATGCTTGCAAAAGCTAGACAATGAACAAGGAAAGCTGAAGAAGAACTGATGCATTTGAATGTGGTGGTGAAAAATACTGAATATTCTACATACTGCCAGAAGAATGAACAAACCTGTCTTGGAATAAGTACAGCCAGAATGCTCCTTAGAAGCAAGGATGGCAAGACTTCATCTTACATACTTTGGACAAGTTGTCAGGAGGGACCAGTCCCTGTAGAAGGACATCATTCTTGGTAAAGTAGAGGGTCAGCAAAAAAGAGGAAAACCCTTGTCTTAGTTATCTAGTGCTGCTATAACAGAAATACCATAAGTGGATGGCTTTAACAAAGAGAAGCTTATTCTCTCACAGTCCGAAAGGCTACAAGTCTGAATTCAGGATGTCAGCACCAGGGGAAAGCTTTCTGCCCTCTGTTGGCTCTGGAGGAAGGTCCTTGTCCTCAATCTTCCCCTGGTTGAGGAGCTTCTCAGGCACAGGGACCCTGGGTCCAAAGGACCCGCTCTGCTCCTGGTGCTGCTTACTTGGTGGTATGAGGTCCCCATGTCTCTTTACTAACTTCTTTCTTGTATATCTCAAGAAATGACCTCAAGACACAATCCAATCTTGTACATTGAGTCCCGCCATACTAACACAACTGCTGCCTATCCTCACTCAATAAAGTCATTTGTTGTTGTTGTTAGGTGCTGTCGAGTCGGTTCCGACTCAAAGCGACCCTATGTACAACAGAAGGAAACACTGCCTGGTCCTGCGCCATCCTTAAAATCATTGTTATGCTTGAGCTCATTGTTGCAGCCACTGTGTCAATCCACCTCACTGAGGGTCTTCCTCTTTTCTGCCGACCCTGTACTCTGCCAAGCATGTTGTCCTTCTCCAGGTGCTGACCCTTCCTGACAACATGTCCAAAGTATGTAAGACACAGTCTTGCCATCCTTGCCTCTACGAAGCATCCTGGCTGCACTTCTTCCAGGACAGATTTGTTCGTTCTTTTGGCAGTCCATGGTATATTCAATATTCTTCCCCAACACCACAATTCAAAGGCATCAACTCTTCTTCGGTCTTCTTTATTCATTATCCAGCTTTCACATGCATATGATGCGATTGAAAATACCATGGCCTCGGTCAGGCACACCTTAGTCTTCAGGGTGACATCTTTGCTCTTCAACACTTTGAAGAGGTCCTTTGCACCAGATTTGCCCAATGCAATGCGTCTTTTGATTTCTTGACTGCTGCTTCCATGGCTGTTGATTGTGGATCCAAGTAAAGTGAAATCCTTGACAACTTCAATCTTTTCTCTGTTTATCATGATGTTGCTCATTGGTCCAGTTGTGAGGATTTTTGTTTTCTTTGTGTTGAGGTGCAATCCATACTGAAGGCTGTGGTCTTTGATCTTCATTAGTAAGAGTTTCAAGTCCTCTTCAGTTTCAGCAAGCAAGGTTGTCTCATCTGCATAACTCAGGTTGTTAATGAGTCTTCCTCCAATCCTGATGCCCCATTCTTCTTCATATAGTCCAGCTTCTCATATTATTTGTTCAACATACAGATTAAATAGGTATGGTGAAAGAATACAGCCCTGACGCACACCTTTCCTGACTTTAAATGAATCGGTATCCCTTTGTTCTGCCCGAACAACTGCCTCTTCATCTATGTAAAGGTTCCTCATGAGCACAATAAAGTGTTCTGGAATTCCCCTTCTTTGTAGTGTTATCCATAGTTTGTTATGATCCACACAGTCGAATGCCTTTGCATAGTCAATAAAACACAGGTAAACATCCTTTTGGTGTTCTCTGCTTTCAGCCAGTATCCACCCGACATCAGCAATGATATCCCTGGTTCCACGTCCTCTTCTGAAACCAGCCTGAATTTCTGGCAGTTCCCTGTGGATATACTGCTGCAGCCGTTTTTGAATGATCTTCAGCAGAATTTTGCTTGCTTGTGATATTAATGATATTGTTCTATAATTTCCACATTCAGTTGGATCACCTTTTTTGGGAATAGGCATAAATATGGATCTCCTCCAGTCAGTTGGCCAGGAAGCTGTCTTCATATTTTTTGGCATAGACAAGTGAGCACCTCCAGCGCTGCATCTGTTTGTTGAAACATCTCAGTTGATTTTCCATCAATTCCTGGAGCCTTGTTTTTCGCCAATGCCTTCAGAGCAGCTCGGATTTCTTCCTTCAGTACCATTGGTTCCTGATCATATGCCATCTCTTGAAATGGTTGAATATCGACTAATTCTTTTTGGTATAATGGCTCTGTGTATTCCTTCTATCTTCTTTTGATGCTTCCTGCGTCATTTAATATTGTCCCCACGGAAACCTTCACTATTGCAACTCAAGGCTTGAATTTTTTCTTCAGTTCTTTCAGCTTGAGAAACGCCGAGCATGTTCTTCCCTTTTGGTTTTCCATCTCCAGCTCTTTGCACATGTCATTAAAATACTTTACTTTGTCTTCTCGAGACACCCTTTGAAATCTTCTGTCCAGTTCTTCTCCTTCATCAATTCTTCCTTTTGGTTTAGTTGCTCGATGCTCAAGAGCAAGCTTCAGAGTCTCCTCTGACATCCATCTTGGTCTTTTCTTTCTTTCCTGTCTTTTCATTGACCTCTTGCTTTCTTCATGGACGATGTCCTTGATGTTATTCCACAACTCGTCTGGTCTTAGGTCACTAGTGTTCGATGAGTCAAGTCTATTCTTCAGATGGTCTCTAAATTCAGGTGGGATATACTCAAGGTCATATCTTGGCTCTCATGGACTTGCTCTGATTTTCTTCAGTTTCAGCTTGAACTTGCATAGGAGCAATTGATGGTCTGTTCCACAGTTGGCCCCTGGCCTTGTTCTGACTGATGATATTGAGCTTTTCCATCGTTTCTTTCCACAGATGTAGTCAATTTGATTTCTGCGTGTTCCATCTGGCAAGGTCCATGTGTATAGTTGCCGTTTATGTTGGTGAAAGATGGTATTTGCAATGATGAAGTCATTGGTCTTGCAAAATTCTATCATTCGATCTCCGGCATTGTTTCTATCACCAAGGCCATATTTTCCAACTACTGATCCTTCTTCTTTGTTTCCAACTTTTGCATTCCAATTGCCAGTAATTATCAATGCATCTTGATTGCACGTTTGATCAGTTTCAGACTGCAGCAGCTGATAAAAATCTATTTCTTCATCTTTGGCCCTAGTGATTGGTGCATAAATTTGAATGATAGTTGTATTAACTGGTCTTCCTTGTAGGCATATGGATATTATCCTATCAGTGACAGCATTGTACTTCAGGATAGATCTTGAAATGTTCTTTTTGACAATGAATGCAACACCATTCCTCTTCAAGTTGTCATTCCCAGCATAGTAGACTATATGATTGTCAGATTCAAAATGGCCAGTGCCAGTCCATTTCAGCTCACTAATGCCTAGGATATCGATGTTTATGTGTTCCATTGCATTTTTGATGATTTCCAATTTTCCTAGATTCATACTTCGTACATTCCAGGTTCCGATTATTAATGGATGTTTGCAGCTGTTTCTTCTCATTTTGAGTCGTGCCACATCAGCAAATGAAGGTCCCAAAAGCTTTACTCCATCCACGTCATTAAGGTCGACTGTATTTTGAGGAGCCAGCTCTTCTCCAGTCATCTTTTGAGTGCTTTCCAACCTGGGGGGCTCATCTTCCAGCACTATATCACACAATGTTCCACTGCTATTCATAAGGTTTTCACTGGCTAATGCTTTTCAGAAGTAGACTGCTGGGTCCTTCTTCCTAGTCTGTCTTAGTCTGGAAGCTCAGCTGAAACTTGTCCTTCATGGGTGACCCTGCTGGTATCTGAATACCGGAGGCATAGCTTCCAGCATCATAGCAACATGCAAGCCCCCACAGTATGACAAACTGAGAGACACTTGGGGGCATTAACGTCATAGAGGCAGGATTTACAATGTATAGGAAAATCTCACAATACCAGGAATCATGGCCCAGCCGAATTGATACTCATATTTTTGGGGGGACATAATTCAATCCATGACACATATCTTGAACATGATGTCAGGAGGGGCCTGTCCTTGGAGAAGGACATCATCCTTGATAAAGTAGACGGTCAGCAAAAAAGAGGAAAACCCTCCACAAGACAGATTGACACAGGAGCCAGAACAAGAGGCTTAAACATAGCAACAATTGTGAGGATGGTGCAAAACTGGGCAGTATTTTGTTCTATTGTATACACAGTCCCTATGAGTCAGAGCTGGCTCCATGGCGCCTAACAACAAGAACAGCAAGCTCTAACGAAATTTCTAAGAAATTAAAAAAAAAAAAAAAGGAATCATAGGTAGTATTTTCAGAGAAAACCTGGTAAAAGAATAAAATTATTGGGAATAAAAAATGGAGGCTGTATGTATTTTTTTTCATGATGGGGAACTGATATTAAGCTCAAACAGTTTTGAATTCTGCATCTTCCATATAGTTATTGGGTAATATTGGGCAAGTTATTTGACTGTCTGTGTTGGTTTTCTTATCCGTCCCACACAGGTGAGCTGTCAAGATTAAAGAAGGTAAGGTATAGCAGGTTGAGTAATAGAGGTGGAACAAGGTTAGTAGTAGCAACAGGGTCAAGTGTCTAAAGGCAGATAATAATGACACACTCACAGAGATGGTATCTAGAAAAATACATAATGCTTTGGAAGCACCTTGAACAATAGGACCACCCTATTTTTTTTTTTTAATCAACATTTTAGACCAGGGATTGACAAGCTACATTTGCAGGCCAACTCCTGCCTCTATGACCCACAGATTTAGAATAGTTTTTACATTCTTAAATAGTTTAAAAATAAACAAATAAATAAAAAGATGACTAGTATCTCATGACATGTGGAAATTATATGATATTCAAATTTCAGCATCCATAAATAAAGCTAATTGTAACACAGCCAGACTCATTCATTTGCATACTGTTCAACTCCTTTACATTACAATGGCAGAGTTGAGTAGTTGCAACAGAGGCTGGATGGCTTCCAAAGCCTGCAAAGTTTACTATCTTGCCCTTTACAGAAAACATTTGTGGACATTGCTTTAGTCCAGGGAATCACCTGGGAGAAAAATGCATTCTCACCGGAGCCAGAGGCAGAGCCAGAGAAGAAATTACCTCAGTTGACTTGCAAGCAGAGATGTAATATCATGTATATTACGGATTAAGAATCAGGACACAACAGAGCCTTTCCAATGTCTCCAAATACATTGAAGGTTGAGAAAAAGTTGATAATTCTTTATGCTGCTACTCCTAATGAATGGGAGAGAAGATGATGGAGTAAAAATAGCAATCATGAGAAAAAGAGTTTTTAAGAAAAGGCCACCAAATAGGCAAAAGAGATTTTTTTTTTCCTTAGTAAGGGGCATAATTCTCTGTCTTTAGTACATCTCATAGATTAACCAAACCCAAAACCAAACCTGTTGCTGTCGAGTTGATTTTGACTGGTAGTGACCCTGTAGGACATAGTGACCTCAAAGAATTTTCAAGGAGTGGCTGGTGGATTATAACTGCTGACCTTTTGGTTAGCAGCCATACCTCAACCACCACACTACCAGGGCTCTGCCTATCCTGCAGATTAACCCAAACCCAAACCTGTTGCTGTCAAGCCGATTCCGACTCATAGCGACCCTATAGGACAGAGCAGAACTGCCCAGTAGGGTTTCCTAGGAGCAGCTGGTGGATTCAAACTGGCGACCTTTTGGTAGGCAGTTCTATATCTTCTAACTCAAGGGGCTGGACTGCACTGAAAACAATCAGATCACAGCCAGTGCCAGTCACCCCATAGTTGTGGGTCCCAGACAAGAAGAGACCATTTTTAGAAACTCTGCCCAAAGATCTGGCATTATGAGATTAAAACCATCTATCTGAGAGCTTGAGCTTACAAAACAAACAAAAAAAAAAGCACATGAATTAGAGACAAAATATAACATAAAATTTCAAATGACTATGAAGCACTTTTTAAAGCAGACCCTGCTCTGTAGCAGTTCACCGAACGCACCCTAAACTTTCCCTTCTCCACACCTGAGTGTCAGTGGTTTCCTCCATCAGTATTTTCATCCTTGCTGCAGAAATCTTTTCCAGCCTTCAAAACCTCATCTATTTGCTCCTTTCTGAGAAGACTTCCTTGTACTGCTAGTTAGAATTGCTCCCTCCCTCTACTGTTTTTCCATAATTCTCTAGTTCCACTTCCATTTTGCTGCTTATATGTTCTTCCTGGACCAGTTGCCATGGCTGTGAACATGAATGGAACAAAAACTGAAGGACTGGCCATGATCTGCAGTTTGCTGCCTCACATCATTAAGCTCATCACTTTGAGCGTGAAGGAAACACAACGAATAGCTGCTGAATTGATTTGCTAAAGGCATTTTGCTCCTTTCCCTTCCTCTTTTACTTTTCTCCAAGGTGTATGTGTCTTTAAAAGAAGTGGCAGGGAAAATAATGATGAGTACAGATGTCTTAATATGTGGAGACTTGTGATGATTGTGTTGGCTGCTGACCTAATTCAGCATTAACCAAGGAGTGCTGAATTAGGTCACTGGTCAATGCAATCAAAAGTCTCCACATATTAAGATACTGTACACATAAGCCATAATAATTCTTAATATGTTGAGTGATAAATATACTTTGAACTAACTTGTCATTAAAACCCTTACATGTCTCTTGGGACACATGATATCCCAACCACTTTTTATGACTCTGGAGTTCTTTGGGAATGAGATAGCCCAATTTTAATTGCATTTAGCCTCAAGGTGGGAGCCTTTTGAAATGTGTGAAGCTCAAAATCTCTGAGTTGGAATCTCATTTTTGTGTAGAGTGAGCATTGTCTTAGATGATGCCTCCTGGATGTGAGAATTTTCTAAACTTTTTGACAGGTTTCCTTTATTTCTGTGAGGTAAGCCACCTTGCTATGTTTTCCTGTTCCTCTGTTCTCATGAGAATGTACTCATCACAAGAATAAGCTATTCCTAAGCTTTATTTTGTCATAGTGGCCATTTTCTTCCTGACAACCTTCATTGTTCCCAGGTGTTACTGGCTCCCTGCTTCTCTAGCTTCTGAATAGTAAATAACGCCTTTGCAATAAGGAATAATGCATTGCAGTGGGACTTTTCAAGAGACTCAGATTCCTGTAAGTTATTCTTACCCTGCCTTCAATCTTAAGGCCCAATCATTGCTTCCACGTGGGGCAGGTGGAATGCACCACCGTGTGCAGTTCTGCGGGACTCCAGCGCTCCAGGGCAGCTGTTTCTGCTTCTTAGCTGTTAGCACTGCCTTTGCAGCAATGAGGAATACACTGTAGTGGAAATTTTCCTGAGATGAAAAAAAACCCTTGGCTTTATTTATTTGAGCTATAAGTACTGCTTTTGCAGTAAGGAAGAATGCATTGTATCATGTTTTGAAAAGCTTTATGAAAAATAATAAAAAGACAAAAAGGAGACTAGAGTAAAATGTATGTGTAGTCATTACCAGTTGCCTTTGTATTGTACCTCACGTTTTGCAAATTTTCAAAACAAAACAAAATGATTTTATCATTGATTCATATTGGCAAGATTTACTACATCCAGGGTTTCCTGAGACATATGTGATCTCAGATAATGGGTATCCAAGTCCGTAAGTCATGACAAAAATTCTGAACTGGTCCTTTAATCAGTAAGCCTTCATTAGTGAAAACACAGGGTATCAACACAGAACTCAAAGGAGAAAATAATTGAGTCTTGAAAGGGTTATTAAATATGATTATAGAAAAATTTCTCTTAATAGCAGATCAATTTCAAAGAGGGGTAAACTTAGAGATTTTTTTTTTTTTTTTTTTTAGTTATGTGTGGAAAAAACCAGGTGGGTATAGAATTTTCAGTGGTAGAACACTTAATTAGCTAGAGCAGGTGATTAGCTCCCAAGAAAATAACAAGTTGATCCTGTAAACCTAACCAAAGCTTGCACAGATTAGCATTTCAGGTCTTTAACTGAACTCTGAAGTAGAAGAACAAGAACAGGACTGGCTGGCTATACAAGCAAGAACATTGTATTTGGAATAAAAAAGCCAGACCAAACCCATTGCCGTTGAGTAGATTCCCACTCCTAGTGACCCTGTAGGACAGTGTAGAACTGCCCCACAGAGCTTCCAATGTTGTAATCTTTACTGAAGCAGACTGCCGTATCTTTCTCCTAAGGAGCAGCTGGTGGGTTCAAACCGAGCGCTTAGCATGTTTTCAATCTCTCCTCCTTAAACTCAGAAACATTAGAGAACCCCAAATTGCCTTATACTTTTTATCTTTCAAATGGAGGTCACGTTTGAGAGCCTGTTTCCGAAATGAACAGATCTTTATGACTAAACTTTAAACGTTTGCTCAGATAGAAATCGCTCAGAAGAAATCAGAAAGCGGCCAAAGTTATAAAAAAGAAACGTGCGTGGATGTGTGAAATGAAGTAGGCAAGCCACCTCATCCTGTCTGTTTCAGGCAGAAGGGTGCCCATCAGTTTTATGAGTCACATGGAGAACAGTGCCTGTTAGGATAACATATGAATAACGCATATTTTCAAGGGCATGCTTTGAGTTTTATATAATAAAGCAAGACCAAGTAGGGAATGAATTGCTCAGCTTGTCAGAGCCCAAAATACAATAGGTTTCAGTTACCTGGGAGATAGCAATGTATCCCCATGAAAGGGTACTGATTTGGCTCTCTAAATGAAAGAACAGTCATAGACACTAGTAGCAATAAATATTTATTGCCACAACCTTTCGTGATATCTTCATGAATTTTTTTTCATAGAGGTACCAAAGAAGCCAAGTTTCTTTTCTCTCTCAGAAAGAAAAGTATACAATGTAAAATGAGATACGAAAAGAAAATCTTCAAATTGAAAAGGAATTAAAGTTGGGGATGTCCCTTTTAGTTTCTCTCTACATTTTAGAAATGTCCTTGTCTTCTCTGGCTACTTGATTATAAAGTCTTTTCAAATATCAAATGCTTTACATGGCTAAGTAGTGAAAGTTTAATTTAAAAGCACCAGACCATGATATAATTTTGGCTTCCAATGAGTCTCCTGGGCTAAGCAAATTATACTTTTTTCCTGGGTCACAAACTATCATAGGTACTTTCATATTTAAAAACATTACTTCAGGAAAGATCTAAAAATCTTTCGTATTCTCTCTCCTTCATCAGGGCTAAGTATCTAACTTTAGACTTTAAATTTTAACTGCTGTTAAGGAATCCAATTTGAGGATACTCTTTCTATTTTATGGTTGTATGTGTGTCCGGGATTCATAGACAGTATAAAGAACTAAACATTGAGAAACTAGAGTTGGAAAAGGCTTCCTTCAGGGCGTAGAAGTTCCTTAGTTATACTTATCTCTACCCAGTACCTAGCGCATTACCTTGTACATAGTGCAAGCTCAGTAAACATTTCTAGAACGAAAAAAATAAAAGGTAATTGAAGCTTAGGTCATTTATTAGCTGTGTGGCCTTGGGCCACGTACTTAACCTCTTTGGGCTTAGTTTTGTTTGTTAATCTGTAAAATGATGAGGTTTGAATTACATGGTCTACTGAATTCTTCTAAGTTGCAACATTCTATAATTCCACGATAATTTAACTTGGCCATAACAAAAGAAACAATTGCTGAAGTGGCAAAAGCAAACAAAAACTTGAACTGGAGGGTTTCTTTTTCCTACTATTATATGCAGCGCCCTCCACATAAGCCTTCCTGGATGTTGGTGGCCCACGATTCTAGTGAACCCTCTGTTTTTACATGTACTTTGAGAAAATGTGTATATACATATATTTTGAAGTAGATTATATCCGATACTTCTTAAAATGAATATTTTGGCTAAGTAGGGAGAGTACTGTCTTGGTGGATAAGAGCACTATTGTGCAGATTTTCTCCAGTTGCTGTCGAGTTCATTCAGAGTCATGGCAACCCCATGTGTGTCAGAGCAGAACTGTGATCCAGGTTCTTAATAGCTGATTTTTCAGAATTAAATCACCAGGCCTTTCTTCCAAGGAACCTCTGGATGGACTTGAACCTCCAACCATTTGGTTAACTGCCAAGTGTGTTAACTCTTTGCACCACCCAGGGAATTCTTCTTCTTTTTTTTGTGCAGGTTAACCTTATATAATCGGCAGAAAATGAGTAGCTGCTTTTCAACATAAACCTTTATGGTTGCTAAATTACACTGAACAAAATCCAACTTCGACCACATCTGTCCGAGGTAGCAATCTGGTGGCTTGTGTCTTGCTGTGATGCTAGTACCTATGTTACCAGTGTTTCAGATACCAGCAGGATCACCCATGGCGGACGGGCTTCAGCAGAGCTTCCAGACTAAGGCGGACTAGTAAGAAAGATCTGGGGATCTACTTCCAAAATTAGCCAATGAAAATCCTATGAATCACACTAGAGTATTGTCCACTATAGTGCTGGAAGGTGAACGCTGTAGGTTCAAGGCACTCAAAAGACACATTGGTCTCAACAGCGAACTTGTGCATAACAACGACTATGAAGATGGCAATATTTCATTCTGTTGTACAGGCATATCTTGTCTTATTACACTTTATTGTGCTTTGCAAATACTGAGTTGAACAAGTCTATAGGGGCCATTTTTCCAACAGCATGTGCTCACTTCATGTCTCTGTGTCACATTTTGATAATTTTTACAATATTACAAATTTTTTCATTATTATTATATCTGTTATGGTAATCTGTGATTAGTGATTTTTAATGTTATCACTGTAATTGTTTTCGGGTGTCTTGAACTGCACCCATAGAAGACAGTGAACTTAATCAATAAACTTTGTGTGTGTTCTGACTGCTCCACAGTCTGGCCGCTCTCCTGTCTCTCTCCCTTTCTTTGGGCCTCCTTATTCCCTGAGATATGACAACATTGAAATTAGGCCAATTAATAAGTCTACACAATGAGGAAGGACAACCAAAGAAGAATCGATGCCTTTGAATTATGGTGTTGGTGAAGAATATTGACTATACCATGGACTGCCAGAAGAACAAACAAGTCTGTCTTGGATGAAGTACAGCCACAATGTTCCTTCGAAGAGAGGATGGTGAGACTTTGTCTCCCACACTTTGGACTCCCATACATGTTCTCAGGAGGGACCAGTCCCTGGAGAAGGACATCATGTTTGGTAAGGTAGAGGATCAATAAAGAAGAGGAAGACCTTCAAAGAGTTGGACTGACACTGTGGCTACAGCAATGAGCTTAAACATAGCTACCGTTGTGAGGATGGCACAGGACTGGGGAGTGTTTTGTTCTGTTGTACATAGGGTCACTATGAGTCAGAACTGACTCAACAGGACCTACCAACAATAACAACAATAACCCTACAATGGCCTCCAAGTGTTCAAGTGAAAGGAAGAGCCACACATCCCTCACTTTAAATGAAAAACTAGAAATGATTAAGCTTAGTAAGGAAGGCATGTGGAAATCTAAGATAGACCTAAAGCTAGGCCTCTTGCGCCAAACAGTTAGCTAAGTTGTGAACGCAAAGGAAAATATTTTCGAAGGAAATGAAAAGTGCAACTCCATGGAGCACACAAATGTTAAGAAAGAGAAACAAACTTCTTGTTAATAAGGAGAAAGTTTTAACGATCTGGGTAGAAGATCAAACCAGTCACGACATTACCTTAAACCAAAGACTAATCCAGAGCAAGATCCTAATTCTTTTCAATTCTATGAAAGCTGAGTGAGGTGAGGAAGCCGCAGAAGAAAGGTTTGAAGCTAGCAGGGTTCGCTTCATGGGGTTTAAGGGAAGAAGCCATCTCCATAACAGAGAAGTGCACGGTGAAGCAGCAAGGGCTGTTGTAAAAGCTGCAGAAAATTATCCAGAAGATTCAGCTAAGATAATTGATGAAGGCGGCTACACTAAACAATAGGTTTTCAGTGTAGATGAAACAGCCTTATACTGGCAGATGATGCCATCTAGGACTTTCACAGCTAGAGAGGAGATGTCAATGCCTGGCTTCAAAGCTTCGAAGGACAAGGTGGCTCTCTCGTTAGGGGCTAATGCAGCTGTTGACTTTAAGTTGAAGTCAATGCTCATTTACCATTCTGAAAATCCTAGGCCCTTAAGAATTATGCTAAATGTACTCTGCCTGTGTTCTATAAAAGGAACAATAAAGCCTGGGTGATAACACATCTCTTTACAACATGGCTTACTGAATATTTTAAATCCACCGTGGAGATCTACTGCTCAGAAAAAAAAAAAAAAGATTTCTTTCAAAATATTATTGCTCATTGACAATGCACATGATCACTCAAGAGCTCTGATGAATATGTGCAAGGAAATTAATGATGTTTTCATGCCTGCTAACACAACACCCATTATGCAGCCCATGGATCAAAGAGTAATTTTGACATTCAAACCTTATTATTTAAGAAATACATTTTGTAGGCTATAGCTGCCGTAGATAGTGATTCTTCTGACGGATAGCGACAAAATAAATTGAAAATCTTCTAGGAAGTATTCACCATTCTAGATCCCATTAAGAACATTCATAATTCATGAGAAGAGGTCAAAATATTAACATTGGTGGGTGGGGCCAAGATGGTGGAGTAGTCAGACACTTCCTGTGGTCCCTCTTACAACAAAGACCCACAAAACAAGTGAATTGATTATATATGACAATCTAGGAGCCCTGAACATGAAAGGCAAAGCTGAGGAATCGGACTGAGCATCGGGGAGGGAGAGATGGTTCAGAAGCAGAGAGGAGTTGCCAGACCTGACCCAGCTGGAACTGGCACCCTGCAGGCCAGGGTCGGCTTGTGCCAGTGGTGAGGGAAGCAGTGGCATTCAGGATGCATTTTCCACATTGAGAGAGATGAAGTGGTGAAGAGTCTGCACATGCCTCCAGAATCAGTGAAAAGCAGTGCTCAATCAGCAAAAGAGAAGTACATGTGTCTAACCTAGTGCATGGATCAAAAAACACCCCTTTGGGCAAAACCTCTCTTCCACTTACCTGCCTCCTTCCTGCTGTGCACTGGTCTGAGCTGGCTTCAGTGATTGCCACATCCCCTGGGCCTGAAGTAGAACCCGTCACATGTCCTGAGTCATTCTCCCAGCATTGGAGAGGAACAAATTAAGAAACAGGGAAAAAATTATCCACCGGCTCCCCTAAGCCAGGAACTCAGGGCAGAAACAGCTCTTTTGCCTAGGCACAGGCGTAAGGGGTCCATGGATTTTGTATGCCTTTTGTCCCTTCAGAGGCCTGTGTGGGCCCTTTACAACACCGTAGGCCCTCATCAGCACAGTACAAGTCTAACTTCAACTGTTTCAGCTATATGATGAGGAGGCAGGTTCGTGACATTTGGCATCACTCTGCCTATTAAGCAGGGCCCTCATCTACCCACATCAGGGGCCTGAGGACTGGTCGTTCAGCCCGTATCACCTAGCCACCTGTGACAGGGGTCCAAGAATAAGTGATGCCCCCCAGTCCTTACAGCCAACAGCATTGCCCATAGTCTGGCTGCAAAACCCATCCACCTATGCACTCTAGGAAACAGGGACATGCTTTCCTCACAGACACTCAGAGGTGGCTGTCAGCTCCTGCCTTGCTCAGCAATTGACCCCCTACTGCAGCTAGACACCTGTGCCTACTCCAATCACTCCTGCCCATCTAGGACTGTAGGTGAGAGCCTGTAGCACACATTTGGTGACCAACTACCTGGACACCTGAGCTGAATCCATACAGGAAAAGTAAACGGACTCCTGGGCTCGCATACCTAGCAAGAGTTATAACCACCTGGTGACAGGATGTAAGAGCTTCAAAGCCACCAATAATCAAACTAGCTCACAGGAGCAGCCTATTTTTGGGGGATATCAAAACAAAACAAAACAAAACAAAACAAAACAAGAAGCTAGGGCACAGTAAGCAAACATAAAGTAAATAAATACAATAACTTATTGATGGCTAGGGGATTACAGTCAATATCAAATCATATAAAGAGGCAGACCATGATGGCTTCAGCAAGCTTCCAAAACATAGAATCAAGAAATCTTCTGGTTGGAGAGAACTTCCTGGAATTACCAGAGGTAGAATACAAAAGATTAATATACAGAACTCTTCAAGAGATCAGGAAGGAGATCAAGCAAAAGAGAGAACAAACCAAGGAGCACAAAGACAAAGCAATAGAAGAACTTAAGATTAGAAAAGAGCATAATGACAAATTTAATAGGCTGCAAGAATCCACAGAGAGACAGCAAACAGAAATCCAGAAGATTAACAATAAAATTTCAGAGTTAGACAACTTAGTGGAAAGTTGTAGGAGCAGAATTGAGGCAATGGAAGTCAGAATTAGTGAGATTGAAGATAAAGCACTTGATACCAACATATCTGAGGAAAACTCAGATAAAAGAATTAAAAAAAAAAATGAATAAACCCTAAGAATTATGTGGAACTCTGTCAAGAGGAACAACCCTACAAATGATTGGAGTGCCAGAACGGAGGGCGGGGGGGTGGGGGTGGAAAACAGAAAATACGGAGAGAATTATTGAAGATTTGTTGGCAGAAAACTTCCCTGATATCATGAAAGATGAGAAGATATCTATCCAAGATGCTCATCGAACCCCACACAAGGTAGATTCCAAAAGAGTCACCAAGACATATTATCCTCAAACTTGCCAAAACCAAAGATAGAGAATTTTAAGAAGAATTTTGGCAAGGGACAAACAAAAAGTCTCCTACAAAGAACAGTTAATAAGACTAAGCTTAGACTACTCAGCAGAAACCAAGCAGGCAAGAAGGCAATGGGATGACATATATAAAACCTTGAAGGAAAAAAATTGCCAGCCAAGAACTATAGATCCAGCAAAACTGTCTCTCAAATATGTTGGCAAAATCAGGACATTTACAGATAAACAGAAGTTTAAGGATTTGCAAAACCCAAGACAAAATTACAAGGAATACTAAAGAGAGTCCTGTGGTTAGAAAATCGATAACTTCAGATGACAACTCAAGACTAGAACATAGGACAGAGCAAACAGATATCAACCCCGACAAGGAAATCACAAAAATAAATAAAAGCTAAAACACTTAAAATAGGGAAACACAGACATCGTTATGTAGAAGATGACAACATTAAAACAAAAAAGAGGAAATGAAAATGTACTCATAGATCTTTCATATGGAGAGGATGTCAAGGCGATATAAAGAAATAAAAGATTGGTTTAGACTTAGAAAAATAGAGGTAAATATTAAGGCAACCACAAAAGAAAATAACAATCCTACACATCAAAATAAAAAAAAGAAAAATATAAAAAACTCTGCAAATAAAAAATCGACAACGAAAAGAAAAATGACTCAGTGCAGAAAATTAAGTTGAACAAAGAAACTGTCAACAGCACACACATAAAAAAAGACATCAAAACGCCAGCCCTAAACTTATACCAATCAATAATTATTCCAAATGTAAAGGGACTAAATGCACCAGTACAGAGAGAGTGACAGAATGAATTAAAAAAACACGGTCCATCTATATGCTGCCTACAAGAGACACACATTAGACTTAAAGGCACAAACAAATTAAAACTCAAAGAATGGAAAACAATATATCAAGTGAACAACAATCAAAAAAGAGCAGGAGTGGCAATATCAATTTCTGATGAAATAGATGTGAAAGTAAAATCCACCACAAAGATAAGGAAGGACACTATATAATGATTAAAGGATCAATACACCAGGAGGATATAACCACAATAAATATTTACACACCCAATTACAGGGCTCCAAAATATATAAAACAAACTCTATCAGCACTGAAAAGAGAGACAGATAGCTTCATAATAATAGTAGGAGACTTCAACACACCACTTTCGGCGAAGAACAGAACATCCAGGAGAAGCTCAAAAAAGACGTGGAAGATCAAAATGCCACAATCAACCAGTTTGACCTCATAGACATACAGAACACTCCACCCAACAGTAGCCAAGTGTACTTTCTTTTCTAATGCACATAGAACATTCTCCAGAACAGACCACTTATTAGGCTATAAAGCCAGCCTTAACAGAATCCAAAGCATCGAAATATTACAAAGCACCTTTCCTAATCATAAAGCCATAAAAGTAGACATCAATAACAGTAAAAGCAAAGAAAAAAACCAAATACATGGAAACTGAACAGCACCTTGCTCTAAAACTACTGGGTTATAGAAGAAATTAAGGATGGAATGAAGAAATTCACAGAATCAAATAAGAATGAAAACACACCCTACCAGAACCTTTGGGACACAGCAAAAGCAGTGCTCAGAGGTCAATTTATAGCAATAAATGCACACATAAAAAAAGAAGAAATGGCCAAAATCAAAGCATTAACCCTACAACTCTAACAAAAAGAAAGAGCAGCAAAAAAAAAAAAAAAAAAAAAAAAGCCTTCAGGCACCAGAAGAAAGCAAATAATAAAAATTAGAGCAGAATTAAATGAAATAGAGAACAGAAAAACAATTGAAAGTGTTAACAAGACCAAAAGCTGGTTCTTTGAAAAGATTAACAAAATTGATAAACCACTGGCTAAATTGACAAAAGAAAAACAGGAGAGGAAGCAAACAACCTGAGTAAAAAATGAGATGGGTGATATCACAACAGACCCAAACGAAATTACAAGTATCATAACAGAATACTGAGAAAAATTGTACTCTAACAAATATGAATACCTAGAGGACATAGACAAATTTCTAGAAACATACTACCTAAACTAACACAAACAGAGTTAGAACAACAAAACAAATCCACAACAAAAGAAGAGATTGAAAAGGTAATTAAAAAAAAAAACTTCCAACAACAAGAACAAAAAGCCCTGGTCCCGACAGCTTCGCTGGAGAATTTTACCAAATTTTCAAAGAAGAGTTAACACTACTACTGCTAAAGGTGTTTCAGAGCATTGAAAAGGATGGAATACTCCCAAACTCATTCTATGAAGCCAGAGTAACTCTGATACCGAAACCAGGTAAAGACACTACAAAAAATGAAAATTACAGACCAATATCCCTCAAGAACTTAAATGCAAAAATCCTCAACAAAATTCTGGCTGATAAGATTCAACAACATACCAAAAAAATAATTCATCATGACCAAGTGGGAGCCATACCAGCTATACAGGGATGGTTTGACATTAGAAAAACAGTCTATGTAATCAATCACATAAAGCAAAAGACAAGAACCATGTGATCTTATCAATGATGCAGAAAAGGTATTTGACAAAGTCCAACACCCATTCATGATAAAAATTCTCAGCAAAATAGGGATAGGAGGGAAATTCCTCAACATGATAAAGGGGATTTATACAAAGCCAACAGCCAACATCATTCTAAATGGAGAGGGTCTGAAAGCATTCCCCTTGAGGACTGGAACCAGACAAGGATGCCCTTTAACACCACTCTTACTCAACATTGTGCTGGAGGTCCTAGCTAGAGCAATAGGCCAGAAAAAAGAAATAAAGGGCATCCAACTGGTAAGGAAGAAGTAAAAGCATCTCTATTTGCAGATGATATGATCTTATACGCAGAAAACCCTAAAGAATTCACAAGAAAGCTACTGGAACTAATAGAAGAGTTCAGCAGATTATCAGGATACAAGATAAACATTCAAAAATCAGTTGGATTCCTCTATACCAACAAAGAGAATGCTGAAGAGGAAATCACCAAATCGATATCATTTACAACAACCCCCAAGAAGATAAAATACTTAGGAATAAATCTAACCAGAGACATAAAAGGCCTATACGAAGGAAACTCCAAGACACTACTTCAAGAAACAAAAACATATACAAAGGAAACTCCAAGACACTACTTCAAGAAACAAAAAGATATACAAAAGAAACTCCAAGACACTACTTCAAGAAACAAAAAGAGACCCACATAACTGGAAAAACAAACCAGGCTCACAGGAGAAAGACTCTACATTGTGAAAATGTCTATTCTACCCAAAGCAATCTATAGATACAATGCAATCTTGATCCAAATTCCAATGACATTTTTTAATGAGATGGAGAAACAAATCACCAACTTCTTATAGAAAGGGATGTGGCCCTGGATAAGTAAAGCACTACTGAAGAAATAGAACAAAGTGGGAGGCCTCACAGTACCTGATTTTAGAACCTGTTATACTGCCACGGTAGTCAAAACAGCCTCGTACTGGTACAACAACAGTTACATAGACCAATGGAACAGAATTGAGAATCCAGACATAAGTTCATCTACTTATGAGCAGCTTATATTTGACAAAGGCTGTAGGTCTGTTAATTGGGGAAAAGACGGTCTCTCTAACAAAATGGTGCTGGCATAGCTGGATATCCATCCGCAAAAAAATGAAATAAGGCTCGTACTTCACATCATGGACAAAAACTAACTCAAAATGGATCAAAGACCTAAATATAAAATCTATAATGATAAAGACCAGGGAAGAAAAAATAGGAACAATGTCAGGAGCCCTAATAAATGGCATAAACAGAATATAAAACACACCTAACAATGAACAAACACCAGAAGAGAAACTAGATAACTGGGAGCTCCTAAAAATCAAACCCTCATGCTCATCTAAAGACTTCATCAAAAGAGTAGAAGGACAACCTACAGACTGGGAAAAACTTTTCACCATGACAAATCTGATCAGCATTTAATGTCTAAAATCTGCAATATACTGTAAAACCTCAACAACAAAAGGACAACTAACCCAATTTAAAAAATAGGCAAAGGACACGAACAGGCACTTCACCAGAGAAGACATTCAGGCGGCTAACAGATACATGAGAAAATGCTTGCCATCATTAGCCATTAGAGAAATGCAGATCAAAACTACAAAGAGATACCATCTCACCCAACAAAGCTAGCATTAATCCAAAAAACACAAAATAATAAATGTTGGAAAGATTGCAGAGAGGCTGGAACTTACACACTGCTGGTGGAAATGTCAAATGGTACAACCTCTTTGGAAATTGATTTGGTGCTTCCTTAAAAAGCTAGAAATAGAACTACCATAGGATCCAGCTATCCCACTCCTTGGAATATATCCTAGAGAAATAAGAGCCCTCACAAGAATGGATATATGCACACCCATGCTCATTACAGAACTGTTCACAGTAGCAAAAAGATGGAAACAACCTAGATGGCCATCAGTGGATGCATGGATAAACAATTATGGCATATTCACACAATGGAATACTATGCAACGATAAAGAACAATGACGAATCCGTAAAACATAACATGAATGAATCTGGAAGGCATTATGCTGAGTGAAATTAGTCTGTTGCAAAAGGACAGATATTATATGAGACCACTATTACAAGAACTCAAGGAAAGGTTTAAACACAGAAGAAAACATTCTTTGATGGTTAAGAGGGTGGGGAGGGAGAGAGAGGGGTATTCACCAACCAGATAAAAAAAAAAAAAAATTATTTTTTAGTAGATAAGAATTACCTTAGGTGAAAGGAAGGACAACACACAATAGAGAGGGAGTCAGCACAACTGGACTCAATCAAAAGCTAAGATGTTTCCTGAATACAAGCAAATATTTAGAGGGACAGAGTAGCAGGGGTGGGGATCTGAGGACCGTGGTTTCAGGAGATATCTAGGTCAATTGGTATAACAAAGATTATTAAGAAAACACTCTGTATCCCACTTTGGTGAGTGGCGTCTGGGGTCTAAGATACATCAATTGGTTCCAATCCACCTGGAACAAAGGAGAATAAAGAACACCAAAGACAAGGAAAATATGAGCCCAAGACACCGAAAAGGCCGCATAAACCAGAGGCTCCATCAGCCTGAGACTGGAAGAACCAGATGGTGCTCAGCTGCCACCAATGTCCACCCTGACAGGGAACATAACAGAGAGTCCATGATGGAGCAGGAGAAAAGTGAGGTACAGAACTCAAATTCTAGTAAAAAATCAGACTGAATGGTCTGACTGAGACTGGAGGGACCCCAGAAGACATGGCCCCTGGATTCTCTGTTAGCCCTAAACTAAAATCATTCCTAAAGCCAACTCTTCAGACAAAGATTGAACTGGACTATAAGACATAAAATGATACTGGTGAAGAGTGTGCTCCTTAGCTTAAGTAGATACATGAGACTAAGTGGGTGGCTCCTGTCCAGAGACTAGATGAGAAGGCAGAAAGGGACAGAAGCTGGCTGAATGGACATGGAAAATACAGGGTGGAGAGGAGGACTGTGCTGTTACATTTTTTGGAGAGCATCTAGGGTCACATAGCAATGCGTGTAAAAAGTTTTTGTATGAGATACTGACTTGAATAGTAAAGTTTCACTTAAAGCACACACACAAAAAAGACGTATCAACATTAACAGCCGTTCGGAAGAAATTCATTCCCACTCTCCTGAACGACTTTGAGGGACTTCAAGCAGAGGAAGGCTGCAGTGTAGGAAGTCAGTGCAGATGTGGTGGAAATAACGAGTGGACTAGAATGAGAAGGGGAGCCTGAAAATGTGACTGGATCACTGCAATCTCCTGATAAAACCTTCATGGATGAGGAGTTGCTCCTTATGGATGAGCAAAGAAAGCGGTTTCACGAGATGGAATCTACTCCTGGTGAAGACACCATGAACACTGTTGAAATGACAACAAAGGACTTAGAATATTACATAAACTTAGTTGATAAAGCAGCAGCAGGGTTTGAGGGAATTGACTCCAATTTTGAAATAAGTTCTACGGTAGGTAAAATGCTATCAAACAGCATCGCATGCTGCAGAGAAATCTTTCAAGAAAGGAAAAGTCAAGCGATGTGACAAACTTCATTGTTGTCTTATTTTTAAAAATTTTCATAACCATCCCAACTTTCAGCAACCACCACCCTGATCAGTCAGCAGCCATCAACATCAAGGCAAGGCCCTCCAGCAAAAACATTACAACTTGCTGAAAGCTCAGATGATAGTTAGCAATTTTTAACAATAAAATATCTTTTAATTTAAATATGTACACTGTTTTTTTAGACATAACGCTATTGCACATTTAATAGACTACAGTATAGTATAAACGTAACTTTTATATGCACTGGGAAACCACAAAATTGTGTGACTTGCTTTATTGTGATATTTGCATTATTGTGGTGGTCTGGAATTGAACTCGAAATATCTCCAAGGTGTGCCTGTACATGGAGTGCCCATGAGTCAGAGTTAACTTGAGGGCAACTAACAACAACAACAATAACAAATCCAACTTAAAGATAGACAGAACGCTTCTGGTATCTAAAATTAACCCAAGCAGTAACACTAATACAACAATTTTTTGCCCTCTTTATCAACAGTTTAAATAAATTCTATCATTTTTTATCCTCTGCTATTTTTTATCAATTGGGAGCCCTGGTGACATAGTGGTTAAGAGCTCGACTGCTAACCAAAAGGTTGGCAGTTCGAATTCACCAGGTGCTCCTTGGAAACCCTGTGGGGCATCTACTCTGTCCTATAGAGTCACTGTAAGACAAAATCAACTCAGTGGCAACAGGTTCTTTTTGCTTGTTTGTTTTGTTTTTGGTTTGGTTATCAATTGAATTGTATCCCCCCAAAATCCGTTGAAGTCCTAACCCCTGTACCTGTAAACTTGTCCCTGTTTGGAGATACAGATTTTCTTTTGTTATGTTAATAAGGCCATACTAAAGTAGGCTGGGTCCTAAATATAACATCTTCTGAGTGTTGTTTTATGGAAAGAGCACCCTAGATACAGTCACACACAAAGGGAGATGACACAGATACATCTAGAAGCAGCAAAGGAATGACAAAGGATTGTTGGCAGTCACCAGGAACTCTGAGAAGGCAACAAAGAATTTGGGACTTCACCTTCCAGAACTATGAGAAAATAATTTTCTGTCCTTTAAAACCACTCGCTTGGGTTTTTTGTTTGTTTGTTTGTTTGCTTTCGCTATAACAGCACTAGGTAACAAAGACATCCTCACTTTGATATTACATGATTAATTAAAAGAAAATGGGTAAAACAGAATAAAAATAAAAAATTCAGTTATTTTAGTTCTTACTATGTGTCCAATGTGGAAACCCTGGTGGCTCAGTGGGTAAGAGCTCAGCTGCTAACCAAAAGGTCAGCAGATCGAATCCACCAGGCACTCCTTGGAAACCTTACGGGACAATTCCACTCTGTCCTATAGGGTTGCTATGGGTTGGAATCAACTTGATGGCAATGGGTTTGGGTTTTTTTTTTTTTTTTTTTTATGTGTCAGACACCATGCCAGACATTGTAGGGGTATTACTTCTAATCCTTTTGACACCCTGATCATCTTCCTCCCCATTTGTTATGAAACTTCAAGTTTTTTAGAGCTTTGTCCATTTACAGTCACACAACTGGTTAGTTCTAGAGTCATGATTTGAACCAGGTCTGTGTGCAGGACTCCAAACTCAAAACATATCATTAACCTTTATTAAAATCAATAAAAAAAAATCAATAGATACTGCTTTTTAATTACTTTCAGGAACTTAAGTATTTTTAGGAAGGCTGACAGAAGCCTGGTTTGCTCTGAGAACTCGTTGGATGGCTAGAAAATAATTCTGTTTAGGTCTGCTGATTGGGGTTCAGAATTATCTGCAGTTTTCACGGAGGCCAAGGGAAGCAGACACAATTCAAAATAAAATTTGAAACCTTTATCTTCCCTAACAATTATTTCTTTACATGGTAAAAGGGAAGCTAAACCCATTGCTTTCAGCCATGTTTTTGAAACAACAGAGGTTAGATGAAGCAGCAGAAAGAAATCAGTGAGCACTGTTTTTTAGCCTTGGTCTCATGAGACATACTTGCCATGCACAATTTATACACGGCTAAGTGTGAATGATGTGAAGCTATACCAGCTAATTCAACACCCAACCAGACATATTTTGAAGTTAATATCTTTAAAAGTCTCAATGTTTAAACATATTTATTACAAAACTAAAGGACCATGATAAAACTAGTCCTCCTACCCCCAAAAATGTTTTAAAGTTTAATGCTGCTGCTTCCCAGGCTCAAGGAAGCCCTGGTGGTGTAGTGGTTAACACCTTGGCTGCTTACCCAAAGGTTGGCGGTTCAAATCCACCAGCTGCTACTTGGAAACCCTATGGGGCAGTTCTACTCTTTCCTATAGGGTCACTATTAGTTGAACTCAATGGCAATGAGTTTTTACTTCCCAGGTTCAAGAGTTTTCAAATTTAGTACTTTAGTTCTATCTTGGCTGAATTTCACCCCTCTGTGCTGCCCTGAACACAATAATGTGTCATTCTGCTGTTCGGAAGTGCTCGTGTTGGAAACACAGCTCCTTCACGGCCAGCTTTATTTTTACTTCCATTTGAATCACGCAATGAACCTCACGAAGTGGGGCCGTTCGTGAGGAAGGATATAGCCTTTGAGTGGGAGCTCTTTTCTGCTACTTTAGTTGGAGAGTTATGCTAATATCAAAAGACAGAAAAGAAGCTTTTATAGCTGAGAAAGGCCAATAGATTGTGAAGCTAATTCAAAGTAGTGCTGCTGATTAGCACTAAAATAAGCCAAGCAGGGGAGAAATGCTCTCTTTTCATTAGGTGCCACCACTCTGCCAGTGAGTAAGTGTACCCAAAGTCTCCTTATAATAATTATGAAAGAACTGTGATTTTGCTCTCAGCTTTTAAATTAAACCTCTTCATGCCCTAAATCCATGTTGGCTGCTTGATCTTTCTCTTTCCAGGACTCCCAATTGCGACACTCTTAAATTAGGTGGGTTCTCTCTTCAGTGTTCTCAAAAACAGTTTGAGACTTTGGCGTTGTGAGTCTTTCTCATTAGAGGGTTAGCTAAACATATAAGATTTATATAACCCTTAACCAGTGCCGTCGAGTCAATTCCGACTCATAGTGACCCTATAGGACAGAGTAGAACTGCCCCACAGAGTTTCCAAGGATTGCCTGGCAGATTCCAACTGCCAACCCTTCGGTTAGCAGCCGTAGCACTTAACCACTATGCCACCAGGGTTTCCGTATAACCCTTACCATTTTTAAATTTAGCTTGTAGATACTTGGGAACTGTTTTTTTTTTTTTTTCAAATAGAATTCATTCAATTCCATTTCATTCAAATCCTCAAAAGTGGATATTAAGCCAAACAACCCCACAAAAACCATGGCTGTCAATTCGATTCCAACTCACAGTGACTCTGTAGGACAGGGTAGAATTGCCCCATAGGGTTTCTAAGAAGTGGCTGGTGGATTCGAACTGCCAGACTTTTTGGTTAGCAGCTGAGCTCTTGACCACTGTGTCACCGGTGGACATTAGCACTGTGAAACACATCAATAGCAATAATACTCAAGAGCAATACATTTTTTCCTCATACCCTTTTTTTTTTCTCATTTCTAGATAGTGTATTGAACCCACAAATTTACCTCCCCTGAATCTCCAAATTCCATTTTATTGACCCAAGAAACATACAAGTTAGGATAATACAATCTCTAGCTAAATTTGGAAAAGACAGAAGATTGCCATCAGTAGATCCAATGCTTTGAGGCATTTCTGTTCTAAATGAAGCAAAAGGATTGAGGGGAGGGAAAAGCTGATTAGTGTTTCTTACCATAGAATTCTGCCAGGGAAAATAGGGGGCACTTTTTTTTTTTTTCCTAAGAAGTCAGGGACAGTGCATCCAGAGAAAGTCCTCATCTCTTCTAGGTGATAAGCAGAAGGTCTGAGAGAGTCAGAGTGGACAGTGGGTACCTGGCAAGTTGGGTCAAAATAAGGATTTGAAGATTCTTGCTAATGGCTTAACAGAAGCAGCCGCAACAGGCAGAATTCTGAAGATGTCCCTCAAAGATACCCATCACTTGGTTATTCGGTCAAAAGCTAATCTAGGTATTGCTGTGAAGAGACTTTGCAGATGGATTAACGGTTATTAAATCAGTTGGCCTGAAAATAGGAGGACCATCCTGGATTATCTGGGAGGGCCCAGTGTAGTCACCAAAACCGAATTAAACCAGTTGCCATCGAGTCAACTCTGACTCCTGGTGACCCCATGTGTGTTGGAGTAGAACTGTGTTCCATAGGGTTTTCAGTGGCTGATTTAAAAAAAAAAATTTTATTGTGCTTTTGGTGAAAGTTTATAGCTCAGGTTAATTTCTCATACAAAATTTATACACATATTGTTATGTGACATTAGTTGCAATCCCTATAATGCGAGAGCACACTCCTGCTTTCCACCCCAGGTTTCTTGTGTCCATTCAACCAGTTCCTGTCCCTTCTTGCCTTCTCATCCTGCCTCCGGACAGGAGCTGCCCATTTGGTCTCACGTATCTGACGGAAATAAGACATACTCTTCATGAGTATTATTTTATTTTTTTTTTTGGAAGTACATTGCCAGGACTTTCATTCCAGGTGCCTCTGGGTGGACTTGAACCTCCAAACGTTCAGTTAGAAGCTGGGTGTGTTAACCATTGGCACAGCCCAATGTAATCACGCAAGCCCTTAAAAGTAGTAGAGGAAGAGAGAAGAGCCAGTCAGAGGGAGCCAGGAGAAGGTTGAAGTAGGAGACCACCTTGACCCACTGTTGCTAGCTCTGAAGATGGTGGAAGGTGGCCACCAATCAGGGAATGCAGGTGAGAACAACTCTCTAGTGACAACCAGCCAAGAAAACTGACCTCAGTACTACAACTACGTAGAGCTAAGTACAGCCAACGACCTGAATAAATTTGGAAATGGATTCAGCCCCAGAGCTTCCAGACCAGAAAGGAACACAGCCCTGCCACTATCACCTTGTAAAACCCTGAACATCAGACGAACTGTGCCTGGACTTCTGACCCTCAGAACTGCAAGATAATAAATGCGTATTGTTTTAAGCTGCTAAATTGGTGCTCATCTGTTAGAGGAGTGTTAGAAAATGAAACAGCAGCTAGCACAGACTTTACCACGGTGTTTCCCTTGACTCTGGCTGTTAACTAAATAAAGTGGAAGATTTGCTGCAGGGAGCTCCTTACAAGGGAGCTAGAGCCAGAGGGAGAGGAGGGCAGGGCTCGGTTAACTTCAGGCTGTCACAACAAACCTGGAGAGGGGGAAATAAAACAAAATGAACAATCTGAAACTCACCGCAGCAGTGAATTCCTCTGATATTCTAACCTTTCTCTATAATTCCTTTCCTAGTTTTTATCGGCAACTGTAGTTGGAGCGGTGGTGGTTCAGTGCTGGAATTCTCGCCTTCCACCCGGGAGACCCATGTTCAATTTCCGGCCAACACGACTCAAGCGCAGCCACCACCTGTCTGTCAGCGGAGGCTTGAGTGTTGCTGTGATGCGGAACAGGTGTCAGTGGAACTTCCAGACTAAGGTAGACTGGGAAGAAAGACCTGATGATCTACTTCTGAAAATCAGCCAATGAAAATCCCATGGATCGCAGTGATCCAATCCACAACCGATCAGGGAGAACACAGGACAAGCCAGCGCACATGGCATCACCATGAGCTGGGGGCCAACTCGACTGCAGCTAGCAACAGCAACGTTGGCAACTATACCTCTCATCGAAAGCAGATTTCCCTAGGATTTTCTCTACTATCTCACAGGAAGCGATGGAGGAGGGAAGGTGTGGGCATGATGGAGAGAAGCTAGATAAGAGTGATGAAAGGACTTGGGGAAAATGACTCAAACTGCGCACTCACAAAAAATAGACTCATCACTCCCCACCCCAAGGCTGGACTTGGTGGGGACGGTTCTGGAAATGAAGTGAGGTATTTGGGCCAGAGAGTCCCCCAGTTGCCTGCTTTCCTCTACTGCATCCAGAATGTTCTCACCTGCCCAGACCCTGCCTTCTGGAGTACAGTGGGGGTGGGTACAACAACTGGAAGCCAATAGTTACACAGTTTCTGCTGGAGTCCACAACGCTGCAAATGCTAATTGGCCTAGATCAACCAGCGCTTCGTAAACTTTGATGAGCAAAAGAAGCATGTCGGGGCTTGTTCATACAGTTTCCTTGGTCCTACACCAGAGGATCTGATTCGGTACATCTAGGGTGAACAGAAGGAATGCTGGTAGCGCAATCGTTAAGTGCTTGGCTGGTAACCGAAAGGTTGGCAGTTCAAACCTACCAGCTGCTCCGTGGGAGAAAAGACCTGGCGATCTTCCAATAAGATTTCCTAGGGCAGGGACAGACTGACCAGTAAGCAAGGTACGTACAGGCTTAATTTTGTTTACTTACTAATCTGTAGTGCACAATTTCACACATTTGATGTGGTAGAAAACAGGTGAAATTGTGCTCTACAGATTAGTAAGTAAGTACAAGTAAGCCTGTGAATATCTTGCTTACTGGGTAATCCTTCTCTGCCTACAGGGTAGTTCTACTCTGTCCTGTATGGTCGCTATGTGTGGCAATCAACTTGATGGCATACAACAACAACATCTAGGGTGAAGGCAGAGAAGTGATGTTGATGCTGTGGGCCAAACAAACACACTTTGAGTAGCACTGACCTACGCTGTTCTGAGAATAACAACAACTTGTGAACCATAGGGTATGAACCAGTACTTTGAAAAATTTGGATAAAACTGAAAAATTAGTGCTTTAAAAAAAAAAAGTGCTTCACCAATGGGAAAATAGAGAGAGAAAAAAAAGCAATCTTTATTCCCACTGTTATTTGAGAGGCTGTTATTGATAGTATAAGATCAATTTTTTTTTTATGAGAAATGATCAATTAAAAAAATAGTTTTTTTTGAAATTATGAAAAAAATGATTGCTGGATAAAATCATTGGACTCACTGAGAAACAGAATAATCACTTTTATAATTTCAATTTATTCATCATTTTTTCATCATGTACTTTTTCCTGAAAAAAAAAAAAAAAAGTCTCCAGAAAGTCTCACTGTTAAGCAATAAATGAATCAGAATTAAGAGCTGAAGAAAATAAGAGGAAACAGTGGTGAACAACAAACTTTTATTTCTTATAGTTAAGTCTAAATAATAGCTAATTTTATACATGCAAATTTAATATAATATGCCCAGCTACCATGACTGAACATTCTGACCAAAGAGTCTATAGAAGAACGTTGATCAAAAGGGGAAATGCATAGTAGAATTTCAAATTCTCATGGAATCAAGACCTTCTGGAGCCACTGAGACTGGATGAACCCCTGAAACTATGGTCCTGAGATTTTTTTAAACCTTAAACCAAAACTATCCCCTGAAATCTTCTTAAAACCATCAGTTGTTTAGTTTAACTAGTAAAGAATGTCTGCCTTAAGCATTGTGCTCTTTTAAGATCTGATTATATGGAATCAAACTGACAACAGCAACTAGAAAGATTAGATAGGAAAGGAAATTTAGGGGGCAGTGAGTTTATGTTAATGAGGGAGAAATAACCTGGAAAAAGAGAATGAGAATGGTTGTACAACTCAAAGAATGTAATCAATGTCACTGAATTCTACATGTAGAAATTGTTGAATTGGTGTATGTTCCGCTGTGTGTATTCTCAACAACAATAAAAATAAAATTACAAAAGAACAATTTCTAAGAGTAGTAGCGTCATTATAAAATAAATTTAACAAAAATATGGATCTAAAATTCCAGATTATGAAAATAAAAATCATCCAACCTGAGTGTGTTAAAAAGAGAAAATAATTAAAAGTTCGTTCTTACATTTCTATCACAGCCAGCAAGGTGAAAAGGTAGAGGAGCTGGTGGATTTGAACTGCCAATGTTTTGGTTAGTAGCCTTAGCCCTTAGCTAATACACCACCAGGGTTTCAAAAAGGGTAGAGGTACTATTTAAATCTTTACCCTGATAGAGAAAATACAGATTCAAATATTGGTGAAAAATGTGGAGAAATCCATTAATAAAATAGAAATAGAAACTTTCAAATTATATGAAGATAATGATATTCATTCATTCATTTATACAATAAATACTTATTGAGTATACTTATTGTAGGCAAAATAGGTCAGTGCAGTTTGCTGACCCTTTCTCTAGAAAATAGTTTAAGAAATGTAGCATTAGTAGTTAATTTTGGTTATTGTTGGCTACATTTGATAGAGTGCTAATAAGACAGAAATGCACTCAGCAAAGACATGGCCAGTTTGCAAGTAGAAAGAGAATAGAAAATATAAAATTTAAGGATATGCAAGGTAGAATCCCACCCTTTAAAAGATAAAACTGAGGAGGTCACTCTGCTACAAAGGTCAATTGATACTCATCTTTACATTAAGTATGAACTCCCACATATATCTGGCACACACACTGTCAAAATCCTTGACTGAGAGCCATGACCCAGTTAAGATGTGGGGTCCACATCATTCCAATTGGGCAAAAACTCAGGGAAAAATGGTCCACCTGGTGGCTCTTTCACCAAAACTCAATAGTCCGACACACCCCAATTATGTCCAGAGGGAGAAAGACAGAGACTTGGGCTGAGAAAGTGAAAGTGGCAAATCAACTAAATTTTTTTTTCTTTTTTTCATGTTCCTTTTTTATTGTACTTTAGATGAAGTTTTACAGAACAAACTAGCTTCTCATTAAACAGTTAGTACACACATTGTTTTATGACATTGGTTAACAACCCCACAACGTGTCAACACACTCCCTTCTCGACCTGGGATTCCCTGTTACCAGTTTCCTTGATCCTCTGATTGGATGGGACTTTGAGTTTTGTCTCCCTCATTGAGGGGTGAGCACATATTCCATGGAGAAAGGAGAGGGAATCAAATACTGGGTGCACAGAGTAAGCGTGACTGTGTTAGTCATTGATGCTGTTCACCCAGGGTTGCACTTCTCCGTCTTTCTAGACCTATGGCAGAATGGCACTTCTCTGCCCCTTGAAGTTATTTCGGTGACATTGGCCCTCTTTTAGTTTTCCTAATGTGCTCTCTCTCGCCTCATTACAAGGCTTCTGCTTATGAATACAATGCAATACGATACAGTACCCACAGTGATTCTACATAAATGTAATTCAGGTCGCATACTTTCTTTTTTTTTTTTTTTTTTTACTTTCATCGCTCTTAGAATAAGACACAAGCCTCTTAACAAGACCTGAACAGCCCTGGATCTGGCCTCTGCCGTCTCCACCCTCAGCTTAACTCGCTCTGTACTTTGTTCGTGTTCATTGCTGGGCTTCATCAGGGCTGTACTGCTGTTGCTGGTTCACACCAGTCTGTTCCTGCCTCAAGGACATTGTACTTCCTTTCGCCTCCCAGCAAGCTCTTCCTCCAGACGCTGAAATGGCTGCATCTTTCTTTTCATCCAGTTGTCAGGTCACACATCAGCTCCTTGGAGAGGGGAAGCTGTCCCTGACCACACATTCTGAAATAACCCTATCACACCTTCTGTCTAGTCTCACCACCCCACTTTACTCTCTTTTCAGCACTTATTGCTATCTGAGATTATTTAATTTTTTAAATTTACTTATTTGTTATCTTTCTCCAGACAAATGTTAAAATCCAGAGGGTCTTGTCTGGTTAATTTCTCTTATGAACCCTAAGCTTGGATCAGTGCTAGGCGTCCAGTAAGCACTCAATAAATACTAGTTGAATGAATCCATGAACGGAACACTGTTAGTTAGGCAGAAACAAATCACCACTGTATTTCAGTGGCTTAGAATAACAAGGTTTATTCTCATTCAAGCTACATGTTCGTTCCAAGTACACTGAGGACTCTGCTCCAGGTTCTTTGCCAATTAGCATGGCAGAGACAAAAGAAAATGACAAATTACAAAATGCTTCTTACAAAAATTCCACCCCAAAATGACACAGGTCCATCCTGATCAGGTATTCACTAGCAAGGGCAAAACACTTAGCTGGACCCAATTTCTTGGGGACA
Source organism: Loxodonta africana (assembly GCF_030014295.1). Classification (NCBI taxonomy): domain Eukaryota; kingdom Metazoa; phylum Chordata; class Mammalia; order Proboscidea; family Elephantidae; genus Loxodonta; species Loxodonta africana. The sequence continues at coordinate 14,740,967 of NC_087362.1, forward strand.
GAGAAAGGCAATCCTACCACGTACCCGGGAAGAGATCTGGAGCTATTTGGTAATTAGCAATAATGGCAGCTCATGGGAATGAAGACTTCCCCCAGCCTTGAGTGCTTTCTCCCTTCATTGCAGATCTAACCGAAATGAGGTACCCACTGTGAAGAAGATTTTTTTTTTTTCCATCCCTTAAAGCAATTGTTTTTCAAACTGGTTTAAGCTACATATGAATCGCCCTGGGAATCTTATTAAACTGCAGGTCTGGGGTGAGGTCTGAGATTCTGCATTTTCAGGAAGCTGCCAGGTGAGGCCAGTGCTGCTGGTCTGTGGCTCACATTCTGCAGAGCCAGGTCTGACTACTCCAGATACCTCTGTTAAAAAAAAATAAAAACACTCTCCCAAATAACTGGCTATCCTTTCTTAATAGCACGAATCTCAGCTTGCAATTATACCTCTGTTTGCATGATTATTTGAGTCACATCTGCCCCTCCCTTCAGATTTTGAGTTCTGTGACATCAGGGGCTATTCTGTTGTTGTTCACCATGGCCTCCTTATGATGGGAGGCTCTCAATAAATGTTAGCTGTATTTGCAATAAGGGGCGCCGGTAGTGCAATGATTAAGTACTTAGTTGCTAAATAAAAGGTTGGTAGTTCAAACCCAACAATGGCTCTGCAGGAGAAAAGACCTGGCCATCTGTTCCTGTAAAGATTACAGCCTAGGAAAACCTATAGGACAGTTCCATTCTGTCATGTGGGGTCTCTATGAGTTGGAATCAACTGCATGACACAACAACAACAGCATATCTGCAATGGTGTCCTTAGGTAGTGCAAACGGTTAACACACTGAGCCGCTAACCAAAAGGCTGGAGGTTCCTGTCCACACAGAGGCACCTCGGAAGAAAGGCCTGGCAATTTACTTCTGAAAAATCAGCCATTGAGAAGCCTATGGAGCACAGTTCTACTATGACACACTGGGATCACCATGAATTGCCGTAGACTCAAGAGCAACTTGTTAACTGGCATATTTACAATAAATCAGTTGCTGCATTCCTAGATTTCTAGGTATTGTTTGTATTTCTGAGTAAGCTCCAGAAGTTCTGGAACTCTTGTGGAGCTTGGCAGTTAAAAAATCAGTATAGGTTCTTTGAAAGGAACATTTTTGACTATGGGTAGTTAGTTGTTCTCTACCTATATGTTGAATACATATTAGAATGGGCTATAATACTTGTTCCTTCTGGGGCTTATGCACTAAAATATCACAATGTCGACTAGGAATATTTGGTTAAAGTAGTAATTGGCCTATGAATGCAACAGGGTTCTCAATTTCCGTATTCCTGAATTTCATCTGGTTATTTCTTTCAGAATCTTAAAGAAGGAACCAAATCTCCTCAGTAACAATAACCATCTTAATGAACTGGCTATGAAATCTTCTCTAAAGTAGGTCAGTTTAATATTCATTTGAGATTTGAGTTCGTTTAGCACTGTTTTTTAGGACTTATTTTAAACAGCCAGAGCTGGCTCGCAGGGGAGAAGATAACTTAATTACCTTCTCATTTTAAGTAATATTCATATTCCTTCCTTCCTCTATAGTGCCTTTTAATTTTCTGCTATAATTTATAGCATTATAATTAGAAGTCCTGATGATATACTTGAGCAAAGTATGTGCTTATGGATAAGTGAGGCCATTAACAGACTAGGAACTTTGGGTCTTGTCTGTTTCCTTCATCTGACTTTGAAAGGCACAGATGCTCAGCTTTTAATACATGAATGACAAGCAGCTGCTTTGGCTAAGTCACTGTTAGCCAGGACTGAAAAGGCCGATCCCAATCTGCTGGAGCAAAACATTCAAAAAGACTGTAATGACAAGGGCAACCCAAACTTCCTCAATGAGGACAGAGTTTTCCCTCTGGCTTGGCATTTCACTTCCTTGAGGTATACTCCTCAGGTGACAGCTGTGAGAGAAATGCTAATTATCATGTAAGGGCACTAAAGTCGATGTCTCTTGCCTCTTGAGGGAAATGAAACAGATGTCTGCCCCTTCTTATGCTTCTGTCCTACGACTAAATTGAAGCTATTGTCCAGCATTAATTCTAGAGTATGCTCTAGTGGGTCTTACTGTCCTATGACACCCAGGGTGAGAGAATAGTGTCCATGCTATAGAGCACTGGTTATGAAAGAAGTGAAACAGGGACCCTTTTTATCATTCTCCAAAATTATGGCTTTATTTTATTTAAGTTAACACTAACTTTGTAATCTTGGTTGAGTCAGTTAGCCGTGCTTTCATTTCTCTAGGAAACCCTGGTGGTGTAGCGGTTAAGTGCTACAGCTGCTAACCAAAAGGCTGGCAGTTTAAATCCACCAGGTGGTCCTTGGAAACCCTATGGGGCAGTTCTGCTCTGTCCTATACCATCGCTATGAGTTGGAATTGACTGTTTGGCAGTGGTCTTGGGGTTTTTTGTTTTTTTTTTTTCATTTCTCTGAAGCCACATATTTCTGCCTGTTGCTAAACATACTGAAGGGCAGGAAGAAAAAAAAAAAAGTTACGTACAAGTGTATGGAGAAAAAATAGGCCAGAGTGAAGTACCTAAAAATCAGGTCTGTATCAGTCAGGATTCAACCAGAAAAGCAGAACCAATAAGAAACTGATGATTGTGATTGTGGGGACTGGCTAGGCAAGTCTGAAATCCATCGGGCAGACCATCAAGAAGGGCAGGCTGAAACTCTCAGGTTGAAACTGTTTTCCACGGGTAGAATTTTTTCTTCTTCAGGGAAGCCTCAGCTCTGCTATCAGGTATGGCCTCTTAACTGATTGAATCAGGCACACCTAGATAACCTAGAATAATCTCCTTGACTTAAAGTCAGCTCATTATGGACTTTAATTACATCTACCAATAAAGATTGTAGCAACCTTCACAGCAACACCTTAGTGTTTGATTGAAAAATGGGGATTATAACCTAGCCAAACTGGCAAATCAAAAAGAGACTACAATGTCCAACAAACTTGACCTTTCACTGTCTAAAAATCTAGACCTCAGTGCTCCTTCATTTATAAGATGAGAAAATTCTAGTGTCTACCTCACAGAATTTTTGTGTAGATGAGAGATGATTAAATGATTTAATACTTGTAACCTGTTTGCCATAGAGCCTCACTCAACATAGCCCTCTATATATAAAATATATATATATAACATTACGATTTTTTCAATAGTTTACGCTTTTATAAGCATTCTTGTATTAAAGGTAGAATTTCATGCTCCCTTCAACTCTTGAGATGATTTTTTTTTTTCTTTTGCAAGATGAAAAACTGAAATAGAATTTAAATGATTTGTCACCAACATGTCTACTGTAGGTGATGCAACCAGGGCTCAAAGCCAGGCTTGCTCTATTCTCGTGCTGTTTGTAGCTGAGATGGCTGTGTCATCAATGGTGTTTCTGTCATTCCCAACGTGATGTTTTTCAGTACTTTAAATCACTCACGTATAAAACAAAAGGGAACAATCATTAGTTACCTTTATTACAAAACCCAAAAATTAGGTGGAGTCACTCCATTCTTATAGACGTAAGTGTGATTTGGTTCAAATACCCACCAAACCTGTGGTGGGAAGATCAGTATCCCTCCTTTTATCACTGGGGATTCTTGGGAAACCATTTCCTGTTGTTTTCTCTGGGTTTGGCTTCCTCCTGCTCCTGCTGCTGTCTTGATCTCACCCATGTCTCAGCTAGGTAGCGCGATCTCTATATATACCCTTTACTGACTCCCTTTTGAAGGCAGCCTCCTTTCTCTGATGCCCATCAAGGCATTTCTGAGTACAGCAGAGTTGATGAGTGATAACAGTGGGTTTATGCATAGCCAACAAAAACCCAAAGCAAACCTGCTGCCATCGAGTTGATTCCAACTCATAGCAACACTACAGGACAGAGTAGAACTGCTCCATAGTGTTCCAAGGAGTGGCTGGTGGATTTGAACTGCTGACCTTTTTGTTAGCAGCCGAACTCTTAACCACTGTGCCATTCACCTCTAAAATCACATAGTTGAACTCTGTATTTCTCATTTGCCCTCAACCCCACTTCCAATAGAAATTAATCTGGTACTTTTCCTCCAGGCTCTCTCCTCCCACCACATGGTTCTGATTTTCTTTAGCTTAGTTAGTGCTTTTATAGAGTTGTGACCATGTCTTTGAGTGAGGTGAGAGCTGGGTACTGGGGGTGAGTGGACACCCTCCCCTCCATTTACACATCAAATGGTCTAATGGTGTACTTCTAAAGCAAAGCCAATTCTCTCTCTAAAGGAACTGTTTTGTTCTGTTTCTTTTACAATCCAACTCTAATTATAAAGAAACCAAGAGATTAGTTTTCAGACAATGTATGTATTAAGGTATGAGTATTTCCACTATGCCTTTCAAAAGAAAAACACAAACAACTCAAAAAGATTGATTGGCGAAAAATAGCTAACAGCTATGGGCTTATTTTACTTCATGCTTCAACCCTTCATTGACCTTTAGAAGATGAATTTCTTTTATGCTGGGTAACTGCTGTTCTGTGGAATCATCATTAATTATCAGGAGCGGCAAACAAAACCCTCCAGGATGGATTGTCTGCAGGCCACAGCCTAGTTACTGACTCTAGTCATGGACTGCTCTGGCACAGAGGTGCCTCATATCAGGACAATAAGTTTTGGGTGTGTATTTCAAGAATAGGAAACCCTGGTGGCATAGTGGTTAAGTGCTATGGCTGCTAACCAAAAGGTCGGCAGACGACAGTGGGTTGGTGGGTTATTTCAAGAAAGTATCATAAAGCTTGAAGAAGTGAAAAGAGAAAGGCTGTCAGTACTAGCAAAGTACAGTGGTCTTGTCAGCATGAGTTTTTGATTAAAGTTTAACAAATACAAAAAAAAAAATCAGCATTGGTTACCAATCTTTCATTTTCTGTCTCCCTTCCTCCCTCCCTCCCTCTCTCCCCCCCTTCCTATCCTCCTCTTCTACTCCCTCCTTTTTCTTTTTCTCTTCAATCATGAAAGGAAGTTATTGCAATTATTTCACATAATAACCCACCCAGTGCCATCGAGTCTTCGAAAACCAAAGTCCCCACCCTGTGGTCATAACAGAACCGGAAGAAAAGCTAAATGTTCTTATTTAGCTCTATAACATTGTATGATAGATATATCTTCTATTTTAAGCAATTCATGTTGACCAAGTATAACTTTCCTCTCTTACCACACAGTACAAAGTACATCTACTCAAGTTTTCAAAAAGACAAAATATCTGTATACCTCACAGATGTTATTTGATGGAATTAAAGTGAAACTTTAAGGAGCACTTAGGTCCTCAGGGTTATCTTCAGAGATCTCTTGTATAAGGATGTTAATAGTTAATTAGTCACCTCAGTGGCCCGTATGTACTAGCAGCATAATAAAGTACTAAGATACCTGTCTTCCTTTTAGAGATAGAATACCCTTTCACTGAATCTGTGGGTACAGAGTCATGGTTTGAATCCACCATCCGTTCCCTGGAAACCCTATGGGGCATTTCTACTCTGTCCTATAGGGTTGCTATGAGTCAGAACCCACTTGACGGCGCGTTAGCAACAACATCTAGGAAAGGTGTGCCCATGATCTTTTCTGCTTCCGGAATATATCATTCACTTCAGTAGTGCCGTTGATGTCATTATTGTTTACTCGGCTTCCATGAAGTAAAAGACTCAGTGAAATGGTATTTAGTACATGTGTGTTTTTAATTATGTGTGGCCTATCACACGTGTTTTTGATGAATGGTTAACAAATCCATATTTAAATAATCAATGGTTACAATCTTTCTTCTACTTCCTTCTGGTCCCCCTCCTTCTGTGTTTCTCTTCTTTAATGAAAGGAGGGGATTGCAATCATTTTGCACAATGATGTTCGAAATGAAATTCTTTGCCCAGCATGAGAAAAATGTAGGTAATAGTGCATTTAACTTATCTTCCATGAATACAATGTTCTGAAAGTGTTGTGTTAAAACAGAGGAGATTGCCAAGATACTCTTTTGGGGGTCAAGTTTTTTCCCAAGAAAATATAGCTGAGAAATTATGGAAGATTTGACACACATATTTGGGATACTACCAACTTTTTATTTATAGGGAGAAAATAAAACATATATTTATGCTCTTTGGGGACAGGCACATCAAGCTTCATAGTGTTGACTCCATCCTTTATGAACTGTGTAACCCTGGATAAGTTACTTATCTACTTCTAAGCCTCATCTATAAAATTGGGATAACAAAATACTTAATCAAAAGGCAGATGTAAGAATCAAGGATCAGGTAAAGGGTTCATTACTGTTTCTGTGCCTACTGTGTAATGAGATGAATTAAAAAAAAACAAAAACAAAAAACCAGCTGCTGTCCAGTCAATTCTGACTCATGGTGACTGCACGTGTGTCAGAGTAGGCCTGTGCTCCATAAGGTTTTCACTGGCCTTTCTTCCAGCCCCCCTCTGGATGGACGTGAACCTCCAAACTTTGAGTTAGCAGCCGAGCTCTTTAACTGTTTGCACCACTCAGGGACTCAATGAGTTGAGTAAAACCCATGGCTGTTGAGTCAATTCCAACTCAGAGAGACCCTGTAGGATGGGTAGAACCGCCCCATTCGGTTTCCAAGGTTATAAATCCTTATGGAAACAGACTGCCATATTTTCCTCCTGCAGAGTGGGTGGTGGTTTCCAAATGCTGACCTTCCAGTTAGCAGCCCAGCACTTAACCACTACACCACCAGGACTCCTCAATAAGGCCAATCAGCACACTGCCGCAGAGTTGATTTAGTAGGCGCTAAATAAATACTTATGCTTAATACTCTGATGAGAATAGCTTAAAGTAGAAAGGATCTTTGGGTATGATGGTCGTGAGGATGACTCATGATTAATAAGTACGAAGTAGACATATGGTTTTTAAAGTCATTGTCTTAAAGACTCACGTGCACACACATGCACACACCACCACCAGCACTGCTACCAGTACCACAACGACCCTGAAACCTATTAGGGTAGTTGGAACTAGCTAGGGATTTTTTAAGCTAATGGAAAGGAATTTGTTTCTGATAATATCTTTAAAAGTCAGCATATTAACTTCTAGTTCCTAATGTTCAATCAAAGCAAATCAAAATCTATAATTTGACATCCACCCACAGTAGAATTGTCCCTATCAGCATGGCATTATAAACTTGTGCTCTTAAATGCAGACTGCCTGATTTCAAACTCTGGCCCTTACTAGGTGTGTTACTTGGGCAAATTACTTAACCTCCCAATAGCTTATTTTCTTTGGCTGTAAAATGGGTATAATTATAGTATCTATAGAGTTGTAAAAAAAAAAATTGTTTTTGGGTTTTTATAGAGTTGTAAAGATTAAATGGTTAGTACTATAACATGTTTGGAAACCGTGGTGGTGTAGTGGTTAAGCGCTATGGCTGCTAACCAAGTGGTCAGTAATCCGAATGCACCAGGCGCTCCTTGGAAACTCTGTGGGGCAGTTCTACCCTGTCCTGTAAGGTCACTAGGAGTCAGAATGGACTTGACTGCAGTGGGGCCATTTTTTAATAATATGTTTACAATAGTAAGCCTCTCAGTAAGTGTTGCTGTTGTTATTCTAAATTATTCTAATTTACTTTTACTTCATTATTGGTCAAAGAAGATAAAAAGTGAAAATTTCCCCCTACTTCTATCAGAAGCAACATGATTTGAAGGATTTGCTTGTTTTCCGAAAGTAAATGACAGGGCTGCTTGCCACAGTGGGCGCACCAGCTCTGAGGCAGCAGTGACAGCTTGCCTTTTCGGGAAGTTCAGCGTGCAGTTCGGAATATTTTATTGCCGGATTGCCCAAGGAACCTCTAAAGTTCAAAACGGATGACACTAGAGATTCTGCAAGGGAAATGGATCATATAACTCGATATTTGTTGAAAACCTATTTCAATGAGGGTTGACCTAAATAAGAACAAAACGCTATAGTAAGATAACATCTAAAGAAAAAAGTCAAACAGAGCAGCAGAGGCGTCATGGGAAGGGCTAGGTAACCGCGGTACAGTTTGATTTTAGCACAGGAAATAAAACTCCAGGAAAACACATTTTTTGTTGGATTCAGCTGAAAACTAGTGCTTATACCAAAAAATTAGACGTAACTGCACCCACCTATGTACCACAGATTTACAGTGTGAACCAGATTAAAGCCGAGATTCAGGAATCTGAGCCTCTTCTTTTAAAAATACGTATTTATTTTACTGAATTCTACTGTTTTGACCTTCACCGTTTTACTGAATGAAGCTCACCAATCTGGAGTGTTAACTCTCCTAGTTTAATTCTGAAAATATTTCCAATGAAAATAGTTTAATGATGACCAGAACCACTAAGCATATAAACATCTCGGGTGTGTGTGTGTGTGTGTGCCCGTGCATATGTACGTGCTTGTGTATCCGTGAACCCATTGCCATCGAGTCGATTCCGACTTACAGCGACCCTATAGGACAGAGGAGAACTCCCCACATGGTTTCCAAGGAGCAGCTGGTGGATTCCAAAGGTAGATCTTTTGGTAAGCAGGGTGAGCTCTTAACCATTGCACCACCTGGTCTCTGTGTGTATGTGAGAGAGAGAGAGAAAAAGAGAGAGGAAGGCACACAAAGGTGTGTGCGTGTGTGTGTATTTCCTTAACCCCATAAGCTTATATCAAATGCAACACACATCTAACCTGTTTACCATAATACCAGGATGGTTATGCATATTAAAAATATTTGCTAAGTGTCTACTCTGTGGCTAAAAATATAGCATCAAGTGCTCTGGCTATAATGATAAATAAAGCACAGCCCTGATCTTCAAAAAGTGTATAATCTAGTGAGAAAATTCATAATGAGCAATTACAACTTTCACAACCTCCCTTCACAATGTAATCCAAAATTATATTCTAGAGCATGAAATGTTCTTTTCAGGACTCTGGAAAGAAGTAGAAAAGGATGGAGGAGGGTCTCAGAAGAGCAACTTCTTTCAGTAAAGGGTGTTCGTGGGAAGTATTGCAAGATAATTTTATTTTTCTCTGTTGCTCTTACTGGAAAGAGAGAAGCAGAGTGTTGAAGTGATGAGACAGAACTAGGTTAGAGCAGGGCCGGTTGCTGCCCCCCCCACCCCACCCCATCCTTTTGCACACAGGCCTGGAAAAAGACAAGCAGGACAGAGAGTGGAGTAAACAACCTGACCCACCCCCTGGAGATGAGAAGAGAACACACAGGCCCTGTGGGCAAAATGCACGGCTGAGGGATGGTACAAACTGAAATGCTGCAAACTGCTAACGTAGTTCTTGCAGGGCTCCACAGGCAGAGCGTGTGCAAAAGGAGTAAAAGGGACCACTGTTTGTCCTGCCCCTGCCCGCTGAAGGGGGCGATGTGACAAAGGGAACAAGTGCGCCTGCATCACTTCGCATATTGAGTTATGTCAAGGGGAACCAAAGGACTTCCATCCTGAAGAAATCCTGCCTGTGCACTTGTATTTGCATAACCTAACCCCTTCTCAGAAATCTTTGCCATCCCCCATCCCAGAACCTCATGAATAAACACCAAAACTGCTCCTCCCCTGCCTTGTTGAAACCCTTAAATACTTGGCTTTTAGGCAAATCAGTGGGACAACCTCTTTGAAGGTTCTAGCCCTTACTGTCTCCTTTTGCTAGCTGCTGGCAAAATAAATTTGCTTGTGTGACTCCAGGCTGCCTCAATAGTCTTACTGGGCTGCACAAATCTGGTTGGATTCAACCAAAGAAGGGGTCCTCGGTAACAGTAAGACTATAAAAGTGGAGCAAAAGGGGGAGAACGATCATAAAAGAAAGTGAGAGAGAAGAGACAAAGAGAAAAGAAATGCGAAACATCTTAGCAAACATTGCTAAGGTGAGATTAATACAAAGAAGTAGCAGGAGGTGGCCAACAATTTGAAATGTTAAGATGGTGAAAGATGAAGAAAGTCACTGGATTTAACAGGAAAGAAGTAACTTCTGATCTCCGCTGAGCAGGCAGTTTCAGGTGAATTCAGATGTCAGCTGGCAGGGACTTAGATGAGACTGAATAGGAACAGGACTTGGAAGAATGGGTGAAGACCAAATATTCAAAAATCTTAGTAGTTAAAGGAGAATAATTCATGGAAGTTAATAGGAATGGTAGCTGAATAATAAAACTAATTAAAAAAAAGGTTTATAATTGGGAAACCTCATATTTGAGAAAGGAAGAGTTGCTGTCCCTTGAATGGAATGAACTGAGGAAGTATTGCCCTTAACTGTGGAATGAAATCCTAGAGTTAAAGGAATGTGAATGATATCCATTTTAGAGAGTAGGAGACAGCTTTTACCCAGAGATTATAAGGGATGATGTGAAGATATGTTGAAAATAATGGAAATGTAATCATTTCCTTCTTTTAAATTCAGGCCCTGGGGATAGACATACCCTTAACCAAACCTAGAGAATTCTTGCCTCATCTGCTTCCTGCCTGCCTTCTCAGGCTTCTCTTGTACTGTTATTCTTCTTGCTCTTTATCCTGTAGCCACTTAAAAAACTTAGAAATGTCATGCTTTTCCCACATCAGGGTACTTGCACCTGCTCTTATCTTTCTTGGAAGCATCTCTGTTCCTTTGGCCGTGGTGAACACAACACATCCCCCAAGTCTCAGTACAAACATCTCACTCGAAGAGATTTTTGCTTAAGCCAGCACTCCAGCTAACTAAAAACTAAAGCAAACCAATTGCTGTCAAGTTGATTCTGACTCAAGGCAACCCCACGTTTGTCAGAGGACATCTGTGTTCCACAAGGCTTTTAATGGCTGATTTTTTTTTTGGAAGTAGGTAGCCTGACCTTTTTTCTGAGGCACTTCTGGGTGAACTCAAACTGCCAATCTTTTGGTTAGCAGCCAAGCACTTAACCATTTGCATCACCCAAGGACTTCAGCAACCCAGGTTAGGTCCCTCTGTTTTACTTTCTTAAAGTCTTCCGTTATTTTTAGAGGAAAAGATTTAAAATTATGATTGATTTTTACCTCCAACAAAGTTTGGGGATCAATATTGACTGTTGCGAAATGCATGTGACTTGTCATAGGTGGATTTTGGTGACGAAAGGAAAAATTATTCCCCATCCTTAACTCCAGGAACTTTCTTAAACATTACCTAGGTGCACTCTAGGCATCTAGACCTCAGTAGTCTCTAAATAATGCAATTTCATGGATTCTAAGATTCATATCATATTAGCATCTCCGTTTTACAGTTGCTCTGCGTCTCCACCAGAGAGTATTTGCCTTTATTTCTACAACTCTACCTGATCGGTAACTTCCACTTGAGCGCTCTTTCTGGCTGAGGTTTCTTGGATCTTAATGATAGCGCAAATTCAGAGGGAAGGCTTTGTGTGTACTGTCTGTGATTCAAATTTCTTTGTCATTCAGTGGCTTGGTTGAAACATGTCATTTTAATTTTGTACATTTCTGTGTGGTAGGTTTATTTCTCATTCAGTTTACACTTTGATTCCAGTTTTGTTTGGGGGTGGGGGTGGGGAGAGGGTTTCTTATTAGATTTCCAAGCTTGATTTATTTTTTTAATATACATAATAGCAATGTGTCACAATCAATGATATCTTACAATCCACTGTGTCTTAGACATAAGGAAAAAGGTAGATATTTCGCCCTTGTTTACAAAGGCTATTGGTAGGAGTTTAGGTAATTGATTAGTCAGCCAGAAGCATTCCCTGTCTTTATTGACAGGAAAATACACACAGAAATTATTTTTTGAGTGTCTCCAATATGCCGGGCACTGTTCTAAGCACTGGAGATTCAGAAGTGAACAAAACAATCAATACTCTCTGCCCTCATGGTGAACTCTAGTTCCTCTGAATCACTGTGAAACCGGAAGGTCTTTAACCACAGTAGAATTGCATTTACACAGATGATGTGAACTGAGCCTGGTGGCCCAGTGTCTTCTCTCGGTGATGTGACTAAACACACAGGTTACGTTCTCCTAACTTAACTTCTGTTGGGTGGGCTTTATCTCCTACTCCATCTTTGCATGAAATTGTGCTGTTAAGAGATCACTCAAAATTCTGATTTTCAGTCATCAGCCTCAATTCCAAAAGGACCCATTAACTTGAACAAATGCTTATGAAAAATACTTTTTATTTCTTGTAATTTTCTAATGGAAACCCTGGGGGCATAGTGGTTAAGTGCTATGGCTGCTAACCAAAGGGTCGGCAGTTCAAATCCACCAGGCACTCATTGGAAACTCTATGGGGCAGTTCTACTCTCTCCTATAGGGTCGCTATGAGTCAGAATCGACTCAACGGCACTGAGTTTTTTTTTTTTTTTTCAATTTTCTAATATCAAGCTTTGTATTCACTGGAAAAGTTCTTTTTCACAAATCTAAAGCAGTAATTTGAATTTTTAAATATTAAAGGCATGCTGTTTAACGGTATGATTGATTGAAGCTATCAACATAGCATTTCATGGCTTTATTTGAACAGCAATTTTAAGAATTTCTTTTTATACTAAAAAACAATGGTTCTGATGCTTGAAAGTGTGTAAAGAAATTTGTAAAACAAAATGACTTTATTACAAAGGTGTTAGTGTAAGTGTACTAAAATTAATTACGTTGTTGTGGTTACAGTTGCAGCTGAGTTGATTCTGACTCATGGTGACCCCATGCATGAAGAGTAGAACGGCTCCATAGGGTTTTCAATGTTGTAAACTTTCAGAAGCTGATCACCAGGCCTGTCTTCCAAGGTACCTCTGTTTTCACCACTCCTAGGCCAAATATACTCCCACATATATAAAAAAACATTATATATATTTTTTTTTTTTTTTTTTTTTATATATAGCCACCAAATTTTCCAAGACAGGTACCACTGACTTGGTGGGGAAAGATAACTTTCTCAATAAACAGTCTTAGATTTTATAAAAATAAATTAATCTCGATTTTTATCTACAGCATATATAAGAATTAATTACTTATGGATCATAGTCCTGAATGTGAAAGGCAAAACAATTACGCTTCTAGATGAAAACATAACAGTATCTTTATGATCTTGGAATTTAAAACAATCATAAAATGTGACATTAAAAAGCACTAACCATATAAGAGAGAAGAATAAAATGGCCCTTACTAAATTTATTAATGTCTTCTATTTATCAAGACACTATTAAGAGAGTAAAAAGAAAAGCCACAGACTGGGAGAAGGTATTTATAATATATACATAAGACAAAGTACTGGATTTATATCTAGAATATATAAAGCACTGCTACAAATCAATGAGAAAAAGACAGATAACCCAGTCAAAAGTGGGCAAAAAACTTCAACAGATACATCACAACAGAGGACATTAAAACATCCAGTATGCATATGAAAAGTTCTCCAACACCACTGTCATGAAATACAAATGAGAACACGACATTACCATATAGCCACTAAAAACCCAAACCAAACCCGTTGCAGTTGAGTCAATCCTGGCTCATGGCTATTACTGAAAAGGCTGACAATTCCAAGCTCTGGTGAGCATGTGGAGTGAGTGGAACTCTCCTACATGGTGGTGGGAGTGTTAATTGATACAACTTTGGAAAGCTGCCAGTATCTTATAAATCTAAACATAGGTCTAGCCTATGCCCTAGCAATTCCACTTCTAGATATTTACCCAGGAGAAATGAGTACAACAAAAGCATGTACAAGAATATCCATTGCATCTTATTTAACCCAAATATCCATAAACAGTAGAATGAACAAGTATAATGTGATATTTTTATATATTGTAATATTACAAAGCAATATAAGGAGCAGACATGCAATAACATGGTTGAAGCTCGCGGACTCAACATTGAGAGAAAGAAGCCAGGCACAAAAGAATACTTAAAACGGTGTGATTCTATTTATTCAAAGCTCAAAAGCAAGGAAAACCAATTTACTGGGACAAAAGTCAGAATAGTTGTTACCTCTTGGAGGGTTTTACCTGGAAAGGGGCAAGAGAGAGGTTTCTGGTGTGTTGGATGTGTTCTGTATGTTGATCTATGTGGTGATTACAGTGAGTGTGTATATGTGTAGAAACTTCTACATACACGTGTGCAAAAATTCATCAAACTAGATAAAGTTTTATGAACTTTACTGTGTGTATTTTATAACTCAAAAAAAAAAAATAAACACTTAAAAATGAAAGCAATATGATACCACAGTACATACTCTAGAATAACTAAAAGGAAGAAGACAGAATATACTGTGTTGAAGAAGGTGAGGAACAATTGGATCTCATATATTATAGGGAAGCATATAAATTGTAACAAGTGTTTTAGAAAACCACGTAGTAATATTTACTGAGCCTGAACATAAGCATACCTTATGACCAGCAATACTGTTTCAAGATATACACCCAAGAGAAATGGCCACCAAATGACAAGTACAAGATTATTTATAGCAGCTCTACTCATTATAGTTAGGAACCTTGGTGGCACAATGGTTAAGAGCTAGGTTACTAATCTGAAGGTTGGTAATTGGAATCCGCTCATCGGTTCCAATGGGAGAAAGACCTGGCGATCTCCTGTAATGATTGCAGCCTAGAAAACCCTATCGGGCAGTTCTACTCTGTCACATGGGGTTGCTATGAGTTGAAAATTGACTCAAGGGCATCTAACAACAACATTCATTATAAACTGGAAACAACCCCAATGTCCAACAACAGTATAAAAATAAACTGTAGTATATCTAGGCAATGGGATATTATAGAGCAAGCAGGATGAATGAACTACAACTGTGTCCAACAACGTGAATAAGAATGTTGAAAGAAAAATTCCAGACTCTGAAGAGTACACACAATATGATTACTTTTATAGAACATTCAAACACAGACAAAACTAATCTATGGAAGTAGAAATCAGGATAGGGTCATTGCTGGGAGTGGGTGGAGATAGGGGTGAGGCAGGGGCTGAGGGGGAACTTCTAGGGTGCTAGTAATATTTTGGTTGATATGGGTGATAGTATGAATGTATTCATATTGTCAGAATTCATCAGGCAGGAAACACATGATTGGTGTTTGATATTCAGAATACATATTTTCTGTATGTATTTATACTTTAATAAAAAGCTTTCTTAAAAAAAGCAAGGTCTCCTGAGGTACACATTTTATTTAAATTCTGTTACTGATTTTAACTTGATTAATGCAACAGATGTGCTTCTATAATTAATTAAATCATAGTTGCAATCAAAGTCACTTGCTTATTGATTTATGTGATCATTTGGAAGATGCTTTATTTTTTTTTTTTAATCTTCATTTGCCATTGACCTTCAATTGACAGAGACCTTGAGCACTTCAGTATGGATGACTACTTCTCCCCATTTCTGGACCACAAGACTCACAACAAATATACAGTGGATCAGCTGTAATTTGTTTTTAAAGGAATCTGTAAAATTCACCTTTAAAATATGAACCAAATTCATCTTCTGGGTAAAGTTGGATTATTGTACATTATTTTTTTCTTAGTAAGATTTATAAGATCAGAAAATAAAATTTTGTGTGTTGGAGCAGATAACAGAAATTATAGAATTTTGTCTTTATATTATGGAGATAAGTGGTGGGAGACTTAAGTGGCATGCTTGAGGCTTGTTATTAACTTTCTCTTTCATTTATTTATTCATTCATACATTCAAATATTTATTGAGCATCAAAAGTGGCAGGCACTACCTTAGGTACTTTGGATATGTATCAGTGAAGGAAATGACTAAAGATCCCATTACAATGGAGCTTACAGTCTGGATTTGGAAAACAAGCAATAAAGAGTAAATATAAGACATAAGTAGATTACGTGGTGTGTTAGACGGTAATTAAAGCCCTGAAAAAGCAAAAGCTGGGGCTAAGCGGTATGGGAGTAGGGGATAGTGGATGAGGATGGTGCTGTAGGGTTGGCAGGGCTCAGGGAAGGCCTCATTGATAAGATGAAATTTCAGTTAAGTCTTAAAGAAGGCAAGGGATCAAGCCATGCAGATATCTGAGAGAACAGCCTTCCTGGCAGAGGGAGCAGCCAACACAAAGGCTCTGTTTAATTCTTTTATAGAACATGGGCATGACAGGTGTGTTTTAGGAACAGCAGCAGGCCATTTTGGCTGAGGTGCAGTAAGCAGGCATGCCAGAAACAGGAGAGCAGATCAGAGAGTTATGAGGTTGGATGCAGGGCCCAGAACATGCAGGACCTTGCAGTCCATCATAAGGACTTCTGCTTTTATTCTAAGTGAAATGTCAAGTCACTGCAGGGTTTTGAACAAAGTAATGATATAGTCTGGTTTACGTCTTAAAGAGATCAGTCTGGCTTCTGTTTTGAGAACAAACTGTAAAGGGACAAGGATAGAAGAAAGTTAGAACTCCACTGCAGTGATCCAGCCAGAAGATGATGGTGCCTTGGTTCATGATGGTAGCAGTGAAGAGAATGATAAATGATCGGATTTTGAATATATTTTGAAAGTATAGGCACATGATTTCCTAATGGATTGGATGTGGGCTGTTAGAGAAAGAGTGGGTCAAGGATGGCCCCAACGTTCTTCATCTGAGCAATGGAAGGATGGTAAAATGAATTGACTGAATGAGAAAGGTTGTGGGTGGAGGAGCTTTTGAGGGAAAAATTCAGGAATATGGTTTTGGACAAGATTTTGAGATGTCCTTAGACATTTGAGTAGAGTTGTCGAGTTGGATATTTGTTGGATATTTGAATCTGGTTTTTGTGAGAGAGGTCTAGACTGGAGATGTAATTTTTGGAATTGGCATATAAGTGGTCTTTAAAAGTATAAGATTGAATAAGATCTTCAAGGGAATGAGTGAAACTTGAGGCACTTCAACCATCAAAAAGTAGGAATGAGCAAAGAATATGGAGGCTGCATAATCAATTAAATAGTAAAAAAAACACACAGAGAATGTTTCCTTTGGAGCTAAATGAACAAACTATGACCAGTGGTAAGGGATGTTCAGCTGTGATAAGTGCCTCTGCTAGGTCAAATAAGAACAGTAGTGAAAATGATCAGAGTAATGGTTAATGTAATGGCACTTGATAACTCTTCTAAGAAGAGTTTTGTGGGACTGGTGGGGCAAATGTCTGATTGGAGAAGGTTTGAGAAAGAATAGAAAGAGAAGAATTGGAGACAATGACTATAAAGAAAATTGAGGAGTTTGGTACGAAGAGAAGAAAAATAATAGGATGGTAGCAGGTGGAAAAGTATGGATTTTTCTTTAAAGCTAGTAAATAGAGTGTATACTGATGGTAATGATTTAACAGACAGAATTTTGATGGGGTAAAAGGGAGAAAAAGCAGTTGGAGCAATGTCCTCGAGTAGGTGAGAGAAAATGACATCTTAAACACAAGGCTGAAGCATGAAAATTTTACCAATGACAAGAATTGGAAGGCAGTGTACGTGGGTACAGAGGCTGGTAAGAAGGTGTTATGGTGGGAGTTGACTGCAGGCCTGATCAGATTGGAAAGTAAAAGATAGAACTTTAATTGCAAAATAATAATGAACAAATCTGTCTTGGAGGAAGTACGACCAGAACGCTCCTTGGAAGAAAGGATGGTGAGACTGCATCTCACATATGTCGACATGTTGTCAGGAGGGATTAGTCCTGGAGAAGGACATGATGCTTGGTAAAGTAGAGGGTCAGCGAAAAAGAGGAAGACCTTCAATGAGATGGACTGACACAGTGGCTGCAACAATGGGCTTAAGCATAACAACAATTGTGAGGATGACACAGGACCGGGCAGTGTTTTGTTCTGTTGTACATAGAGTCCCTGTGAATCAGAACCAACTCGATGGCATCTAACAACAACAATAATGAACTGGGAGATATAGTATAATTGCCTGGCAACATTAGGGGCTCACCTGATGCTATGAACATGGTGTAAATAGAGACCAGTCAGTTTGCTTGTGTGCCTTTCTTCAGTAACTCTCAACTGCATGGGTCCAAGCAAGGAGTAGGTGAAGAGTTTTGGTTTTAGCAAGGGAGTACAGTGTAGCAAGAGAAGAGTGAAGGAGTTGAAGGTATATGCGAAGGGATGATTATAGTGATTGACCATTAAATTTAAGCTGGGTCAAGAGGGACGTGAGGATACCCAAGTACTGAAGGACAGGTGAATACTGGAAAGACCAATGGAATGGAAGTCCCAGCAGGGTCAAAGGAGTTTGGATTGCCACTTGGTAAACACCACAGTAATAGCTGTGGCTGGAAAGAATCATCATGAGATGCTAAAATTAGTGGAAGACAGTATGATGAGAAACAAGATATTTATAATCTCCTTGCCCTACAAATACTTATTAATAAGAAAGGGAAAAATATTAACTTTATGAGGAAGAAACCTGTCAGGTACTACCTTGACTGAGTGATCAAAGTTAACTTCACTAGTAATGGGATAACTTCATATATCTGCTGACATGATGCACTGAGAAGGGTACAACACCACTTTTTGGCAGTCTTGTGAAAAATGCATAACCTGATTTTAATCATGAGGAAACATTAAAAGCAAAACAAAACAAAACAAACACAAAAAAAAAACCCCAAAACATTGCTGTCCAGTCGTAGTTGTAACCTATAGGACAGAGTAGAACTGCCCCATAGGATTCCCAAGGAGCTTTCAGTGGATTTGAACTACTGACCTTTTGGATAGCAGGAGAGCTCTTAACAACTGTACCATCAAGGCCCCAAGGAAATGTCATTGTTGTTAGGCACTGTCAAGTCTGTTCTGCTCATAGTGACCCTATAGGGCAGAGCAGAACTGCCCCGTAGAGTTTTCAAGGAGGGTCTGATGGATGTGAAATGCCAACCTTTTGGTTAGCAGCCAAGCTCTTAACCACTGTGCCACCAGGGCTCCACTTTGTGGTTAGGCAAGCTGAAATTGAGGAACTTTTGATTAAATAAATGGGCAGTAGTCTTCAAAGTGTTAAAGTCATAAAGGTTAAAGAAAGAACAAGGAAGTGTCCCAAATTAGAGAAGATAGGAAAACTAAATGCGTTTTGGGGTCCTGGGTTAAATTCTGGGCCAGAAAAAAAAAAAAAAAAAGATAATAGTGAGACGATTGGTAATATTTAAATAAGATCTACAGATTTGTTAACAGTATTGTATCAATATTAAATTTCCTTACATCAATCAATGTAAGATATTAATGTTTGAGGAAGCTGAGTGACGGATGAAAACCCTGGTGGTGTAGTGGTTAAGAACTAGGGTTGCTAACCAAAAGGTCAGCAGTACGAATCCTACCAGACACTCCTTGAAAACCCTATGGGGCAGTTTTACTCTGTCCTATAGGGTCATTGGAAGCCCTGGTGGCGTAGTGGTTAAGTGCTACAGCTGCTAACCAAGAGGTTGGCAGTTCAAATCCGCCAGGCACTCCTTGGAAATTCCAGGGGGCAGTTCTACTCTGTCCTATAGGGTTGCTATGAGTTGGAATCAACTCGATGGCAGTAGGTTTGGTTTGGTTTATAGGGTGAGTAGGACTGGACAGCACAGGGTTTGGTGTTTTGATTTTTGTTTTTGGGTGAAGGATATAGATAACTATTTTTACTATCTTTTCAACATTTTATAAGTCTGAAATAAAATTAAAAAATCAAAAACAAAGCTGGCCCTTGGTTGAGGTACCAGAAGGAATGAACTGGAAACATAGGAGGTGGTGGTCAGAGAGCAGGATGCTTGTAGTAAGTGGGTTTGTCATGAAGCTACCATAGCTTGAGGTTCAGGGCCCCTCATTTCCATGAGCTTATCTCCTGGAGGGGCTCTAGAAATGTGTTCATAAGGACATATGCTTTGTAATATTTACAAAAGTAAACTGCTTTGATCACAATCAGTTAAGACCACGTCTCTGTCACTGACTTTGCCTCTGCCACACTGCCCTTTGGTTGGATGACAGTGGAGTAGCCATGGGCATTTTTGAGATCTGTCCAATGTAGGAAGCAAAAGAGCCACTCTAAGGGAAGCAACTGTCCTAAAGGGAGAGCCATGTTATGTGAGAGCAAGAAAATGAAGGGAATATTCCAGGACTAAGATTAAAAAAAAAAAAACAAAATTTTTTTTTTTTTTTTTTAAGATTAGGACGTAGGGAGTGGTGGTGGCTCAGTGGTAGAATTCTCACCTTCCATGTGGGAAACCTGGGTTCGATTCCTGGCCAATACCCCTCAGGTACAGCCACCACTTGCCTCTCAGAGGAGGCCTGGGTGTTGCTGTGACGCTCAACAGGATTCGGTGAAGCATCCAGACTGACAGGCTAGAAAGAGAGGCCTGATGATCTACTTCTGAAAAATTGTTGTTGTTGTTGTTAGGTGCCGTCGAATTGGTTCCGACTCATAGCGATCCTATGCACAACAGAACAAAACACTGCCCGGTCCTGCGCCATCTTTACAATTGTTGTTATGCTTGAGCTCATTGTTGCAGCCACTGTGTCAATCCACCTCGTTGAGGGACTTCCTCTTTTCCACTGACCCTGTACTCTGCCAAGCATGATGTCCTTCTCCAGGGACTGATCCCTCCTGACAACATGTCCAAAGCATGTAAGACGCAGTCTTGCCATCATTGCCTCTAAGGAGCATTCTGGCTGTACTTCCTCCAAGACAGATTTGTTAGTTTCTGAGAAATTAGACAACGAAAACTGGACAGATCCTGACGATCCAATCCCATTGTGTGTGGAGTCACCAAGAGTTGGGGACCCATTCCTTGGCAGCTATCTAGAACAACAGCAACTTTAGTAGATCGGGTTATTTTG
The DNA here is from genome assembly GCF_030014295.1 of Loxodonta africana. Taxonomy (NCBI): domain Eukaryota; kingdom Metazoa; phylum Chordata; class Mammalia; order Proboscidea; family Elephantidae; genus Loxodonta; species Loxodonta africana. The sequence continues at coordinate 14,761,687 of NC_087362.1, forward strand.
CTAATGACAGACTCTTTGGGTCACCATCAAAGACTGTAGAAGTTGAGGATGGGTGATAGGACGAGACACAACAAAGTCTGTATAAAGCCCTATGGGAGACAAGACGGGGGGAAATCAGGGTGACCAGGAGACTAGGGTTCCTTGTGGTGGCTGACATAAATGGGTTAGGGCGTAGTTAGATTATTTCAAGTAGATTTATGAAGTGTTGTTAGTGACAGAGCCAGATGTACAACTTAAGATTTCTGACTACACCGTAAATCACGTTGCTTCTTGATCTATTGTTGTGATTAATGTTCGTGCATTCCATGGGGATGCTCAGTTATGTTAAATGATTTTATTGTTTCACCACACTTTGTAGAATTTACTGTTTTGTTTTTAATTTGACAGGCGGTCTTTCTGAATGCTTGGGAAAATGAGTACTTTGGCTTTCAATAATAAGCTAGAAATTGTTTAAGAATAATCAATGTGATTAATATTTTTTGACTAGTGGTGCAGTTACATACCTGTTCATGAAACATAAACACATCAATTCTGATTTCACAAATCAATTTCATTTCAGAAACCCTGAAACGTTCCAAGAAATGAATGGTTGAAACCTTTAGCTTAAAGCTTTTCTATTTCTGTCTAACGCATTTTATGATCATTTAGAAATGCATTAATTCTATAGACAATGTCTTAAATAAATTTTGTTCCCAGTATTTTATACTGCTTCCAAACATCTGAATTGCGGGATCCTTATTTGACATATTCTGTTATTCTAAACAAAGTTTTAAGTCCTTTATCATTACCAGCATATACTTTTCAGTTGAAAAGTTATTATTTAGGAATAGTTAACCATAATATAATGATGGATTAGCAATCAGTTAATGGTGAACACAAACCCTTTTAGTTCCGTTTCAGACTATTTGTTTTTTTACTCAGACTTTTGGTGTTAGAAACCAAATGCTAGTTTGGAAATATCGTATTTTACCAGTTCGAGAACCTTTCCCAAATTTGAAGAAAATCATATTCATCATACTAATTTCTTATCATACAATACACATAAAGTGCACCAGGGTTGGAAAAACTCAGAATATTAAAACCATTATTGGGAAGAACAAAAAAGTCTTATCTCTTTAACCTGTCAGAAAAAAGAAAAGCTGTATTTTATTCCACTCAGGAAAGTTTATTAAATGGGTACCTATTTTTACCAGGGACATTTGGTTAGAAAGTATAGTATTTTCGAATTGTTGCTGTGACAAATTATCACACATTCAGTGGCTTAAGCCAAAGCCAAAACCATTGCCGTCAGGTCGATTCCCACTCATAGAGACACTATAGAATACAGTAGGACTGCCCCGTAGGGTTTCCAAGGAGCAGCTGGTGGATCCCAAGTGCCAGTCTTGTGGTTAGCAGCCATAGTTCATAACCATTATGCCACCAGGGCTCTCAGTGACTTAAAGCAACAGTTATTTATTCTCTTATAGTTCGGAAAGCCAGAAATCCAAAATGGGTCAGAGGACCGCACTCCTTGTGGAGGCTTTTGGGGAGAATCTGTTTCCTTGCCTTTTCCAGCTTCTAAAATTTGTCCCACCCCTTGGTTTGTGGCCCTCTCTCACTACGACCTCTGCTTCTGCCTTCTCTGACCTGATCCTCTTACCTCCTTGTAGTTTCTTTACGGACAAAAGATGGCTGTTAATGAGGGGCAGGTACATGGCCATTTTTAGGAGCTTTGCAAGGCAGCTTTACTTACTGAGTGTTCCTAGGGTGTGTAAGAGATGTAGATCATAGAACTGTAAGCGGTTCAGAAAAGAACAGGTTGCTTTGGTGACAGGCAAAGGAACTTTCTAGAAGAGGTCATTTAAGAACAGACGCCCATGGTAACAGCAAGAAGACTTTTTAGGGGCACAACAGACATGTCATTATTTAGATTTTCCTCTTTGATATCAGATTTACACTTACTATCATAGTCACGTCCAACAATAGGGCAATTTCTACAATAATCAATTTCATTCTGTGTTAACATACCATAAGGTCCTATGTTAGGACAAACGATCAGGTAAAGAGATTTCGATCCTAGGACAACTTGTTGGGGACTGCATGCAAGAAAAGTATGACAGCCTGCTGAGTGAAGGCAGTGTACTCACTGAAGACATAGTGCTTCAAAGGTGGGCGGAAAATTCCTTTCTGGAAATGTCAAGTCTGTGGTTTTGACATTAATGCCGCTGTCAGAGCTATAGGTTTATCACATGTACAAAAACACTGTCTAATAATATGGTCTGGTAGATCATGCCAGAAGAAGCTCTGGGTCCTCTAAGAAGACACAGGTGGTTAAGTTCATTCCATGTCTAAAGTATGATATAAATATAGCTGCCAAAAATAGCTATTGGATATTAGACTTGCAGAAATAGAATTACAGTGTCTGTATCAAGAGACACCCTGGTGGCAGAGTGCTTAAGAGCTATGGCTGCTAACCAAAAGGCTGGTAGTTCGAATCTACCAGGGGCTCCTTGGAAACTCTATGGGGCAGTTCTATTCTGTCCTATAGGGTCACTATGAGTTGGAGTCGACTCGATGGCAATGGGTTTTTGTTTTTGGTATCAAGAGAAATAATCCTGCTAAACTTGGAACTGATCATTCAAAATAAGAATATTGTTTTTAATGGTTTATTAAACATTATTTAACAAAAACATTTATTTATAAAAATTAATTAATACTGTATTCTGTTCTGGGTGCTATATTGTATAAGGCATATTGACAAATGGAGGAGGTGGGGGCAGTAAATGAAGTAACCAGGTTCTGTGAGTGATTGAAGGAAAATTTCACATACAGAAAATTATTAAATAAGTGGGTTGGTAATGAAGATATGATGGCACTTTTCAAATACTTGAAATTTGAAAGGATGTGGCTAAGGACAAAAGACAGATTAATAGGTCAAAGTTGGGGGAGTAGATCTTGTGATTATAAAAATCTCCAAAACTAAAGCTCAGATTTACCTTCACACTGATATGTGTTTTAATTGTAGTAATAATTTCTAAGATTACTTTTAAAACCCAGAAATTTAAAATGAGACAGTCTAAAATAATTGGTATTTGAAATAAAAAAGTTGTGCTGTATTTGAAAAATTGCTAGCTCTAACAACTAATTTAAACAAAGTAGAACATCCAAAATATTTGAGATGGGCAGATAAAAATTAGCTTTAAAAAGTTAAAAAAAAATGTTAATTTTATTCTCAAGTGCAGTACTGATTTCTTAGTGCTTCATGATAATTGACTGTGACATATTATAATTCATGCAAAATTTCAGTTGTTACTTCCAGGAGTTCATTGTTGTTATTGTTGTTAGAACCTGTCAAGTCAAATTTGACTCATAGTGGCCCCAGGTGACAGAGTAGAAACGCCCCATAGGGTTTTCTTGGGCGTAATTTTTATGGGAGTGGATAACCAATTCTTTTCTTCCATGGAGCTCCCGGTGGTGTTGAACTGCTGACCTTTCAGCTAGCAGCCTGGCATTTTACTGTTGCGCCACCCTAAAATAATGGCATGGATGTCAAAAATACTCTTGTAAAAACTAAATCTATATAGGCTGTCAAGTTGTATTTGCAATTTATTAATAATGTCTGCGGAGAAGTAGCTCTTTGAATCTATCACATCTAATGCTCGTAAATTTTCTTTTTGTATGTTTTGTACATACTTCTGTTATTGCACTGCACTGTAATATATTATATTATATTCACTACGTTATAAATGCTAGGTAGGCAGAAACTGTGCCTTTTTCTCCTCCTTGTCTTCATTCCCCGTCTCAGTCATCTAGTGCTGCTATAACAGATAGTACAAGTGGATGGCTTTGACAAAGAGAAGTTTATTTTCTCACAGTAAAGTAGGTTAAAAGCCCAAATTCAGGGCATCAGCTCCAGGCGACGGCTTTCGCTCTCCATCGGCCTTCTCATTAATCTTCACCTGGACTAGGAGCTTCTCAGTGCGGGAACGCCAAGTCCAAAGAATGCGCTCTGCTCCCAGCACTTCTTTCTTGGTGGTTTGCGGTTCCCAGCACTCTATTTGCTTCCCTTTCCTTTTTATCTCTTGAAAGATAAAAGTTGGTCCTGGTCACACCTGAGGGAAACTCCCTTTACATTGGATCAGGGCTATGACCTGAGTAAGGGTGTTACAAGCCCACCCTAATCCTCTTTAACATAAAATTACAATCACAAAATGGAGGACAATCACACAATACTGGGGATCATGGCCCAGCCAAACTGATACACATTTTTGGGGGGAACATAATTCAATCCACGACATTCCCTCACCTATTTAATACTTGGTATAAATCAGGATTCAAGAAATATTGATTAAGTGATAATAGTAAAAATAATTGAATGTAGACAAATGTATGGTTGATTCTATGTGGATGAAGTAGTGTTATTACAGAGAATGTTGAGACTTTGCCCCCTGACTGGATATTTCACTTTTTGCTCTTACACCTTTATTCCTTTAAGGTCAGAGTTTCACAACTGAATTGCCTGTAGAGACCTGGTCTAAGAGAACAGGGTGCAACAAAAACTGGGCTAAACTTAGGAGTATACACTCTGCCCCAACAAATGGGTCCTGCGGTTGTTCAGCCCCAGCCAATTGTTGCCATAAGGGACAGTGTAATCAGATATTCTAGTTTCTAGGGTGAAGTTGGAAATACAGATGTTCATAAAAAATTTTCTAACTTTTAAGTATTGGCAACCGTGTGGGCTTATCATAAGGACGTGTCTGCCAGCCGTGTTTCGCTTATCACCTCTGCTTTTAGGTCATGAAAGGTTTTCCTTTTAGCTGGAGGGAAAATAGTCTAGATGAGAGGCGTAAAGTGAGTAACACTGAGAACAGCTACCTTTTGTTAGGATGGACAGCTCCCATTGGAAATGGCTAGAGATGAATTTGGAGTATAGTTCACAGCTAGATTGGAGAGAGCTACCCTAGGCGTGATGGCTCAGTGGTAGAATTCTTGCCTTCCATGGAGGAGACCTGGTTTTAATTCCTGGCCAAGGTACCTCAAGCGCAGCCACTACTTGTCTGTCAGTGGAGGCTCACATGCTGTTATGATGCTGAAAAGATCTCGTACTAAGATGAACTAGGAAGAAAAGTCTGGTCATCTGCTTCCAAAAATCAACCAATGAAAACCCTATGGATCATAATTGTTCTACAGCAACTGATTCATGGGGATGGGCAGCATTTGGTTCATTCATACGTGGGGTCACAATGTGTCGATGCAACAGCAGCTGACAAAAACCAACACTGGAGAAGCCATTAGATTTAGGACTAGCTTGTCTGAGAAAAGAACTGGAATTGAACGACTTAGCACAAGTGCAGAGATGGTAAAGGTGCTTGGCTCAACCAAGAAACAGATGAGGGACACAGAAAAAGAAAAGAGGAATACAATGATGGACAAGAGATTGGTTTGGATAGGCTGGTCATAGGAATCAGGGACGAGCAGTCAAGGACTCAACCCGTCTCTCAGTTGGCAGGTGGAGCTTGAAAACAAGGGAGTCTTCCAGCAGACCCTACAAATGAGCTCACACAGACTGTTGACCTGAGGCTTATGAAACTCATGGCAGGATGGTGGTGCCGGCATAGAGATGCATTCAAAAGCAGTAAGCATTTAGTATGAGGAAACAAAACAGAGATTCCCTGCTTGGACTAGAATGATGGGAAAAAAAAAAAAAAAAAATTCTTACAGAAAAATACCAAAGCTCTTTCATTACGGTAATCATTAAAGGGTAGAGTGGAAGTAGCAGCAAAACGACTAAACATGTGGCTTCTGGGTGATCATGATCAGCTGTGTTCCTTCAATTCCACTTAGACAAGAACAGGATCGGCTAAGCCTGTGGGTCTCGGTAAGGTAATCCTAGAAGTTTCTAGTGGGTGGCTGCTCTGGCTGGAAAGTAAGCAGGTAATTAAATGTCTCCATTTCCTTTCAAATACCAAAGGATAACAGCCTTATATGTACACTGATGATGACGACTATTAGTATGGGGTCACCAAGAGTAACTGTACTCATTTGGGGAGATTTTTATGTTTGTTTGTGAAAAATAATTGAATTTGCCTAACCATGAAATAGTAAGCATGTCATAAAATCATTTAAGGGAAATCTATATTAAGAAAGAAAATACTTGTGTTTTGGAACTCCAGTACAATTAGACACTACTGCTAGAGACACAAGAACTTCAATAATTTTGGGGGGCCAGTTGGTAATTTCAGGGCAGCAACAGGTTATTGAAATATCCTTTGTCCCTGTAAACTATAATCAAGTCTGTATTGTCATTAGATTTATAGAGTGATAATAATATCTTTATATAATAATAATTATTATAATACCTTTTATCAACCATTTGACTATCTTTATATAATAATAATTATTATAATACCTTTTATCAACCATTTGACTATAGGGTGCTTCGCTAATACTGTTTATATGTTTGCAACAGTATTCTAGGTACCTTTGAAACCCACAGAAAATATGTTTGTGAAGAAAACAAATAATTAGCAAATTAACAAAGCAATAGCTCACAAAGATTAAAGGCTATACAATGGCAGTATATTATCGCTGAAGTTTATGTGTACATACAGCTGCCAGTGATGTCTCCTGCCCATGAAAACACCAGTGTAAAAATGCTGCCATCATTTCCCTTGGTGAGACAACTTTCCTTTGAGAAATTTCAGGTGCTGCATACAGCTTGTCAACCATGTTGAAGGCTATTCATTGAATTAATTCAAAAAGAGGAAAGAACATTTCTTCACAACTTTGTTTTTTTGGTCAGGACTCTGCAAGCCAAATGTTTCCAGAAATGACATACCTCTGCAAGCCAAATGTTTCCAGAAATGACATACCATAAAACCTTTATGTCATTGGCAAAAGATATTCTTTTCACTATGGAAGCACCATTTGAGTATTTTTCTTTCTTTAGGTAGTGTGTCTACACGTGTGAAAAAAAAAAAAAATCACCTAGAGGTTTTGGGCAGTTGTTAAATACCAATTACCCAGGAAGTATGCTTTTTGTGTCTTGGTCTTAAATTGCAGTACAAAACTGAACAAAGAAAATGCTGCACAGAACCATTCACTCATTCATTCATTTGCTATTTATTTATCAAAAAATTGGGAGTAGTTAAAGATAAACATTCAATGCAATATGAAAAAGACATGAGAAAGATAATTATTAAGATTATGTAACAATAAATAAGTACATTGAAAGTATACATTGAGAATATAAAGAATATGACTAATAAACATAGAGAGAAAAAAATCAGAAATGTATATACCCAAAGATTATTCATGTTTGTGCTATGTTAGTGGGGTAACAGATAGTTGCTTTTCTTTTGTTCTCCAAAATAATAGTTATTAATTTTTGGCTTATATAAAATAACTAAAGATCATTCCAGAAACTTTGGAAATTATGAAAATATAAAGAAAAAAGATAGGCACATATGCACATCCATGTTCATTGTAGCATTATTCACAATAGCAAACAGATGGAAACAATCTATGTGCCCATCAACAGATGAATGGATAAACAAACTATGATACATACACACAATGGAATATGCACGATGAAGAACAATGATGAATCCGTGAAGCATCTAACAATATGCATGAATCTGGAGGGCATTATGCTGGGTGAAATAAGTCAATCACTAAAGGCCAAATACTGTATGAGACCACTATTATAAAAACACATGAAAATGTTTCCACACAGAAAGAAACAATCTTTGATTGTTATGAGGGAAGGGAGAAATTGGGAGGGAAAAACACTAATTAGATAGTGGTTAAGTGGTAACTTGGGTAAAGGGTAAGACAGTACACAATACTGGGGAAGCCAGGACAACTTAACCCAGGCAAAGTCATAGAAGCTTCACAGACACATCCAAACTCCCTGAGGGACTGAATTACTGGGCTGAGGGCTAGCGACCACAGTTTTGGGGGACATCTAGCTCTATTGGTGTAACATAGTCTATAAAGAAAATGTTCTATATCCAACTGTGGTGAGTAGCGACTGGGTCTTAAAAATCTGCAAGCAGCCATCTGCTCCACCCCAGCTGGAGCAAAGGAGAATGAAGATCGAAGACACAAAGGAAAGATTAGTTCAAAGGACTAATGGACCACAATTACCACAACTTCCACCAGACTAAGCCCAGAACAACTAGATGGTTCCAGGTTACCACCATCAACTGCTCTGAAAGGGATCATAATAGAGGGTCCTGGCTAGGCTGGGAGAAAAATGTAGAACAAAATTTAAATTCACAAAAAACAAACAAACAGAAACAGCCTTGCTGGTCTGACAGAGACTGGAGAAACCCCAAGACCGTGGCCCCAAGACACTTTTGAGCTCAGTACTGAAGTCACCTCTGAGGTTCACCCTTCCACCAAAGGTTAGACAGGTCTATAGGGGCAACAATAACACACATGAGGGATGTGCTTCATAGTTCAATAATGTCTACAAGACTAATAGGCATATCAGCCCAAAGGCAAAGACAAAAAGGCAGGAAGGGTCAGGAAAGCTGTCTGAATGGAAACAGGGAACCTGGGGTCGAGCGGGGGAGAGAGAGAGAGAGAAACCTTTCCTTTCATTTGGTGTACTTATTTCCAGTTCTGTTTTGCTTTTTTGGTTTGCTCACATACACATGTATGGGTACATCTGCATGTGTTTTCAACAAAACTGGAGACCCATGAGGTACATGTCAACATACTGCTTTCTAGTTTAATAATATAAGCATTTTCACATCATTAAATAGTTTCAAAACATGAATGTTAATGGCTACCTAGTTACATCATATAGACTATTCCTGGGTGCCTAAAACCTTCAAAACATCGAGACTTACGGTGGTAAGTCACTTATGGCTTCAGATAGGTTTGCTCTCAGCATTGTGATGCATACTTTCAGTATTTTTTAAAAGACTTATTTTCTTTTCAATTTACCTATCCATTTTCAGGTAGACACAATATTTGTACGGTGCAATAACAGAAACAGATCCCACTGAAGCTCAAGAAGGGAATCTTAAAAGCAAATCACACATTTTTGGCTTCACAAAAACATTATTAACCACAGATGAGTTTTAGAAGCAGACTTTCCCTGGAATTTTACTTAAATGATTGTGATGATTGAATAGATACGGCTTGTTCTTAGGAGTTTCTTTTGAATTTATATCATTCTGTTTCTTTTGAACTATAAGAAAGTAACGGAAAAATTTTTGCCTTATCTAATATCTTCAAAGTATCAGAAAATTACTGTACATTCAAACAGTCAAAAATGTATTTTATTTTAACCAGTACTTGTTAGATGCCTAAAGAATTTTATATTTTCTGTTGGTTGATATTTTATTTACATCAATTATGTTTTTATACAGTTTTTATTTCTCTATATATTGCATGTGTACTCTATATATATATACACACACATATATATAGCAATTAGTACTTGTTAAATTTCTAAGGATTTTGTTTTCTGTTGGTCAATGTTTTCTGTACATAATTACTCCAACCAAAAATCAATTATACTTTGTGAGTGGTTTATGTAGGTATATGCACATATACATGCATATATATACAGATATATGGATACATACACACATACATATATAAATTTCCACAGAAATATCTTATTTCTATATAATTAGATGAAATCTGTCTGAGTTAGAGAAATAAAGGAAAAGTGATTGTAAGAAATACTGTTTAAAATGGAACAATATGAAGGCATAAAAATAAACTAAAAAAAAAGATGGCTGCCTTGAATACAGATTGCCATGGAGATAGTAGCTGTTTCACAGGCCCTGAGGCAGAACAATTGCGAAGCATAGCTTTTTCCCTTCCAGTTTTCCGTGATTGTGTGATTGGCAGAGAAGTAGGTGCGTTATCAGCTTGATGATACTGCCCCAGAGCGACTGATGGATATAATTATGATTTCCAGTCAGAAAAGTGCTCAAGAGATTATGTTATATAAAGATAAAATGTATATTTATGTCCTTACATGATATGACCTTCAGTTTGGATTTTAGATTTCTTAGATGTTTTCGTTGGCAAACTCCCATCTCACATGAGCTTGGCTCTTTTGTCCTGAGGTTGTAGGTTTTGATTTTATTTTGGTTTGTTTCGTCTTTCTAGCTACATAACTGTTAGACTTGCTCTTTTGGACATGCTGAAAATCTGCAGAAGATTGACAGTAGGTAAACTGGATTTAGAAAAAGCGAGGAGGCTTGCAGATTAAAAAAAGGAAAAAAAATTTCCTCTTTGGGGCAAAAATTCAGTGATGAAAGAAATTAAGACTCAGGAGGATGTCCCAACATCAGTAATGTTGTGATCACTAAATTCTTTAGTTGTTTAACTACAGAAAATCACGTCTTAGGCAAAGATAAGATGGCCAGGGATAGAGAGGGTCTTTCTACATATGGCTAATAACAACGATCCCTGTGGGGAGTAATTTTAAACGATCCCCTAATGTGATAAGTATATTTTTAATGATTTTCTCACCTTGAATCCATAAAACACAATTTACAGGGTGTCATAATAAATACAGGTTGAGTTCAAATTAGATTTCCCAGGTGCACGGGGTTTTATTTAAAAGGAGGTGTTTCCACATCAGCATCAAAATGCCCATTGCTCGTGCTTCACTTATTCCACATGTATGAGAACATCAACAATCTTTTAACTGATACAACCCATCTCAGCATTGATGACCCACAAGCTGCAGAGACACCAATAGTAAAATGTCCCAGGTTTAATGCGAACCCACTGCCATCGAGTCGATTCTGACTCATAGCAACCCCACGGGAAAGAACTGCCCCATAGGGTTTCCAAGGAGTGGCTGTGGGATTCTAACTGCAGACCTTTTGGTTAGTAACTGAGTTCTTAACCACTATGCCACCAGGGCTCCAAGTTTAATACCGGTAACTGTTAAATTCTGTATGTTTTATCCAGACTAAAATGCAACTAAGAATTTTAATTGATAAAAGGTAGTAAAAGTTGGTTGTCACCTAAAGAAGGTAGTCTCCAAATACATTTTACTTCAAAACTCTTTTATATTTAACAGAGTATTAATAATTAAAAATTTCGTAATCTCTTTCAAATTCATTTCGGATGCTCGTTTTAAAAAGTCAGTGTTTTTTTAGGAGTGACAAAGCTAATGAAAACTTTCGTTTTTTTAGTGATATATGGAAACCCTGGTGGCGTAGTGATTAAGAGCTATGGCTGCTAACCAAAAGCTTGGCAGTTCAAATCCACCAGGTGCTGCTTGGAAACTCTATGGGCAGTTCTACCCTGTCCTATAGGGTCACTATGAGTCAGAATCGACCCGACAGCAGTGGTTATGTGGCTTTTCCATAAATGGTAAATTTATTCTTTTAGGATTCTCCAAAAATCCTTCAAACTTGATCCTTGTAGAAAAGTAAATGAGTTACTTTTTCTCCTAACTGCATAGTTTACTTCTCTTGACTCACCACAAGGTAAAACAGAACAAAACAAAACACACACAGAGTTGTACTAACAGTGTTGTTATACATGAAACAAGTTTTAATTTTTTTACTTTTTAGGCAGGTGTCTTTGCATGTGTTGGGCAGACATCTGGTAGATCAAAAGGGCCACTGCTCCTAGTGTGTGTATAATAATCTTTGTGTCATACACGAGGTTAAGGGAAAAAAAATCTTGTTATGCTCTAGGTCAGTGATATCAGAAAACTGGATTAAAACAAAGTTTAAAAAAATTTTTTTTTATTGAAACATCTCTTTTTCTTGTTGTTAGCTGCCATCAAATCACTCCTGACTCCTGTCAACCCCATGAACAATGGGAACAAAATGCTGCCTGGTTCTGTACCATCCCTAGAATTGATGGATGGGACCGTTGTGATCCATACAGTTTTTATTGGCTGATTTCCAGAAGTAAATTACCAGGTCTTTCTTCCTAGCCCATCTTAGCCTGGAAGGTCCCCAAAACCTGTTCAGTGTCATAGCGACACATGGGCCTCCACTGCACATGAGGCACGTTGAGTGGGGATTGTACTAGGTCTCCTACATGGAACATGAGAATTCTACCACTAAACCATCACTGCGTCCATGAAGAATCTTTAAAACCCTTTAATATTCATTGAAGATTGCCAAGAAATGCTTATATTCTCTGCTAAGAAATGCTGGTTGGTTATGGAATCTTTGTTTTTAAGAGCATCTTGCAGCCCTACTCTTCCAAAACTTCACTTTGGATGCTACTGACTACAACAAAGAATAATACTAACTGTAAACTATTGAATAAAGCTATTCACAGAAAGATACTGACAGTATATTTATTAAGGAGCATATGATTTTTGCCTTGACAGCAGCTATGGAGGCCAGGGATTCTACTACAAAGCAAAGGGCAAGGAGTTACATTTTTGTAACGCTTTCTTTAATAGATTGTTCACGTTTACTTAAAATTGAAGAAACATCTACAATTAATGATTCTAAATTATTTCCCTAAAGAGGTGTCATAGATTGAATTGTGTCCCCCCAAAATATGTGCCAACTTGGTTAGGCCATGATTCCCAGTATTGTGTGGCTGTCCTCCATTTTGTGATTGTAATTTTATGTTAAAGAGGATTAGGGTGGGATTGTAACACCCTTACCAGGTCACATTCCTGATGGAGTGTAAAGGGAGTTTCCCTGGGGTGTGGCCTGCACCACCTTTTATCTCTCAAGAGATAAAAAGGAAAGGGAAGTGAGTAGAGAGGGGGGACCTCATACCACCAAGAAAGCAGTACTGGGAGAAGAGTGCATCCTTTGGACCCGGGGTCTCTGTGCAGAGAAGCTCCTAGTCCAGGAGAAAATTGACGAGAAAGTGGACAGAGAAAGTCTTTCCCTGGAGCTGACTCCTTGAGTTTGGGCTTTTAGCCTCCTTTACTGCGAGGAAATAAATTTATCTTTGTTAAAGCTGTCCACTTGTGGTATTTCTGTTGTAGCAGCACTAAACGACCAAGACAGGAGGTTAGAAGTGTTTCAAAATTTTTATCAAATGGTGAGCTTCCTGAAGATGGAATCTGGGTCTTGCTCACCACGTTGTGTTTGCAGTACTTAGGATAGTTCCTGGCTCATAGCAAGTGCTCCACTGTCATCTTTGAATGAAACAATATACAGTCAACAGCAACATTAAAACCCATATATTCGAATCTAGCCACTCCATGGAAAAAAGTTGTGGCTGTCAGCTTCCAGAAAGATTCACAGCCATGGAACCCCTATGGGGCAGCTCTACTCTGTCTTCTAGGGTCACCATGAGTCAAAATCAACTCTATGGTGGTGTCAGAGAAAAAGGTGTCTTTCCTTAGAGCATTTGTCTAAGACTTCCCTGCCCTTGATTTTATACCTCACTTTTTATGTCCAAGAAAATTTCTGAGGACTTCTGGTCAACATGGCACCATAGACAGAAACACCATGCCATCCCTCCACAGAAAAGACCCAAAAAATGAAGTAAAACGGAGACAAACATCATTCTTGGAATCTGAAGTGCCAAATGAAGTGATAGAGAACTCAGCCAAGTACCGAATGGAATAAGAAACTGACAGAGGACGGAGAGAGAGGAGAGATACGTGTGGAGGGCCACATCAGCTAACACAGTATGGATCTGCCATCTTGCACTCCAGTCAGGGATTGGCAGAGAGGGAGGATGGGAAAGCAACTTTGTGGAACTCCCAGCAGGAGACAGAGCACCCGGTAACCAGCGATACACACCTTGCCACCCCCCATTCTCTCCCTGCTGCTCTATCTCTGAGCTTCCTGGCTGGCTGCAGTGGCTTGGCTGGCTGGGAAATGCAGTGTCTGTGCCACTTGGATTTGCCCCACCCATGTCGGGATTGGAGGACAGAAAGTATGGGAAAGCAGCTTCACAAAGTTCGCAGCAAGAGAGAGAGCACCCGGTAACGAGTGATATATGATTTTCTAGCCCCCTCCCTTTTTCCCCTCCCCCGCCTTCAGCCTCTCCCACTTCCTGCCAGCCACAGTCTCTTGGCCAGGAGGCCACAGCTTTGGCCTCAGGCTGCTTGGATTCACCTTCCCCGCACTGGCCAGGCCCCTGAGCTGGTGTTGGTTCTATCCATCTCTGTTGGTTTCTTCTGTGCCTCCTATCACCTCTGCCTCCTGTCTCTGGAACACCTGACTCTGTGTACCATCTTTGCTTCTTCTTGAAAGGCTGTGAAGCCACACTTGACTAGGAAAATGCTACCCCGGCCTTCGACACCATGCTGGTGGGATCCCTGGGGCTTTTTTTTTTTTTTTTCTTGTTTTGCTTTGTTTGTTTTCTTTTTCTTTTTGCAGCTTGGGAGCCCCTTCTAGCGCAGCTCCACTGCACAGTTTAGGAGCCACTCACCCAATCTGCACAGCTGTGTAGGTGGGATCCCTGGGGGCATTTTTTTTTCTTCTTTCTTTTTTTTCCCTCTCTTTTCTCTCTTTTTCCCTTCCTGTCCGTCTTCATTTCTCAGTTCCCACCTCTCTACACTTATCTTCTTTTCCTGTCTCCTGAATATCTGGGCTGTGTGACATCTATACCCCCTATAGCCAGGCTATACTGTGCAGCCTGGGAGCCACTTGCCTGATCTTAGCAGCCCCACTGGTGGGACTCTGGGACTCCTGGGGGCTTTTCTTTTACAAATTTTTATCTAGTTATTTTTTTCATCTTCTTTTTTTTTCTTTTCTCTATGTCTTGGTTTCTCCTCTCTCCAGTTCAATGGCAAACTCCTTTAGCACTCTTTTTTTTTTCTCTCTTTCTGTGTTTGCTTATCTGTTTTTGACTCCTATTTTTCTCTCCTCTCTCTCCTCTTTCCCACACCTCTATTAGCTCCACAAATCAAAATCTCCCCCCTCTTTCCCACCTACCTGCACCATGCACTGAATATCACACCCCCAAGCAGCACAGGCACAGCCTACTGGAACCTGCCCAGCATTGATTCCTGGTCTGCCCTGTCGGCCATAGTATGTGCCATAAACAACCTATTCCAGCCCCTTCCCTTCAGCTGGACCTGTCCTGCCGCACCATAGCTGAATGACTGGCCTTGCCCATTGGACAAGGAGGTGAAAAGTATCGTGACTACAGATGAGCAAACAACAAAGAAAGTGCAGCCCACCTGCTCAGACATAACCAAATAAAACAAAAAAGAAGGAAAAAACAAACAACTCTACAATCAAGAAATGGAGAAAATAACTACTGAATGTCCTGAAGACAGCAGACAATATCAAAACATATAAAAAAAACAGAACAGGATGGGTCCAGTATGTGTCCAAAATAAAACACCAGATGACTTTCCACTAGAAGAAAAGGCACTAGAACTACCTGACAGGGAATTCAAATCTCTATTCAGAGCAATCCAAGAGTTGAAGCAAAAAGCAGACAAAAACGAGGAAAAAATAGACAAATTTTAGGAAAAGGCAGACAAATTCATGGAAAATACAGACCAAAAAATGGAATAATTCAGGAAAGTAACAAGGAACAAAATGTCAAAATAAATTCACAACTAGAAATCATACAAAAACAACAATTAGAAATCCAAAAGATAAATAACAAGATTTCAGAAATGGACAGTGTCATAGAAGGGCTGAGGAGCAGGTTTGAAATGATAGAAGACAGAATTAGAGAAATTGAAGACAAACACTTGGATACAAGTCTGTTTGAGGAAAAATCAGAAAAAAGAAGGAAGAAAAATGAAGAAACCCTGAGAATTATGTGGGATACAATCAAAAGCAAAAATCTGTGAGTGATCGGAGTTCCAGAACAGGGAGAGAAAACGGAAAACACAGAGAGGATCATTGAAGAATTGCTGACAGAACACTTCCCTAATATCATGAATGATGAAAAGCTGACTATCCAAGAAGCTCAACAAGCCCCCATATAAGATAGATCCCAA
This sequence comes from Loxodonta africana, assembly GCF_030014295.1. Lineage (NCBI taxonomy): Eukaryota > Metazoa > Chordata > Mammalia > Proboscidea > Elephantidae > Loxodonta > Loxodonta africana. Next base: position 14,777,552 of record NC_087362.1, read on the forward strand.
AAGAAAAACATTAAGGCATATTATAATCACACTTGCTAAAACCAAAGACAAAGAAAAAATCCTGCAAGCAGCTGGAGAAAAACAAAAAGTCACATACAGAGGAGAAATAAGACTAAACTCTAATTATTTGGTAGAAACTATGCAGGCAAGAAGGCAATGGGATGATGTACATAAAACCTTGAAAGGAAAAAATTGCCAACCAAGAATAATATCTCCTGCAAAACTTTCGATCAAATATGATGGTGAAATTAGGACATTTCCAGATAAGCAGAAATTAAGGGAATATGTAAAAAGAAAACCAAACTTACAAGAATTATTAAATGGAGTCCTTCAGTCTGAGAATAAACAACATGAGTCCACAGCCTGAATCCAGGACACAAGATTGTACCAGCCAGATAGCAACATAGGAAATGAACTCTCAAGGACTATCCAAAACCAAAACAATTGCAACAGGGAACCAGAGAGGTTAATGTGTAAATGACAACAATGTCAGAACAATAAAAGAGGGAATAAACGGTATAGGTATAAAACTCCCTAATGGAGAGGAAGGCAAGGCGATACTAAGTAATAATAGACTAGTTCAAACCTAGGAAGATAAGGTTAAATTACAAGGAAACCACAAAGAAAGTTAATGAACCTACTCATCAAGATAAAGAAAAACATAGAGTCTCAATAAAAACAAAATCTACAAAAACAAAAGAAATGAAAAAGAAATCCACAAACAAAAGGAACTCACCACATACATTATGCTGAGTGAAATAAATCAATCACAAAAAGACAAATATTGTATGAGACCACTACTATAAAAACTCTTGAAAATTTTACATACAAAAAAAAAAATATTTGATGGTTATGAGGTGGGGGTGGGGATGGAAAAACACTTAATAGACAACAGATAAGTAGTAACTTTGGTGAAGGGTAAGACAGTACACAACACTAGGGAAGCCAGCACAACCTGTACAAGGCAATGCCATGGTCGCTCCATAGACACATCCCAACTCCCTGAGGGACCGAATTGCTGGGCTGAGGGCTGTGGAGCCATGGTCTCAGGGAACATCTAGCTCAATTGGCATAACAGAGTTTATAAAGAAAATATTCTATATTTTGCTTTGGTGAGCAGTGTCTGGGATCTTAAAATCCTGTGAGCAGCCATAGAGGATACTCCACTTGTCTTACCCCTTCGGGAGGAAGGAAGAATGAACACTAAAGACATAAGGGAAAGATTAGTGCAAAGGACTAATGGACCACATCTATCATGGCCTCCACCAGACAGAGTCCAGTGCAATGACATGGTGCCCAGATACCACCATTGACTACTCTAACAGGGATCACAATAGAGGGTCCCATTCAGAGCTGGAGAAAAACGTAGAACAAAATTCTGACTCAAAAAGAAAGACCAGGCTTTCTGGCCTGACAGAGACTGGAGAAACCCTGAGAACATCACCTCCGGACACCCTTTCAGCTTAGTAATGAGTAGACTCCTGAGGTTCACCTGTCAGCCAAAGATCGAACAGCCCCATAGAACAAAACAAGACTAAAGGAGTGCACCAGCCCTGGGGCAGGGACTGGAAGGCAGGAGGGAACAGGAATGCTGGTAATAGGGAACCCAGTGTTGAAAAGGGAGAGTGTTAACATGTTGTGGGGTTGTTAACCAATGTCATATAACAATGTGTGTACTGATTGTTTGATGAGAAACTAGTCTTTTCTGTAAATCTTCATCTGAAGTTCGATAAAAAAAAAGAAAAAAAAAAGAAAATTTCTGAATTTTTTTGCTTCTTTTTTTCCCCCTTTGCGTTTTTGTTTGTTTGTTTTTTTGTAAGTTAAAAAGGTTTATGTTACTTGTTAACACAGAGATATAGGAAAATTTGTAGGATGGGAATCACATTTTAGATTACATTGTTTAATTCCTGTAGATATAAAGTATAACTCCCCTGTAACTTGGAAATTTTGAAAATATTTTCCCAAACTCTGTAGATTCCATGGTTAATTGTAAATGGCAGTAGTTTAACAATAGGTAGATGAGAGAAAAAAATACATGCAAAAATTTAGTTAATGAGTAAAACGTCTCATGAATAATGTGTAAGAAATAATGGCAAAGTCAGAATTGTCTGGAGGATTGACAAAAAGAAAGACTGGCCTAAAGTGGATCCAGGCCCAATCTTGAAATTATAAGAAAAAATGCCTTACAGACTCAAACCCAGTCCACACACAAGGTTAGAACAATAACATAGCCTTATCGTCTTTCATTCTGGCCATGGTAGAATGCCAGCCAAGAATCTGATTTATTGCAAAAGATTTGGGAAAATTGATTGGGTTTTCCCATAAAGGGATAAAGAGATGAATGAAATCATACTGATTGAATCCACTACAAAATATGACCTAAAACCTTCACTTTGTCTTTTTAATCACTACATTATGCTATTCTGCATCTTATTTGATTCCTTTAACATTAAAATTCACATCATTTGATAATAACATGGCAATTCCAGCTTTCTGTTGGTTTCTGTTTTCCTGTTTTTTGTTCACACCTTCTTCGTTCTCTTCCTTCCTCCTTTATTAACGGTATTTCTAGCTTTTTTAATTTTTTTAATCAAAATCATATATACATGCAGTTAAATTACATGTACTGGTCGTTTAAAGAAAAACTTTCAACAAGACTGTTAAAAAAAAAAGAAAAACCTATTCAGAGCATTCCCTTACATTTCCCCTGAAGCAATGCCTTTTAACTCTTTTATTTGATTCTTTGATTATTTATCTCCGTAGCTCAATATATAGCTTGCTTGCATTTTTCCAGAATTTTCAGTTTCTGCATTGATTTTTCACCATGAAGAATGAAGATTTAGTTTTTGTCCTCTATTCCTTTTCTCCCCCTCATCCATCTCTTCTCATTCGAGACAATTGACAGATCATTTGTGTGAGGTTGTATTTTCTCAGAATGCTCCCCAAATGGCAAAACACAAGAAATAATTTTAGAAATGCATTTATTTTTCAGAAATGAACCATAATGAACCCCTGCATTTTTTCTCTCTCCTAAATCTTTTTAAATCTCTGCCTTCATGTCAACATTTTCCTCCTCAAGAGTTTTACTCAACAAAAAGAAAGCCAACTTTTCTCAGTTCACAGTAACTCTTCCTGATGGATGGTATCTTAATAAGGTCAGGCTGGGAGAAGAGAGTTTTCCACCTGGAACTCTGTCTCTACCAGTATCAGACATGAAGTCAAATGGAGAGAAAGTCTCATGAAATACTGAAGGGGCCTAGAGTTTGATCTGGGAAGTCAAAGTAGAGGACCAAGACTTCAGATAAAGGGATTAAGGACTGTGGGGAATGTCCTGGGAGAGGTACTAGCATGCAGCTGACTCCAATAGGCTAATATCTCAGGAAAGGGCGAGGGCATACAATCTTCATTGAATGAATCAGAAATGAGAGAAACATTGATTTCAGTATTCAAAGTCTTCTTACTCGTTAACTAAATGGTCCCATTACGTAATCAAGGAAGAAAAGTTAGGTGGACAGGGAATTTTCTACCTTCTGTTACTATCTTTAAGGTAATATTAAAGTTCATTCATTTGATGGATAAAACCATCAATATAATTCTCTAGTGCTTACGAGAACTATATGTGCATGGATTGTCCCCCTCCCCACCCTGTGTTAGCATAATCAATGTTTCCAAATTTATCAAGTACTAAATAAAGCAGTAAAATCATAAAATTTCTAATCTGGGCTATCAGGAATAAAACAAGAATAATGTAACAGAAACACTTAAAATCCAAAGATGCTGTTCAAAATGATTATTTAAAACATCCCTACTACTTTTTTGAAGGTGTCACAAATAGGTAAGCAGTTCACTACTAGTCTAAATGTTGGCAGTTTGAACCCACCCAGAGGCCCCTTGGTAGACATGCCTGGAGCCCTGCTACTGGGGAGTCACAGCCTTGAAAACCTTCCAGAGCCCAGTTCTACTCTGCACACATGGGGTCACCACGAGCTGGAATCAACTCTATGGTGACTAATGACAGCAGCAAAATAGGTAACTTAAGTAGCGTTTGTTTAAGTAAATTTCTCTCTATATATTGAACAGAAACAATTAAGACTCCAGTTAATGAATCATTCCATGTAGAAAAACAAAACAAAATCTTTTTTACCGGAATTTTCTACTTTTCTTTCACTTTTTAAAAATTTTCTTTATGTGTTGCACATACTTTATTATACAGTGTTGGTTAATTTTAGCAAAAGCTTACGTGTACCTTTGACAGCCCTGCTAACTATTTTTCAATGAAATAGACTAAAAAACAAAGAATGTTATAGTGCTTTGGGGGGAAAAATATAGACTCAAGGCAATGCAAGTCATTATGAAGGAAAAATCTAACTTTGAATGGGGCGTGTTAAATGTTTGCAATTATAGTTCAGATTTTCTCTTGGAAAGTAGTAATGCTCACCTACACAAAGGAGGAAGATTTATTCTCTGTTTCAATGGCATAGACACTTGAAAAAAAGATTTTCTTTGACATATGCATTTAATAATACTTATGAGTGAAAAGAAAGATGAAGCTCACAGGGCTGGTTTTATATAATACACACAAACGTACACACACAGATGCATAGATTCCAGGATATTGTTATCTGACATTCGTTGAATCTCAGAATTTTCCTTCAGAGATCCAAAAACCTCACGTTGAGAAAAAAAGCCGACAGAAAATACCCAAAGCGGTCTCGAGAAGATCGTGACTCAGTAACTAGTTTTATGTTTTTTGAGATATTATGCTGTTGCGTTGGACTTAGACTAGATGCTTACATATTTTGAAAGCGTATGACAAAGTTCCAAAATCAGTGATTCTGCCCAAAGTTGAAAAGGTATGTTGAAAAAAAATGTAAAATTGGTTTATTGGCCTGAAAAAAGTGGCTGAGACAGGAAATCAATATTAACCATGAGTCATTTTGTTGGGGTAAAACCCCTCGATTTTGTTATTTGAAAAAGAACGATTGGAATGAGAGACAAGATATTTATTTGAACTGAAAGCCAGTTATTTGTAGAAATAAGTGAACAGGATGAACAGAATGGCTCTTGAGTACAGTACTGTACATACACCGCTCCATATTTCTGTCCGCCATTTTTAAATGGATGATGGGAAGGCCCGTCGGCGTTGAACGAAGGTTGGAGGAGCAAGTACATGGACACCTCCTCCCACGGGTTGGTTTTTGAAGAGGAACACCCCTGTTATGATTTGTGTGTACCTCCATATCATTTTATAATTTTTAATGTCTTTAAAAAGGATGTTCCTTCCAGTGTTACTTAACCCAATTCCTTATTTAAAGCATGGAGTGGGGGGAGACTTGCTGGGGCATTCCAGATGAAATAGTTGGTGACTTTAATGTCCTTAGGTAACAGATCAAAATGGTGTTCTCTAGTTGGAGAATGTAGAAAAAAGGAACCAATAGAGTCCTTAGACGCAAGTGGTAATACTTCTAAGAATCTTATATTTAACAGTGTAAAACGATATCCGTGGTCCCAGGGTGGTGAAAACAGTTAATGTGCGTCCCTGTAGGACAGAGTAGAACTGCCCCATAGAGTTTCCAAAGAGTGCCTGGTGGATTCAAACTGCCGACCTTTTGGTTATCAGCCATAGCACTGAACCACTACTCCACCAGGGTTTACATGTGCTGGGCAGCTAACCTAAAAGTTGGCAGTTTGAGTCCACCCAGCTTTGCCTGACCGTCTGCTGCTGAAAAATCAGTCACGGAAAATCCTATGGAGCCCAGCTCTACTCTGACAGGCATGGGGTTGCCATAAGTCAGAGTCGACTGTTAGCGACTGTTTTTTTTTTTTTAAGGTGATACCTAGATATTTGGGGGAGGGCTCTCATTCACCGTGATTTTCACCTTCTTACAGAGGAGGTTCTGCAGAGGGCTTTCTTCACAGAATCTATTACCGACCTTTTGGTTAGCAGCTGTAGCTCTTAACCACTAGGCCACCAAAACTCAGGACCAAGCTAAAAGAATACAACAACAAAAAAAAAGAACAGTAAACTTTCACTTAAACCACCAAAAAAAAAAAAAGAAAAGAAAAAACCCAAAACAAAAACCAAACCCACTGCCCGCAAGTTGGTTCCAACTTATAGTGATCCTATAAAAAAAAAAAAAGAAACCTCTTATTTGGTTACAATGAAGAGGATTGAAAATTAGCTTATATGAAGAACATTTTCTCAACCGACTGTAATTAAATCAGATCTGTTGTGCTCTGCCTTACGAAGCTGGTGTGCAAATTTCCAAATCAGTATAAAAGACCCAAAATAGATTTGGCCAGTTACAGGCAGAGGATGGTAGCAGAGAGCTCTTCTAATATTTAAAGCTTGACCCATATTCAGCCAAACATTCATATTTTTAAGTTGTTTCTGACACCTAAACTCCCTTTCCATGATTATGTATTTTAAGAGCTGTGTTTATTCATTTACTTTAAAAAGTAAAGGTGAGTGTCTCAGGAGTCAGCAGGTGGTTCTATAAGAAGTTGTCTGACTGCGCTAAATCATGAGTAATTATCTTTTTAGATCCTTGTATCCCATAAAAAAGTCTTTACAAGCAAATTTGAATACAAGGGGTTAAATAGCTTTGCAAAAAAATTGCAAAGGAGGTAACAAATCAGACTGAGCTGCTATATATTGTATTTTCAATTCTACTCAAGGGATTCATAACCATCCTTAGACTTGCAAGAGTTATAGACTGAATTTATAATATACACATCCATGCCATACATCATAAAACTAATTGTAAAGAGCAGTGTAATAAATCGAAGGCAGCTCATTGCTTTCAGTTTGGGGAGAACTTAATAGACAGAAACGGTGTCTTCAGTTTATAAAATTAGCTTAAGCTGTGCAGGGGCACAAACTCAAGGGAGTAAGAAGGCCAAATTAAACCAAACCCAACCCACTGCTGTCTAGTCCGACTCATAGCAACCCTATAGGACAGAGAACTGCCCCATAGAGTTTCCAAGGAGCACCTGGTAGATTCGAACCACTGACTTTTTAGTTAGTAGCCATAGCTCTTAACTACCACACCACCAGGGTTTCCGTTAGAAGAATGGTGGTTAAAAAATATATATCCTTATTTTGTCAAGTAAAGCAAATCTTTTTCTCAGAGTATTGCCCCCGTCTTCACTTCAAGAAAGCCTGGAGAGGGGGGCTATTCCAGTAGAGATACAAATACTTTGTAGAGAACTGCAACTAAGTTAACTTTTAGTGAAAGAACAAAAGAATAAAAGGTGTATTAAGTAAAAAAGAGCAGGCGCAGGTTTCATCTTTGATAATGGCAGAGAATTTTGCTCATTGTGAGAAATCAGCCAAGTTTATTTACTTTTTGTCTGTCTCTGGCTTACGAACAGCATGCTGTTTGGGGACTTTGCTTTTCCTAGACTAACACAATCTTGACAGGTGTGCTAATACTTTAGTCTTTGAGGTCACGTGCCCTGTGGCTGAACGCATCAGAGGAGGGAAGTTAAGAGGATGGCTCTCTGGTTATTTCAGTGAGAACATACTGAAGGAATGAACTTCCTCTCATTGCAATTTGGAAAGCATACATTCCCTCTGGAATACTTCTTTTTTTTTTTTTTTTCTAATTTTTAAATTTCTTCTCACAGTTGACCTCACTGTTTTTGTTTAACCAAACACATTAATCAAACTTATCCCAGAGGTGGCTAATGATCTTTCGGAATTCTAATAGAAACGGAAAGTCAAGGGCAGTACAAATTGATCCACATCACCCACCTTAGGCTGACAAGGCTGGAGGTGCTTCCCTCATCTTTTAAGAATTACGGCTTATCTGGTTAGCCTCTGCTGTTTCAACCATCAGAAGGATTTTATGTACCTGTCTACAGATTCAACAGTAAAATTGGGTCTGTGTTTCCTAGAAAGCAGTGTGATGCAAATCTTTTTAAAATAAGTTTTCAGTATAATGTCCTTTCGTGGGTGGGCCTTTCTGATGTTTGAAGATGCTTGTACATATTAAGCTCCACAATACAACATGTTTATAACATTGTGAAAAATACCTTTTTTTAGTAAGACTTCAACTATTAAAAAAAATCATGGCCCTTTTTTGTATTGAATTTTTTAATATGACAATTAGTAGCTTAAACACTGGAAAAAGAACAAAAATATAAATTATTAGAACTGATTGTGGAAATATCTGAACTGCTGTCATCATGACCACTGGCTTTATAGCTGCATTCTTGACACCTCAAAATCTAATTCTTCGATAGATAAAAAAAGGGTGAATATAATTTAGAGAGAGAATTTTTTCTTTAGAAGAATTTATTTAGGTCTTCTCCAGTCTACATATTATTTTATTAAATAGCTAAGTGGGAATATGAGAGAGAGAAAGCTTGAGAAGGAAAAGGTCCAATGGCCTTACAAGATATAGGCCATCTGAGTTTCTGTCAAAATTGGCTTCAGCTCAAACCTAAGCAAGGGGTTGCTGTTGTCCGCTCCTATCGAATCAGTTCCCTGACTCATGGTGATCCTGTGCACAATAGGATCTGATTGTTGTGATCCATAAGGTTTTCGTTGGCTGATTTTCAGAAGTAATTGCCAGGCCTTTCTTCCTAGTCTGTGTTAGTATGGAGGCTTTGCTGAAACCTGTTCGGCATCAGCAACATGCAAGCCTCTTATTGATGGATGGATGGGAGGTAGCTGCAGTTGACTTGCATTCCCTGGGAATTGAACTACAACCACTCCTGCATGGAAGGTGAGAACTCTACCACTGAACCGCTACTGCACCCACGATGGGTAATATTGGGGAGATATTGTATATTCTTATCATTTGGAACAAAATTCTTTTACAGAGCTTCATTGGGAATATACTGTGATGAAATCACTGGGCTGTGGAAATGAGTTTCATGCTGGATCCTGGTTTTGCAGTACAAGTTACTGTGCAAAATAAAATAACAAAAAGAGGAAGAATGCAACAAGACGAAGCTTACTTCTGTCCAGGGCTATATCACACTATTTTAGGCGTAATATTTAAGTTTTCTAAAAATATGATACTCCCAGTTTTAAGAATGGCATGATAATTAAACATACTCATTCAAAATATTAATCATAGGCTTTCCCTTTTCCCTACATTTCTGTGATCTTACTAAAAGATAAATTAGCTGATATCTTATATCTTCAAAATTCCCTTCAGAGGGTTCTGTGATACTGAGAATAAAATCCAAGTCCCTTATTAAGACAGGGAACAGAGGGCCCCCCAAATCTGCAAACGAAGTAACAAGAAATGGGCCAGGGTGCAGAAACAAAGCCATTCCTCAGAACAATGGGGCAGGGTATCAAAAAATAGCCCACAAACTTCTTTGAAGTTGTGTTTCAGAAGCAGCTAGAGAAAACTAGCCCCAGGGACATGAGCAGAACATCCACCTGTGACCACTGTGTGACCTTCCACAGAGGCAGCAAGGAGACTGCGCCGGTCCAGCACCTCATAATAAGTCCTACTACGAATCCCAGAGGCCTTCGGGACAGGAGCCATCTTGGAAAGCTGCTGCATACGCACTGTAGTTAACATGTCCCTGCCTGTACCTATGAATAAACATGAATCTTTTCCCACCCAAGAACTATCAAAAGCCCAGGCTAGTCTTTCATTATGTGAGAGGAGGGTAAGCATTGCTTTAGGCCCTCCTGTTCGTCTCCACTTGCAACAAAGCTTTGCTCGTGCGGAAAACTCTTTGTGGCTTACCTGCTCGTTCTTGACCAGTGAGAGGCAAGAACCTTATTCTGGTAACATTATCTTGGTTTTTAAGGCCTTGCGGAATCTGGCCTTGCCTGTCTCTCAAACACATCTCATCACCCCTGCATCCCCAGTGTTCGCACTTGTTCTTTTTTTCTGACTGCACCTCGTCTCTCTTGCTCTTTACATGGTGAATGCCTTCTTATTCTCCTAGGCTCTGGTTTATAAAGGCTTTCCGTCATCATTCCAAAAAAGGCCCCCTTGCTATGCTTTTTTCATGCCCCCTTGTTTCTTTCCTTTATAGAAGTTACCCAACTTTGACAAGATTTCATTTATTTTTCCTTTTACTTGTATGTGCTTTCTTTTCTTTTTTTTTAATCTGTCTGTTATCCTGGGAAATAAGTCCTATATAGGCAGAGGCCTCATATGCCTTTTCAGTTGAGTTCAGTGCCTAGTCCAGTGCCTGGTACCTACTGAAGATGAGTGAATATTTCTTGACTATTTCAAGAACTATGTTCCAGATACCAATAGCGTTGGGTTGGGGCATCTTTAGGAGCTGTGAGGGGAGGAAGAATGCTGGACAGTAGGACTCAGAGTCCCCTTCCCTTCTTCTAAAGCAGCTCTGCTCTTTTTAATTTTACATATTGAGCTACCTTGTAATATTTCAATTAAAATATTCTGCAGCTTAAAAAATGTTGAAAGCCACTGAAATACAGCAAGAATTCTATTTTGTGTTTTATTTTGTATTTTCGTAATCATCACTTTGGGATAAGTATATCTTTAACTAAAAAAAAAAAAACTGAAAATTTTAAGTTCAGCTGATACAATTATAATCTAACAGTCAATAGTTGCTTCCATTTATTGAGCTCATACCTTGTGTGTATGTGTATAAAAAAATCCATCGCTGTTAAGTTGATTCTGACTCATGGTGACTCCATGTTTGTCAGAGTAGAACTGTGCTTCATAGGGTTTTTAATGGATGGGTTTTTGGAAGTAGGTCACCAGGCCTTTCTTCCTAGGTGCCTCTAGGTGGACTTGAACCTCCAACTTTTCAATTCACAACCATTAACTGTTTGCACCACCCAGGGACTCTATGTCCATGTATGTGCGTGTGTACACACATACATTATTTCCCCAATAACACTGTAAATTTGACATTATTTTTTTCAGTTCACTAATAAACAAGTTGAAGCACAGAGAGGTTAAACATTTTGGTTACCACACCCCCAACTCTCTTCATCCTTGCTGTTCTTTTCTCATAAAATAGCCGTCATTGTTGAGAAACTATGATTGGCCAAGAATTTAACATTCCTTCTGTACAATGCACACTTTATCTTCTCAGTTTCAGGCTTAGATGATGACACTGAGGCTTAGTAGGATTACCCAATTTTACCAAAACCTCTCTTTTGTAAAAGTTGAAGTTAAATGCATGCACTTTGCATCAAATTCCACGTGCTGCATAGATCAGGAGTAAAAACATACGCATTGGTGTGACTATATTTGTCTACGTTGTTTGTGGGCAACCAGAACCTACATCTCCGTCACATGTACTCATGAATATTTCCCAGAAAATAAAAAAATGATAGTAGGAGAACCTTCAGCCGATGAGAATAGAAAGAGTAAAGACTAGGCCCATGAGTAGGTTGTTAATATTCCTACCAATACTGTATAAACAAAAAACAAACCGAACACGTTGCCATCGAGTCAATTCCGACTCATAGCGACCTAATAGGACAGAGTGTAACTGCCCCACAGGGTTTCCAAGGAGTGCCTCATGGATTCAAAGTGCTGACCTTTTGATTAGCAGCCATAGCCCTTAAGCACTACTCCACCAGGGTTTCTACCAATTCTATATATTTCCCTATTTTTATTGTTCTTTGGGTGACCAGAACTGCTTCTAAGGCTTCAAATATCATTTATATGTCAATTGTTTCTCAAGTTCAAATCTCTAGCCATGACTTATCTCTTTAGCTACAGACGTACACATTCCAAATGACTATTTGTGTCTTCATCAGGGTGGCCACTGCTTCTCAATCTCAACAGTTAAAAGCAAACACACCCAAATCTGCTTTCCACTGGCAGTTCTCAGAGGAGTAAACAGTACTATGATCACACTGTTGCTCAAGCTTAACTCCTCACCCAACCCCTAAGAACTGTCCACTCTACCACAGTTATCTTCACAAAATGTATTTCTCTCTGTGATCAAGAGTATTGTCAGTTAGTTCAGGCCCTTGTCATGTTTTTTCATTCTTGAATATTGCAGCTTTTCTATTCTAGATCCACATTCTGCTTACTCTGTTCACCCTCTACAGTCTTGTGATGGTTAATTTTATGCGTCTACTTGACTGGGTTTCGATTCCTAGTTGTTTGGCCTAACGCTAATCTAGCTGCAGTCATGGAGAAGTTATCCATGATTAGATCAGTTGGCCTTAGGTAAAGCAGATTACCTTACATAGTATAATCTTTTTCTACAAGCTAATTTAATGTTATGTAATGAATCAATCAATTGAGGTCAAACCAGTATAGGGTGTCTTCTAAACCTAATCACTTACGAGTTGTAAAAACACGAGAATAGATGCAGAGACACACACAGAGGAAGAAGAGGAAGACAGAACACAGGGACAGATGCATCTAGGAGAACGCTGGCAGCTACTAGAAGTTGAAATAGACCAGGAAGGATCCCCCCGACTCGCGCCCCGAGTCAAGCCCTGGACTTGGATTTTTATTCTCCAGAACAATGAGAAAATAAATTTCAGTTCTTTAAAGCTACCTACTTGCTGTGTTCGTTTTAGTTACAGCAGCACGAGGTAAATAAGACAATTCTTACCAATTATCTTCCTAAAATTTGAATCTAAAACCATTATTTCTTACCATAAACACTTATGTTGATTTTCCATCCTTTCTAGGATCCTCTTTGTGTACAAACTTTTGTTATGGCTCACAAGATCCTTCATGACCTGGTTTTTTTTTTTTAATTGTACTTTAAGTGAAAGTTTACAGCTCAAGTTAGTTTCTCATACAAAAATTCATACACGCGTTGTTATGTGACCCTAGTTGCTCTCCTTATAATGTGGTAGCACACTCCTCCTTTCCACCTCGGATTTCCTGTCTTCATTCAACTAGCTCCTGTCCCTTTTTGCCTTCTCATCTTACCTCTGGACAGGAGCTGCCCATTTAGCCTCATGTATCTTCTTGATCTAGGAAGCACACTCTTCATAAGAACCATTTAATGTCTTATAGTCCAGTCTAATCCTTGCCCGTAGTGTTCACTTTGGGAATGGTTTTAGTTTTTGGCTAACAGAGACTCCAAGGGCCATGTCTTCCAGGGTCCCTCCAGTCTCAGTCAGACCATTACGTCGGGTCTTTTTACTAGAATTTGAGTTCTGCACCCCACTTTTCTCCTCCTCCGTCAGGAACTCTCTGCACAACCTGGCTTTTCCTATCTCATTGCCTAAATTCTCTTCCGCCTTTATGCCTTGCTCTCTACCAAACCTCACACCGTTTCATAAGCACTCTCTCCCTTTTCATGCCCTGTGCCTGTGCATGACTGGAATGTTCTACACTCTCTCTTCTGTCTAGAGACCACCTAGAAGTCCTTCATATGAATAAAATTATTTCCATAAAACTGCTCAGGGTGGCCACGAGCCAGAGCCAACTTGACAGGACCTAACAGCAACAATGACAGATTAGATTCCTCACAGAATCTTGCAATTACCTTTTGTTACAGAACCCATTTCATTTGATTGTAAATATATATTTACCAGTTTATCTCCTGGTGTCTATCTCCCTCATTAATCTGTTTCTTCCTCAAGGTAGTGTCTTTTTCCTCTTTGTTACCTGCCCAAAATGACTGTCACCATGCCTACTGTAAGACAGATATTCAATAAAGGTTTGGTGGCTGTTAATATAGGAGTATTTGAAATGAAGGATATTTGAGGAAATACCAGGAATAGAAAACTTGCTCAAGGGGATAAAGTAACCATACTTTTCCTATACTTTAGTAGCACATTTTACAAAACTGGGTCCAAGTTCACCATGTATGGAAACCAGAAAGGCAACTCTTGAAGCTTAACCCACACATGCTGAGGTTACTGTCTCTGGCTTTGATATAATCCATTTTGTCTCAAAAATGCTTTTATCCAATTTTCTCAAATTCACCCCTTACACCTTCTATTTCTTTCTTTTCTTCTTTTTTTTTTTTTTTGCCAATACCTGTGTTTTTACAGTTACAAAGTGTCTGATGTGCTTGTTCACTGTCATTGACTTTCCTGAAGAGAATTATTTGGACACAAAGAGATGAAAGCGAGATTGCTCTGTGTTCACACTGGGAGCACTTCAGAAAGAGCAAAGCCTGCTTGCTTCTCAGAAATCGCTAGTGAAGATTAATGCATGAGGCCTAGAGTGAAAATGCTATTTGAGCTTTCAAAGATCTCAGTAACTACTGCTATCCACTCACATGGGTACGGAAGCTTTTAAGGACTCATAAATCTAACTGTCCCTGAAGATGAGCAAAAGATACTCAGTTGTTAGGGCAGAGGATAGAGAAGATAAGGGAAGTTTTAACTGGAAAATGACCAAGAACTTTTTTTTTTTTTCTGGGAAATTCTTATTTTCAAGTTAAGGTATATGAAACTGTTATCTAATCATATCTTAATTTTGCTACCTCCAAATTTAAAATCAAAGTAGTACTATGAAATAAAATAATTTAAAGTTTCAAAGACCCTAGAGATCAGCATTTTACACAGAACAAGTTTTCCTTAGGTATCTCTGGCCATCATGTTACTGCTTAATTTCTCAGGTTATGAAGCTTGTTCTGTTAGTCTATTCCTGTCTATCTCCCTCTTGGGGCAGCTCTAATTGGTATTTAAAAGTATGTATTAGAAGCATCGAAGATGAATATTTGGGCTTAATGTTAAAATTATATACAAAAGTATATACTAGAAATATGTGTATGTATGTATGTGTATAAAATTTATATATAATAAATATATTAGAAATATGTATATAGATGTATATGTATAGATTTATACATATGTGTACCTCTGTACATATATGGAAACCTGGTGGCATAGTGGTTAAGAGCTATGGCTGCTGAACAAAAGGTCGGTAGTTCAAATCCACCAGGTGCTCCTTGGAAACTCTATGGGGCAGTTCTACTCTGTCCTATAGGGTCACTATGAGTCAGAGATTGACTCAACAGCAACGGGTTTTCGGTTTTATATGTATGCATCTATGCATCTATACATATATTTCTTGTATATATTTATAGATGTGCATATATATGAAATATATGTGTATATATATGAACATCTATATATACATTTTTAAAGTAACTTAAATCTAGTCTGCTCTTTTGCTCACAGCTCTTAGAATTTTAAAAGCAATTTATCCTATCTCCCATCAATCTTTTCTTTCTAGTTTACAAACATTTTTATTCAATACCAGCATGAAGAATGATAAAAAGCATACTATGGTAATTTTTCTGACATAGCCTGACATTACTAATTCAACACTCAACAGGGCAAGAATTCTACTTTTATTTATAGAACTAATGAAGCACTTATCCTGACCATCTACAATGTCTGATTATTTCTTCAAATATTTTTAAAAGATTTTCAGTGAGTATGGGATGCTTTCTGTGGCTATAAAGCAGAGAAAAACCAGTTGGTGCAAAAAAGCTGAAGACTGCGTCTTGCCTTCGTTCACATTCTTGGTGTGTACGAAGAGGCCACCTGTGTGATCATAGCATGTGCTAGTTAGAAAGGGGGAAATGACGAGGAAGGACATCAAGACTAACCTATTCAGTGCAGAATCAAACATTAGTGTAATTCAGATAAATGTTAAAAAGTATGCTATCATAGTAAAACTACAAAGGAAAGGTCCGATATGACGAGCATACAGGAAAAGAAAATCTTATAAACACCTTCAAGCTTTCCTTTTTTAGTGGTATGATTTAATTAATATATATTAAATTACTTTTTTTTTCTTATTCATGAAGTAAAGTTTTATTCCTGAAGTAAAATTTCCCTCCTTTTTAAAATAAAGTTTGTTTTTATTATTGGGTTTATTTATTTATGACTCTACAGAGCTCTTAACAGCTTCATTATTACACAAAGAACATGATTGGTTTTAACAATGATTCTTTACTAGTTTGGGTAGTGCGATCTGTCAACCTATCACATGTCTGTCAGTTTGTGGAACAAGGGATATCATTGCTGATATCAGGTATTTCATGGCTGAAAGCAGAGAACACCAGAAAGATGTTTACCTGTGTTTTATTGACTATACAAAGGGATTCAGCTGTGTGGATAATGACAAATTATGGATAACATTGAGAAGAATGGGAATTCCAGAGCATTTAATTGTGCTCTTGAGGAACCTGTACATAGACCAAGAGGCAGTCATTCAAACAGAACAAGCCGATACTGTGTGGTTTAAAGTCAAGAAAGGTGTGCATCGAGATTGTATCCTTTCACCATATTTAATCTGTATGCTGAAAAGGTAATCCAAGAACCTGGACTATATAAAGAAGAACAGGGCATCACGGTTGGAGGAAGATTCATTAACAACCTGTGATATGCAGATGACGCAACATTGCTTGCTGAAAGTGAAGAGGACTTGAAGCACTTACTGATGAATATTGAAGACTACAGCTTTCAGTATGGATTGTACTTCAACATAAAGAAAATCCTCACAACTGGACCAATAAGCAACATCATGATCAATGGAGAAAAGATTGAAGTTGTCAAGGATTTCATTTTACTTGGATCCACAATCAATGCCCATGGAAACAGCAGTCAAGAAATCAAATGATGCATTGCATTGGGCAAATCTACTGCAAAAGACCTCTTTAAAGTGCTCAAAAGCAAAGATGTCACTTTGAGGAGGAAGGTGTGCCTGACTCCAGCCATAGTGTTTTCAATCTCCTCATATGCATGTGAAAGCTGGACAATGAATAAGGAAGACCAAAGAAGAATTGATGTCTTTGAATCATGGTGATGGCAAAGAATATTGAATATACCATGGACTTCCAGAAGAATGAACAAATCTCTCTTGAAAGAAGTATAGCCAGAATGCTTCTTAGAAGCAAGGATGGTGAGATTTTGTCTCAAGTACTTTGGACATGTTGTCAGGAGGGATCAGTCCCTGGAGAAGGACCTCATGCTTGGTAAAGTAGAGGGTCAGCAAAAAAGAGGAAGACCCTCAACGTGATGGATTGACAGAGTGGCTTAACCACTGTGCCACCAGGGCTCATTTTATCCTATTATGTGACTTGCTTTTTCTTCTTTTAAAAATGACTTTTTGAAGAGTAGATAATTATAGTTTTTTAAAAAAATGAGGTATAATTTACAAACTGTAAAATACACAGATCTTCAGTGTTGAGGTTGATGGATTTTGACAACTGCATATAGAAGTATAACCACTACTCTAAACTAGGTACGACAACCCCTGGGTGGTAGAAATGTTTAAGTGCTCAGCTAATAACCAAAGGCTGGCAGTTCACATCTCCTCAAAGATGTCTCAGAAGAAAAACTTGGTTGTCTGCTTCCAAAAGATCACAGCCCTTGAAAACTCTATGGAGCTCAGTTCTACCCCGACACCATAGGTTTGCCGTGAGTCAGAACCAACTCCGTTGCAACTGGTGGCTTCTGGAAGTAATATGCAGATTATTTCCATCCTCGTAGAAAGTTTCCTTCTGCCCTTTTCAAGAAATCCTCTCCACATCCCACCCCAGGGCCATCTTTGATATGTTTCTGTCATTTTAAATTAGCTTTGTCTGATGCAGAATTTCACATCCATGAAATTACACACTGTGTATAAACATTTCTTGTTTTACTTCTTTTGCTCAACATGCTTTTGAGATTCATTCAGGTTGTCATAAGTACCAGTAGCTCATTTCTTTTTATTGGTGAATAGTATTCCAACCAAAAACAAACCCTCTGATTTCTAGTCAATCCAACTCATAGCAACCCTATAGGATAGAGTAGAACTGCCTCATAGTGTTTCCAAGGAACGCCTGGTGGATTCGAACTGCCGACCCTTTGGTTACCAGCCATAGCTCTTAACCTCAGAGCCACCAGAGTTTCCAAATAGTATTCTGTTGTATGAGTGTATAATAATTTGTTTATTCGTTCACCAATTCACGAACTTTTGGTTTGCTTTGAATTTTTTGACTACTACAAATAAAAGTTTCTATGAATACTCATGTGCCAGTCTTTTTGTGGACATATATTTCCATTTTTTCTTGCATGAAATTTCTGGGTCATCGGATAGATACATGTTTGCTTAAAAAAAAAAAAACTTGCTTTGAAATAGTTTTAGACTCATAAAGATAAAAATAATACAGAAAGTTCCAGTGTACCCTTCACCCAGCTTCCACCAATGATAACATAACCATAAAATAATTATCAAAACCAAAAAATTGACACTGGTGAAAATTACTAAATAAAACTTGGGCTTATATGGATTTCACCAGGATACATGAACTCAGTGTGCACGTGTGTGTGTGTGCACGTATATGAAGTTTTATCACGTGTATAGATTTCCGTAACCAACTCCGCAATCAGTACACAGACCTCTTTCAACACCACCAAAAACTTACTCATGCTATCCATTCATTCCAGTTAACTGCTAATTTTTTCTTCATCTCTATAATTTTCTCAAGAATGCTATATAAATGGAATCATACATTATGTAACCTTTGAGATTGCCTTTTTTTCATTCTGCATAATGCTCTTGAGTTCCGTTTGAATTGTTGCATGTATCAATAGTTAGTTCCTTTTCTTACTGCTGAGTAGTATGCCATTTTATGATTGTATCACAGTTTATTTATACATCAAGAAATACAACTAGAATGTTCCTTAGAAGCAATCATGGTGAGACTTGCCCTTGCTTACTTTGGGTACATCATCAGGAAAGACCAACTGTTAGAAAAAGACATCATGGTTGGTAAAGTTGAGGGTCAGTAAAGATGAGGGAAACCCTGAATGAGATGGACTGACACTAAGAGTTGAAACAATAAACTCAAATATACCAATGATTGAAGATGGCACGGGGCTGATCAATGCTTTCTTCCGTTATACGTAAGTCACCGCAAATCAGAGCCGGCTTGATGGCAGCTAACAACAACAAATTGAAGGACATTTGGATTATTTCCAGGTTTTTTTGCTATCTCATGTAAGGTTGCTATGAACATTTGTGTAAATGTTTTTTTATTAGCATAGTCTTTCTTTAGGATAAATATTTGTGTCATATGGCAAGCATATGTTTAATTTTGTAACAAACGGACAAACTGCTTTTCAGAGTAGATGTGCCATTTTGCATTTCCATACTCGTTCTACTTAGTTTTTCAGTTGTTACACATCTCTCTCTTTATACATATATATCTCATTCCAAAAGGTGTATAGTGGCGTCTTCTTACTACTTTAATTTTTATTTTCCTAATGGATAGTGATATTCAACATTTTATTTTTCATGTGCTTATTTAAAATCCAGTTATTCTCTTTGGTGAAAGTTCTGTTTAAGCTTTTTGCCCATTTTCTAACTGGGTTGTTCACTTTCTTATTGTTTAGCTTAGATATTTATGTATTCTGGATCAGAATCCTTTGCCAGATATGAGATTTGCAAACCTCTTATCCCAGTCTGTTGCTTGTTTTTCATTCTCTTAACAGTGTTTTCCTCAAGCATTTTTTAAAATTTTTGATATATATTTCTTTCTCTTCATGCATTTTGCATTTGGTGTCACGTCTAAGAACTCTTCATCCAAATCTAAGTAAAAAAAAAAAAAAAATTCTCCTATGTTTTCTTCTAAAAGTCAAACCTTTCTTCTTTTTCTGTAAGGTTTTAAGGCTATAAATTTCTATCTAGCCACTGCTTCAACTGCAACTCACAATTCTCTTATGTTATGTTTGTAATCATTCTATTAAAATAATTTCTAATTTCTCCTTGTAATTTTCTCTTTTACCTATGGATTATTTAGAAGTGTGCTGCTTAATTTCCCTTTACGTGGAAATATTTCAAATATTTTTGTGTTACTGATTTCTAATTTAATTGTTTTATGAGGAGTGGACCTACTTTTTATGTCATTTTAAATATATTGAGAATTATTTTATGACCCCAGGATGTGGTATTTCTTGGTAAGTATTCCATTTGCACTTGAAAAGAACGTATATTATGCTCTGTTATGTGTAACGTTCTGAATGACAATTGGGTCAAATTGGTTGATAAACCAAAAAAGCAAACCTGTTGCTGCCAAGTCGATTCTGATTCATAGTGACCCTATAGGGCAGAGTAGAGCTGCCCCTGTAGGGTTTCCAAGGAGCTGCTGGTGGATTTGAACTGCTGACCTTTTGATTAGTAACCGAATGTTTAACCACTGTGCCACCAAAAAAAAAAAAATCAAACCCATTGCCGTTGAGTCAATTTCGACTCATAGTGACCCCATAGGACAGAGTTGAACTGCCCAGTATGGTTTCCAAGGAGCACTTGGTGGATTCCAACTGCTGACCTTTTGGTTAGCTGCGGTAGCTCTTAACCACTGCTCCATGAGGGTTTTCGTTGCACCATCAGCATTCCTAAATTGGTTGATAGTGTGAGTCAAGTCTTCCATAGCCTTATTTTTTTTAATCTATTTTTCTGTTATTTACTGAAACAGGAAGATTGCAATCTCTAACTTTATTTGTACATTTGTCTATTTTTTATCTTTCTTCTGTCAGATTTTTTCTTCATATGTTTTAACATTCTCTTACATGTGAGGTGTCTTGCTTTTTTAAGTCAATCCGATAACCTTTGCTTTTTAATTGGTGTTTTTGGACACATTACACCTAATATAATTCTCAATTTGATTGAACTTTAATCTATCCTCTTGATATGTTTTTTGTTTTTTCCATTTGTTCTTTGTTCCTGTTATGCTGCCTTCCTTTGGATTAACTGAACATTTTTATATTTCCATTTTGTCTTCTCTATTGGCTTTTTTTAAATATTATTATTATTGGCTTACTAACTCTTCATTTTTCTTTGCATTTATAGTGGTCATTGCCAAAAAAAGAAGAAAAAGAAAAAACCTACATAGGTCAAATGCTAAAAACCTCTACTATGGCATTAGGATGGGGGCTTGAGGGGCAGGATTTGAAATTCACCTGTTGACTTTTATTTTTCCTTCAAAATTTGCCTCTATACCATTACAATATTTTAGTGGAGCAATCCTTCTCTTTTTTTCAGTAAAAAGAAAAAGAGATGATCTCCTTCTAGAACCACGCTACATACTAATCAGCTGCTAAGTTGGATGAGACTGATGACATCCATTATAAGCAATGCCACTAATTTGGGAAGTAACATTTTCTAGCTTAGTAATGTTGTGTGATTCAGATGTAGCACACTGGCACTTCTAAGATCAGCAGAGTTTATGATCCTTCTCGTGGGGAAATATATACCCCTGTGCCATTACATATACCTGTTGTACAATATATACAGTTTTATTATAGTAAATGATTTATAAGAGAACTAATGAAAATGGTAAGGCTTTTTTCTTTCTTTGTCAAGAAGCTTTCAGCATATCTTTAAAAATTTAAGGATATCATCTAATTTGATTAACATTTAGTAGTATTAGTAGGCATTGATTGCTATCTGTTAATGACAGCATATGGGGAAAGTGTTGTCTAAGTTTTATTCTTAACCCCTATACATGCATAGTGGTTTAAGTGCTATGGCTGCTAACCAAGAGGTCGGCAGTTCGAATCCACCAGGCGCTCCTTGGAAACTCTGTGGGGCAGTTCTACTCTGTCCTATACAGTCGCTATGAGTCGGAATCGATTCGATGGCAGTGGGAGTGGGGATACAGTCATATTTTTCTTACCAAATTAGATCTACCAAGCCATTTTCTCTTTTTTTCATATAAAAGTTCATTTTTAAGGACCCTCATGTGAATCCAGTTTTATATTTTTTAACATTTATATATAATGGCAGGGCCCTGGTGGCACAGTGTTTTAAGAGTTTGGCTGCTAACCAAAAGGTTGGCAGTTCAAATTCACCAGCTGCTTCTTGGAAACTTTACGTGGTAGTTCTACTCTGTTCTTTAAGGTCATTATTAGTCGGAATCAACGGAACAGCAATGTTTTTTTTTTTTTTTAATATACATATAATGGCAAGCAGTTCGAATCCACCAGGCACTCCTTGGAAACCCTATGGGGCAGTTCTACTCTGTCCTATAGGGTTGCTATGAGTTGGAATCAACTCGATGGCACTGGGGGATAATGGCAAGATAAAATTCCCAAATGAATATGCATTTTATTAATTACATTACAATCTACAAACATTTACAAAAGAGAAGAATATATCTACTTGGCCTAGTAATGTATTTAGGTTCATGGCAACTAACATCTGGCTTTTCTGGAGCTAGGGTGTGTATACGCTTGGGGTACACAGAGTTAAGCAGCCACATGGATAGTTTTAAGGGAATGATCTGTAGATCTTCAAATTCCATATGTACATCTTTTCTAAAATTGATCTGCTGAAGAATGTACTACAGTTGGCAGGTTCTCCTTTCCAGTTACCTTTTTCACAAATGCCCTTCTCCTACCTTACAGAAGAAAGGCATGTCATTCATCCTTCTCCAATCTTA
This sequence comes from Loxodonta africana, assembly GCF_030014295.1. Classification (NCBI taxonomy): domain Eukaryota; kingdom Metazoa; phylum Chordata; class Mammalia; order Proboscidea; family Elephantidae; genus Loxodonta; species Loxodonta africana. The sequence continues at coordinate 14,799,878 of NC_087362.1, forward strand.
ATTATGGTTACTGTTTTGGAATGAAAAAATATCTCTGGCCCACAAAGAAAGAAACAATTTGAAATACGGATGTTAATGTTGATAAAGTGAATTGTGTTAATGACCAGACAACATTTTTGCAGCAGGTAACAGAATAAATAACAGAATAAACAAAGATAAATGACAAGGCTTAAAAGCTCATTATTATGTAAGGGTAATGAGATTAAAGTGTAAGTTCAAGAAGAAAAAGAAATAGTATAAAATTTCTGACTGGTTAAAGAAAAATTCACTCCTGTGTTTCTGTTTTGAAATGGGTGGTAGGTATTAAGCTACATTATTTAAAACTGTTTCAGCCCATCTTGAAACTGTAGCTGTAAACTTAGACATGTTTATGAAGCAAATGGATGCTGAGAACTGTGGGAGAGAGAGTATTTACTTCTTAATTGCTTCCTTCTGTTACTCTTACTGTAGGAAACTCCAAGCTGGCATTGGGCTCTGCAAACTGGTCTTGGGTTATTTGTGGACATAATGAAAAGCCTGAAACCAGCCACGGCATATTTCTAATGAAGTATATCTTGCAACTTCTCATTATATTTTGCTGTCGTGTATGAGCCACTTGGCATTTGAGAAGCAAGGAGTAATTATGAAAGGTACAGAGGGGTACTTTGTCTCAAACTTCTAAAGCATAAAGACAGGATCTCTTAGTTGATTTTCCAAGAAAAAAATGACCACAGTCAAAGTGTTTGATGACCATATCTTTATGGACTTTGCTATGTTTATAGATATGGCCACTTAGCAAAGGGTGATGGTCTGTTTATAAAAAGGAAGCTGTTTCTGCATAAATTGTATGTTGTGTAGCCAGATGTCAGTTTTTCCTGCAATTAGGCAGGAAATTCTCATGCTGCTAAACACCAAAGATGGTGATGTCATGAAGGAGGCTGTGGTTTGACAGTGGAAGAACACGCTATGGGGTGAGAATATCCGAAGCAGCAAAATCCTGTCCATCATTCGCGATTGAAATCTGACCCAAATATCTTACCTTAAAAAAAAAAAAAATGCAACAGCGTTCACACCAAGATTCTATCTGCCTGCAGCTTTTTTTAGGTTTGTGAGGGAAAAAGGTAAGAAATAAGAATAATTGAACGCTTTTTTGTGTGTGTGACTTAATTAACGTTCCCGCATTGAAGCAATCTTACCAATTGTCAGTGTTTTCTGTATATGTGTGATGACAACCTCAAAGCCCTGTCTCGATGGCATATTGACACAAATTAAATTTGCCTGAATGGAAGTTTTCTCACTGTGAAGCCTTTAAGGATGGGGATTGCCAGTCACTAGTCTATTTAGACTATCAATTCTTGTCTGACTAGAATTTCACTTCTTAGAAAACTTCAACATTGGCTGTAATTGCTACATGGTTTTTCCCAAAGCAAAATAATGTAGGCTCTTTCCACATCTGGCAGAGCACAAATAACTATTATTTAATGGTACAAAAGATGCTGAGCCTGAAGTGTTTCCTAATGTATTTCTCCAGAGGTTAGTAGAAACGAGAAGAAAACCTGTATTAACCCAAGTACGGACATAACAAGAATTTTAATTACTGACAGTATCATATCACAGATTTCACTATAGTAATTTGATATAATGCAATTTGTGGAATCAAATGAAGAGTCATCACGCCACAGTAAAACAGTTGAATAGGGGCGTACAGAGAGAACTGAGGCAGTGTCATGCCCAATTGATGTCCCTGGGGAGAAAACACATTAGTTTTGAGACTCCAGCCCATGAAGATGCATGCTGATGGGGCCATACCTGAGGACATTAGTTATGTCTGCAATATTTGGAAAGCTAACATCACTTACACTGCTAAGCGACACGGCTTACTTTACCAATTAATTTTTGGAGTTTTCACAGGGGTCAACCGAAGATATTTTTTTCAAGTTAGAAATTTCTCCCAAATTGACGTATTTCCGTTTTATGGAAGAGCCATTTCAGTGTTACAATCTTACGTGGTTTCTTCACTAACATTTATGTAGATATTTCTTCTTAGAGACCTACTCAGCTGAATAAAAGATTTTATGTAAAGTAAGCGTGAATAATGATACGTTCTATGTATGCTCATTTGCTTTTCCCAAAACCTATGCACACACATACACTCAGTAGATATGTATACGTGTGTGAGTATAGGGGTGTATGTGAGTGTCTGTATCTATATCTCTGTCTACATTTGTACATAAAATATAAACAAGGACATGAATCAACATTGCCTTTCAATTAAACTATTCCATCTTTAAACTTAGAAGTGGTATGGATAAATAGGCACATGATTTGGTGTTGTTTTCTCTTCACCAAATCATAGAATCTCAGGTTTGGAAGAGCGTTCAAAGATTATGGATTCTAGCCTCTGAAAAAACATTGCACCTACATGCCTATCGCTTGTTTGTGAATTTCAGACATAAATAATTCCTATGATGGGAAAAGGAACCATTTTATAAAATAAATCCCTCCTTTCTGTCTTGGTTGCAGTCTTCTTAATACATCATAGTCTGTTTTGTATTTCTCTTAAATAGCATCATGCAGAATCTATATTCGTCAAGTCAGATCTGACTCATAGTGACCCAATATGGGTCTGTAGGTATATTTGTGTCTGTATCTCTATCATCTCTACCTATATCTACGAATAGTTACACCAACACAAATAAAAGTCATATCCTCCAAATGTAATAACGGGTCTTTTTGAACTACTTAATGATTACCTGAGTTTACCTGTCAACTGTAGGCACAAATCATTTCATCTGCAACTGTTCTTATGAAGTTGGATACTTGGATAGATTTGTCTTTCTTGAATGTTTCCTCGTTAAATGTGGCCCACTGTTTTAAAATGGCAGAGGTTTTTTGGATCCTGAACTTGCCATTCAATATTAACAATCCAACGCAGGTTTAAATTATCTGTAACTTAGAAAAGCATGTTATTTATGGACTCTTTCCTGTCCCTGGTAAAAATACTGATTAGGAGAAAGTAGCTTTGTGATGGAATGCCAAAAAATAAAAAATAAAAAATGCTACTGAAATTGCTCATTACCTTCCTCTTGTTTATTCTTGGTTAAACTAAATATATACTCTAAGCACAATGATATGTAAAGTTTCTAAAACACTGGAATGTTTTCCCTCCATTGGTTCTGAATAAAAGGAAAGTACAGATGGACAGCATATAGGTAAAAATTTTATGTGGTCTTTCCTAACACTGGATTGGTTCAGTGACTCCTATTCACACGTCTGAGAAGATCTCTATGTTGTAACCCTAGGGGCCCAAAGACTGCAGTTATAAGAAGTAGTTAGGCCTCAGTTATAATGACTCCATCTCTTAAAGTTCTCAGTTAAAATCTATCAAAGCGGGTATTTCCACCACAGATCTATTGCATTTCAAAAGCACTCTCCTCAGAATAATTTTAGCAAAAAAATACAAATAGTCCAATAAAGAAATTTCCCAGGTGGCAAGCTTTGATTTATGCTATTAGTAAATGTAATTTATATATAATTAAAAAAATTGGGGAATAACAAACATAATATTTTAAAAAATAATCATTCTTGGAGGTCCTTTGTCAAATAAAATTTATTCCTTACTATGTAAAAAGATATACTAGATTAGGACAGTGGAAAAGGCACACAACTGAAGTTGGTAAAATTCTGAGACTTACGCAGAAAGCAAATATTTATTTAAGATATTGAAACAGAACTGTGATTAAACACTTTGCCTGTGAAAAACTGTAGTTTTGATCCAAAGGAAGAGAGTTATAATGTTAAGTTTCCCATGCCTTATGAAAGTATTGCAATAAAATTGACACAAGCTTAAGGTAAAACATATCATACCTGTTGCCACCGAGTCAGTTCTGACTCATAGTGACCCTATAGGACAGAGTAGAGCTGCCCCATAGAATTTTCAAGGTGCGACTGGTAGATTTGAACTGTTGATCTTTTTGTTAGCAGCCAAGCTCTTAACCACTATGCCACCAGGGCTCCAAAAATAGAAGGATTAAAAAAAAAAATTGTGGATAGATATAGAAATGGTTATTAATAGAAGATGTCTGATTTCCAACAATAAAAACTTAACGACTTTTTCATGGAGGAGAATCTCATGCTTCACAAAATTACCCCTGTGTGCCATAGAAAAGAGAATATTTGCTTAACTCAGAAGGGTATTTCTTCAACTTCTATAAAGATATCCACTCCAAGGATAATGGAATAAAACAAGGAAAGCTTAGTAGATGATCAGTGGATCTTCCTTTGATTGAAAATATAAGCTGAAGTACACCAAGGATATATTACCATTCAGGTACATTATGTAATATTGACAGTTCATTTTGACCATCAATAGGGTGGTCAATGAAGAATTAATTTTCTGTTTCCACATTTGTCACAGGTGGAATTTAGACAACATAATTTCTGATCATAACATTACCATTATATGTTCTATGTACTTAGTTAGCGGATACATGCCAAAAATATACCCAGTTAAAGAAGATCTAAGATCTAAAGAATGTATATGTTTCCCGATAGGAGAAAATGGAGCATTTAATAAAAGAGCACAGGCTGTGTTGATGACAATGGTGTTTACAAATTTCAAAATTAATAGAAGATGATGATGAAGAGCAAAGTAAGGAAAGATTAAAAGAATAAAGTTCAATGAGCTATTATGTTAGAGATGTCTATAAATGACCTAAAAGGAGATGATGGAGATACCCAGCACGCCATTACAAAGATGTGTTGGAAAATATAAGACTAAGGTATGTAAAAGTGGTGGAACTCAGTGAATGCATGTACAGGAAAATGAACAGAATCTTGGGAAACATTTATGATAAAGGTTAAACACAGCATGATCAGTCAGACAAAGCAAATGAGAAAGGCTTGTCAGAGAGGCAAGCAGACATTCAGGTGAGAGAAGTGTTGAGAAAAGAAAGAGAGGACTTCCCTAAGGAGGGGGTGAGGTCAGGGAACATGACAGCCCAGTACGCTGGGAGCTGTGTGAGGCATATGGTATTCAGCATTCTCTTAATCTCTCTGACTATACACAATGGCTCCTTGAATTACAACTAGGAAACAATGAGAGAGGCTATTCTTTCAAAAATTCGGTAATAAATGAAAGGACAGTGCAAAATGGGTTAGTGGATTGAGAAGAAAGGTTTGAAAATGGTAGTTAGGTAATCTACTTCCAAAAATTAGTCAGGATAGCCTCATGGATCAAAATGGTCCAGTAAGAAACAGATTATGGGAGTGTCACAGGACCAGAGAGTGTTTTGCTCCATTTTACGTGGGGTCGCCATGAGTTGGGGGCCTATTGGATGGCAATTTCAGACAGTCTTTTAGGCACGAGGGCTACAAGAGTACACAAAACAGATGTGAACCTCAAGGAGCTTTTCTTAAGGTGGAGGATACAGAAATAAACAAGATAAGTATGTAATATAAAAATAAACCCAGTACCGTCGAATCTATTCCGACTCATAGCGAACCTATAGGACAGAGTAGAACTGCCCCATAGAGTTTCCAAGGAGTGCCTGGTGGATTTGAACTGCCGACCCGTTGGTTAGCAGCTGTAGCACTTAACCACTGCGCCACCAGGGTATGTAATATGCAGCATAGGTAAGTTAGATTGCAGGAAGCACTTAGGAGAAAAGTCAGGAGAAGGGAGATAAGAAACGTGAAGAGTGGTGGACGTATGGTGGAGGAGCAACATGATCAGAAGGGAAGGTAGAATAAGGAACATGTCATCTGGACCCAACTCTAAACTCAGCCATCCGGCTGATTCCAACTCATAGCAACTCTATAGGACAGGGTAGAGCTGTCCTATAGTGTTTCCAAGGAGCAGCTGGTGGATTTGAACTGCGAATCTTTTGGTTAACTTGGTTGCTAACCTTTTGGTTAGCTTGGCTGGAATCAACTCGATGGCAATGGGCTTGGTTTGGTTTGAAAGGACCATTTAACTCATTAACCTGGATTGTGGTTGGTACATTAATTACTTCTTCTTCCTATGCAATTAAAAAAAAAATTCTGTTATTGTGTAGGTGGATTTTTATTGTAATTCACCATAAGTCTTTTTTGGAAACAGAAGACTATATGGATAAACAAGACTCTCACACTTTAATGTGAATCATTACATTACAATTTTTTTGGTACCCTCAATGAGAAAAAAATTGCAATGTAGTGCATCAAAACATGATATTTTTGTATACTTTGAAATTACTCAAGCCTTTGGGCAAAGTACATTTATCACAAATTTCTCTGAGATAAAAGAATGAGGGTTAAGATGGAGCAAAGGAGTCATATTCTTTTGGAAAATGAGGGTGTTAATGTCTACTTCATAGGACTACTATGTGATATCCAGCACCCATCTGTCAGTTTGTTGTACTGTGTAGATTGCACATTTCTGTGATGCTAGATGCTACCAGCATTTCAAATACAAGTAGGGTCACCCATGATGGACAGGTTTCAGTAGAGCTTCCAGACTAAGACCAATGAGAAAGATAGGTCTGGCAATCTACTTCCAAAGATTAGCTAAGAAAAATCTTATGTATCACAACAGAACATTATCCAGCGTGCTTGCTTTGGACTCTTCATCAGGAGGGATCAATCTCTGGAGGACATAATGTTTGGTGATGGGCCAAACAGGATATGGGAGACCCTAGGTGAGACTGATTGGCACAATAGCTGCAATGATGGACTTGGGCATGCTTGTAATCAGGAGGATGATTCAGGAGTGGTCAACGTTTCATTCTGTTGTACATAAGTTTGGCATGAGTTGGAATCGGCTCAATGGCAAGTAACAATAACAACTATGACTGTTAATATTTGCACCAGGTTTAGCATAATGCCAGACAGTAGGTAATAATAATAACTATACAATAGCATTAATAGGTTTCTTTCACACAAAATAACAATAAAAAAACCACTTGCTGTTGAGTGGATTATAACTCATGGTGACTCTTTGTGTGTCAGAGTAAGAATTATGCTCCATAGGGTATACAATGGCTGATGTTTTGGAAGTATATCTCCAGGCCTTTCTTCCAAGACAGCAGAGATAAAGTAAGTTTGAGAATATTTGGCATTATGTTGGTGAAGATGACACCAGCAGGCACACCCAGGTGAAGTGTCTCTTAACTTGTAGGCTCAATGCATTTCCATTCATCCATAATTTAGGCTGTTTACATGAAATTTAATTCTTCCTTCCATAAAAATCAGTTCTACTTTTCTCTAGTGGTTGAAAGAATATAAAATCCCTAATCCCTTTCCCTTTGTCATTCCTTTATCAAGAAATAGCTTGCTCATAGAGATACGTTCATTCTAATTCTAGTGAAATATCCCCAAGTACATCTGATTGTGTAAGACTATATTACAAGTTACATTTCATATATAACACAGAAATTTGTCCCGAATGTAGTAGGAAAAAAAAAAAATCCCTCTTGATCAGTATTACCCATCAATATTTTTTCTTAAAGAATCATTTCTCAAAAGACTTTTAACTATTCTTAATTAAGAGACAATGGAAAAGCTCAATATCATCAGTCAGAACAAGACCAGAGGCCGACTGTGGAACAGACCATCAATTGCTCATATGCAAGCTCAAGCTGAAACTGAAGAAAATCAGAGCAAGTCCACGAGAGCCAAAATACGACCTTGAGTATATCCCACCTGAATTTAGAGACCATCTGAAGAACAGATTTCATGCATTGAACACTAGTGACTGAAGACCAGACGAGTTGTGGAATGACATCAAGGACATCATACATGAAGAAGGCAAGAGATCATTGAAAAGACAGGAAAGAAAGAAAAGACCAAGATGGATGTCAGAGGAGACTCTGAAGCTTGCTCTTAGCGTCGAGCAACTAAAGCAAAAGGAAGAACTGATGAAGTAAAAGAACTGAACAGAAGATTTCAAAGGGTGTCTCGAGAGACAAAGTAAAGTATTATAATGACATGTGCAAAGAGCTGGAGATGGAAAACCAAAACGGAAGAACACGCTCGGTGTTTCTCAAGCTGAAAGAACTGAAGAAAAAATCCAAGCCCCGAGGTGCAATAGTGAAGCATTCCATGGGGAAAATATTAAACAACGCAGGAAGCACCAAAAGAAGATGGAAGGAATACACAGAGCCATTGTACCAAAAAGAATTAGTCGATGTTCAATCATTTCAAGAGATGGCATATGATCAGGAACCGATGGTACTGAAGGAAGAAGTCCAAGCTTCTCTGAACACAGTGGCGAAAAACAAGGCTCCAGGAATTGATGGAATATCAATTGAGATGTTTCAACAAACAGATGCAGTGCTGGAGGTGCTCACTCATCTATGCCAAGAAATATGGAGACAGCTTCCTGGCCAACTGACTGGAAGAGATCCATATTTATGCCTATTCCCAAGAAAGGTGATCCAACCGAGTGTGGAAATTATAGAACAATATCATTAATATCATACACAAGCAAAATTTTGCTGAAGATCATTCAAAAATGGCTGCAGCAGTATATCAACAGGGGACTGCCAGAAATTCAGGCTGGTTTCAGAAGAGGACGTGGAACCAGGGATATCATTGCTGATGTCAGATGGATCCTGGCTGAAAGCAGAGAATACCGGAAGGATGTTTACCTGTGTTTTATTGACTATGCAAAGGCATTGGACTGTGCGGATCATAACAAATAGCATTGCGAAGAAGGGGAATTCCAGAACACTTAATCGTGCTCATGAGGAACCTTTACATAGATCAAGAGGCAGTTGTTTGGACAAAACAAGGGGATACTGATTGGTTTAAAGCCAGGAAAGGTGTGCGTCAGGGTTGTATTCTTTCACCATACCTATTCAATCTGTATGCTGAGCAAATAATACGAGAAGCTGGACTATATGAAGAAGAATGGGGCATCAGGATTGGAGGGAGGCTCAATAACAATCTGCGTTATGCAGATGACACAACCTTGCTTGCTGAAAGTGAAGAGAATTTGAAGCACTTACTAATGAAGATCAAAGACCACAGCCTTTAGTATGGATTGCACCTCAACATAAAGAAAACAAAAATCCTCACAACTGGACCAATGAGCAACATCATGATAAACGGAGAAAAGATTGAAGTTGCGAGGGATTTCATTTTACTTGGATCCACAATCAACAGCCATGGAAGCAACAGTCAAGAAATCAAAAGGTGCATTGCTTTGGGTAAACCTGCTGCAAAAAAAAAAAAAAAAGGACCTCTTTAAAGTTTTGAAAAGCAAAGATGTCACCTTGAAGGCTAAGGTGCACCTGACCCAAGCCATGGTATTTTCAATCGTGTCTTATGCATGTGAAAGCTGGACAATGACTAAGGAAGACCAAAGAAGAATTGACGCCTTTGAATTGTGGTATTGGCGAAGAATATCAGATATACCATGGAGTGCCAAAAGGACGAACAAATCTGTCTTAGAAGAAGTACAACCAGAATGCTCCTTAGAAGCAAGGATGGTGAGACAGCACCTTACACACTTTGGACATGTTGTCAGGAGTGATCAGTCCTTGGAGAAGGACATCATGCTTGGCAGAGTACAGGGTCAGCGGAAAAGAGGAAGACTCCCAACGAGGTGGATTGACACAGTGGCTGCAACAATGAGCTCAAGCATAGCAACGATTGTAAGGATGGCTCAGGACCGGGCAGTGTTTTGTTCTGTTGTGCACAGGGTTGCTATGAGTCGGAACTGACTCGATGGCACCTAACAACAACAATTAAGATATTTTTCTCTTAACATTGTTGTCTTTTCCTACAAATTCTGAGTAAGAATGAAGTATTAATATGCCAAGTGTGAGGATGCCACAAAGCTTACAGGAATTTTTCTCACATGTGTTGACAAGCTCCCAATCTGTATTTCCCCTCCGTTATAGAACTAACTAAGGGCTGCTGGAGAGATACAGACTCCTGCGGTGTATTGTGATAGCTGTGACACAGTAGTGTTGCCATAGGCTGGTTCTTTTCTAGGAGAACTTCAGAGAAACTTTGAATGGAACTTGACTGTGTAAGTCTGTTAAGAGACAGCTAAACCTCATTCAAATATGGTATATTTCAGTCTTTATAAGACTACCATTCCAACATGAACAGAAATTCTTATCTTTATCCTATACATAATTGAATGGGGGATCTCATTATTTTACTATTACCGTTCTTTGCTTTTCATATCTAATTATCTCTCTTCATGCTTCTTATGCCAAAGTATCTTTAAGTTTCTAACTTAGTATTCCTTCAGTTCACAGCCTACTTGAATCTAACCAACCTCTTTTTTGTAAACCTAATTGATTTCCTTTTAGCACCTCACTTCTATATCCCATCCATTTTTTCATCCAAACATATACTGAGTGCTTATTTGTGCTTGACACTGAGGTAGGTCCCAAGAATTCAAAGATGAATAATCTCTGACTCAGGTGAAGTGGATAAGCTTATAACAACTTAGACGACAATGTGGTAAGTGCTGTAGAGGACGTAGGGCAAAGTGAAGTGAACGGCAGCAGCAACTAATTCTGTTGGTATAAAAAAGCATCTAAGAGATTTTGACATCATTCTGGGTTTTGAATAATAAGTTGGAATTGTCCAGGTAGACTGGGGTGAGAGATTGAGAGGGGGTGTCCAAGGAAGGAGTATTTGGGTGGTACAAATGATGAATATGCTTAGCTGCTAACCAAAAGGTTGGAGGTTTGAGTCCATCCCAAGATGCCTGGGAAGAAAGGACTGGCAATCTACTTCTAAAAAATCAGCAGCTGAAAACCTTACGGAGCACAGCTCTACTCTGACACGTGGAGTAGCCATGAGTTGGAACTGACTCCATGGCAGCTGTTTTTCTTTTCTTGTATTCCAAGTAACGCTGGATAATAAGAAAATTGATGCAGGAAGGAGGGTAATGTATGCTTTATTGTTGTTGTTAGTTGCTGTCAAATTGATTCCAACTCATGGCAGCTGTATGCTTAAAAAAATATGCTTAGGAAGTGGTAAATAGAGTGGGTGAAATGACAGCCAGACTCCACATTTGAACAAATAGGTTGTAATTATGGTAATTATGGAGGAATCATTTAAAATTCTTCCATTCCTATATAACTTGTTTATATATATGATTGTTTATATATATATATATACATGATTGTTTCCTTTTATTATCAAAGAGGAAAAAAAACTGTATAACTCTTCTTTTTAGAATATAAACACCTGTGGGTGGCGAACGTCTTTTTTTTCCAGTTTAATACCATTTATCACATAACCCAGGGGCAAGCACTTAATGAATACTATTTTAATTAGAATTAAATTAGACTCAAGATGCTAATATTTCAATTTCCAAGATAAAAAAACATTCTATAAAAATTAAATATGCTTCTGGACCAATTTGTCATTCATTTATTTTATAGGAGGCAATGCATAGAAAATTAGTCATACATGTTCGTTTTGTACTAATCATAAAGAAATATCAAAATGTCAAGCTCAATGGCAAACAAAGCTATTTTGGAGGTTTCATCATTGGTGTGAGAGAATCCTGGGAGTTAAACCATTTTAAAAAAAAGTATTAAGTTCTCCTGACTTAGGTTTGCAGGAGGGAGGAAGGGGTGGTGACGGGAGGGTGTTGGGAACAACATACTAATTTTATTGGGCTGCTAGAACATCTCAGGAAAACCTGATGGCACAGTGGTTAAGAGCTCAGCTGCTAACCAAAAGGTTGGCAGTTCGAATCCACCACGCATTTCTTGGAAACCGTATGGGGCAGTTCTACTTTGTTTTATAGGGTCGCTATGAGTTGGAATCATCTCGAGGGTAAAGAGTATGGGTAGGACATCTCTACTATTGCCTTGGGCAGGTGCTATGACCTTAATTTGATAAAGGGTGAAACAACTGAAATAGCTTATGCCCCCAAAGGCCCTCCCAACAAGCAGGAAACTGGGATTGTGGTAACAAACTGAGGTGGCAGCATGGGTGGGGGTTTGGGTGAGAGGCTGCCTGCAGAGTGGGAACTTCATTGGCTCATGGGTCATGCTTCTGGCTCCCCAGGAAAGTCATCCACAAGGCTGAACCTGGAGAAAGAACAGGAGCCAAAGCTACAAACAACTTGAAAAGAGTGAGTGTAAGAGATATTTATTTCATATATAAGGAGAACAATAAAACCAGAAAATCGATGAGATTTATGGTGCTGACAGGGAGCCTGGAATGACATGAGGAGTCTGGATAAATTTTCTGAGCCAGAAGAATGGCTGCAGCATCATTTTATGGTGTGTTCAAGAAGTCCATAAAGGGTAGAGAAGGACTTTGTTCTGGAGAGTAAATGAAAAACCACAGGAACGAGACGATGAATCAGCTGACGGAAATCTAAGAATCAGGACCCGGCCTGGCCATTTCTGGTCCTTTCTCCCCACTGCTCACAAAACTCCAATTGCTTTCCAATATCTTCAGAATGAAATGCAAATGCTTCAGAATGACTATTGATGCCATTGATGATCTGTACTCGACATATCTTCCAGGACATATATCCCATTAAACATTTACCTTAATCCTTTCCAATTTGCTTGCCCTGACCTTGCAAACTCAAATCAAACTGAATCGTCTAAAATTCCCTAAACCAGCTGTGAGCTTTTCTACTTTTTTTCTGGAACTGCCATTCCTTCCATCTTCACCTATCAGATAAACCCACCACTTTCCCATAAACAATCTTAAAAACTACTTTGTTCTTGAAACAGCTTTCTCCAGCCCCAAATATTCTTTTTTATTTTAATTTTTTTTAACTTCTTCTACAACCATAGTATTTGATTGTACCTCTTGTAAGGTATTCATCCTAGGAGGCCTTATATTTTAATTATCTTTACATGCCTTAAGGAACCCTGGTGGCATAGTTGTTAAGGCACTCAACTGCTAACCAAAAGGTCAGTGGTTTGAAACCACCAGTGGCTCTAAGGGAGAAAGATGTGACTGTCTGCTTCCGTAGAGATTTACAGCCTTGGAAACTCTATGGGGTCGCTATGAGTTGGAATCAACCCGACGGCAGTGGGTTTTGGGTTTTGGTTTAAACATGCCTTATATACTTATCCTTCAGGTTATAATTCTCTTGACAACTGGAGCCAATGCAACTCCTCTGTCTTTGAATACTACCTGGTGCCTAAGACAACAATTACATATGAATAGTTCTTGAATATGGGCTTCTTATACATTATCTCAGGCTATTTATTAGTCTGTGATATGGAGATTACGATATTAAAATGTGTTTTTTTTCTGCAGCGTTTCTCAAATTTTAGTGCCTCTACCCAGTCCATGGGTGGCACAAATGATTAAGTACTCAGCTGCTAACTGAAAGATTGATGGTTTGAGCTCACCCAGAGGCACCTGGGAAGAAAGGCCCAGTGATCTACTTCAAAAAAAATCAGTCACTGAAAACCCTATAGAGCGCAGCTCTATTCCAACACTCACAGGGCCACCGTGGGTAGGGATCGACTCTTGATGGCATATAGTTAGTACTAGTTATAAACAATTAGGGAGCTTGTTAAAGTTCATAATCCTTGGTTCCTCCTAAAATTCAGATCCTGTAGATCAGGTGTGGGACCCAGGAATATGAATATAGTAGACTAAGCTCTTCAGCTGATTTTGATGCAGATGGCGACCACTCTTGGAGGAGTCCAGCTCTCCCTCACATGTGGGGCAGAGAAGATTAGCTGGCCTCCAGGGATCTGTGCTCCTCCTTGTGTAGCAGGGTTTTTTCCCGGTCTTGGTTGCCCAATCCCGAGTTGCTATACAGCTAATTCTGACTCATGGTGGCCTCTTGTGTGTCAGAGTACAACTGTGCTCCGTAGGGCTTTAAATCACTGATTTTTTTTTGGAAGTAGATTTCTACGTCTTTCTTCTGAGGCACCTCTGGGTGGCCTCAAACCTCCAAACTTTCAGTTAGGAGTCGAAGCTAAAGAAAATTAAAACAAGTCCACAAGAATCAGGATAAAAGATAAACACATACATCCGTTGCATTCCTCTATCTACACCAACAAAGAGAACGTCAAAGAGGAAATCACCAAATAAATACCATTTACAGTAGCCCCTAAGAAGATAAAATACTTAGGAATAAATCTAACCGGAGACATAAGAGACCTATACAAAGAAATCTTAAAGACACTACACCAAGGAACCAAAAGAGGCCTACATAAGTAGAAAAACATACCTTGCTTGTGGATAGGAAGACTCAACGATGTAAAAATGTCTATTCTAGCCAAAGCAATCTATAGATACAATGCAATCCTGATCCAAATACCAGCGACATTTTTTAATGAGTTGGAGAAACAAATCACCAACTTCAAAAGGAAGGGAAAGAGGCCCCAGATAAGTAAGGCATTATTGAAACAGAAGAACAAAGTGGGAGGCCTCATACTACCTGATTTTAGAGCATGTTATACCTCCACAGTAGTCAAAACAGCCTGCTACTGGTACAACAACAGATACAAGACGGAACAGAATTGAGAATCCAGACATCAATCCATCCACATATGAGCAGTTGATATTTGACAAAGGCCCAAAGTCTGTTAAATGGGGAAAAGACAGTCTCTTCAACAAATGGTGCTGGCATAACTGGATATCCATCTGAAAAAAAATGAAACAAGACCCATACCTCACTGGATTAAAGACCTAAATATAAAATCTAAAATGATAAAGATCCTGGAAGAAAAAATAGGGACAATGCTAGGAGCCCTAATACATGGCATAAACAGTATACAAAACATTACTAACAATGTACAAACACCAGAAGAGAAATTATATAACTGGGAGCTCCTAAAAGTCAAATGCCTATGCTCATCCAAAGACTTCACCAAAAGAGTAAAAGGATTATTGGGAAAAAGTTTTTAGCTATGACATTTCCGATCAGTGTCTGATCTCTAAAATCTATATGATACTGCAAAAACTCAACAACAAAAAGACAGATAACCCAATTAAAAAATGGGTAAAGGATATGGACAGGCACTTTACCAAAGAAGACATTTAGGCTGCTAACAGATACATGAGGAAATGCTCACGATCATTAGCTATTAGAGAAATGCAAATCAAAACTACAATGAGATTCCATTTCACTCCACCAAGGATGGCATTAATCCACAAAACACAAAATAATAAATGTTGGAGAGGTTGTGGAGAGACTGGAACACTTATACACTGCTGGTGGGAATGTAAAATGGTACAACCACTTTGGAAATCAATTTGACTCTTCCTTAAAAAGCTAGAAATAGAACTACCATAAGATCCAGCAATTCCACTCCTTGAAATATACCCTAAACAAATAAAAGCCTTCACACGAACAGATATGTTCACACCCATGTTCATTGCAGCACTGTTTACAATAGCAAAAAGGTGGAAGTAACCAAGGTGCCCACCAACAGATGAATGGGTAAATTATGGTGTATCCACACAATGGAACACTATGTAACAATTAAGAACAATGATGAATCTGTGAAACATTTCATAACACGGGGGAATAAGGAAGGCATTATGCCGAGTGAAATCAGTCAATTGCAAAAGGACAAATATCATATGAGTCTACTATTATAAGAACTCTAGACAAAGTTTAATAACACAAGAAAATATTCTCTTATGGTTATGAAGGTGGGGAGGGAGGAAGAGGGATATTCACTAACTAGATAAAAAAAAATAGCAGACAAAAATTTTTTTTAGATAAAGGGAAGGGCAACACATAACACAGGGGTAGTCAGTAAAACTGAACTAAACCAAAAGCAAAGAAGTTTCCTGAATGCAACCAAAAGCTTTGAAGGCCAGTGTAGCAGGGGCAGGGGTCTGGGGACCATGATTTCAGGTGACATCTAGGTCAACTGGCATAACAAAATGTCTTAAGAAAACGCTCTGCATTCCACTTTGGTGAGAGGCGTCTGGCATCATAAACACTAGCAAGCAGCCATCTAAGATGCGTAAATTGGTCTCAACCCACCTGGAGCAACGGAGTATGAAGAACACCAAAGACACAAGGTAAACATATACCCAAGAGACAGAAAGGGCCACATAAACCAGAGACTCCATCAGCCTGAGACAGGAAGAACTAGATGGTGCCCAGCTACCACCTGACAGGGAACACAATAGAGTATCCCTGAGAGAGCAGGAGATCAGTACAATGCAGATCTTAAATTCTCATAAGAAGACCAGGCTTAATGGTCTGACTGAGACCGAGGGACCCTGATGGTCATGGCCCTCAGACCCTTTGATAGCTCAGGATTGGAACCATTCCCAAAACCAATTCTACAGACATGGATTGGCCTGATCTATGACAATGATGCTGGTGAGGAGTGAACTTTGTGACTCAAGTTGACACATGAGACTATGTGGGCAACTCCTGTCTGGTGGTGAGATGAGAAGGAAGAGGGGACAGGAGCTGGTTGAATGGACATGGGGAATACAGGGTGGAGAGGAGGAGTGTGCTGTCTCATTAAGGGGAGAGCAGCTGGGACTGCATGGTAGGGTGTGTATGGCTTTTTGTGTGAGAGACTGACTTGTTTTGTAAACTTCTACCTAAAGGACATTAAATACGTTAAAAAAAAAAAAGTCCACAAGAGTCAAAAAAATGACCTTGAGCATATCCCACCTGAATTTAGAGACCATTTTAAGAATAGACGTGATAAATTGAGCACTAATGACTGAAGACCAGATGAACTGTGGGAAAAGAAGTAAAGGTCAGATTTATAAAGATACCGATAATAAAAGGCAATAATAGGAAAAGCTAAAATATAAATGAGGTATTTAACTTAGGTCAGAACCCACTTAAGAGAAGTCATCAGATCAGAACCCCCCTTCGTACGTTGGGGACTACATCTGTATTCATTTTTCTATAACTAAAAGGAATTTATTTAAACAAAGTGGGTTAAATTTTGTTTGCTTTGGTCTATAAAGTAGGTAGAAGAATACTTTTAATCAACATCTGTGAAATAACAACACTTACTGATTTCTGAGAAAACTTACAATGGCTTTGTTTTAATACTGACCAAAAACCAAACTAAACCGATTGCCGTTGGATCAATTCCAAGCCATAGCAACCCTAGAGGACAAAGTAGAACTGCCCCATTGGGTTTCCAAGAAGCAGCTGGTGGATTTGAACAGCCAGCTTTTTGGTTAGCAGCCGTATCACTTAAGTACTGTGCCACCAGGGCTCCAGTTTCGATGTTAGTGACTTCTAATTAAAGCATACCAGATTGCATGAAAAATTCATCTTAACATGTTATTGACTGGCCTAGCAATTTCTAAACTCTCCTACTAATAATTTACAGAAAATTCTAACATTGTAAGTGATCCTTTATGAAATATTGAATTGAGAAGAGTAACTTGAAAGCATAATAAAATTTGACTTCTTAAATTAAAAAACATAAAAGCATAAGGCCAAATTATGGTAAAAAGTAATTATAGCAGAAGTCTACCCCTGCCTTGGTACTCCATGAGGGGCAATGGAAACCATCTTTTCTGTAATTGTGGTTAGTTTCCTAAGCCTTTTAGCTATTCTTATATGTCAAACCAAAAACGAAACCCGTTGCTCTCGAGTCGATTCCAACTCATAACAACCCTATAGGACAGAGTAGAACTGCCCCATAAGGTTACCAAGGAGAGGCTGATGGATTTGAACTGTTGACCTTCTGGTTATCAGCCAAGCCCTTAACCACCGTGCCACCAGAGCTCAACCTTATATGCCAAGGCCTCCTAAATTGTTATAGCTGAATGTTTTCAAAGTATTGTGCTAATTTGAATCTCGGCCTTTTCCTCAAATTCATGAAGCGTTTTACAATGCAGTCATAACAAACAAGAGACCACAGATTTCCCCATACATGTATCATGCATTACTGCACCAAACATCATTTACGATATTATTCGATTCTACAGGAGCTATTATTACTCCCTTTTGTCAGAAAAGTGTTGAATTTTTCGAAGCAGAAATAAGTCTTGTAGCTCTCCATTTGCATTTCAGAAGCCTCATTTCCGGGCATTTACTCTTTGTAAGTAAACAGATGGATTTTCAATATTAAAAACCCATTTGATCTGACTGAAAACTTAACCACCAACATTTCCCCCATTACAGAACCTTTAGGTGTGAAATTGAAAAGTAAATGATACTTTGCTCGGTCTGAACAGAGTTCATCTAGAGCTTTGTCTTTGTTAAATTGAGGGGGAGGTTTATTTACAGACAAAGACTACAAAAGGCACTGTTGTCAGACTGGATACTGATCCCAGACATGTAGTTGATTTCAAAAGGTATGATTTGTGTAGATCTGAGGTAGTGCTCGCTATGATTCGGAATCGACTCGACGGCACTGGGTTTGGTTTTTTGGGTTTGAGGTAGTGCTTATCTGTAAAGCCCCAACAAATGTATCACAGAGAAGGAAATGATATTAAAGTGGGGAAAATAAAAGTGAGATCCACTCTCACGTGGGTACCCCAATTTCCATGTCCATCTACAGTCCATCTGTGGGGTGTGATAGATCACTTTTATACAGCCTTTCTCATCATGGTTTTGTAACTCCCACCAAGTGACTGGGTGGGGCTATGCAAATGATATGCTTGTGGCCCACCAAAGGGATTGGATAGTTTGCTAATAATGTAAATAAGGTGCCTGGCACCCTTATGGGGTGGGACAATGCAAATAAGGTATATGGAACCCTAATGAGGAGATTGGTCAGCTTTGCCTTCCCGCTAGGCTTAAGGGAGACATGGAGAGAGAGAGAGATAGGAACTGTAACACAGGAGAACAGGAGAGATGGCAGTGCAGCAGTAGCAAGAGCGATAGCAGCAAGAGATGGCTGCAGTGGGGCTTGCTGACTCACAGAGCTGAGAGGTTTAACACTTGCCCAGGAAGAGCCCCAGTAGGGACTGGTGGCAGAAGGCTCCCAGCAGGGCCCAGAGGCAGCAAGATCCCAATAGGGCCCAGCAGCAGAGGGCAAGAAGAAGCTGTCCTGACTGAGGAACTGAGCCCTCAGTTGTTTTTCCTATTACTTCCAAGTTGACCCCGATCCCGAGCTGTACCCTGTTACTTCCCTAATAAGCCACTCAACTATAAGTACGGTTCCTGAGTTCTGCGAGACATTGCAGCTAACTACGGACTCCAAAGACGGGAGGGACAGTACTGAGAGGCAGTGGGAGTAGTTGATGTTAGAGAGGAGGGAGTGGTATAGCAGTTTGGAAAAGTTGGACGTTTGGGACGTTTTAACCTCTGCCTTGTAAGAACAAGCTTTGTGCCGATCCTTATAGAAGAAAGTATTCATTTGATTTGCTAATGTTGTGCCCTGTTGCATTTCAACAAAATTTGTTTAGAAGCTTTTGATGGGAAGTCAGCCAATACTGATATTTTATTGACTTATTAAAAAGCGGTTCATGGACAACTGGATCATAATTTTTTCCCCATCAACCGTTATGTCACCAAAGAGAGGTGAATGATTTGAGGTGGAGGGTAAGCAGCAGGAGTTCAGGCAAGTTTTGAACAGAATATCTGCTTTGTGCAAAGATGTATTGATAAGTAACAGGGAAGACAGGTGCCGTGGGGCCCTGAGTCCCCTTCCTCCACTACTATTTGGCTTAGAAGGGCAAATTTGATGGCTGTTAGTCTGTAGACATTTCACCCAGAGTTACACAGGGTAAAAAATTGGTCCATTATATGCATTCTCAGGTAGTAAATTTTCCAAAAGAGACAGGACAATTAGAGCGAGGGAGAGAGAGAGCACTAACACCCAGAAAGTCATTCGGAGGTAATAAAACAGGACAGAAAACATAAGTTGCACTAAGACATTCATTTCAAGTGATCTGCAAATTATTTAGAAAAATAGCAGGGAGATGTAGGAAAATATTCTGTGTTGCAAACTATCGGAGTCAAGAGTGGCACGCATTTAATTTTGAAGGCTGCAGAGTTTAGGCTCATGAATAATCATCTCCTTTTGCAGCGATGTTCAACGCTGCTCTTTCCGGGAGATAACAGCCCAGACAGTGGCATTAGATCCATCCGTGTCTGGCTAAGTTATTTAACCTCTCTGTGGCTCAGCTTCCTGGTCTATAACGATGCCTGCTTCCCTACTGAAGTTGTTGCGAAGTGTCTAGGTGTATCAGGAACTCAGTTGATGCCCAATACATGTTAGTGACTTTCCCCATGAAATAAACATATGCCAATAAAATATTCTCAAATTCAATTATTTAAAGACTAAAAGCAACAAATTCTCTACATAAATTGCTGTTTCTTAAAGCGGACCTACTTTCTGGGTTTGGGATCTCAAACACTGTTAGCTTGGCTAGCCTTGAGGATTAGTTAGTAGGTTTTTATCATTATGTGATTTATGCCTAAAGATAAGGCAAATGCAAAGTGATTCCTCGGTTTACCCAATAGAAGTTCCATAAAGAAAGCTTTTTTTTTTTTTAAATATTGGACAGGCTGAATATACAACTTTTAGGAATTACACAAAATAGCCAAATGCCCATATATAACATTTAATTTGTTAATTTAGTTGTAAATAGCACATATTTTAAATCACATGCATAAAATATTATATTTGCTTAGAAATGCTGCTTTTTCTACACCCACATTTTAATACACATTTTTAAACTTCTCATATGTACCTTCTCTCTCACTGTCTTAATTATGACTAGAGTTCTTTCAGGGCTGGAAATCTTCACATCTGTTTTAGTTGTTTGAGGTAAAACACTTTTAGGATCCATATGAGATGCTATGACTGGAATTTGTATTCCCATATATTTGGATACAGCATTTGCCATTTTATCCTGTAGCATGTATTTTTGATTTCCACAATGTAATCACTTACTCTATGCTTTCTACAGTTATCTGTAAAAAGAGTGTTAACAAATATCCAACTTCCAGAAGATCACATGGTTTTGATTGAACGCTATCAGGTGATCACTTTCAGGAATGTAGCCACAATTGTGAGGGCTTTTTTTTTGCTTCAGGTGCAAGTTTACACAGCAAATTAGTTTCTTGTTCCATAATTCATAGACGAATCTTTCCATAACATTTGTTGCTATTCCCGCAATGCGTCAGCACTCTCCACACTGTCAGCATTTTTACCCTGCCCTCCCCATTTCCACCCGTCCAGTTTCCCTACCCCTTCTTGCCTTCTTATCTTTGTGTTTGGGCAAATATTGACCATTTGGTCTTGTATAGATAATAATTGTTCTAAGCAGTATATTCCTCACAGTTGTAATTGTTTATTTTGCAGGCAGATCCATTATTTGGCTGAAAGGTGACTTCCAGTAGTGGCTTCAGTTCCAGGTTAAAAGGTTATCTATCTTAGGGCTGGTGGCGTACTGGTTAAGTGCTACAGCTGCTAACCAAAAGGTCAGCAGTTCGAATCCACCAGGCGCTTCTTGGAAACTCTATGGGCAGTTCTACTCTGTCCTATAGGGTTGCTATGAGTCAGAATCGACCCTACAGCAATGGGTTTGGTTTGGTTTGATCTTAGGGCCATAGTCTTAGGGATTCCTGTAGTCTCTATCAGTCCAGTAAGTCTGATCTTTTTATGAAGTTGTGTTTTGTTCTTCATTTTTCTCCCATTCTGACTGGGACTTTCTATTATGTCCCTGATCAAAACCATTGGTAGCGGTAGCCAGTACCATCTAGTTCTTCTGGTCTCAGGCTAGAAGAAGCTGTGGTTTGCATGGTCTCTTAGTCCTATGGACTCATTTCTTCCTTGAGTCTTAGGTTTCCTTCCCTCTCCTTTGCTCCAGATGGGAAGAGACCAATAGCTGTATTTTAGATGGCCACTTGCAAGCTTTTAAGACCACATACTCTACTTGCCAAACTGGGATGTAGAACATTATCTTTGTGAATTACTTTACGCCAGTTGACCTAGATGTCCCCCTAGACTATGGTCCTTAGCCTTCACGTCCAGTAGCTCAGTCCCAGGAGGTGTTTGGATATGTTTAAGAAGTTTCCAATACTGTGCCACCAGGTACTCTATTGTATATATAAACATACATGCAACACCTACAAATACATATATACAAATATCCACCTCTATACCCATCTACGCATGCACATGCCCTCCCACATCTATATAGCATACATACCTACCTATGTTACCACTGGCAGATTTGGGGTAGTATTATTTTTGTGGCAGAATTGTAGATGGTATAGCAGTTCCTGCAGTTGTGCTTTATTCTCGCATGCCCCTTAATATCTTCCTTACTGGTCACATTGTACTGACTTCCCCCATGTTGAATATTGCCTTGTCTACTATCTAGAAAGTGACTCTCTCTCCCTTCCCCCTCCCAACCCTGGTAACCATCAGGGAATATTGCTTTCTGTGAGTGACATATTCTTAACTTTTTATAAAAGTGGTTATTGTTGTTAGGTGCCATGGAGTTGGTTCTTACTTATATCAACCCTATGTACAACACAACGAAACATGCTGGGTCCAGCACCATCGTCACAATCATTGTTATGCTCGAGCTCATTGTTGGATTCACTGTGTCAACCCATCTTGTTGAGGGTCTTCCTCTCTTTTGCTGACCCTTACTTTACAAAGCATGATGTCCTTCTCCAAGGACTGGTCCCTCCTGACAACATGTTCAAAGAACGTAAGATGATGTCTCACTATCCTTACTTCTAAGGAGCGTTCTGGCTGTACTTTTTCTAAGACAGATTTGTTGTTTCTTCTGGAAGTCCATGGTATATTCAATATTCTTTGCCAACACCATGATTCAGAGGTGTCAATTCTTCTTTAGTCTTATGCATTGTCTTGCTTCGCATGCATATGAGGCGATTGAAAACACCACAGCTTGAGTCAGGCACACCTTAGTCCTCAAAATGACACCTTTGCTTCCGGACACTTTGAAGAGGTCTTTTGCAGCAGATTTTCTCAACGAAATATACCCTTTGATTTCTCATTTGTTGTTTCCGTGGACATTGACTGTGGATCCAAGTAAAATGAAATCCTTGACAACTTCAATGTTTTCTCCTTTTATCATGATGTTGCTTATAGGTTGTGAGGATTTTTGTTTTCTTTATGTTGAGCTGCAATCCATACTGAAAACTGAGTCTTTGATCTTCATCAGTAAGTGCTCCAAGTCCTCTTTATTTTCAGCAGGCTAGGTTGTCTCATCTGCATATCACAGACCGTTAATGAGTCTTCCTCCATTTCTGATGCCATGTTCTCCTTCATATGGTCCAGCTTCTCAGATTATGTGTTCAGTATACAGATTGAATAAGTATGGTGAAAGGATACAACCCCGAAACACACCCATCCTGACTTTAAACCATGCAGAATCCCCTTGTTCTGTTCGAACCACTGTCTGTTGGTCTGTGTATAGGTTCCGCATGAGCACAATTATAAGTGTTTTGGAATTCCCGTTTTTCACAATGTTATCCATAATTTATTATGATCCACACAGTCAAGTGCCTTTGCATAGTCAATAAAACACAGGTAAACATCTTTCTGGTATTCTTTGCTTTCTGCCAAGATCCGTCTGACACAAACAATGATATCCCTCATTTCATGTCCTCTTTTTTTGTTGAGAATTTTTGTGTCTGTATTCATGGGAGATATTGGTCTGTAATTTTCTTATTTTGTGATATCTTTGCCTGGCTTTAGTATCAGGGTTGTGAGGGCTTCATAGAATGAATTAGGGAGTCTTAGTTCCTTTTCTATGTTCTAGAATAGTTTGAGTAGAATTGGTGTCAATTCTTCTGTGAATGTTTGGTAGAACTCTCCAGTGAAGCCATCTGGGCCAGGGCTTTTTTGTTGGAAGTTTCTTATGACTTCTTCAATTTCTTCGTTTGTTATGGGTTTTTTTAGGTTTTCTATCTCTGTGTGTGTTTAGCTAGAGAGTGAATTTCTAGAAATTTGTTCATTTCTTCTAGTTTTTTTAGTTTGTTAGAATACAAGCTCTCATAATATTTTGTGATAATTCTCTTTATTTCCATTGGTTCTATTGTAACATCACCTATTCCATTTCTAGTTTTGTTTATTTGCATCTCTTCATTTTTTTCCTTTATCAGTTTGGGCAGTGGTTTGTCAATTTTATTGGTTCTCTCAAAGAACCAACTTCTAGTTTTGTTGATTCTATTGTTTTTCTGTTATCTATTTCATTTATTTCTGCTCTGATCTTTATTATTTCCTTCCTTCTAGTGTCTGTGGACTTCTTTTGCTGTTCCTTTTTTCTGTTTGTTCAAGGTGTCTGGTTAAATTATAGATTTTAGATTTTTCTTCTTTTTTGATGTGAGCATTTGTTGCTATACAATTTCCTCTGAGCACTGATTTTGCTGTGTTCCAGAGGAACTTCGTTTTTAGGCCCCCTAAGTATTTTCACTATGCTAGGTTATTTTATCTGTCCATAACTATTAATGTCACCTCTATCTTTAGTTCCTTGATCAGTCTGTTATTTAGTTAACTACTTGAAAGTATTTCTTGAGGATGTGTGAAATGAGTAAAAGATAAAGTAGCTCACAATCTGGGTCATTACAATTTCAGAGATAAATGCCATGGGCTTGCAGTGTTTGGCACTAAAATGCACCACTAGATACACATGCATATACACACACATTCTTGCACAAATGCCTGCACTAGTGAGGGTGGCAGTATTACCAAAAATGAACAAAGAAAAATTCTTGAAGGAGGCATTGCTAGAATTGAGCCTGGAAGGATAAATAAAAACGAATGATTCGCTGGAGAAAAGCAGGTATGGAAGGTCCTGAGGCGAGGGGAAACATAGAGTATTTAGAAAATGCAAGCAATTTTATGTGATTGAATGTAGGCTGTGTATTAGATGGTGATGAGACATTAAATTGGAGAGGGTGGTGGGAGACACGTCGTAGAAAGTCTTGCTTACGAGTCTAAGGAGTTTTGATTATATTCTGAATGAATGGGTGTCATCACTTCATGTTATATGACAGGGAGTGACATAATCAGATTTGTGTTGAACAAAGGTCCCTCTGGCAATATTGTGAAGGAAAGACAGGAAGGAAATGAAATGGAGACAGGGAAATCATCTAATAGGTGAGGAATATCATACGGCTTTCAGTAATTATGATCTAGACCATTTTACTACTCTTCGTAGGAATGTCAAAGCAGGGGTCATTTAACTTCATTACGTACCTAGAGTCTGCAAAGCTCAGAATAAGGTCCAGAAGCCTGAGAATTCTTTCACATCTGTGAGTATTCTTTCTTATGGGAACTGGACACTCTACAGCTTTTCCATACACTTTTCTTAGGACACAGGTATTTCTACAAGTGCACATACAAATACATCCTCCGTGCTTTTTTCCCTAACCTCTAAACCTATGGATATTATAATTTTTTACTTGTAGGCGGCAACTTCATAGCTCACCAAAATCAATAAATTCCTCTGCTACACCTTACATGATAAAATGACTTTGTTAATTTGCATGCAAAATGTTGTAAAGTCTTCAGTTTTCAAATTAGAAGGTCAATTTTAGAGCAGGAAATCAGGAGACATTTCTAGGCCAGCATTTGTTCTGCTCCCAGAAGTGGAAGTCTATTTATACAATAGGAGGGTAAATTAGCTTTCATGTTCAAGTATTGCCTGTTATTAGAATTATAAATCACAAAACATTCTGCATAACACAAATACTATAAATACAATTTCAAAACAACCATTAGAACTTAATAATGCATTCTTCTAGTCTAAGCAAAAAATTTAGAAAGAAGTTAAATGTTTGAGAATATCTTACGCTTATCTCAGTGGTTTCAGTCACCATTTCTTACACCCAGATGTACCACATCCTAAATTTTGTTCACACCATGCTCCCTAATCACCTTGAATGTCTTCCTAACAATTCTGCAAAGTATCCCTTAATGATTTCAGCCTGAGATATCCTAAATTTCTCTGAACTCCCAGAGCAATTATTGTTGGTAAATATTCATTTGGCAATAAATCATAAGCTGTCTTGTAAAAACATTTTTCAATTTTTTTTTCTTGAATTGTTGGGATCTATATTTTTTTAGAAATAATAGCAATAATTATACCTTTCATAAGGTTTATAGTTTACAACTCTTTCATGTATGTTATGATCTTAAAAAAACACCCCGTGGAATAAAAAAGGGAGATAGTATTATCTGTCCTTTATAGGTAAGGAGAGTTTTCATTGGCCAATATTTTCGGAAGTTGATTGCCAGGTCCTTCTTCCCAGTCTGTCTTAGTCTGGAAGCTTCACTGAAGCCCGTCTGCCATGGACGAGCCTGCTGGTATTTGAAATACTAGTGGCATAGCTTCCAGCATCACAGCAACACGCAAGCCACCACAGTACAACACACTGACAGATGAGTGATGGTAGATAAGGAGACTACTTCATTCCTTCATTAAATTAGTGGCATTGGGTTATAAAAACAAGAAGATACATTTCATTTTCTCAAGGAGTTCAAAGTGTAGTCGGAGAGACAAGCAATGAGGACTTGGCTTGCAGAAAATAACACAGACCATAAATAAGAAAACCAAGTCTTAACTTACCCTCTCTCTACTAAACTTCATCAGAACTGTTTCCTGTCTGGTTCAGAAATGACTTCCATATTGGTCAAATCAACAATGCTTTTAAGTCTTTACCTTGCTGACAGTAGTAATGGAAACGGGATATTTTTGTTTCATTATATTCTCTAAGTGTCTATTTTTAAAATCAGTACCACTCAGGCTATTTTGCAGGTTCTTCCTTCTTGCCCAATCAGTCTAGCCATATGCTTCTCATTTCAATCCATATATTTTCTGGGACAATCTCATTCACTTTCATGGCTTTGATTAACTTCTCAATGATAAGAATTCCCAAACCTCTATTCTCAGCCCACATAAACCTTCTAAGGTCCTGACATATATATCCAGCTTCAGACTTCGCTTGGATATTTCTGTACTCCTTGATTTCAGTTTGTTCAAAACTGAATTCATTATCCCTCTTCCCAAATTGAAGTCCCTGGGTGGTGCAAACCATTAAGTGCTTGACTACTAACGAAAAGGTTGATGGTTCAAACCCATCCAGAGGCACCTTGAAAGACAGGCCCGGCAGTCTGCTTCTGAAAGGCCACAGCCTTGAAAACTCTGTGGAGCACACAGTCCCACTCTGCACACATAGGGTCACCATGAGTTAGAATCAACTTGAGAGCAATCGACAACAACAGCATCTTCCAAATTATCTTTATTCCCTTGTTCCCTATTTTGATAAATATCTGCACATCGGCCTACTGTTAGAAACCTGAAAGCTGGATGTCATATCCATTTAATCACAAGTTTAATTTCTTGATATTTCTTAAATCTAGTCCCTGGTCTCCAGATATAGCCACTGCCCCTGTATGATTTTCTATCACTTTCTATTTGGTCTCTGTGTGCTTAATCTTCTCCCATTGGTGTCCAGTCTCAACATAGCAAACAGAGACATGTCTTTAAAAATGAAACTCAGATTATTCCACTTCCTGTTTCAACTCCTTAAGACTTCTCCTTGCTCATTCCAATCAAGGTCACATTACTTTCCCAGTTCTCCAAGATCTGGTCCCTGCCAATTCTACAGCTATATCTCTATTCTTTTTTCTTTCTTTTTTTTTTAACTTTAAGCTCTGGTCCAATCATTTATTTCTTACACATTCTTTCTCTCATATACAACTTTGCTCATACAGTATCACTTGCTTGGAAGTCTGCTTTTTCACTTCTTACCTCACTAATTCCTAAATCTCATTCTGTTTCATTTAGGAGGTTTCTGAAATATTCTAATGTTATTTCCACATGACTTTATTTTATTACACTCTTCATATATTGTTAGAATTATTGAAGAGTCTCTGTTCTCCTATCACTCTTCATATGAAATTGCAATTATTTGTCCACATTCTCCGTCATATATCTGCCTGTACAGTATATCAGTTATGTCTTATTTTCTCCTATATCCTGATGTCTTATGCCAACTCTAGCTTTAAGAAATATTTACTACACTAATTAATGAGTGAATGGGTGAATGAACTTGGAGCGAGAGGACTCCAAATCCTCTACTCTTCACATTGAATCACACTGCCTACCATTAGGTATTTTTAGAATTTATACTGTTCTGCTGAGAAAATAGTATGCAGTAGTACACAATAATAGACTCTTGAAGTATACAGTGCTTAAAAAATGGGTTTGGGAAAGAGTTATGGGTTTAAACTTCCATTACTCAATCTGTTAGCTCTGTAACTTTACACAAGTTACTTAAATGTAACGTGGGATAGTAATATCCACTACATAGGCTTGTCGTGAAAATTAAATAAGATAACAAATGTTGTATTCAGTTTTGAATTGGTAGCCTGGCACATAGAAAGTACTAAATCCATGTATATTTAAAAAAAAATTGATACTTTCATTAATAGAGAGATAATATACAATATTATTAACTATCAGAACTCTTAAGGAGCCCTGGTTGCACTGTGGTTAATGTGCTTGACTACCAACCTTAAGGTTGATGGTTCGAATCCAGCAACTGCACTGTGGGAGAAAGATGTAGCAGTCTGCTTCTGTAAAGATTTACAGCCTTAGAAATCTTATAGGGTCACTATGATTTGGAACTGATTTGAAGGCAGTAGGTTTGGTTTTTTTGCTATCAGAATTCTTATCATTAGATGATAAAGAATTATAAAAGGCATGGGGGTTCCTCTTTAAATTGAATTCCATTCCAACCCTGAACTCAGTGAGTATTTTCTCTCATGCTTTCTTTAGGTGAAGTGTGTGTGTGTGTGTGTGTGTGTGTGTGTGTGTGTCAGGGTCAGGGTAGGCTTTGCTAAAAAAATCCTTCACTGGGGAGTGTATTGTATAGGGCGTAGGCCCAGGGATACATATTTCATCTAGTGCGGACAATCTTAAAAAAGTAATTCTTTTTTTCTGTGGCATGGACATAGACACTGTATCACCTTAGTAGCAAGTGAAGGCTTTTGTTGAGAAGAGAAGGTTTCTTAGAGAAAGGGAGTAACATAATCTACCAGATATAAAAAATTTAAAGGAGGCCGACCTTTGTTTTCTTAATGAGACCTTCAGAATAAAAGTGAAAGAGGGTATTCATAATCTTAGTTATAGAGTCAGGAACCAAGGCCACCAAGGGGAGAACTTAGGTTTTTATCCTTTGTGATTTCCCCATGAACACCAGGATTCTATGGCAGTTTTTTCAAATATCAGTAATTTCTTTTCATCTTCATCGTTATTAACTCCAAAAAATATCAATAGGGAACATGAACATAGTACCTACCATATAATGGACAATACTTTTAGTGATTTACACATATTAACTCTTAACCCTTGTAAAAAGGCCATGGAAGAGTTATTGTTATTATCTTTCTTTTATGGACAGATAAACTGAGGCACAGAAAGTTTAAGTTACTTACTCAGTGCCAGATAGTTATGAAATAAGTCACTTACTCAGTGCCAGATAGTTATGAAATACAGAGTTGAAATTTGAACTCAAGCATTCTGAATGGAGGGCTCATGTTCTTAACCACTGCAGATACCACTTCTCTATAGTGAAGCCCCACGTCCTCACCACGTGCTGTTATCTCCCCATCGTAGAGAGGCCCTTACAGCCACTTCTGGGTCAAATACTCACTTTAAATCTAGAGCTACTTGCTGACAGCCAATTCTAAGGAAAATGTTCTCATATTACTTCTACTCCCAAATATACAAAACCACCAAGACTTATGGATTGGGCTCAGTAAAGCTTTGTGAGTTTAAACATTTGAGAGCAAAACCCATAAAATCCATCATTGGAGAGAGGGCAAGTCACAAGAACAACAACAAACAAAACCCAACGAGAGAAAGGCAAGTGTCCCCAGTCCCACATCTGTCCAGATCCTAGTCTGAGGATTACTCACTTGTGTCATAGTACAGAGGGCAAACATCTGTTTCTCTATTTCCCTAGGCTGGAGAGGGTATGGAATTCCAAGTCTTATGTTTTCCAGTTGGAAAAGATTTTCCTTGGCCATTTTATAAACAAATCAGAGAGCAGGTAGGAAGGATGAGTCTCAGTTGGAAATGAGGTAACGTACGTAAAAGGGCGTAGCACCAGGCTGAGGATGGAAAGTTGCTGGAGGTGTATGAAAACAACAGAAATGACTCAGGGGATGTGTGATTGCATCCGGAAAGGAGATAAAAATCTGAAAAGGGAGGCATATGGGACAGAGGAAAAGGGGTCAGATAGGGAGTCCGGGGGAATGCAAGAGGAGAAAGAGGGTTGATGGACCGAGAAAGGGCTATTGTGGAGTGGTATGTGTTATATACCTGGGGATGAATGAGAACATCTTCTTGTCAAAGCACAAGTCAAAGAACTTTTGGAGGAGGTGGAGAGTGAGGAAGGTTTATAAGTGAAGGTACCAAGGAGGCCTGAGTGTCAAAACCAGCTGCCAAAGGAGGTACCTCAGAAGAAAAGTCTGGTGATTTACTTCTGAAAGATCACAACCGTTGAAGAGCCCACGGATCACAGGTCTACTCGAACACATGTGGGTTTTCCATGAATCAGAACTGATTCAGAGAAGACTGGCTTGAGGGCAGTGGTGGTTCAGTGACAGAAGCCTTCCCTTCAATTTGGGAGCCCTGGGTTTGATTCCTGGCCAATGCACCTCAAGGGCAGCCACTACCTGTCTGTCAGAGGGGGCTTTCGTGTTGCTAATGATGTTGAACAGGTTTCAGGAGAGCTTCCAGACTAAGACACAGAAGAAAGGCCTGATAATCTATTTCTGAAAAGCAGTCAGTGAAAACCCTAGGGATTACAATGGTCCGATTTCACTGTGCATGGGGTCACTATGAATTGGGGGCTGACTTGATGGCAGCTGTCAACAACAACCAAAGATTTGGGTTCCTAGGAAGAAGTCAAGACAAATCTTTCAAAACAGAATGGACACAGCGAGCGTGCACGCTGTGGTGGGCAGGACAAGGTGAGAATGGACGCAGCGAGCGTGCACGCTGTGGTGGGCAGGACAAGGTGAGAATGTAAAGATTTTCTTGCAGAGAATTGTGCTACACTATTCCTTATGACACTTCCTTTTCTTTTGATTTTTTTTTAAATTGTGTTTTACATGAAATTTTACAGCTCGAGTTAATTTCTCATTCAGAAATTTATGCATATATTGTTTTGCGACATTGGTTGCAATCCCCACAACGTGACAGCATGCTCCCCCTTTCCACCATGGCAGACTTACTGGTCTGACAGAGCCTGGAGGAACCCCCAAAACTATGGCCCCTGGACACTCTTCTAACCCAGAACCGAAACCATTCCCGAAGCGCACTTTTTTTTTTTTATAATTTTTATTGTACTTTAAGTGAAAGTTTACAAATCGAGTCAGTTTCTCACACGAAAACCCATATACATCTTGCTACGCACTCCCAATTACTCTCTCCCTAATGAGACAGCCTGCTCGCTCCCTCCACTCTCTCTTTTTGTGTCCATTTCACCAGCTTCTAACCCCCCTGAAGCCCACTTTTCAGACAAAGATTAGATAGGCCTATAAAACAAAAATGACACATATTTTTTATTTTCTTTTCTTTTGTGTCTTTGGCTTCATTTAGTCTAATTTTCCAACCAATGCCTAATTTATGTTACCCTGCTCTATTTTATCCATCTTTGTTAATCTTCTTAACAAGTTCTTGATATGAAACAATGTTGTATATAGATCAAAACCACTCTAAAATTAATCTATTTATGTTTTTATCCATAAAAGTCTTGAAATCAAAAGGCTGTTAGGCCCCAAAGCATTTTTAGGGAACACCAAGGAAAGGGAGGTATGATGAGATTAGGTCTTCTGCCATGAGAATTCTAGGAAATAGAGAAAGTTGTGACATACAGAAAAATTAAAAACTTGCTGAATACTTGAAACTAGCAACTGGAAAGAAGAAGTAGAAAATCAACCTATGTATGAGGAATTTTGTTTCTCTTTGGGTGGCTTTTTATGCTTCAATTACATATGTTGTTGGCATGACAAGGTGGCTGGAACCACAGAAGTGTGATTCCATCTCTAGCTGGAGCTGGGTCATTGCAAATATGAAAGGGTCCAGTATACACTTCCCTTATTATTCTCAAAGCTTACCTAAATGAATATTGTGTAAATCACAGAGTATTATGGATAGATTTATGTCATCTCAAAATATGTCTTGAAATCCTAATCACTGTGCCTGTAAATATGACCCTGCTTGGAAATAGGAATTTTCTTTTGTTATGTTAATGAGGTCATACCAGAGTAGGCTGGGTCCTAAACCTAATCACTTTTGAGTCATAAAAAGATCAGAATAGACACAGGAGGAAGACAGACACTAAGGAATGGCAAGGAAATCTCAGGAAATCCTAGGGCTACTGACAAGGCAGAACCTCTCCCTGGAGCCGCACTCTGAATTTGAACTTTTAGCCTCCAGGACTGTGAGAAAATAAATTTCCATTCTTTAAAGTCACTCACTTGTGGTATTTCTGCTATGACCACTAGATAACTAAGACACAGAGCATAGGATACAGCTGGCACACAATTGATTTAAATAAATACTTATTTAAAAAAATTATAAGTATGTGAAATATACTACTTGTCAGAGCATATTTAATATAGACAAACAGGTAAAAGAAAAATAATGGGAAAAAATCCATGTATTCATTACCTGGTTTTAAAAATAGGACATTATAAGTACCTTTGGAGCCCTTGTATGCCCTTCTCCAATCATATGCTCCTCTATGATACAGACCTGGGAGTGGATTTTTTTTGGTTATAGGGTGGAAACATGCATATCTTTCCCACATATTTTCAGAGTCTTTTCCCAGAAGATTGCACTAATTTACACTCCTATCAAGAATAGATAAGAGTATTTGATCCTGTAACTTCAACATTCAATATCTTTTAATATTTTGGTAATCTGATGAATACGAAATAATGTCTTACTGTAGCTTGTTTTTGTATTTATGTTATTGTCAAATGGGCAGGGCATTATTGTCATTCACTTTCAAATTGCATGATAAGACTATTCTGGGAACATGGTGGTGGTGATGCCATAGATTTTGAAGTTCTCCAAAATAGCAGAATAATAATAATAATAAAATCAAAGACCCATGGAAAACATTCTTAAAAAGAAAGACGAGAGAGAGAGAGAGAGAGAGGGAGGGAGGGAGGGAGGGAAGGAAGGAAGGAAGGAAGGAAGGAAGGAAGGAAGGAAGGAAGGGAAGGGAGAAAGAGAGAGAGAGAAAGAGAGAGAAAGAAAGAAAGGGAGGGAGAGAGGGAGGGAGGGAAGGAAGGAAAGAAGAGAGAAAGAGAGAGAGAGAAAGAAAAAGAAAGAAAGAGGGAAAGACAGAAAAAGAAAGAAAGAGGGAAAGACAGAAAGAAAGAAGAAAGAAAAGAGAGAGAGAAAGAAAGAAAGAGAGAGAGAGAGAGAAAGAGAGAAAGGAAGGAAGGAAGGAAGGAAGGAAGGAAGGAAGGAAGGAAGGAAGGAAGGAAGGAAGGAAGGAAGGAAGAGAATAAATAAAAGGAGGTGAAAAGGTGTCTCCATGAAACCTCATATACTAGTGAATGGGTACAAACCACTAACAGCTACAAGACTCAGGTGGTTTAAACATCTATGGACTCTTGATGGCCCCCAAAAGAGGTGGTTGTTGTGTTGTTAGGTGCCATTGGGTCTATTCTGACTCATGGTGACATCACATGACAGAGTAGTACTTGTCCCATAGGGTTTTCTTGGCTATAATCCTTTCAGAAACAGATTGTCAAGTCTTTTCTACTGTGGAGCCGCTGGGTGGGTTTGAACTGCTAACCTACCTATTAACAGCTGAGCACTCGTCTGTTGCATCACAAGGGCTCCTTCAAGAAGAGAATCCTCGAATTTCCAACAGGTCTTCATTGAAAAAGGCAATGGACCAATCTGTGATTATAATTTGAAACTGAGAAGGGGTAATGTAGGATTTAATCTGCAGATTGGAACCTTGAAAGTAGAAATGCTATTCTGAACAACTTTTTCTTCTTAATAATATAGGAAAAACCATTTCACTTGAAATAAATGAAAGAAGGAAATAACTATGCTATTAAAGTTATTAAAATATTAAAATCATTACAAAAAAGAGGATAAAAGGGCTATTTCTATTGAAGTCAATGAAAGTGTTCCAGAAATAATGAACCCCCCAAAAAGGATTAAAATAAAACCTAATGTTTCAAAACAAGTTAAAAGAAATTAAGAACGTGATAGAAAAGCAGCATAAATAAGAATTGGAAAAATTCACAAAGGAGCCCACTGGGTAAAAGAAAGATGTGAATAGAGGTGGCAGTACTCTGGAAAGAAAAATTTAAAAACGTTATTTCAGAAACTTGAATACTAAACTTGAAGGAAAATAAAATGAATAAACAAAACAGAAAGTTCCCTTTAAATTATTCTATGTGTTTGTCTTTCTGGCTTGTATTCTGAGTAATTCCTTTAGATTTATTGAGTTATGTATAATCTGCTATTTACTTGTCCAATGGGTTTTTAATTTCCAGTCTTTGATTTTTTCAAAAAGTTCTTTTTGCTTCTTTTTCAATTACGTCTGGTCAGTTTTAATAATTTCTTGTAACAATTTTATGCTTTTAATTTCCAATTATATTTCTTTAAACATATTTGTTTTATGTACAGTCTGATAATTTTATTAACTGTAGCCTTTGTGGGCCTGATTCATAGTTGTTTCTGTTGATTTTGCTCATGGTGGCTTGTTTTTTTGTGTGTGTTCAGTAATTTTGTATTGTGAAGCCAAGTTCCTTGGAAATGCAACTGCCAGATTTCACAAAGGCATTTGTTTAAATTGCATTCATTTAAGGCATAGTGATGTTTATTTCTGCCAAGAGCCTGGGGATCCTATCAACAAAGGAATATTTTATCTCAATTTGTTTGACTTGGGGCTTTTAGACCTTACATGCCTGTGGACTTAGGTTAGGAATTTTCAGAGGAGACTACTTTTTTTTTTTTTCTATTCTACCCACAGCCAATGTAGTGATAGTAAAATCCACTTCTTTGGAACTAGTTTCTTTCTCCCCTCTTCTCATTTCCTCTCCTCTCTCTCTCTCCTTTCTTCCCCCCTCCTCTTCTCTCCTGTTCTCTCTATCTCACTCTCTTCCATCTGGCCTCCATTTGTCTCTCCTTTCTGCCTTCCTCTCTTTCCCAGTTTAATCACGGAATTTGTTTAGTTGAGGGTCCTGGAATTTTTCAGAAGTCTTTCCAAAATTATACCCTGTTAGGGCCCTAGCTTCGGACAACTGCTCTTGGCTTTTCCGTGACTCCTTAGGACTCAGGATCAAAGCAGGGATTCTCTGTTGAATGTGCCATTTTCACTCTTGGAGTACTTGGAATCTTTTATGTGATCTTTTTCAATTGTCTAAATGACTAAGGAATGCTGTTAGCATTTAATGTCCAAGAGAAAGGCAGAGTCCTGAAGAAAATGACTCCTCTTGAGGAACATTGCTTTCTTCTAAAGTCTAGACCAGACTATCAAAATTGGCAAATGTCTGCAACAAACTGGGTAACCTAGACCAAATGGACAAACTCCTAGAAGCACACAACCTACTGAAACTGACTCAAGTAGAAACAGAAAGTCTCAATAGACCCATAAAAACAAGTAAAGAGATAGAATCAGTGATCAAAAATCTCCCAACAATGAAAAAAAAATGTATTGGGCCAGATGGTTTCATTAGGGAGTTTTAACAAACATTTAGAGAAGAATCGACACCAATACTGTTTAAACTTTTCCAAAAGACAGAGAAGCAAGGAACACTCCCTAATTCATTCTATGAAGTAAACATAACCCTGATATGCAAACCAGAAAAAGACACCACAAGAAAAGAAAATTACAGGCCAATTTCTCTTATGAATACAGATGAGAAAATCCTCAAAAAAACACCAGTGAATAGAATCCAACAGCATATTAAAGCAGTCATACACCGTGACCAAGTGGGCTTCATTCCAGGAATGCAGGGATTGTTCAACATTAGAAAATCAATCAATGTAATATACCACATCAATAGAACAAAGGAAAAGAACAACATGATCATTTCTGTGGATGCAGAAAAAAGCATTTGATTAAATTTAACATGCTTCCGGATGAAGACCCTAAAAGGAGATTAGAAAACAAAGGAAATCACTCAGTATGATTCAGGGTATACATAAAAAGCCAGTAGACAACATTACAATTAATGGAGAAAGACTGAGAGCTTTTCCCTTGAAATCAAGAACAAGACAACAGTGTTCATTCTCACCACTTCAATTCAATATTGTATTAGAAGTCCTAGCCAGAGCAATAAGACAAGAAAAAGAAATAAAATGTATTCAGATTGGAAAAGAAGAAATAAAATGATCTCTATTCACGGATGGAAACCCTGGTGTCGTACTGGTTAAGTGCTCTGGCTGCTAACCAAGAGGTTAGCAGTTTGAACCCACCAAGCACTCCTTGGAAACTCTATGGGGCAGTTCTACTCTGCCCTACAGGGTCACTCTGAGTTGGAATTGACTCAATGGCAATGGGTTTGTGTTCTATTCAGGGATGAATCCACAAGAAAACAAAGGAATTTAGCAAAGTTGCAGGATATCAGGTCAACAAAAACAAAACAAACAAACAAACAAAAAAACCCAGCAATAAGAAATCTGAAAGGGAAATAAGGGAAACAATTGGATTTATAATAGCACTGAAGAGAATAAAATACTCAGGAATAAATCTAACCAGGGACAAGAAGGACTTATACAATGAACACTATAAATCACTGCTGAAAAAGATTAAAGAATTAAATAAACTGAAAGATGTTCCATGTTCATGGATAGGAAAACTTAATATTGTTAAGATCACACAAAGTGATCTATGGATTTAATGCAATCCCGATCAAAATTTCAACAGCCTTCTTTACAGAAATAGAACAATGAATCCTCAACTTTATATGGAATGGGAAGAGACCCTGAATAACTAAAGCAATGTTGAAAGAGAAAAGCAAATTAGGAGGACTCACTCTTCTTCATTTTAAAACATAATGTACAGCTAGAGTAATTAAAACAGCCTAGTACTGGAGTAACAACAGACACTGAAACCAATGGAATAGAAGTAAGAGTCCAGAAATAAACCTATACATCTACAGTCAATTGATTTTTACAAGGGTGCTAAGTCCACTCAGTGGGGAAAGAAGAGTCTCGTCAATACATGATGTTGAGAAACACAGGCACCAGAAGAAAGGAAATAATAAAAATTAGGCACAAATAAATGAAATAGAGAATAGACAAACAATTGAAAGAGTTGATAAGACCAAATGCTGGTTCTCTGAAAAGATCAATAAAATCAATAAACCACTGGCCAAACTGACAAAAGAAAAACAGGAGAGGAAACAAATAACCCAAATAAGAAATGAGAGGGGCAATATCACAACAGACCCAACTGAAATGAAAAGAATCATAACAGAATATTACGAAAAATTGTATTCCAACAAATTTGAAAACCTAGAGGAAATGGACAAATTTCTACCTACCTAAACTAACACATACTTGCTGAAAGTGAAGAGGACTTGAAGCACTTACTAATGAAGATTGAAGACCACAGCCTTCAGTATGGACTGCGCCTCAACATAAAGAAAACAAAAATCCTCACGACTGGACCAATGAGCAACAACATGATAAACGGAGAAAAGATTGAAGTTGCCAAGGATTTCATTTTACTTGGATCCACAATCAACAGCCATGGAAGCAGCGGTCAAGAAATCAAAACACACATTGCACTGGGTAAATCTGCTGCAAAGGACCTCTTCAAAGTGTTGAAGAGCACAGATGTCACCCTGAAGACTAAGGTGTGCCTGACCCAAGCCATGGTATTTTCAATCACATCATATGCATGTGAAAGCTGGACAATGAATAAGGAAGACAGAAGAAGAGTTGACGCCTTTGAATTGTGGTGTTGGTGAAGAATATTGAATATACCATGGACTGCCAAAAGAACGAACAAATCTGTCTTGGAAGAAGTGCGGCCAGAATGCTCCTTAGAGGCAAGGATGGCAAGACTACATCTTACATACTTTGGACATGTTGTCAGGAAGGATCATTCCCTGGAGAAGGACATCATGCTTGGCAGAGTACAGGGTCAGCAGAAAAGAGGAAGACCCTCAACGAGGTGGATTGACATAGTGGCTGCAACAATAAGCTCAAGCATAACAGTGATCGTAAGGATGGTGCAGGACCGGGCAGTGTCTCGTTCTATCTTGCATAGGGTTGCTGAGTCAGAACCGACTCGACGGCACCTAACAACAACAAAACTAACATAAACAAAGGTAGAACAACTAAATAAACCTATAACAGAAGAAACTGAAGAAGTAATTTAAAAACTCCCTCCCCCACCCCCTGCAAAAAAAAAGCCCTGGCCCTGTTGGCTTCACTGGAGAATTCAACAAAACTTTAGAGAAGAGTTAACATCACTATTACTAAAGGTATTTCAGGGCACAGAAAAGAAAGGAA
The DNA here is from genome assembly GCF_030014295.1 of Loxodonta africana. Lineage (NCBI taxonomy): Eukaryota > Metazoa > Chordata > Mammalia > Proboscidea > Elephantidae > Loxodonta > Loxodonta africana. The sequence continues at coordinate 14,838,254 of NC_087362.1, forward strand.
TACTCCCAACCTCATTCTATGAAGCCAGCATAATCCTGATAACAAAATCAGGTAAAGACACCACAAAAAAAGAAAATTAGAGACCAATATCCCTCATGGCTATAGATGCAAAAATCCTCAACAAAATTCTAGCCAATAGAATCCAACAACATACTAAAAAAATAATTCACCCTAACCAAGTGGGATTCCTACCAGGTATGCAGGAATTGTTCAATGTTAGAAAAATAATCAATGTAATCCATCACTGAAATAAAAGATAAGAACCACATGATCTTATTAATTGATGCAGAAAATGCATTTGACAATGTTCAATACCCATTCACAATAAGGGACATTCCTCAACATAAGAAAGGGTACTTACACAAAGCCAATGGCCAACATCATCCTAAATGGAGAGACTGAAAGCATTCCCCTTGAGAATGAGAACCAGACAAGGATGCTCTTTATCACCACTCTTAGTCAACATTGTGCTGGAGGTCCTAGCCAGAGCAGTAAGGCAAGAAAAAGAAATAAAAGGCATCCAAATTGGTAAGGAAGAAATTAAAGCATCCCTATTTGCAGATGATATGACCTTATACACAGAAAACCCCAAAGACTCCACAAGAAAACTACTGGAACTATTAGAAGATTCCAGCAAAGTATTGGGATACAAGTTAAACATATATAAATCAGTTAGGTTCCTCTACACCAACAAAGAGAACTTTGAAGAGAAAATCACCAAATCAATACCAATTACAATAACCCTCAAGAGGAGAAAATACTTAGGAATAAATCTGACCAGAGACATAAGAGACCTATACAAAGAAATCTTCAAGACACTACTCCAAGAAAATAAAAGAGACTTACATATGCGGAAAAACATACCTTGCTCATAGATAGGAAGACCTAACGTTGTGAAAATGTCAATTCTACCCAAAGCAATCTACAGATACGATGCAATCCTGATCCAAATTCCAATGACATTTTTGAACAAAATGGAGAAAAAAGTCACCAACTTCATATGGAAAGGGAAGAGGCTCCAGATAAGTAAAGCATTACTGAAGAAGAATGAAGTGGGAGGCCTCACACTACCTGACTTTAGAACCTATTATACCTCCGCAGTAGTCAAAACAGCCTGGTGCTGGTACAATGGATACATAGATCAATGGAACGGAATTGAGAATCGAGACGTAAATTCATCCACCTATGAGTAGCTAATATTTGACAAAGGCCCAAAATCCCTTAAATGGGGAAAAGACGGTCTCTTTACAAATGGTGCTGGCACAACAGGATATCCATCTGCAAAAAAATGATACAAGACCCATACTTCACATCATGCACAAAAACCAACTCAAAATGGATCAAAGACCTAAATATAAAATCTAAAACAATAAAGATCATGGAAGAGAAAGTAGGGACAATGCTAGGAGCCGTAATACATGGCATAAACAGAATACAAAACATAACTAACAATGCACAAACACCAGAAGAGAAACTAGATAATTGGGAGCTCCTAAAAATCAAACACTTATCATCATCCAAAGACTTCACCAAAAGAGTAAAAAGACAAACTACAGACTCAGAAAAAATTTTTGGGTACAACATATCCGATCAGGGTCTAATCTCTAAAATCTACAAGATATTACAAAACCTCAACAACAAAAAGACAAATAACCCAATTTAAAAAATGTGTAAATGTAACAGACCACATCTACCATGGCCTCCACCAGACTGAGTCCAGTACAACGAGACGGTGGCTGGCTACCACCACTGACTGCTCTGACAAGGTTCATAATAGAGAGTCCCAGGCAGAGCTGGAGAAAAATGTAGAACAAAATTCTAACTCAAAAAGAAAGACCAGACTTTCTGGCCTGACAGAGGTTGGAGAAACCCTGAGAATATGGCCCCCGGACATACTTTTGGCTCAGTGATGAGGCCATTCCTGAGGTTCACCCTTCAGCCGAAGATTGAACAGACAGACTTATGGAACAAAACAAGACTAAAGGGGTGCACCAGCCTTGGGGCAGTGACTGGAAGGCAGGAAGGAACAGGAAAGCTGGTAATAGGGAAGCCAGGACTGAAAAGGGAGAGTGTTGACATGTTGTGGGGTTGTTAACCGATGTCATACAATGATGTGTGTACTAATTATTTGATGAGAAACTAGTTTGTTCTGTAAACTTTCATCTAAAGTTCAATTAAAAAAGTTAAAAAAAATAAAAAATGGGCAAAGGGTATGAACAGGAACTTCACCAAAGAGGATGTTCAGGCAGCTAATAGCTAATGAAGATATTCATTAGCCACTAGAGAAATGCAAATCAAAACTACAATGAAATATCTCACCCTAAAGAAAAAGGCTAGCATTAATCCAAAAAACACAAAATAATAAATGTTGGAGAGGTTACGAAGAGACTGGAACACTTACACACTGCTGGTGGGAATGTAAAATGGTACAACCACTTTGGAAATCCATTTGGTGCTTTCTTAAAAAGCTAGAAATAGAACTACCATACTATCCAGCAATCCCACTCCTTGGAATATATCCTAGAAAAATAAGAGTCCTCACAGGAATAGATGTATGTACACCCATGTTCATTACAGCACTGTTCACAATAGCAAAAAGTTGGAAACAACCTAGGTGTCCATCAACAGACAAATGATAAACAAATTTTGGTATATACATACAATGGAATACTACACAAAGGTAAAGAAAAAGGATGAATCCGCCAAACATCTCACAACATGGATGAATCTGGAAGGCATCATGCTGAGTGAAATTAGTCAGCCGCAAGAGGACAAATATTGTATGAGACCACTATTATAAGAACTCAAGAAAAATTTTAAACCCAGAAGAAAACATTCTTTGATGGTAACGAGGGTGGGGAGGGAGAGACAGGGGAATTCACGAACTAGATGGTAGGCAAGAATTATCTTAGGTGAAGAGAAGGACAACTCACAATACAGGGGAAGTCAGCACAACTGGTCTAAACCAAAAGCTAAGAAGTTTCCTGAACACAGCCAGACACTTCAAGGGACAGAGTAGCAGAAGCAGAGGTATGGAGACTATGATTTTGGGGGAACATCTAAGTCAATTGGCTTAACAAAGTTTATTTGGAAATATTCTGCATCCCACTTTGGTGAGCAGCATCTATGGTCTTAAAAGCTTGCTAGAGGCCATCTAAGGTGCTTCAATTGATCCCAACCCACCTGGAGCAAAGGAGAATGAAGAACACCTAAGAAGCAAGGAAAATACTAGCCCAAGAGACAAAAGGGCCACATAAACCAGAGACTCCATCAGCCTGAGACCAGAAGAACTAGATAGTGCCCAGCTACCACCAATGACTGCCCTGACAGGGAACACAACAGAGATGCCCTGACAGAGGAGGGAAAAAGTGTGGTGCAGAACTCAAACTCACATAAAAAGACCAGACTTAATGGTCTGACTGAGACTAGAGGAACCCCGGAGGACATGGCCCTCAGACTCTCGGTTAACCCAGAACTAAAACCATTCCTGAAGCTAAGTCTTCAGAAAAAGATTAGACTTGAGTATAAAACATAAAATAATACTTGTGAAGAGATCACTCTTTAGTTCAAACAGATACAAAAGAATAAGTGGACAGCTCCTGTTAGAGGCAGTATGAGAAGGCAGAAACGGGTAGGAGCTGGTTGAATGGACACGGGAAACCTGGGGTGGAAATGGGGAGTGTGCTGTCACATTATAGGGATTGCAACTAGGGTCGCATAACAATATGTGTATAAATTTTTGTATGAAAAATTAACTTGAGCTATAAACTTTCATCTGAAGAATAAATAAACTAAAAAGGAAAAAAAAAATCTTTTTAAAATTTTTACTCCAGAGCTAATTCTGGTTAGGGATGTGAGGTCCTGTACAATGAGCAGGAGAGGTGCTGGTAGTGGTGGGAAAGTGTGAACAACCTAATTTCAGTAAACAGGAGATTGTGTCTATTACTCTGGTGCCTTAAAACAATTTCAAAAATATTAATTTAAATATTAATAGTGTTCCTACCCATCATATTGATTCATGCACATTATTGTGTCATTGGCAATGGTCGCAAAATTGTAGTTGTTTCAACAGTGCTGAATCATGGTAAAATGTCTGAATAAAAGTTTTTGCATTTTGTAAAATATCATGCGTATCGACACAGCTCCCAGGCATTGCTGAGGAGAGTGGGCAACTAACCCATTTAAGGGTTTCTGCCTTGAGCTGTCTGCAAGGGCTCCACATGCCCCTTTAGCTGAGAAACTCAATCAGGCCAGTGATCTGGAGAGGAATTGATCAAGATTGAGTATAATGGAATGATTACCTAATGTTTCTTGCACATTACCATAGCACTGAATTTTGCATTATAATAATTTATTGGAATAAATCTTTTTTTATTGTGCTTTAAGTGAAAGTTTACAATTCAAGTCGGTTTCTCATACAGTAACTTATTCACACATTGTTATGTGACCCTAGTTGCTCTCCCTATAATGTGACAGCACACACCTCCTCTCCACCCTGTATTTCCAGTGTTCATTCAGTCAGCTCCTGTCCCTTTCTGCCCTCTCTTCTTGCCTCTGGACAGGAGCTGCCCCAAATTTGGGTGGAAGGCGTGTCCCTATTCCTGAGAGCATGTAAGTGGGTGGGTTTTGCAGCCGGACTACGAGCATCCAGTGCTGTTGGCTGTTAGGAATGGGAGGCACTGCTTATTCTTGGACCCCTGCCACAGGTGGCTAGGTGGCATGGGTGAAGCCATGAGTCTTCAGGCCCCTGATATGGGTAGGTGAGAACCCTGCTTAATAGGCAGAGCAGTGTCAAACGTCACAAACCTGCCTTTCCACCATATAGCTGAGACAGTTGAAGTTAGACTTCAGGTATATACCCTGTTGTGCTGTGCTAATGAGGGCCTATGCTGTTGAAATGCGCCCACACAGGACTGTGCAGGGATGAAAAGCATTCAAAGTTTGTGGACCCCTTCTGCCTGTGCCGAGGCAAAGGAGCTGTTTCTACCCTGAGTTCCCGGTTTAGAGGAGCCAGCAGATTATTTTTTCCCTATTTTTTAATTTGTTCCTTCTCCAGGGCCAGGAGAATGGCTCCAGACTTGAGACAGGTCCTGCTTCCAGCCCAGGGAAAGTGGCTATCACTGAAGCCGGCTCAGGACCTGGTACAGATCAGGAAGGGGTCAGCTAAACGTGAGAAAGTTTCTTCCCAAAGGGGTATTTTTTGATCTGCGGGATAGATTAGATGCATGTACTTCTCTGTTGCTGACTGAGCACAAGTTTTTGCTAATTCTGAAGGCGTGAGTAGACTCTGTCACTGGATCTCTCCCAATGTGGAAAATTCATCCCAAACACCACTGCTTGCCTCACTGCATTTGAGCCAGTGGACCTGCAGGGTGCCGGTTCCCGCCGCATCAGGCCTGGCAACTCCTTGCTGCTTCTGAACCGTCTTTCCTTCCCCCTGCAGCTCTGTCCGATTCCTCAACTTTGCCTTTGATGTTCAGGGCTCGTAGATTGTCATATATAATTCATTCACTTGTTTTTTTGGGTCTTTGTTGTAAGAGGGACCACAGGAAGTGTCTGACTAGACCACCATCTTGCCACTGCCTCTGGAATCCTTCTTTTAAATACCACAATTGCGTCAAGCCCTTTGGGAGACACTTAGCGATAGTTCTCTCTGTTGTTGATAGAAATATGAATCTGTTTCCTGAAAGGCCTAATTGAATGTTTATGAGAATTAGGTACTCTACAGTCTTTTGATAAGTAGGGAATCCAAACTTTCATTAAGCTCTAATAACCTTTATAAATTTACTTGGGGAAAAATGAACATTGACCTTGGCAACTAGCAAAACAATTACAACACAGTTATTTTTTGGTTATTTCGCTAGTACTTTGTCAACAATAAGTCATAGTAGTTTGATGAATGCGCATTCATGCAGAGTAGGGAAAAGGCCACATTTGCATGGAAATTCAATTTATAATTGTTTTTGTTTTTTATTGATGTTTGGTGAAGTGGATCTCAAAAGAGCCATTTTTTATAGGGGAATCAAACTTGGCAAATAATATAGCTGGGTAAATGTTTCCAGTAATTGTAACAGTAATTACATTCTCTACAGTGATATTATGGAGAAAAAACAAAACACACAGCTCAACTTCAGTAATTCTAGGATATATGCTAAATGCAGTCAAAGAAATTTTGTGTTAGAACTTGTTTTACTCTGTAACTTGGATTATCATTAAACCCAATTTGAAAGATTAAATTTAGGAAATCACAGGGCTTAATAACAAAGGAAAGGCAAAAAGAACGTACCTGGGCTTTAGCAAGACTTCTGATAGTATAATTAAATTCCTATCAATTAATAAGCTATGGTAACATCCACGGAGCCTTGGTGGCACAGTGGTTAAGTGCTATGGCTGTTAGCCAAAAGGTCAGCGGTTTGAATCCACCAGCCACTCCTTGGAAACCCTATGGTGCAGTTCTCTGCTGTCTTATAGGGTCACCTTGAGTTGGAATCAACATGACTGCAATTGTTTTTTTTTTTTTGGTTGGTAACATAAAAAATAACATGTATGAAGTTTTCAGACAGAATAGCATGAAAAACTGAAACGACATCATCACAAGAGGCCAGAAGCACAGAAACTAGTAGGTCATTTGGAAAACAGTGATTAGTTTGAAATAATTGGAACTTAGATTATACAGAGATAAGAGAATTTAAGAGTAGACCAGCGAGGCTTTGAGGAGGAAAGACTAAGGACTTTTTCAAACCTGTTTACTTAGAAAACCAAAGAAGATTTTCAGGGGTGAATCGAGGACAACGTTGCATCAATTTATGCTCTGGACCAAGTTACTAACGACTCTAAATCTTAGTTCCTTATCTGTAAAGTGGGATTAATAAAGTTCTCCCCTTACTCAGGTTTCAGAGTTGACTGAACGTAGTATTTCATGCATAAAGTTCTTAGCACAGTTTCTGACAATTTATCATCACTGTCATCTTCATCACTGTGTGTTAGATATATTATTTAGAAGACAGTGTGGAAATTACACCGTGGAAAAAGCACTCGTAATGAAGCAACTTCAGAGTCCATGCCAGAGACTGCGGCAGCGACACGAACGTGCACAGACGTGATGGGCTTGACAGCACGGGCGCCCGGATGATTCGCTGCCAGGTTACAGTCAATAATCGTCATGACCACCATTTCAATCCAGAGTGATGTGGATACTAACAAATTGAAAGATGGGGCTGATATTTTATAGTACAGGACTAGGAGAAACAGAAACTTTGACAATACGGGAAAAGAGCAAATTCAGTGAGTATGGGAAGGATGCCTGCAGGGCAAGCCGTGTAAGACAAAGAGCCACAAGGAGATACCCTGTGATTGCAAACCTGCCATTGAGAAAACAGTGGCTGCAGGCTGAGTAAAATGCCTGGTACACTACTTTGAAGAAACATAAGGTGGCAATATTTTCTTAGAAACTATAGACAACTGTTACACAATTTTTCCATGTTTTGAAATGTCTAAAACAGGGCTTCACAATATATCAGGATAAAGAAAGGATGTGCATTCTGTCTTCAATTTAACAATACTAACGGTTTCACCTTTCTCCCCAGCTATGTGGAATTTCTTCAACTCAGTGTAAACCTTTTAAGTTCAAGATGTTTTTGAATAGTAAGAAGGTGCTGCTCTTCCTGACTTATGCTTTCTGATCCACTATATAGTGTTCCTTCCTTCTAGAAAGGGATACATTTTAAGCCGGAATTGGGAACATACAGATAGTCTTGGGTCATGGCATGTTTACCTTTAAAAATCTTTTGGTTGGACTCCAAGATACAAAGAAACAGCTATTGTAATTTTTTGTAATGGTTGGTTATATACAGATACAGATTGTAGCTGACTTACTGTAGTTGTTTTTATCTGCCATTGAGTCGATTCCGACTTATACCTTCATGGGTGATGTAGAACGAAACACTGCCGGGTACTGTGCCATTCTCACAATCGTTGCTGTTTGAGCCCATTATTGCAGCCACTGCGTCAATGCGTCTTGTTGAGGGTCTTCCTCTTTTTAGCTGACCTTCTACTTTACCAAGCATGATATACTTTTCTAGGGACTGGTCCCGTATGATAACATGTTCAAAGTACTCGAGACAAAGTCTCTCTGTCCTCACTTCCAAGGAGCATTCAGGCTGTGCTTCTTCCAAGACAGATTTGTTTGTTCTTCTGGCAGTCCATGGTATAGTCAGTATTCTTCGCCAACATTATAATTCAAAGGCATCAGTTGTTCTTCGGTCTTCCTTATTCATTGTCCAGCTTTTGCATGCATATCAGGCAATTGAAAACACCATGGCTTGGGCCAGGCACGTCTTCAAAGTAACGCCTTTGCTTTTGAACACTTTAAAGAGGTCTTTTGGAGCCGATTTCCCCAATCCAATACTTCCTTTGATTTCTTGACTACTGCTTCCATGGGCATTGATTGTGGATCAAAGTAAAATGAAATCTTTGACTACTTCAATCTTTTCTCCTTCTGTCTTGATGTTGCTTATTGGTCCAGTTATGAGGATTTTTGTTTTCTCTGTATTGATGTGTAATTCATACTGAAGGCTGTAGTCCTTCATCGTCATCAATAAGTGCTTCAAGTCCTCTTTGATTTCAACAACCAAGGTAGTGTCATCTGCATATTGCAGGTTGTTGCGTCTTCCTCCAGTCCTGATGCCCAGTTCTTATCTTCAGATAGTCCAGCTTCTTCGGTTATCTTCTCAACATACACATTGACTAAGTATGATGAAAGGAAACAACACTAATGTACACCTTTCCTGACTTTAAACCACTCCATATCCCCTTGTTCTGTCCTAAGGGCTACCTGTTGTTCTATGTACAGGCTCCTCATGAGCACAATTAAGTGTTTTGGAATTTCCATTCTTCACAATGTTATCTATAATTTGTTATGACCCACACAGTTCAATGTGTTTGCATAGTCAATAGAACACAGGTAAACATCTTTCTGGTATTCTCTGCATTCAGCCAAGATCCAGCTGATATCGGTAATGATATCCCTCATTCCAAAACCTCTTCTGAATCCAGCTTGAATTTCTGGCAGCTCCATGTTGATGTACCACTGCAGCCACTTTTGAATTACCTCTGGCATAATTTTACTTGTGTGTGATATTTATGGCAATGGGTTTGCCTTTGGTTTATGATATTGTTTGATAATTTCTGTATTCTGTTGGATCACCTTTCTTTGGAATGAGCACAAATATGGATCCTTTTCAGTTTCTTGCCACAGATGTTTGAGTACTTCCAGTGTTGCACTCATTTGTTGAAACATCTCAGTTGGCGTTCTGTCAATTCCTGGAGCCTTGTTTTTCGCCAATGCCTTCAGTGCACCTTGGACTTCTTCCTTCATTTACATCAATTCTTTATCATATGCTATGCAGTGAAATGGTTGACTATTGACCAATTCTTTTTGGTACAATGGCTGTATTACTTCCATATTATTTTGATGCTTCCTGCTTCATTCAATATTTTGCTCTTTGAATCCTTCAATATTGCAATTTGAGGTTTGAATTTTTTCTTTAGTACTTTCAGTTTGAGAAATGCTGAGTGTGTTCTTCCACTTCGGTTTTCTAACGTCAGGTCTCTGCATATTTCATTATAAATCTTACTTTGTTTTTTCTAGGCACCCTTTCAAATCTTCTGTTCAGCTCTTCTACTTTACCATTTCTTCCATTTGCTTTAGATACTTGTGTTCAAGAGCAAGTTTCAGAGTATCTTCTGACAACCATTTTGGTCTTTTCTTTCTTTCCTGTCTTTTAAATGACCTTTTGCTTTCCTCATGTATGAATTAATGTCATCCTACAATTCTTCTGGTTTTTGGTCATTAGTGTTCAATGCATCAAATCTATTCTTGAGATGGTCTCTAAATTCAGGTGTGATATATTCAGGATCGTTCTTTGACCCTCATGGACTTGTTCTAATTTTCTTCAGTTTCAACCGAACTTGCATATGAGCAATTGATAGTCTGTTCTACAGTTGGCCCATGGCCTTGTTCTGACATGATATTGAGCTTTTCCATCATCTCTTTCCATAGATGTATTCCATTTGAATCTTGTGTATTTCATCCAACAAGATTCACATGTACAGTTGCTGTTTATGTTGTTGAAAAATTCCTATCATGAAATCTCCAGAGACATTTCTGTTACCAAGACCATATTTTCCAACTACTGATCCTTCTTCTGTGTTTCCAACTTTTGCTTTCCAATCACCAGTAATTATTTGTGTATCTTTATTGCTTGTTTGATGAATTTCAAATCGCAGAAGTTGGCAAAAATCTTCAATTTCACCATTGGCCTTAATGGTTCATACATAAATTTGAATAGTTGTATTAACTTGTCTTCCTTGTAGGAGTATGGATATTATGCTATCACTGACAGCATTGTATTTCAGGATAGATCTTGAAATGACCTTTTTGATGATGATTGTGATGCCTTTCTTCTTCAATTTGTCATTCCCAGCATAGTAGATCGCATGGTTGTCTGATTCAGAATGTCCAATACCACTCCATTTCAGCTCACTAATGCCTAGAATATCAGTCTTTATGTGCCCCATTTCCTTTTTGATGACTTCCAATTTTCCTAGATTCATACTTCATACGTTCCACATTCTGATTATTAATGGATGTTCAAAGCTGTTTTTTCTCAATTTAAGTCATGCCACATCAGCAGATTAAGGTCCCGGAAGCTTGATTCCACCACATCATTAAGGTTGACTCCACTTTGAGGAGGCAGCTTTACCCCGGTCATATTTTGAGTCCCTTCCAACCTGAGGTGCTCATCTTCTGGCATTATATCAGACAGTGTTCTGCTGCTATTCGTAAGGTTTTCACTGGCCAATTATTTTAGTAGATTGCCAGGTCTTTCTTCCTTGTCTGCCTCAGTCTCGAAGCTCTGTGGAAACCTGTCCACTATGGGTGTTCCTGCTGGTATTTGAAATACCAATGGCCTAGCTTCCAGCATCCACCTGGAGATAGAAAACCAAAGGGGAAGAACACATTCGGCATTTTTCAAGCTGAAAACTAAAGAAAAAATTCAACCCTCAAGTTATAATACTGAAGGATTCTAGGGGCAAAATATTGAAAGATGCAGGAAGCATCAAAATAAGATGGAAAGAATACAAAGAGTCATTGTACCAAAAAGAATTGGTTGATAGTCAAACATTTTGGTGGGTATGACATGATAAATGATATAATTGAAGGAAGAAGTCCAAGCTGCACTGAAGGCATTGGCAAAAAACAAGGCTCCAGGAATTGATGGAATAGCAGTTGAGATGTTTCAACAAATGAATAGAAAACTGGAAGCACTCAATCATCTGTGCCAAGAAATTTCGAAGACAGCTACCTGGCCAACCAACTGAAAGAGATCAGTATTTGTGCTCATTCCAAAGAAAGGTGATCCAACAGAATGTGGAAATTATTGAATATCACAAAGAAGTAAAATTTTGCTGAAGATCACTCAAAAGTGGCTGCAGCAGTGTATTGACAGGGAACTGCCAGAAATTCAAACCGGATTCAGAAGAGGACATGGAACCAGGGCTATCACTGCTGATGTGAGATGGATCCTGGCTGAAAGCAGAGACTACCAAAAAGACGTTTACCTTTGTTTTATTGACTGTGCAAACTCATTCGGCTGTGTGGATCGTAACAAATTATGGAAAACATTGTGAAGAATGGGAATTCCGGAATACTTAATTGTGCTCATGAGGAACCTGTATTTAGACCAAAAGGCAGTGATTCAAACAGAACAAGGGGACAATGCAGGGTTTAAAGTCAAGAAAGTTGTGCATCAGTGTTGTATCCTTTCAAGATACTTATTCAGCGTGTAAGCTGAGCAAAATAATCCAAGAAGCCAGACTATATGAAGAAGAACAGAGCATCAGGCTGGAGGAAGACTCATTGACAATCTGCAACATGCAGATGACACTACCTTCATTGTTGAAATTGAAGCAGGCTTGAAGCACTTACTGATGAAGATCAAAGGCTATAGCCTTCAGTATGAATTACATCTCAACATAAGGGAAGCAAAATCATCACAACTGGGCCAGTAAACAACATCATTGTAAAAAGAGAACGTATTAAAGTTGTAAAGGATTTCATTTTACTTGGATTCACAATAAACACCCATGGTAGCAGCAGTCAAGAAATTAAAGGATGCATTGCATTGGGCAAATCTGTTGTAAAGGACCTCTTCTTTAAAGTGTTAAAAAGCATAGATGACACTTTAAGTACTATGGTGCTCCTGATCCAAGCTGTGGTGTTTTCAATTGCCTCACGTACATGCAAAAGATGGACAATGGACAAGAAAGACTGAAAAAGAATTGATCCCTTTGAATTATGGCGTTGTCAAAGAATATTGAATATACCATGGACTGCCAGAAGAATGAGCATATATGCCTTGGCAGAAGTACTGTAAGAATGCTCCTTAGAAGCCACAATAGCGAGACTTCATCTCACACACTTTAGGCATGTTGTCAGAAGGGCTAATAACTTCAGAGGGACATCATGCTTGTTAAAGTGACCTTAGTGAAAGAGAGGAAGGCCCTCAATGAGATGGATTGATACAGTGGCTGCATCAATAGGCTCAAGCCTGAAAATGATAATGAGGGTGGCACAGGACTGGGGACCATTTCGTTCTGTTGTACACCGGGTCATTATGAGTTGGAACTGACTCGAAGGCACCTAACAACAACAGCTTCCAGCATCACAGAACATGCAAGCCACCACAGTATGATACACTGACAGATGAGTGGTAGAATATATAATATATATATATACACCTTCTTATGAACCTTTTCTCCTCAAAGGTCTCCCCTGGGCCTATTTGTCAGTTCACTTCCATGCGTGGTTACACAAAAAGGTAAAAACATTTATAAACTAATAGCACCAAATTAAGCATTCTAGTATCTCTACCTGCCTCCTTTCCTCTACTTCCAAATAATAAGGTTTTTCTATTTTTGTTCAAGGCCAAGGTACCTGCTTTTTCTCGGAATCAAATGCTTTCCATTTTCTCTGACACTTGCCCCATGGATTATTCCCTTTCTGCATATCTCTGACTTCTTCCCTTCCCCCCACTTCACAAATTTCTTACCCTCAGCAACATGCTCAGGTCTCTGACACCAAAGAAAACACCCAACACTTGGCTCCTTGTGCTCCCCTGGCTGCTGCCCTTTCTCTTTCCATGCTTTCTTATCCCACTTCTTGAGCAACTTTACTCCTCAGCCTCCCACAGCTGATCATATCTCAGGTTGTCTTCTTCCAGTCCTGATGCTGTGTTCTTTTGACACATCCAAATTATGACTTTAGTGAAGAATATTGAATATAACATGGACTGGACTGCCAGAAAAATGAACAAATCTCTCTTAGAGGATGTACAGCCAGTATACTGTTTAGAGCAAGGATGGTGAGACTTTGTCTCATGTACTTTGGACATGTTATTAGGAGGGACCAGTTCCTGGAAAAGGACATCACACTTGGTAAAATAGAGGGTCAGCGAAATAGAGAAAGACTCTCAAAGAGATTGACACAGTGGTTGCAACAATGGGCTCAAACAGCAATGATTGTGAAGATGGCACAGAACTTGGCAATGTTTCATTCTGTTAAACATAGGGTTACTATGAGTTGAAGCCAACTCAAGGGCACTGAATGACAACAACATGAACTAAAACTATAAATAATTTTATTTCAGATTCATCATAGGACTGTTCTTTCGGTGTACTTCCATTTGTCTTTGTGAGGATGAGAATAAAAAGAGCTCCTTGAAGGCTGTTATCTCATTTCCTCAAAGGAGGCAATCAAGGATCTTCTCAATTCCATGAAAGTCGTCTCTACAAGAGGACTTGCCAGAGGAACTCCTATCTGATTTAATTCAGATAATGATTGTTCTTCTATGCAATTGGCTTGGTTTTATCTTTTGGTTCCTAAGAACTGTGTAACTGACCTTGTTTCCCTTTGTAAATTTATTGTTACAAAGTTGTTATGCTTATGACTGACTTGTAGCAAGTGTGAGGTTGTGATCAGAACACACATTTCAGCTTGTCCCCCCCTCCATTTTCCTTTCATTTAACTTTTTATTTATGCTAACCTGCTTATTTTAAGTATCTTAATAATTTGCCTTAATATCTTCCTGGAAAAAATGGGGGTAAATGTGAATTTAATGTTAGGAAGTAAATTTATTTAGAGTTCAGCCATTTGAATTTCTTTCTTCTCAAGCAACAGCATAGAAGGGATCTTATTCCTACTATAAAGGCTTTATAGATGAGCTAGAGGCTGTGGTTTATAACTTATTTCTACCTCTACCTTTATCCTTCCTCACCATGAGTGGACTATGTAATGGTCAAATTCAACCGCTCAGAAACATGGTACTTATATTTTATTTGAGAATATGAGATTAATTTCTTATTTCAGTATTAATTACTTGTCTAGGTTACCAACTGAACTCAACCTAAAGGAAACAGAGATCTGTGAAGTTTTTCTTAAAGAATAAAATGTAATGACTCCTTTAAAACCTGAGATGGTGATATACAGTATGTTCTAATAATAGAAAATAAAGCTTAATGAGGCAGAATTAAGCACAAAGGAATTTGGATATCATCAGAGAATAACAAATAGATTATATTATTAAGAACAAAGATTATAATTACATGACTAATGTATTTGTAAATATTAGGAAAATCTGAAATCAAGCATGTTTGTAAAACTTTATTCATCTTTTTTATCATTTGAAAGATGTAGATTGCACTCAATTTTCAAAGCATTGAATGGTGAGGGCATGAGGTAAGTTAAATCAAAGGACCGTATTTGGTGGGTTGTCCCTTCATAAATATCTGCAATAGCATTCCGTTATCTTCATTTGTCAATGACATATTTAGAACTCTGAATTATAAACTATTTTTTTTTCAAAAGCATAAAGAGAGTAGGTCTGAACCATTGCAGTTCTCACTGACTTGCTATACAGAGATGCTTTGAGATTAAAACTAGTAAGTCTGTTTTAAAATGTGTTTTCAAATCGTGAGGAATATCCTCCTGTTGCACCAAATACACTGAACACTGTCATATTTAGATATAGAAGTTAAGACAGTCATAG
Organism: Loxodonta africana; assembly: GCF_030014295.1. Taxonomy (NCBI): domain Eukaryota; kingdom Metazoa; phylum Chordata; class Mammalia; order Proboscidea; family Elephantidae; genus Loxodonta; species Loxodonta africana. The sequence goes on from NC_087362.1 coordinate 14,853,361, forward strand.
TGTATTAGTTATCTAGTGCTGCTATAACAGAAATACCACAAGTAGATGGCTTTAACAAACACATTTATTTTCTCACAGTCTAGGGGGCTAGACTTCCAAATACAGGGTACTTGCTCTAGAGGAAGGCTGTCCCTTTCTGTCAGCTCTGGAGAAAGGTCTTTGTCTCTTTAAGCTTCTGCTCCTGGGAAATCTTCACGTGGTGCTTGGCATTTCTCTTCCTTCAATCTCTGCTTCTTCTGCTTGCTTGTTTAATCTCTTCTATACCTCAAGAGATTGATTTAAAACAACCCTACACTAATCCTGTCTCATTAACATAACAAAGAAAACCCATTCCCAAATGGGATAATAACCACAGATAAAGGGGTTAGCATTTACAAAACGTATTTTTGGGGGACACAATTCAATCCATAACATATAGTAAAAGGAAATTTTAAAGACTTCGCAAATACCCTGAATATTTTGAAAGATATGTTAGCTATAATATTCCCATAAAATGTGTGAAGCATTCAGTTACATTTAAACTTAAAATTTCTAGTTTCTTAATATTTACCTACTAATGTTTTAACAGAAATGATAATGAACACTTAAAAAGTTGAATGGTAAACCAGGTCGTCCTGTTTCTCTATCTATTACCTTCAACATTTAGTTAGTCCAGATATTCTGTGAATTTATTTATAATTTTTGGTGACCAATCCCTTCTCCTCATCTGCCATTGCCTTAGTTTACAACTTCATCATCATTTCCTGGGCAATTTAAGAATATTCAATAAAAGCCTTTAGTCTCACAGAGTTACAGTCCATCTCCAACTAAACTCCAGAATGATCTTTCTGAAATGAAAACCTAGTCTGCAACCACCATTGCTTACTGGCAGATTAAAATCAAACTCTTTGGGTTAAAAAAAATGCACTGTGTGATCCAGCAGAGGTTATGGATCAGCTCGCTTAACATGCATCACCCATTCTGACATCGTTCTAGTATGCCTTTGAGTGCAATGCAGACCCGAGAGCTAAATGCTACATTTTTTTCAGATTTCCTTGCAACTCAAGTTCCAGATATGGTTTAGGTTCCCATTTAGATGTATATATGCCAGACTTGGTGAAGAACATTGAATATACCATGGACTGCCAAAAGAACAAACAAATCTGTCTTGGAAGAAGTACAACCAGAATGCTCCTTGGAAGCAAGAATGGCGAGGCTACGTCTCACATACTTTGGACGTGTTATTAGGAGGAATCAGTCCCTGGAGAGAGACATCACGCCTGGTAAAGTAAAGGGTCATTGAAAAAGAGGAAAAGTTTCCAAAATGAGATTGATTGACACAGTGGCTGCAACAATGGGCTCAAGCATAACAATGATTGTGAGGATGGCACAGGACCAGGCAGGGTTTCTTTCTGTTGTACACAGGGTCGCTATAGTCAGAACTGACTTGATGGCACCTAACAACAACAATGCGAGACTTTGATTTGAAACTGAGTTTGATGGAAAGAGAGATAGGACAAGAAGCATGAATGTTTATAACATACAAGTCATGTATTAAAGGCAAAGTTAACATGATTTGGAGTAGAAAATTGTGGTTGTTAATTCATTATTTGACAGGTGGCTCTTGAAGTGGCAGCCTTCTCAATCAAGGAAGAGGTTATATTTTTCTACAGCTAGAAGCTTTGACAGAAGCTTCCTGGTTCTGCAGCTTTCAGATTATGGCAGGTACTTCAACTCCCTTGGTTTGGGGATCATTCCTGGAAGTTAGCATACAGCATATTTCTTCATACCAATCTGTGGCCTAAACTAAATTGAATGGATTCTTTTTACAACAAAGAGCCCTGTCTGACTAGTTATAATTAGCTTCAGAAGTGCAGGTGAGAAACAGATCCTAAAGGAAATGAGATCCTGAGGTTAAATATTTGACTTGGCTGGGTTTAGGGGCAGCAAAGTTGCAGTTACCTTTAAAAGTTGATATGTTGGTATTCCATACTCCACAGCATGTAAGTCAAAACATTTACTAAAATTATTGCCTGTGGTTATCTGTAATGAAATGCCTGTTGATAGTAAGACTTGGCCGGAATGAATGACTGTCCCCTTAAGAAATACACAGCATATAAGGCATGATGTTATTGTGTGTCATTGAGTCAATTTCAACTCATAGAGACCATATAGGACAGAGCAGAACTGGCACATAGGGTTTCCTAGGCTGTAAACTTTACTGGAGCAGATCACCAGGTCTTTTCTCCTGCAGAACCACTGGTGAGTTTGAACCACTGACCTTTCAGTTAGCAGTAGAGCTCTTAACCATCATGCCTCTAGGGCTCCTCGGTATAAGGCGTAGACATATGACATACAAAGAGTGTGGCTCTGGTTGACCATTTCTAACAACCCAGGCAAGCATAAGGAAAAAAAGTGACAGTCTTAAGGTTTTAAATTATCAGCCAAGACTCAGCCATAGAAACATGAAATTTCTATACCTGACCTGAAAGAACTTTTTATTTATTATAACATTAGGGCTCATACAGTTGAAAATTAGAAGCTGAATCTTTTCCACGTTGGTTGAATTACAGTGTTGGTCTAATTCACATTCCGACTAGGTGTCTTATGTGATGGTTAGGACATTGATTGAGAATGAATGTGACGCTTAGAATTGGAATGGCAATATTTGGACTTATGGCAGAATTTGTTCTGGGCTGTCTCTGACACATGGAGAATGGTACTTCTTCAAGTGGCAAAGCTTTGGGCAGCTTATTTCTGAATGTCCACTTTGTGTGGTTGGAGGCACATATATACACTGACTCCTAGGTAGCAGCTAATGGTTTGGCTGGTAGGTCAGCTATTTGTCAAGAACAAAATCAGATACCTGGGGACAGAGGGGCTTGCACGAATTTTATGTGGGCTTCTTAGAACAGGCCGAGAGAAAAAGGTTATTTGTAGACCCAGTGAACGCTCAGCAAAATATGCCCTTTGCCAAGGAGACTTTTTAATAATCAGTGGACCAAATGACTTACTTCATGGATGTCAATTTCCTTCCCAAGCCACCTAGCTGCTTGTTTAAAGGACATGAAAAAATTCATCATGGTGGTGGGGATGGAAATGTGGAAAGGCTCACAGATATGATGTCTTTCTTCCTCATGTTAGTGTATTTCTGGCTACTGCTGCTCTGGCTACTTCTGAATGACCTATCTGCTACCAGTAGAAGCCAGTGGTGAGCCCAAACAGAGCTCCACTCTCTGATGGAAGAAGGGGCTTCCAGCTCCATGGTTGCAGGGCAATAACGTTAGACTTTGTGTGTTATGTAGAAGGCATTAATTTGTCCTCATTGGAACTGACACTTAGTTTGTGTGGATTTGTCTTCCCAGCCTACCATGATTCTTCTAGCACTATTCCCTGAAGATCTTTTCAATGTCATGATATCCACATAAAATTGCTCTGATACAGGCACTTTATTTTATAAAAACAAACAAAATAAAAGTAGGGCAATGAGCTATTAAACACACGATTAACTGGTCTTATAGGATACCAACCAATTACTTAGAAATGACTGGTCCTATAGACTGTGGAAAGGCCTATTAAAGACAAAGTCTTGGTGTGAGCTGGAAGACAAAGCTTTGCTAAGCTGGGATAGTGCCATACAGCATACGCTATGAACTATGAACAAACGCATCATGTCTTTTCTCATGTCCAGAAGGCATGGGACAAACAGCCAAGAATGGAAACTAGTACTCTCACTGTTGCTGAGAATCATTATAGGATGTTGATTAACAGCATGGAATTTAAACCAAATTGCCTGAGTTTGAATTCCAGTTCTACTACCGTATAGCTGTGTGATCCTGCAAGGCTGTGCCTTAGCATTCTAATCTATAAAATCTAATCTATAAAAAACCAAGCCAAAACCCAAATCCATTACCACTGAGTCGATTCTGACTGATAGCGACCCTACAGTCAGAGTAGTACTGCCCTCATATGATTTCCAAGGAGCTGCTGGTGGATTTGAATGGCTGACCTTTTGGTTAGCAGCTAAGCTCTTAACCAGTGCACTACCAGGTCTCACAACACATAGCAGTACTAAAGAAACGTTTGCTATTACTATTGAATTACAAACTTTAGCTTCCTATCCTCATATTTTGGGGCTTTGCTGTATAAGAATCTTAATATCCTCCAAAATAATACTTCCACCAGGGATACAACAATGGTTCAATTGAAATGGAAGTTAAGATGGCCAGTTGATCATTTTGTAATCTTATCACAGCACCAATATGCAAAAAGAGGAATTACTGTGTTGCCTGGGATGATCCATTCTTGTAATCAAGGGGAAAAAACTTTTGCTTTACAAAGGGGGCAAGGAAGACTATGTCTGGAAATTAAAAAGTCCTTAAAGTGCCTCATCATACTATCTTGCCCAGTAGTTAAAATATTGAAAGACTTAAGCAACTTACTACAGGTAGAATCACCTTAGAAATCAAAGTTTGGGCCACCCAACAAAGCAAAGAAGCCCAATCAGCTGAAGTATCAGCTATGCGTAATGAGAACACAAAATGAACAGTACAAGAATGAAGTTATAAATATAAACTATACCTTCATGAACAGTTAGAGAGACAAGTAAAGGAGCAGCCATGTGTACTTTCTTTCTTCATTTGATTTTCTTTTTTATTCTATTTTATATAGATAGTGATGTTGGTGGTAAGCTCTATGATTAACTTAAAAATGTGTAGGATATCAAGATATATTTGTGGCTGAAGTTGAAAAGACATGAAGATCATGCTGAGATGGGAGCCCCGAATTTTCAGTATTATAAATCACTGAGTGCTATTGGCAGGAGCTGCAGAAGTGAGTTGTAGGCAAGATTTTTTCTTTACATAAGAAAAGAGACTGGGGCAAACGGTCCGGCAGAATTTACTGCAGCTCCTCGAGACTGAATGCCCTAGGCCCTTGACAAAAGTGTTCTGATGTTTCAACAATCCTAGTGATACAGGGTAAGCTGGACCTTGAGAGTGGAGACAAACCAAGAGCTAGACAGAATGTGGCCTGATAAGGAACCCTAAGGCCAGGATTGGGCCTATGAGCTCTGGGCTTAATAACATCCAATAGCAGTTGCAAGTCAGCCTGTCATCTTGGAAACTTCAATAATTTTTAAAAATATTTTATTGTTTTTAGGTGAAAGTTTACAGAGCAAATTAGTTTCCCATTCAACAAGCTGTACAGAGAGTTTTCCATGACATTGGTTGCAGTTCCCACACTGTGTCAACCCTCTCTCCATTTCCGCCCTGGGTTCCCCGTTGCCTTTTATCTGGTTTTCCTATCCCTTCCTACCTTCCCATCTTTACTTTTAAGCCAGTGTTGCCCTTTGGTCTCATGTAATTGTTTGTCTACAGAGCATATTTTTTTGAGTGTTATTATTTATTTTATAAGCCTATCTATTGCTTGGAGCCCTGGTGGTGCAGTGGTTAAGAGCTCAGCTGCTAACCAAAAGGTTGGTTGTTAGAATCCACCAGCTGTTCCTTGGAAACCCTATAGGGCAGTTCTACTCTGTCCTATAGACTTGCTATGAGTTGGAATTGACTCCATGGCAACAGATTTGGTTTGGGTTTGGTCTATTGCTTGACTGGAAGGTGGTTTCTGGGAATGGCTACAGTTCCAAGTCAGATGGACCATAGTCTAGGAGCTTCCTCCAGTCTCTATCAGGCCAGTAAGTCTGATCTTTTTTTATGAATTTGATTTTTTGGTATACTTTTTTCTCCCCCTCTATTCAGGACCCTCTATCGTGATTCCATTCAGAGCAGTATGTAGTGGAAGCTGGAAACCATCTAGTTCTTCTGGTCTTGGGGTCGTGTAGGCTGTAGTGCATGTGGTCCGTTAGTCCTTTGGGCTAATTCGTCCCTGAGTCTTTGGCTTTCTTTACTTTCCTTTACTCCAGATGGGAAGAGATCGCTCGTTGTATCTTAGATGGCTGCTTGCAAGCTTTTAAGACTCCAGACGCTACTCACCAAAGTAGAATGTAGAATATTTTTTTTATGCACTATGTTATGCCAGTTCATGTAGATGCCCTCAAGTCTATGTTCCTTAGCTTTTAAGCCTAGTACCTGCATCCTGGGAGGTGTTTGTTGTACATAAGAATTTTCCATGACTATGCTTCTTGTGTGTTTTTTTTTCTAATAGTGGTCTCATACAATATTTGTCCTTTTGTATTTGGCTTATTTCACTCAGCATAATGTCCTCCAAATTCATCCATGTAGCGAGATGTTTCAGGGATTCATCATTGTTCTTTATCGTTGTGTAGTATTCCATCGTGTGTATGTACCACAGCTTGTTTATCCATTGACGGGCATTTAGGTTGTTTCCATCTTTTTGCTATTATGATAATGCCACAAACTTTCAGTAAATTCTTGTTGAATGTTACAGTGATTCTCTGTGGTGCTATTATGAATTAAGAAGAAAAGTTTGTCTCACATTTGAATGGGAGGCCAAATTGAGGGTGATAATAGTGATTGCCAGTGGAAGAAAGAAGAGAGTTATGGTATCAGTAATTGGCAGCAAAAGCTGCTACTAGGAGGCAAAGGGAGTGGCAGGAAGGGCAATTCATAAGGGAATTCTTATTGAACATGTATGAAAGGGTATCTTGAAAATTCGGAGAGAGATACGGAATATTTTGTGGGGGACTCATTTCTGGCATCAAGCTAATTATCCATTACTTGAGCATAGTAATTAATGATGACAAGAGCTTATTCTGTAATCAGAGGCCTGGAAAGACAGAACATTTTGGCTTCACATTAGTTTCCCCATTAAATCCTCACAAATATCTTGAGAGCTGATAATTATTATCTCCTCTTACAGACAAAAAAATTTGGGTTGCTAAAAGGTGACTCGCCCAAAGTCACATAGCTATGAAGTGGTAGAGCCAAGATTTGAACCACAGTTTGCTTGACCTCAATGCTAGGGACTCTTTTACCAACTCAGATAATCTAACGCCTATATTTCTCATTACTATTCATGTTAGTAATTGAGCACTTGAGACTATTTTAGTCAGTTTGTTAATTAGAAAAAAAATGCATTAACACACTGAATTACAAAGTTTCTTATTCATTGAGTCACCCAGAGGGCTAGAAAAATAGAGTCATGCTTGGATCTCACCCTAAGAGATTTTGATTTAATTGGTGTGGTGTGCAGCCTGGACATTGGGATTTTGAAAAGTTCCCCAGGTGATAATAAAACATGGCAAAGTTTGAGAACCAACATATTAACATATTCATGGAGAGAACAGTAATAACTTTTCTCTTATGGAAACTTTTCTGATCAAGGTTCATGGTCAGAGTGCCTGGAGACAAGGCCCAACCTGGGTAGAAGAATGATCGTGGTATTATTGGAATGGTATCTTAATAATGTAATTACTAAATGACAAAGTAAAGAGCACTTGGCACATGGTAAGTGCTGCACAAGAAAGATTGGTTGAACAAATTAATTCATAGTGGTAGAAAATTTTGACACACATACTTTAATCATTAAATAAAAATGAAGCCACTTAGAGAACAGAGCAGAAATTAGGATCCCAGACTGAGGAACCAAATTGTTCTGGTTCAGACACCACCTCCTCTACTCCCCAACTGTGTGACTTTCGCCAAGTATTTTCACTTCATGTGGTAAATTTCTGTCATCTTTGGAATGGCGATAGTAACAGTTTTTACCTCCTAAAGTTGTTGTGAGAATTAAAGAAGTAACTGCTTAGAGGAGTAAGGGCTAAGTAAGTACCATTGTTGTTGTTGCTAAGACACCCACTGCCGTCCAGTTGATTTTGACTCATAGTGACCCTGTAGGGTTTCCAAGGCTACATCTGTCTCCCATGGAGCCACTGGTGGTTTTGAACCACCGACTTTTCAGTTAGCAGTTGAGCATGTTGTTGTTGCTAGCTGCCATCAGATTGACCCCTGACTCATGGTGACCCCATGTGTTACAGAGTAGAACTGTTCCATAGGGTTTTCTTGGCTGTAATCTTTACAAAAGCAGATCACCAGGCCATTCTTCCACAAAGCCACTGGGTGGATTTGAACCACTAACCTTTTGGTTAGCAGCGGATTGCAAACCCCTTGTACCATCAAGGTCCATTATCACTTAATTTTATTTTGCATACTGTCATATTCATTGACTACCTTGCTGAGTTCATACAAATTTACTAAAGGTCATGTCTAAATTATCATCCACTTTGAAACACTAGAATTTAACTGTTGAATGCTAAATTTTACTCTCATGAAATATAAACAATAGATTGCTGGACATGATTTTTTTTCCTACCTCTTGGCCCGAATTATAATCTCTTTTGCTTTCTAGTATATGAAGTAATATGAAATGTTTCCCATTGGTGAAGTATCAAGAATATTGATGTATTTTTTGATCAAAGACACTAGTTACTCAAATTACTATAAGGCTATTTATGTACATAAAAATATAAAGTAAATTTTAAAACAAAGGATAAACAGAGAGCTGAAGTTATCAATTTTTCTTTGCTTCAAATAATTTTGATGGAGAAAAAAAAACAAACCATACCAAACAAGCAAACAAAAATTAACTCAGTCTCTAATTATTAAGCGATATCAATTCTGAGATGATTTCTTGAATGATTTCTATGTACATAATCTACCTAAAGGTAGATTTTAATTTTCTCTTGCTCTGGTTATCCTACCCAACCCACAGCACCCCACAAATATTACTAATGAAGACTTCTGTTTTCTTTTAAACCAAAAGTTTTGGTGTGTATCAGAATTATATTTCAGGAATGTAACAAACCCACTGGACTTAATTTGAACTTTTAAAGGCTACAATTCTACACGCTTCATCCTCATAAAAACAAAACTTTGCTGATATCAGGATGCAACTGAACATTAATTGCAAATTGGTTAATATGGTATGGCTGATTCCAGACGAACCTGGGATTCCTAACTTATATTTTATTTTGTTTGAATAACAAAATATATTTCTTATGTGAACTAAAAATATATTTCTAAGTAATGAACTGATATCAACTACACATCACTTTAGACGGGGCCCTTTTGGGGCTTTTTTACATCAATATCAGTTATTTTAGAAAATTGTGTCCCTAATTTGATATTTCTACCATATGCCATATGCCAAACTGGTTTAACACACACATACATTCTTACCAATGGAGATATGTCAAAATTAAAACAATGACTATTGCTAGAACTCAGGGAAGATGGAACACTTCATTTCAAGGAATCCTTATAAATTATGAACTATTTTGGTTTGGCTCAGCCTAACTTTTTCTGCTTTGTCCCCTAAATTGCCTTTGTTCCCTTTAGAATATGTTTATTAAAATTTGACATAATTGGGTTTAGGTGGAATTTTAAAATTTGTTGTTAAAAACATACAGAACACATTTGCAAATTCAAAAATTTTCATGTGTATTATTCAATAAAACTAATTATATCAATCATATCCAATTATCATCGATATCCCTTGCCAAATTTTTCATCTCCATAAACAAAAATTCCTCACTACATAGACAATGATACCTCCTCCCTCTATTCTTCTCACCCCTTCTAATCACCATTAAACTCTTATTGGAGTTACCTCTAAGAATTATTTTCAGCCATTCTTTTTGCCTAATGTTAAGGTGTCTCATTGTAGTTTCAATGAACAAGAACCACTAGATTCAGGGGTAAGAATACAGATCCTGAACTCCCTAGAAAACTCAGTACGTATATCAGTTACTTTTACCACTTTTAATGATAGACTACAAAGTAAAGATTAGAAGGAACATTTCTGTAGTCGTGAATATACTACCAGAACTGATGGTGATAATATACAAATTATAACCCAGATCACGATGTCCTCAGAGAAGAATGACAATATTTCAGAATGGTAACTTCTGAAAAATGTTAGGTTTTGTCTAGCAAGAGAATTTCCCTGCCAGTTGATCCATTTGAAAGTTTAGCACTTACTGTCAAGCATTTAAAACCAAGAGGCCACCACAGGACTGTATGACTTAATCATTACCTGTGTTCTCAACCTGCTTTAGATCCATCACCACCATCATTGCCAGTCATCATCACCATCATCATTGTCATCATCACTATTCTTATACCCTCAGGGAAATTTATATGATTTGTTTAGTTCTGGAATCTCAAGCAATTTGAGATTACTCCATGGCAAAATCATTGAACAAACAAATGATATTATGAAGGTGGGATTTGGAAATATTTCCAATTTCTCCCCAAATCTAAACTTTATTTAAGGGAACCCAATCTGTAAAATTATTTTGATCAGATTATATATTTTAATCTGTAAAATTATTTTGATCAGATTATATATATATATATATATAAAATATATACATAATTTTTTTGGGGGGGAATTGAGACATTACAACTCTATTCTCTATTCCTTTTAAAATTGAAGCATAATTTACATTACAGTGAAATACCTCTGTGCTATGTGTAGAGATTGATGAGTTTTGACAAGTGCATACACAAATGTATACACGCTTCTTTCAAAATAAAGAGTATTTTCTTTATCCCAGAAAGCTCCTTCCTACTCTTTTCTCGGCTACTCTCACACTTGCCTCACCAAAGGCAACAACTATTTAGTTTTCTTTCACCATGGCTTAGTTCTTGCCTATTCTAGGACATCACATAGTGGATTTTTCCTTAGCATAATGTCTACAAGAGTTTTCCATGTTGTCGGGTGTATTAGTAGTCCTTTCTTTTATATTGCTTAGCAGTATTTCATTATATAAACATACCATGAATTCTTTATCCATTCTTCCATTGATGGACATTTGGATTGTTTCCAATTCAGTGTTCTTATGGTTAAAGTGGCTATAAAAATTCTTGTGCAAACTTTTCTTTTTCCATGGAAATATACTTTCATTTCTCTCAGTAAATATCTAGAAGTGGGTTTTCTGGGTCATAGGATAGATATATGCTTAATTAAAAAAAAAAAAAAAAACTGTCAGATCATCTTTTCAGTAATATATCAGATTTCCAATTGCTTCACATCATTGTCAATAATTGATATTGTCTTTTTAATTTTGGTCATTCTACTGTGTATGTAGTAATATCTCAGTATGGTTTTACCATGCAATTCCATGATTAATGATATTGAGCTATTTTTCATATGTTTATTGTCCACTTGTATATCTTCTTTGTGAAGTTTGTGTTCAAGTCTTTTGTCCATTTATTATTGTGGTAAATATATATATAACAAAACATTTGCCATCTCAACATTTTTTATGTGTTATAATTCAGTGATGTTAATTATGTTCACCGAGCAGCACGTTTTTTATAACATTGTTTTTCTTTTTTGAGTTGAAGGAATTCTGTCTATATTCTGGATAAAAGCCTTTAGTCAGATTCAGCCATTGCAGATATTTTCTCCTAGCCTGGAGCCTTACATATTTATTTTCTTAATGGTACCTCCTGATGAACGGTTATTTTTCATTTTGGTGAAGCCCAACTTACCAATTTTTACCACACTTGGTTAGCTCTTCCATGTATTGCCTGAGAGAGATTTTCCCACCCAAGGTCTTCTATGCTTTCTTTTAAAAGATTTATAGTTTTGTCTTATGAGGAAATTGCTTCTATTATTTTCAATTGACAAAGAGGAAAGTGAGGCACATACTGGTTAAGTCACTTGCCTGAGTTCTAACACTGCTGGAACCAGGACTGTTTAAACTCATGCAGTTTGTACCCACCATTACTGAGCTATGCTGCCATTGATTATCCTAGGGCAGGGAAAATGTAGCCAAAAAGTTACATGCTTTTTTTTTTTTGACTTTGGAATACTTTTTCAAGAAATGTCTATTAATAACTTACTGAACATTCATGTTCCATGGAGAACCATTTGGAAAATGTATGCCCAATAAATATTCATTGACTGAATTAAATCTCTATAATAGAGAAAGACATTAGACATTCTACTTCCTAAGAGTCTGGTCCAATGGCCTGGTATTTTGGAAGCACGCCAGAGTGTTCCATAGAGCTTATGTGGTTCTTTGTGTTCCCAAGTACAAGAAGGGTTTATTGTCTCTTTATTGCTCAGATTCTTTCCTTAAATCATCCTTATATCTAGGTATTAGCAATTTTTTTTTTTCCTGGATCTGGCAGGCATTGCTGACCTTAGAAGATAGCATTTATTTATTGTTGTACGTTACAGAAAATATTTTAGGCGAGTTGTGGCAGTAGTTGACTTCATGTGTCACTGCTGTGTTCATTAATCTCTTTTGGAGTGTAAGCTTACCCGAAAAAATACAGAATGGCCAGCTACATTTGTGTTTCAGATAAACAACAAGTCATTTTCTTTTTAGTAACACTTTACCATGTGCCATGCACTACTCTAAGATCTTTACAGATATTAGCTAATTTAATTCATGCAACATTTGGGACATACTTGTATCAAAAATGTTGTCTATCTGAAATGCAAATTTAACTGCGTGTCCTGTGTGTTTATTTGCTAAATCTGGCAACTCTAGTCAAGGGGCTAGGCGTGCCTGGTGTATAGGGAGAAACCCTTCTCTTATTAACTTAAGACCTTTGTGTCTTCAGAAACAATGTGTCATGGCATCTGCTGGAGGGTGACTGTCAGAGCTATAAATTCTATAACCCACAAAAATGAAGATATCCTACCTAGGGTAAACATTTAGATGTTTAAAGATGTTGTAAGGATATTTTGTACCCAAGTCTGCTAGGAATGGTAAAGTGCCCTATTACACTATACTATTATTATAATTACTAGGAACAAGGAATGAGATGGAAGATGAAAATAACAAAACCTTCCACATTAAAGTACATTTAGGTTTAAAATCATGGGATGGAACCTAATTAAGTGCCAGAAGGTATACTAACGTAATGTCGAGTTTGCAAATTTAAATACACAAAAGAGAGGCAATGTAGACATTAAAAGTTCCCTAGCAACATTAACTTACCCACATCGTACACTGTGCATAATGAATTTAGCATTTGGCAATGAGAAGTGTCGTTCATAGCAGAAAATACGTGCAACTCAAGATCATCAACATTCTCCATATTTTTTTACTTATTTCAAAGATTCCATCTTCTCATTACACTAATGTAAAAGGAATTGCTCACTCTTTGAATTAAAAAATTTTCTAAAACAGATTCGTATATCTCACCGTCTTTCATTAAAGTAATAATCAACTTGGGTTGCATTCCTTTTCAGCAACACGGAAAAAATCCTTTTTTACTTCTACAGAACATTAAATATTTTTAAGATGGTAAGGTTGCTATGAGTCAAAATCGACTCGATGGTAATGGGTTTGCTTTTGGAAGATGATTTCAAACTTGCTCCCTCTGTGGTTATTATTCTGAAAAACATAACGGCATTAATAAGTCTAGCAAAATTTCTGATATTTTAATAAAAGCTGGACAAATCTCACAGCAAGGTGTTGACTGAGTCAGACTGCCTTGGTTAAAATCCTAACTATGTCACTTATTTGCTGTGTTCCTTTTAGTGTTGTGAGTTGCCACTGAGTAAGCTCCCACTCATAGTGATCTTATGTGTAACACAATAAAATGCTGCTCAGTCTTGCACCATCTTCATGATTGTTGCTGTACTTGAAGCCATGGTTTCTTTGGCCCTGTATCAATCCATCTTACCAAGGGTCTCCCTTGCTTTCCCTGGCCCTACACTTTACCAGACATGATGTCCTTTTCTAGCAACTGGTCTTTTTGGATGACTTGCCCAAAGTAAGCAAGCTGAAGGTTCACCATCTTTGCTTCCAAGGAGCATTCTAGTTGCATTTATTCTAAGAACTGTGTTACTACAATTAAGTTATTTCACCTCTTCATGTCTTAGTTTCTTCATACGTGACCTGGAATAGTAATGGTACCTAACTCATAGAGATGCCATGAGAACTAAATCAGTTAGTATCTGTAGAGCTCTTGGAGCAATGCCTGGCACAGTCAAACCAAAAAAAGTTGACTAAAAATTCCGGATATAAATATATCAGGAGATTTTAGATGATCCTTCCTTAAACTTCTACAAGAAGAATATTAGAGTACCTGAAACAGTTTTGGTGAGGCTAGAATATTTCATCATTTAAAACTTGTAAACTAAACCTTTTCCCTAAATATTTTCTGTAATGTCATTGAAGTTATTACAGAAAATATTTAGGGAAAAAGGTTAGTTTAGAGGTTTAAAAAATTCCTTTATCAGCTTCTATTTGTGGCCAATAAACATGAAAAAAGAGGTTTAAACTTATTAGTAATCAAATGAAAATCGACAAGAAAATTAGACACTGCTATAAAAAAAATACATCTGCCAAAATGACTAAACTAAATAAGATCAGAAATAAACACTAAGTGTTGATGAGAAAACGCAGCATGTGGAATTCTCAGGCAATTCCAGGAGCATGTAAATCGGTACAGCCATTTCGATCAACTGTTTGGCAACTGTTACCTACTAAATTTGACACATGTAAAATTTATAATTTCCAATCCCAGAAATGCATGTGCTTGTGCACACACATATACACACAAACTAAAGGACTAATTGTAGTAGCATTATTTATAACAACCAAGAACAGGAAACCACTGAAATTTCTGTGAACAAGAGAATGGACGACAAATCGTGGTACATTCATACACTAGACTCTAGAGCAATGAAAATTAAGGTGATATAGCTGCACTTAGGAAACCCTGGTGGCTTAGTGGTTATGTGCTACAGCTGCTAACCAAAAGGTTGGCAGCTCAAATCCACCAGGTGCTCCAGGGAAACTCTGTGGGGCAGTTCTACCCTGTCCTCTAGGGTCGCTATGAGTTGGAATCGAATCGATAGCAATGGGTTTGTGTTTTTTGGTTTTTTTAGCAGTACATAACAACAGAAATGAATCTCACAAACATAATGGTGAGTAAAAGAGGTAACAAAAGAGCATACACAATAGAATTCCAATTATATAGTTTAATATCAGAAAAATATGATGTGTTATGTGATAACCGAGAGTAAGTCTTTAATTTGGGGAGAAGGAAGCAGGACATCTTGGGAGCTAATGTCCTGTCTCTTTTCTTGGGTGCTGGTTACCACATGATAGTTCATTGAGATGTATTATGATTTGGTAATTCTCCTGTATATGATATACTTCAATTAAATTTTTAAAAAAATGAATTCAAAAAAGATTTTAAGTTGAGAAGCAAAAAAACAAGCACAATTTTGATGACTTGTGTCTGTCAATATTTCTAGCTCCCTGTAGAATTCTTTTTTAAACTGATATCCACTGCAAACCAAAACCCAAACCTGTTGCCATTAAGTCAATTCCAACTCGTAGTGACCCTACAGGACAGAGAACTGCCCCATAGTGTTTCCCAGGCTATAATCTTTACAAATGCAGATTGCAACATCTTTCTCCCAGGATACCTACTTAGAAAGAAAACTAAGCCTACTCTACTCCATTAGCATATCAATTCACCAAAAGCAGTTCACTAGAATTGAAGGATATCTATGCACTTCTTTGATGAGAAATATGCCAGCGAGGTACCCATTAAAAAGCCTATTAAGGTCGAGTTGATTCGACTCATAGTGACTCTAAAGGGCAGAGTAGAACTGCCCCACAGAGTTTCCAAAGAACACCTGGTGGATTTAAACTGCCAGCCTTTTGGCTAGCAGCTATAGCTATTGACCGCTACCCCACCGGGCTTCCCAATGAGGTACACTTAATCGTAAATAATTTCCAGAATTAGCATGATCCCGGGGTCAGTCATAAGACAGCTGAGAATTGGGAACTGATGAATTTGGGTATGTGTATGTTGAAGGCAATGGCAATGGGAGCAAGACCAAGACAGGAATCAGATACTGAGCTCAAGCCAGTCTTTTGGATACAACTAAGGCAAAAACAAAATTCCTGACAAAATGTTATACTAAGCTAAATGCAAAAGATGTGATGCAAAGTTTTCCATACTATGTCTGTTCCATTTAACAGTACATCGTGTAATCATGAAACTATTGATAATAGAATCACTTAATTTTTATTAATGATAAAACACAATTACTGGATTTTTGTGGTTTGGGATATAATTAGAAAATGTATAAATAAGATATAAATGATGCAAGTGCAAATTGAAAGCAAAATTTAACCCCTTATTTTAAGGGGAAAGATTCACTTCTAAGGCAAAGCCAAAACCAAACCCAAACTCGTGGTTGTCAAGTCGGTTCTGACTCATAGCAACCCTATAGGACAGGATAGAACTGCCCCATGGGGTTTCCAAGGAGCAGCTGATGAATTCAAACTGCTGATATTTTGGTTAGCAGGCACAGGGACTACACCACCACGGCTCCTCTAAGTGAAAGTAGGGTTAATGCATTAAGTGCAGATCTACATATTCTAGGATCCCAAGAGACTTTTGTGAACATATGTTAGTTAGTAGGACAAGACTAAAATGAGTCAGAATCAGAGAATAGCTCCCACCTGGGTCACTTTGAACAGTTCCCCATATTTGAGAAAAACTCCAAGACTGACTTTGCCTAGAAGGAGTCAGAGAGCCAGGGGTATATTTCAGGTGAGATTGTTCGAACCAATCTGAAGAAGTGAAACATGTTTCCATGGCTGAGGGTAGAATCTAGAAACAAATTATTAATTCACATCCCTAACAAAAAATATTAGTTTAACCATATGAAACAGCTATTTTTATAGGTCAAAAAAAGCTAAATACTGGCAATTTCTTATGATTTCACTTGATACATACACAATCGTACAATGAATATTAAAAATAAAAAAGAAGAAGAGAACATAGGATTGATTACAGATGATGGCAGACTACCCTATGAGAACTACTCTGAAGACAAAGTACACATGTGTGTGCAAAACGCGCTGGAGCCACGTACTTCGGCACCATTGTATTTATAACCAAAGGTAATAAAACTTTAAGGAAGAAAGTCTCTTAATTATTTAAGGGTGTCCGCAGCGATACTCTCCTTACCACGTTTGTAGTTAGTAACCCTCTGAAAAGAATAATCTAGAATTTTTTAACTTTTAAAATTATTTGAATTTTTAAGATTAACCCTGACGCAAGTTTTTAAAGAAGGGAGTATCTGATATATTTATAAACACAGCCCATGTGTGACCTGATACACAGAACAATCGGACATGTTTTGATCCTGCAATCTTATTTTGTCTTTCGATTTTTACCATTAAATAAACAAACCAATCAGAAAATATTAGCTTCATAAAAAAAAAATAGCTCCTACTAAATAGAAACATCAATGTCTTATGGAATGATTATTTAATAGAAAAATTTCAGTATTAACTTTTGTTTTTCTTTACTGTTTCTAGCCTAGGAGTGGGAAAAATTATATACGCATATATATATATACATATTTTGTTTGTCAACTCCAAAGCCATTGTTCTTTTAATAACAAGAACCTTGTGCTATAGAACTTTATTATTTTCTACAGAAACTCTGAAGAGCATAATTTCAGATGAAAAAAGGAGATTCTTTGAATCTCTAGCTCAAGAAATTACATTTTGTTAAAAATGCATGCAAGATGTAACTGGACATTGGTGGCCAATTTCATTAAACGAGCTGTGACTTTACTGAAAAAAGATGTGTGTATATTAAGTTCCCAGGGGCTAGATTATTCAAGGGAAATTTATTTCTACCAGAATCTCATAATAATGGAAAATAGCTAGGCTAAATTAATAAAATCTATCCTGGTGCACAACTCATTTATTCAATAATCATTTATGTCTTTAGAAAAAGAATTTACATAGTGAGATGAGCTATATTGAGTTTGCAAGTCTTCCTTATTTCAATTTCTTCTTATACTTTTAACTTATCAGCTTAGGTTATGAAAACTTTTCCAACCAGTCGCTATTGAGTTGATTCTGACTCATGGGAACTCCATGTGTGTCAGAGTAGAACTGTACTCCATAGGGTTTTTCAATGGCTGATTGTGGAGAAATAGATCGCCAGGCCTTCCTTTCAAGGAGCCTCTGGGTGAACTCCAACAGCCAACCTTTTGGTTAGCAGTCAAGCATGTTAACCATTTACACCACTCAGGGACTCCATTCAAACTCTTACACATCTGACTTTCTCCTTACATGTCTACATAGCCTGACTACTTTAAATTTTCCATGCACAAAGCAACTCTTATAGAAATCAACATTCATCATATAAGTTATTTAAAAATCCTCAGTTCTGTGATTTTTTTGTACACGAAAGTATGCATAAGGGGTTGGACGAAAAAGCTTCTACCCTGAGCTGAGCAGAGGCTGGTTCTTGTACTATATTCTCTTGTACTATATTCTCCCCAACAGTAGTACTTCTATTACCAAATTACTGTTACAGCCTGATATTATCTCTGCATCCTATGGAGGTATCACCATACTGATAAAGACAGAGCCACAGATTTAATGACCACATGCTCTATCTTTGTTTGCCTTGAATTTGGTATTTAACTTTAAGTTATATTTAGATTGTGAGCATAAACAAATTTAAAATATAAAAATCTAATGGGCAGAAAGAAAAATTTCTTGATCTTAAAATTTTAGTTCATTTCAGGATACAATCTCCTCCTCCAAAACAAAAAGAATTTTAAAATTTAAACCATATTCACATTATTCGAACAAAGACTTTACACTAAAACAAAAAAAAAAAAAATTTTTAAGCAATATGTAAATTTTCTGCAGACTTTTTTTAACAAAAATAATAAATTTCTTATCCATTCATTGGTTGATATAAGCAAATGGATTGTTTCTACCTTTTGGCTGTTGTAAATAATTCTGCTATAAATATTTGCTTGCTGAAAGTGAAGACAATTTGAAGCACTTACTGATGAAGATCAGAGACTACTGCCTGCAGTATGGCCTACACCTCAACACTGACAATCCTCACAACTGAACCAATAAGCAGCATCACGGTAAGTGGAGAAAATATTGAAGTTGTCAAGGGTTTCATTTTACTTGTAAACACAATCAACACCAATGGAAGCAGCAGTCAAGAAATTAAATGACGCATTGCATTGGGCAAATCTGCTGCAAAAGACCCCTTGCAAGTGTTCAAAAACAAAGATGTCACTTTGAGGACTAAGGTGGGCCTGACCCAAGCCAGGGTATTTTCAACTGTCTCATATGCATGTGAAAGCTGGACAGTGAGTAAGGAAGACCGAAGGAGAATTGATGCCTTTGAATTATGATGATGGCAAAAAATATTGAATATACCATGGACTGCCAGAAGAACAACTAAATCTATCTTGGAAGAAGGTAGCCAAAATTCCCCTTAGAAGTAAGGATGGTAAGACTTTGTCTCACATACTTTTGACATGTTTACCAGGAGGGACCAGATCCTGGAGAAGGCCATTACGCTTGGTAAAGTAGATGGTCTGTGAAAAAGAGGAAGACCCTCAATAAGGTGGATTGATACAGTGGCTGTAAAAATGGGCTCAAGCATAAGAATGATTGTGAGAATGGCTCAGGACAGGGTAATGTTTTGTTCTGTTGTACATAGCGTCGCTATTAGTTGGAACGAACTCAACGGCACCTAATGACAACAGCATAAACATTTGTCTACAGGTTTTTGTGTGGACGTGTGTTTTCATTTCTCTTGGGTATATACTGGTGGTGTGCTAAAGAGCTATGACCGCTAATCAAAAGGTTGGCAGTTTGAATTCACCAGGCGCTCTTTTGAAACTCTATGAGGCAGTTCTACTCTGTCCTTTAGGGTCACTGTGAATTGGAATCCTCTTGACAACAGTGGTTTTGGTTTTTTTGGGGGGCAGGGAGGTATATACCTAGGAGCGAAATTGCAAGAATTGCTAAAATTGTGGTGATGGTTGCATTTCTCATAAATATTCTAAAAACCATTGAATTGTACACTTTAAATGGGTGCATTGTACGCCATGTGAATTATGCCTTAATAAATCTGTTTAAAAGTAAAACAAATCAAAATAATGCTTTCAAAATACATAAATAAATTATTCTGAAATATTAAAATGTTTATACCTCCCTAATAAATGAAATGGGAGCCCTGGTGGTATAGTGGTCAAGTACTATGGCTGCTAACCAAAAGGCTGGCAGTTCAAATCCACCAGGTGCTCCTTGGAAACTCTATGGAGCAGCTCTACTCTGTCCTTTAGGGCCACTGTGAGTTGGAATGGACTCGACAGCAATGGGTTTTGGATTGACAAACGAGATCCACTACCTATCAAGGAGTCTGTTGTACTGTGGTGGCTTTCATGTTGTTATGATGCTGAAGTCATGCCATCAGTATTTCAAATACCAGCAGGGCCACCCATGGTGTTCAGCTTTCGGTGGAGCTTCCAGACTATGACAGACTAGGAAGAGAGTCCTGGTAACCTATTTCCAAAAATTAGTTAACAAGGATCCTATGGATTACAGCAGAATATTGTCTATATAATGCCGGAGGACGAGCTGCCTAGTTTGGAAAGCACATCAAGATACACAGTGGCCACAACAATAGACACAGGCATGCTAATGATCATGAGGAGGGCGAAGGACTGGGCCACATTGCATTCTGTTGTACTTGGGGTTGCTATGAATTGGAGCAGATTTAACGGCAACTAACAACTACAATATACGGGGTGGTTCAAATGGATATCGGCTAGACTAGAATAAAATTAGATCGATTTATGATCTCTCTAAAAACAATTAAAAAATTAGAATTAAACATAAGAGAAAAAAAAAAAACTCCTAAACGGGGTAGATTAACCTATTAGCAAGGTATGCATGGATTTAATTGTGTTTACCTACTAATCTGTCTTGGAAGAAGTACAACCAGAATGCTCCTTAGAAGCAAGGACGGCGAAACTGCGTGTTACATACTTTGGACATGTTGTCAGGAGGGATCAGTCCCTGGAGAAGGACATCATGCTGGCAGAGTACAGGGTCAGCGGAAAAGAGGAAGACCCTTAACGAGGTGGATTGACACAGTGGCTGCAACAATGAGCTCAAGCATAGCAATGATTGTAAGGATGGCTCAGGACCGGGCAGCGTTTCGTTCTGTTGTGCGTAGGCTTGCTATGAGTCGGAACCGACTCCACGGCACCTAGCAACAACGACAACCTACTAATCACATGGGCTTCACCACATCTTTGATGTTGTGAAAAACAGATGAAATTGTGCACTACAGATTCATAAGTAAGCACAAGAAAGCCTGTGTATACTTTGCTTATTGGGTAATCTGTCCCTGATGCTGTGCGGGGAAAATCTTCCTCAGCAAGAGTCAAAAACCAGACGCCCTAAATACCTGTTACTCAGAGTGTGGATGGTAGCTCAGCAACATCACATTAGCTGGCAGCTTGTTAGAAATACTGCCCCCAGGCCTCACCCCAAGCTCTAAATTAAAAAAAAATCTCCAAGTGATTTGTAGGCACAATAAGCTGTGCTTCTCACTCATGTTTCCACCTTAGAATCATCTGGAAGACTACGTCCTAATGTTACCTCAGCTAACAGAACCTGAGTCTTTGACCTAGAAGATACCCAGAAGGGAACTGAGACTGCAGTTTTTTTTAAAAGGCTCCCCAAGTCATTCTAATGCTGGATGTGTATTGGGAACCACTATTTTTTAGAAAAATATGGATGATAAATTCTTTGACCTTAGAACAAAGGTACATTCAGAAAAATCTATTTTCACACAATATATGTAAGAAGAGTTATTTTTCCTAAAATGCAAAAAGATCCTTCAAATCAATAATAAAAAGACTAGCAACCCTATCAACACAACCAGGCACTAACCATGTCCTGTACCTTCACAGAAGAGTAAACACAAATATTTAACCAGCTTCTGAACAGAGGTTCACCCATACTAAGGGTGAGGAAATGATAAATTTAAATAACGGCGTACTTTGTACCCCCTATCAAACTGCCTAACAATAAGGATTGATGATATCCATTATTGGTGAGGTGTGAGCAACTGGGAACTCTCACAATATCAGTGAGGGCATAATTAGTGTTTTCCTTTTGAAAGGCAATTTGACAGTATCTATCAAAAATAAAAAAAAAAAATTTTTCTTTTTATCAAAAAATCAAATTCACAGATAGTTTGTTCCAACAACTTCACCTCTTGGGATCTATATTATAAGGACTATTCACACAAGTGTACAAACAAATGTGTATCTCTAATGGAGAAAAAGTTGAGGCAACATAATTATCATTGCTGGAAAACTAATTATGGGAAAACTTTACTTTGGGAAAACGATTCAGTAAGTCAAAGAATGAGGTCATCTGTCAATGGCGGCTTACGTGTGGCCATGATGCTGAACAGGTTTCAGGGAAGCTTCCGGGATAACACAGACTAAAAAGAAAGGGCTGGGGACCTATTTCCAAAAATCAGCCAATGAAAACCCCATGGATCACAACGTTTTGATCAGTAACTGATCGCGTGGATGGCATGGGACCAGGCAGCATTTTGTTGCATTGTGCATGGGATTGCCATGAGTTAGGGACCGATTTGACAGGAGCTAACAGCAACATCGTATGACTGACACAGAAAGATATTTATGACACATTGTTAGGTTAAATAAGTAAGGTACAGATTTCTTGCATATTTTTCTTTAAGAATGTATGTATAAATGGAAAGCTTGGCAGGATATCCATCAAAACAGAAATTGGGATCAAAGTTAAAGAGGTGAAGTGGAGTACCTTCACTTTCCGTATTTACATGGCCCAGGTGGTGTAGCAGTTAAGTGCTCAGCAGCTAACCAAAAGGTCGGCAATTCCATTACAGGAGAAGGACCTGGTGATCTACTTCCATAAAGATTACAGCCAAGAAAACCCTACAAGGCAGTTCTACTCTGTCACGTGGGGTCACTATGGGTGGGAATCAGCTTGATGGTACCCAGCAACAGCATGTTTTTTTTTTTTTCTAGCACTCTTGCAATGCTTAAAATTGTACTTAAAAATATACCTACAATATTATGTTAAAAGATGATTACTCAGAACTAGCTCCCGCACATTACTGTAAAGGGAACATTTTGAAAGTGAAAAGACAGAGAACACAAGCAAAATCTAGCTTTGCTTTGTTTGGGGTGCAGCGGTCAAAAAAAAAACCTATACGGTCATGTAAACTTTTACAGCTTCCTTTAAAAACTTGTCTCATACATTTAAATATTTTTAAATTTTAGATGTCACTTAGCAATCAATCTCTTATTAGATAATAAAAATGAAGAAAGCAAGTTGAAGCAACAGACCTAAGGCTACAACAGTGAATTAGGTCATAAGAAATAAATGAGCAGCAGGAACCCTCCTGGAGAGACTAAGAGGAAGTTCAAACTGCATTATAGCGCTATGTGGTAGGAGTGTTGGAGAAATCTGGAATACAAAAGCCTTTTAAGTAACCTCCTGTATGTTCTTAGCCCTGACCACAATATGCCCTTCAATAACACCAGAAAATAACAGCAGGTGTTGCCAGAGGTTGGGAGCTTGGGAAATGGGGTTGACCATAGAGGGGCATGGAGAAACTGTTGAGGATGAAGAAGAAGTCTATATCTTGATTTTTGATGGTGGTTACATGACTGTATACATCTGTCAAAATTTATAGAACTATATACCTTAAAGGAGCCCTGGTGGTGCAGTGGTTAAAAGCTGGGCTGCTATCCAAATGGCTTATGGTTCAAATCCATCAGGTGCTTCTTGGAAACCATATGTGGCAGTTCTACTCTGTCCTATAGGGTCACTATGAGTCAATCGGTTCATTGGCAATGGGTTTGTTTGCTTGTTTATATACCTAAAAGGTCCCCAGGCGTTACAAATGCTCTTAGCTACTAATTAAAAGGTTGATGGCTTGAACCCATACAACAGTGCCACAGAAGAAAGGCCTGAAAATCTACTTCTCTAAAGATCACAGCAAAGAAGACCCTACAGAGCAGTTCTACTCTGTAACACATGGAGTCAGCATGAGTCAGAACTGACTAGGTGGCAATAGGTTATACACCTAAAAGGGGGAACTACACCTTAAATTTGGCCTACAAAACAAAATATAGCATCAGTAAAAAATAAAACAAAACATCTACCTAGTCTTTGGATTTCTACTTAGAGTATGAGTTGAAAAATCTGAGAGGATGTGACTTAACGTTTTATATTATAGAATATTGTTTTAAAAGCAACCTGCATACTCATTATCTTTAACATCTATTGAATACACCCACACCCACACCCACATACATACTCCACACAAAAGATGCAAAAATATTCAGATTCTCCTTATTGTTCACAAATGCATCATTTTATGACACCAATTCCCGGAAAATACTTGGCAAACTAAATCTAAGCAAAACCAGAAATGTGAATAGTATCTGTATCGATTTCTTCAAATTTATTTATTTTTTTTAACTGTGTTGTAAACAGGCAGTATGAACCTAGGAAGGGTGTTATAAATATGAAGGCAATCATTGGGTTTTGATTTTTGTTCATATTTATAGAGACTAAAATTGCCTTTTCTTGGATAATAGAGTCTCCAGTATAACTAAAAAATGTAATTTAACTTTAGATTACTCCAAGGTTTATATAACCAAAATTAAACCATATACCATGTAGACTGGATCTTAAAACCATTTCTTAACATTGACATTGTGCCTTTCTATGAAAATCTTTTTAATACAATCTCCCAGCCTTTCATTCTCTTAAATAAATGAGTGACTGTTCCCCCAATAGTTAGATTTCATTACGTAAATAATGCTGCGACCTCTCTCCACAGCCACACGTTACGTCAACCTGAGCAGTGAAGAGCTTGTACTTGCAGAACGTTAGGTCAATCTTTTAGGAATTTTATGGCTAAAATCAAAAAGCTGTATAAAAATAAAGATTAAACACTTCCATATGGAAGCAGTAAGGTAGATGTGTCAGCCTTTTGCCCCCCTTCTTTGAGGTTACATATCAAAAAACTAAAACAAAGAAACCTTAGCTTATAGAACACCCCTCTGCCCCACCTTTATTCTTCAGGGTTAGTTTTATTTGGGATCCTCAGGACCTCAACAGATGACTCCACCAGCTGTCTTTTCCTCTGTTTTCCAGGGCAGACAAAGTTGTTGTATGTCGCCCTACGTGGCTGTTAAACCTGCAGACTCTGTTTTCCAGGGCAGACATACAAAGTTGTTTCCAAGGCAATAGGACAAAGCCCCACCGCGAGTGGCTGTTAAACCTGCATAACCTTCATTCACAGGAGCTCCTTGCTGCTACCGCATAAAGCTAATTTCAGGAGCAAGGACACTTGGGAAAGACAGATTAGCTATTGGAAAGGTTGACTTAACACAGTGGGGAGCTGGCTTAAACACTAAGAGGCAGAGCAGAAATATAGATTGTCTGAATGAAAAGTTATTTTTCTAGCGGGGTTGTGGAGGAGAGAATGATCTACAGGGTCACATTCATTAAAGCTAAATTTAATAAAAAATGTCATGCAGAGATCTGGCCACATCCTTAGTTCTGGAGAAACATACACGGAAAGCAAGTGAGATTGTCTTCAGGATGAAACTGGAAATGATATAAAGGTAGCTGAGTTACAAACCTTCTATGTGGTGTTGCAGACGTAAATAAAGAAATCAATGAATCCGTGCTTCTTTATGGAACGTCTCTGATTGACTTCATAACTACAGTGGGCTCCCCTCCCCAGCTATTTCTCCTCTGGGCATTTACCTGTGGCCTACAGAGAGCAGCAGAAAGACCAGCCTTTTGAAGAGCAAGTTGGGTTTGTTCAAGAAAATGTCTGCTCGATATAGATCAGCATCCAAAAGTGGAATCATTTTTATTCTAAACAATGAAGGGAGCAGTGGGTCTACTTATCACAGGGTCCCAGAAGGCAAGGGGAAGAAACAATCAGAGGTGCTTAATGTCCTGGTATTCTTTTCGGAGGTAGCTCATCATTACGTTGTTAGCATTCCATTGCTCCAGCTAGCACAGTGGCTGAACCATTGTAGGACTTCAAGAAAACATTGTTAAATGAATAAATTTGACCTCTAGTAAAACATAGCTTCATTAAAGGCCTGTGATCTAACTAATTGCATCACGTTAAAAATCCCTTCTCTGCTGGAATGAAGATAAGGGAGTAAGTTTTTTAACTTCTTTGGGATTCAGTTTCACCATATGTAAAATGCAAACAATACCCCTACCTTATGTATATTTATGTGCATACGAGTGTGTTTGTGTATGTACACATATACTTATAAACACACCTATGTATTTACAAGGAGCCTTGATGGCGCAGTGGTTAAGGGCTTGGCTACTAACCAAAAGGTCAGCAGCAGTTCAAATCCACCAGCTGCTTCTTGGAAACCCTGTGGGGCAGTTCTAATCTGTCCTGTAGGGCCTTACAGGTTGAAATCAACTCGATGACAACAGGTTTGGTTTTTGGAATATATTTAAAATAATGTTTTAGCACACTGTATGTACTTCATAAATGTTGTTGTTGTTAGGTGCTGTTGAGTCAGTTCCGACTCATAGCAACTCCGTGTACAACAGAAGGACACACTGCCCTGTCCTGTGCCATCTTTACAATTTTTGTTATGTTTGAGCCTATTGTTGCAGTCACTGTGTCACTCCATCTCCTTGAGCATCTTCCTCTTTTTTGCTGACCTTCTACTTATATCAAGCATGATATTCTTCTCCAGGGACTGGTCTCTCTTGAAAACATATCCATATCCAAAGTACGTGCGAAAAGTCTCGCCATTCTTGCTTAATAAATAATAAAGAGCAACTACTATAATTTATTCATTATTTTTATTGTAACAAGCTTATTTGAGATAAGTATGCTATATATCTTGCCTCATTTTTTACTTAGCTTATTATGAAAAAGGCTGGCCCTTCTGCCATTCAGTACATAGACCACTAGTATATCCTTAAAGTATAAACAATTTGGGGGCCAACCTTTTATTATGAAACTGTCTGAGTTAATAAGAGTCAATGTACACTATACATTGTTTCATCTGTTTATTCATCCATCCACTCTTCCTGTGTGCAGACCTTGGGGGGCATTGGTGGTTCAGTGGTAGAATTCTAACCTTCCATGTGTTAAGACCGAGATTTGATTCCCAGCCGATGCACTTCATGTGTTGTTATGATGCTGAAGAAGTTGCAGCAAATCTTCCAGACTAACAGAGGCTAAAAAGAAAGGCCTGATAATCTACTGCCAATGATCGGTTAATGAAAACCCTTTGGATCACAATGGTCTGATCCGCAAACAATCATGGGGGTGGCACAGGACCAGAAAGCATTTCTTTCTAATATGCATGGGTCCGGCACGAGTAGGGGGCTGACGTGAAGGCAGTTGACAACAACAACATGTACTGGGCACCATGCTAGAAGCTGGAGCAGGTCCTGCTTTCCAAGGATTTCAGCCGAGGAAAGAAACACATAGGCAAACGATTACAATGAAAAGGTAGCGACACAAGCTCTGGAATAGGGATGAGGGCAAAGGGAATTCTTTCCATCTCATGTTTGATTTGGAATTCATTGCACAGGCTGTAGAAATCCACCCTTAGTTTTTCAGCTGGATGCAACCGAAGTGTGGTGGCTAATTAGGAAGATAATTTTGGTAACAGAGTGGAAGGTGAATTGGACGGAGGAGAGCACGGAGTTTGGGAGATTTCAATTTCCAGCAATGGCAATGGGTTTATGGGTACAACAGTTAGTAACACTTTCTCTCATGCACATAGCTTTACTTCCTTCCTTCAAAGCTCTTATGAACAGTGAGATAAATTATAAGGCGGAGAGAACAGGTTGGGGACAAATTCTGAACATATGGCAATATGCTAGCTTTGAGTACTCTGAACCATTGCAGCTGTGTCACATAACCTATTTGTGCCTTAGTCGTTCTCCAGATTGTACATTTAGTAATGACTGTGTTGTCTATTATATGCTTATTTCTTAGAACTAAAATTATTGTAAATCATGTTACCAATACACAGGAATTTTAAAAATCACACACTAAAGGAGTAAATATTGAAGATTAATTTTACATCTTATCTCTTAGAGCATATAAACCTATTGCTGTCGAGTTGATTCCTACTCATAGCCACCCTACAGGCATACATAAATCTAGGCTCCCCTATGACTATACTGTTAGAAACATTGACAAAAAATTTGGGGTAGTTTTGCACAAGTATAACTCATGATTCAGTAGGTGTAAATCAAAATCTCAGGAATGCAAAAAAAAAAATCAGAATCCATTGAGTGGCATGAAACACATGGCTTTTTAAATTTTACAGGTCTCTTAAGTATACGTGATTGGGGTTTTATTTCTTCACACATATGATTCCACAGCTCTATCTTATCTCCCTACTTAACATATGGTAAAAAAATACACAGTAGAGCTAAAAAATTTAAAGAATCATTAAGATTTATTCATGTTTGGAAAGCATAAGTATCCCCACTTTGTTTAAAATACCAGTGCATTTTGTAAAATAACAAATGTTGTCTCTGAGAAGGAAAATTTGCTTGTGATTTCCATAAACCATCTTAACTGTAATTGAAGAGACAGAAAAATAATATGCACTTGTGGGAGGAGGAGGAAAGGGTGTACCTTGCTCAGTGAAAGGTGCATTATTCATTATTCAACTGTCCTTCCCAGAGACATAGCCCTCCATGTCCAAATCAACAAGTGAGCTTGAATGAGGACTGTGGTAGACGAGTAGGCCCTGACTCATGATGACCTTATGCACAATGGAACGAAATGCTGTCAGGTCCTTCATCAGCCCTATGATTGTTTGGGGATACACCATTGTGATTGTGATCCATAGGGTTTTCATTAGCTGATGTTCAGAACTAATTGCCAGGATTTTCTTTCCAGTCCATCTTAGTTTGAAGGCTCTGCTGAAACATGTTCAACATCATAGTAACGCACAAGCCTCCACTGACAGAAGGGTGGTGGCTGCATGTGCTGCAGTGGCCAGTGATTGAACCCAGGCCTCTGGCATGGAAAACAAGAATTCTACTACTGAACCACTAATGTCTTCATTAAAAAAAAAAAAAAAAATGAAACCCATTGCTTTTGAGTTGAATCTGACTCATAGCGACCCTATAGGACAGAGTACAACTGCTCCATAGGGTTTCCAAGAAGTGCCTAGTGGATTTGAACTGCTGACCTTTTGGTTAGCAGCTGAACTCTTAACCACTATGCCACCAGGATTTCCAAAGTCTTCATAGCAGATGGTATATTTATAATGGGTGGGGAGTTGGATTGGGAGAGTCAGAGAATGAAGAAAACACTTGAAAACCAGAACCAAAATCAAAGATATGGAAACCAGGAGCCAAAGGTGTGTGAAAGTATTATGTCAAGATAGCACATTATGTTGGAATCGAATTCTGTGACCATGAAAACCAGAGAGGACAGAAAAGGCAAAAGGAAAAGACACAGAAACTAATCTAAACCTGATCTTATGAAACTTCCCATATATGTCCCATAGAAAAAGAAACCAATACCAGGAACTGACCTTTGTGAGCCAAGTGGCACAGAATCTTCCCATACTTACCAGAGAAGATGGAAACCTTGGAAGCAGCTCATTAGAACTAACAAAGCTATCTCCTTGGCTTTGACTCTTGGCTCTACCATTGGCACATCTTTACTTCCCTTAGCTTATTTTTGCATAATTTTAGGAGCAAGTAATACCTATTGGAAGGGTAGCTTTACCAATTTTTACTTTAGAAACTGCAAAGCAAGCTACAAATGCAAAGTAAGAGTATTATCTAGGCACTACATTATCTACATCTTCAACAGCTTCATCATTAATATCTTTGGCAGAATGACAAAGCAAGCACCATACTTCCTGTATAACTCTGCACTTTTAGTATCGGCAGTATAGATGGCATACTGTTTAATATCCCAGACTGATGCTAGGCTGCTTAGGTTTAAATCACAGCTCCCCATTACTAGCTGTATGACCTGTGACATGTCCCCAACATCTCTATACCCAGGCTTGTTGATTTCTAAAATGGGGACGCTGGTACCTAGTTCATAGCGATATTATGGCAATTAAGTGAGATAAGGCATATAAAGTACATTAAACAGCATCTGAAGCACAATATGGCTCAATTATCAATATTATTCTGTTGCACATTGAATTGCACCTGCCCCGCAGAAGATATGTTGAAGTCCTAAGCCTTAGTACCTGTGAATGTGACCTTATTCGGAAACAGAGTCTTTGAAGATGTAATCAAGTTAAAAAGATGTCCTACTGGATTAAGGTGGGCCCTAATCAATGATTAGTATCCTTCTAAGAAGAGGGAAGTTTGGACACAGAGTCACAGAGACACAGTGGAAGAACGGCATGTGAAGATGGCAGCAGAGATTGGAACAATGCACCTACAAGCCAAGGGGTGCCAAGCATTGCTGGCAACCACTGGAAGCTATGAGAGAGGCATGGAACAGATTCTCCCTCAGAAGCTCTAGAAGGAACCAGCCCTGCTGACACCTTGATTTTGGATTTCTAGTCTATAGAACTATGAGAGAGAATACTGTTGTAGTTACTAGTTTGTGGCAATTTGTTAAAGCAACTCTAGGACACTAATACAATTCCAATCATGCTACATGGTTTGTATGGTTCTGGCTGTGGTAATGCTAATTCAATTAGGTTCATAAAATTTAAGAATTGGAAAGGATACTGGAAAATGTCAGGTCTAAACATCCTCACTTTCTGAAAAATCAAATGATTTGATAAAAGTTATGCAGCCTGGGCAAGCTGGAACTAATATCATGGTCTTTTGACACCCAGTCCAGTGCTTCTTCAGCTATATGACACTTCATCTCTCCTGCAGTTTAGTTGTAAAATAATACAGTAAAACCTGTGAAAGCCGGAAACCTGCCAGAGAAGGAAAACTCAAATATTTTCCACTAAAATAAGCAATAGAAAACAGTAAGACTGCACCCTGTCAAGGGTTTACACATCGTGGTGTTGGCAACCGATGTGACAAAACAATGTGTGTATTAATTGCTTAATGAGAACCTAATTTGCTCAGTAAACCTTCATCTAAAGCACAATTAAAAAAATAAAGACTGTACACTGTCAAAGTCAGAAAGCTTGCAAGACCTGGAAAAACAGGGTAGTCCTGCTGAGTTACAGCTCTCACGGTTTTCGCAGGTTATATACGGTTGAAAATGCTGAAGGATAGAAGAGAGATTTTGCTTTCGCCTCGTGTTTGAGAGAAGCATATTCTCTAGTTAGTGGGAAGAGTTATACTGGGTGAAGAGAAAAAAAATGTTCAAATATAAAAAATCCATTCAACTCAACTTGGCTTTATTTCATGGCAATGGTAGCAGGATGATACAAATAAACTAGTTGATAATTGTGATGGTGATGCCCACGTTTTCTGAATGATAATGATGATAAAGGTATTGGTGATAAGGTTCACGAGTATCAATGGATGATAATAGTGTGAGGTTGGTGGGGTTATGTTGCAAAAATAAAACGTACCCTTGGAAGGAAACAAAGAAGTCATTTATATCCATTTTTCTAAGTCCATGAATTTCTGTCATTATCCCAGAAAGATTATTTCACTCTGTTCATATACTTCCAACGTATTTGCCTAATAGTTTCCTTCTCTTTTGAGCCCTTTTACTTTAAATAATAAATTATTTCTTGGATTAGATCTTTAATTATAATTTATCTTGAGTTGCCTCTGAGAAAGCTTTCTTTGGTTCCTACTCAAATAACAATACCTCTAATTGTTTTCAAATTCTTTGACTCTTATTGTCATTTATGCAAATATCATTTGGTATCATATGGTCCCCTAAACCACCTCGTAGTTCAGAAAGCTGGTGGAATGACTGTTTAGTTTGGCTCCTACTCTTTGAAGTAAAATATACTTTCATTTTTAAAGCTTGAGCGAATACTGAAGCTTATTCTCATCTATTTAAAGTTTTGTCAGCCTGTGTCTATTCAGAACTTTGAGAAAAAAATTGATGGTATTAAATATTGCTTAAATTATATCATTGTAACTTCAGAAGGATGTTAAGGAGAAGTTGTCTTTCCCTGACTCCTTGCTTTATATTGTTCTCCATATGGAAAATGGCCTCATCTACCCACACGGCTTGGAGTCTTGCATTTCACTTTAACTAATTTCTCTTCTCTGATGTCTACATGTAACCAATGCTGAATTCTTCATCATTTCTCATTCAAAGTTCATATTCATTTCCTCTTTCTTCATATCTATTGTGCCACCTGATCCTGGCTGTCGATAATTTGTAACTACAACAGTCTGCTTATTCATTTCATCAACATCATCCTCTCCAGACCCAAACTAGTTCATTTAGTATTACCTCACCCATCTTTTTGCTAATGCACTCTTAACATGTTCCATAAAATAGTATAAAATGATCAGTGATATCTTATTGCATATTGCAATAATCTTATTGCAAAGTCTGTCTACTTTGGGGTATTTGCCAACTGCCTCATAGGATTTCTAAGGCTGTAATCATTATGGAAGCAGACTGTCACACCTTTCTCCCGCAGAATGGTTGGTGGATTGGAACCATCCACCTTTCTTTTGGTGAGCAGTCGAGCGCTTAACCACTGTGCCTGGAAATGCAGAAGGAGCAGCCAGGGCTCCTTCATTTCATAAACCTCCCCTGAGATTGGCCTATGATACTCTGTCGCCATACAGTAACTCAGGGCCCTGGTGGCACAGTGGTTAAGAGTTTGCCTGCTAACCAAGGAAGGTCAGCAGTTTGAATCTGCAGTTCTATTCTGTCCTATAGGGTCGCTATGAGTCAGAATCGACTGGACAACAATGGGTTTTTTTTTTTTTTATTATTAAATACAATAGCACATTGTAAAAACCAGTGTGCTGAAATTTATGTATCTTAATGTGTATCCTCTTCTCTAAAATATTTACTTCAGGAAAGTGCGTACTTACTCTAATGATATGGCTGTTGTTCACTTATTCATTTAAATACTGCCAATGATGAAAAATCATCCTTTGAGAATGGATTGGACTTTTGGCCACAACTCAAAGTAATTCACAGTTAAGTCTGTGGAAAACAGCTGATTCCCCTGGGTGATGCAATTTCACAGTGAAAAACAAGGTGTGACTCTGAAGCAATGAGCTCATTTATCTATTTTTTTTTTTCTCAGAAATTGTCGGTCCGTCCCAAAGATGAATTCTAAGATTGGCAGAATCACTGGAATGAATAAGCTGTGTTTTGTAAAGATAAGTCTTCATCATGATACCTAAATTGCCATATTTATTAAAATCCAAACAAACCCGTTGCTGTTGTGTCAATTCCAACTCATAGCGACCCTGTAGGATAGAGTAGAACTGCCCCATAGAGTTTCCGAGGAGCACCGGGTGAACTCGACCTGCCGACCTTTTGGTTAGCATCTGTAGCTCTTAACCACTACGCCGCCAGGGTGTCTCTTGATACAGACACTATAATTCTATTTCAGCAAGTCTGATATCCACTAGCTATTTTTGGCAGCTACATTATACTTTAGACATGAAATAAACTTAACTTATCCATCTGCATCTTCTTAGAGGACCTAATGCTGCTTCTGGCATGATCTACTAGACCATATTATTAGACAGTAATTCTGTTGGATTCCAACTGCCGATCTTTTGGTTACCAGCCGTAGCTCTTAACCACTACGCCATCAGGGTTTGCATTTATTAAAATATAAGTCTATATTCCAGATGCTGCCAGTGCACACGTGTTCTCTGACCTTAACATTATGATCGAGTCTGTGAAATTTCAACTGCGAGTGTCCACATGATTATGCCTAAGGAATTTTCTAGAAATGTAGAAGGCCACTCCGTCCACAAGTTTGAAAGACCTGAAGTGCCAGGGTATTAGCACCCTGTGTCCCAGAAGCTTCCACTAATACTTTCTGGGAGTTGACATTTAACTATCCCAGCTTTCTAATTTTTTTTTTTTGTAAGAATAATTCTGTACCTTGGTTTTACACTTCTTCACAGGAAATCTCCAGGCATTCCTGTCTGGTAGCTGGCTAAATAACACACCTTTATTTGTGGACTTGTGGACTTCCTTCTTGGTATCACCTCCCTACAATCCTATTGGTATCTCTAACACTTCTCTATAAATTACTTGCACTGAACACTTGTCTCAAGGGTTGTTTTGGGGGGAAACAAATTAAGACGCCAAATGACTACACAACTACAGCAGTTTGAATCCAAAAAAATAAGGATAGAAAGGACCTCAGGTGGTTCTCCCTGAGTGACAAAAAATGGCACTTTGCATCTTTCCATTTAGAACATATATTCAAGGTCATATTAAGCATAATTTCTTTGGGTCCCGGGGCTTTGACCAATAGCATCATCGTCATGATGGAGGAGAGGGAGCTTCAACGAAGCACTGGAAGATCTACCTAATAGTCTAGCTTGTGGCTGTGGGTCTCATGCTTGAGCAGGCTGGACATCAATTTTCTCATCTTTAAAATCAGGGTCGTCTCTTTGATTACATTACCAGAATGATGTACAGATTACATGGAGTAACATAGTCAAATCAACTTACTACAGTAAAAAGCTCTACAAAAAACAATTATTTTTCCCAGTGATATATTCAATTTGCTTTAATTGCTTTCATTTGTTCTTGCTTTCAAGGTTGGTTTTTATTGTCCGGCTTGAATACATTCAATATTACGCAAGCTCTTTACATTTCCTTTTTGAGTTGTACATGATTTGAGTCTAAGTTAAAAAATAAAAAAGTCAAGTTCATCTAGTACACTTAACCACTCCACTAATTGTACTGCAGATAAAATGCCAAACTTTAAATCCAAAGCCATGGGCATTCCAAATGTTTATAAGTTTAAGTCCACTTCCTAACACACAAAAAAAACACAAGTATTTACAAATTGTAAAGTTCATACATTAAGCATCTACTTGAAGCTGAAAACTTGCCTTTAAGGATAAACTCAAAGACCGGTGTGATTTAAAAGTAGAAATGGATGAGTACTTGAGGAAAGAAATTATTGAGCAAAAGGAAATATTGCCTGTTAACCATTTGTTGATGAAAATGGTCTCTTCTGGTCATGTCAGGATTCATGGGAGTACAATCAGTTCAATTGCACAGGGTCCCACCCTCAGAAGGGCCCCAAGCTTAGTGTTTAAATGCTCTGCAGTGGCCATGTAGAAAATCTTAATAATTTTATCTTGAAATTTACATTTTATAAGTGAAGTCTGATGAGACAACGGAGCCTGTGTCAGGGGCTTCAAGCCTTGGATTCATTTGTGGTGTGATCTCCAGCCGTCTTCTCGGCGGGGGGGGGGGGGGGGGGGGCGGTCTCTAACTCCTGTTCTCCTGCCCCGTAGTACCCTGGTCTTGCCTGCCTCCCACCCCCACTCTGGCCCAGGAAACACTGGTTTGCTGCCCCTAGTTGGGGTCTGGGCATGGGGAGGGTCAGAGTTGGGCAAGTGCCACTCCAGCATCTCAAGGTGAGGCATGGCAGTGGAAGCACCACTTGGACTGGGTACACAATTGGTCCTTGGTGGGAGATTTGGGAGACTCTGCAGCAATGAACTTCCCACCCACCTCCCATCCAGGTAGCGAGAGCATCCTGGCACAGAGGTAGCAATCCTTTGGGGGTTGCCCATCTGTGGTGGTTTCCTATGGAACACAAGAGGAAGGGAGGAGAAGACTAGCTGTATCTTCTCTGCCCCAGCTGGAGCACAGTGCATTGATCCAGCAGCTGATGGCTGGTGGAGGCTAGGGGGTTGGCACACTGTAGCCAGTGTTCTGTACTCACCAAGTTGTGGGGCAGGGCCCTCAGGTGCCTGTGAGTGTCTGTACTTGCTTAGAGAGCATTCTCACACCTGAAGGATATCAATACACCAAAAAAACCAAGTCTGTTGCCATGGAGTTGATTTTGACTCATGGTGACTCTATAGGACAGGGTAGAACTGTCCCATGGGGTTTTCAAGTGTCAGCTGGTGGATTCGAACTGCCAACATTTTGGCTGGCATAACAGGTGAAGAGAAAGACCATGCGAGTAAGGAAAAAGTTTTATATTTTCATACCTGCTGTTCGAACAGGGATATTGATTTTTATTTTGTACTGGGCACAACAAATTAGGTAGTTGGCCTTGTCTCTATTCATTACTCTTCAAATGTTATCCAGGAATCCATTAATGCCATTTTTTATCCCATTTGTACTGAATTTTAATCTGGTTGCTTTTAGTCTTGGTTCTCAGTTACATACCTGATTATGGGTAGTAGCATTTTTAAAATGTCATGGAAGCAAAACAATGTGAGTGAGTGGAAAAAAAAGAAGTGAATAAAAAAAAAAAAGGCAAGCAAGCAAAGAAACAAACTATAAATCTGATAGTGCAGGAAAATATTCTACAATAATTGAATAGACAAATTGAGATAATCACTCTTTGTAAAGGTTACTTAAACTACTTTAGTCATCAAGACTAATTGAGGAAGAGCTCTAAGAAGGGAACAAGTAAACAGGTTAATGATTATAGAAGTGTTTATGTACAGACTATTCCAGTAGATAGAAGAGTCTTTCAATCTCTGTAAAAATATCTATTTTGCAGAAGTTTTAAGAATCAATTTATGCTGACAATGTTAACTTCATTTTATGAACTAAGAGTAGACAGTCACAGATTCTCATGAGAAAAATTAAATACCAGCTGTCAAACGGAAGTAACTCCAGTTTAGCTCCAGTTTTCAAACTGCAAGTTCCCTACGCACTTGATAATTTTAGTGAATTAAAAAAATAAGAATGCAATTTAATTTATCTGGTGGCTTGTATATATCCCTTAATGAGGGAGGACTCTTCAGAACTCTTTAGGTTTCTATGGTTTTCAGTAGTTGCAATGCTCCTTTGGACCCCTGGTGGCGCAGTAGTTGTTCGAATGCACCAGCTGCTCCTTGGAAGCCCTATGGGGGCAGTTCTGTCCTGACCTATAGGGTTGCTAAGAGTTGAAACCGACTCCACAGCAACATTTTTTTTTTTTAATATTCCTTTAGCAAGTAGAGTTCTGTGATACCTGGCAGTCCTCTGGTCTGCTCAGAAAGAAGGCACGTGGCTCTTTAAGTTCTGACCCAGCTTGTAGATAATTCTAGTTTTTAATTCCATACAGCACTCTTTCAGCTCTTTCGAGACAGTCCATGCAGATTGTTTTAAGCCTTTTCATTTACTCTCGTGTGACCTACTTCCTGCCTGTGTTATAACTCTACACTGCTCTGAAGAATGCATTAGCCGCACACAATTGCAGTAAACAGTTCTCTTAAGAAACAGAACTCTGACTGAAACATAACGGACTTTCTAAAAATCTATAAAGGTCTTAGGCGATTTCTGAGCTTTTCCAATTTCTTTATTGTACTGGTGGTGTTTGTTGCTGTTGTGGTTGTTAGGTGCCGTTCATAGTGACCCTATGCACAACAGAAGGAAAAACTGCCTGGTCCTGTGCCATCCTCACAACTGTTACTATGCTTGAGCCCATTGGTGGTATTTGGTGTCATCTGAACACAAAGTAGTTTTCATGAACTGAACTGTGTCCCCCAAAAATATATGTCAATTTGGCCAGGCCTGATTCCCAGTATTGTATGACTGTCCTCCATTTTGTGATTGATATAATTTTCCCAAATGTTGCAAATCCTAATCTCTGCCTGTGGTTAATGAGGCAAGATTGGATTATGTTGAAGAACATTAGGGTGGGATATATCACCCTTGCTTAGGTCACATCTCTAATCCAATGTAAAGGGAGTTTCCCTGGGTGTGGCCTGCATCACCTTTTATCTTACAAGATACAAAAGGAAAGGGAAGCGAGCTGAGAGTGGGACCTCATACCACGAAGAAAGAAGCCCTGGGAACAGAGCGTATTCTTTGGACCTGGGGTTCCTGAGTGGAGAAGCTCCTAGTTCAGGGGAAGACTGATAACAAGGACCTTTTTCCAGAGCTGACAAAGTCTTCCTTTGGAGCTGACACCCTAAATTTGGACTTCTAGCCTACTAGGCTGTGAGAGAATAAACTCCTGTTTGTTAAAGCCATCCATTTGTGGTATTTCTGTTACAGCAGCACAAGGTGACAGAAACATTGGTTTAACTGGTTAATCTAGAAAAACCAGGAACTTCCTGTATCTAACATTGAGATGAATTTTTTGCTTACCTTCACATGCCTCTTGTTTATATCACAAAGCAAGTGTGATTACAGATGTCTAGCCATTTTTTGAACATTGTTTACATTCAGAATAATTATTCTATAATATGCCCAACATGTTATTTTCCTTGGAATAGCAAAAAACGATCATAACAATGAAAATTGTTTTTTCCATAAAACTTTCAATACTATTTCTATTCATATATAGTAAAGCTATTGAATTTAATATATTTCTTATACTCCTTTTATATCATTTATATTTAGAGAAGAAAATAAATACAAATAATTTACAGAGTCCAAGATTATTCTCAATAAGGTACTGATGAGTTGCAAGCAAAATAATTTAAGAGTGTCTTAAATATTATTTAAATGTATGACATCCCTACAAGGGAACATTAATATTTTTATTTGCAAGAAAACTGTGCTTCAGAGAAGTAAAGTAACCTGTCAACAAACGCTGAGCTAACAAGTGGGGGAGCAAGGTATAAAACTCTAGTTAATTTTATTCAAAAGCCAAGAATTTTTAATATTCATATATAATATTAATATTAATAAAGATAGATTAACTGAATTGAGTGATGAAATCAAAATGCTCTATGAACAGGGAAGGTGGGGTGATAATTTTTCCTTGTAATCCCTATGTCAAATATTTTGTTAGAAAAAGAGAAAATTTCATATGTAGGTTACCTAAAGTGGGCTGAGTCTTTAAAGATTAATTTTGGTTGGAGGCGTATCTTTGACTAGGTGCCTTTGCTTGGGAGAGTGTTTTTAACTGTGAAATTAAGGGGTGGGAGACAGTCATAGAGGTGACTGCTACGAGTTTCCCGTGAGTTTTAGGCTTATGGAAGAATTTTAAGTGGGAAATCCAGGCTTCCTTCTAACTTCTTTAATCCTGGTGGTGTAGTGGTTAAGAGCTACAACTGCTAACCAAAAGGTCAGCAGTTCGAATCCACCAGCTGATCCTTGGAAACTCTATGCGGCAGTTCTACTCTGTCCTTTAGGGTCGCTATGAGTCGGTATCGACTTGATGGCAATGGGTTTTTTTTTTCTCTAACCCAGTAACAAAGGGTTACTAAAATGAATTAGGGATTCCATTTTGCATTTATGCTACCACTAATCCAAAACCAAGCTCCTTGCCAGTGAGTAGATTTCAACTCATAGTGGCCCTGTAGGACAGAATAGAACTGCTCCATAGGGTTTCAAAGGCTGTAATCTTTAGGAAGCAGACTGCCTCATCTTTCTCCCCTAGAGCAGCTGGTGGGTTTGACCCCCGATCTTTCAGTTAGCAGCTGAGTGATTAACTACTGTTCCACCAGGGCTTTAAAAAAAAAATACACACAAGACAAAAACATGAAGAATGCTTATATCTCTTATAATACAGGTGTATATTTTAGAAAGCTACTTATTGGAAGGGTATGTTCTGCAAAAAATAAAAAAAATGCCATCTAAACATTCTATGATATCACATACATACACGCATACACATAAATTATGTATTTAAAAACTAGTAAACATTACAGAAAATAGACAGGAAAACAATGATGTCTTCAGTAGGTCTTCCCAGTGCCCTCGAGTAGGTCTTACTACTTTATTACTCAGTAGTTTCATGATCTAAAGTAGTATAGGAATAAATTAACACTTACCAGCCAATTAACACAAAAAATGTTATTAATAAATATCTAAGTTAAACCGGTATAATGTATTAACCAAAATACTCAAAATCATTTAATTTAGAAATACTGTTGCCTTAGATTACTATCTTAAGCTAGAATAAAGTGATATCTTTCTACTTCTTCACTCAGGGTTTGGCACACAGTAGGCACTGAAGAAATGCTGGTTAAGTTGATTATCAGTTACCTACACTGATATCCAAAGGTAATATGGCTGAAAAGCCACCGGGCTTGAAATTTTAAACGTGAGTTCAAATCTTGCCTCTGCTGTTGAATATATACACCCACTGCAGTAGAGTCATTTCCAGCTCATAGTGACCCTGTAGGACAGAGTAAAGCTGGAGCCCTGGTGGAGCAGTGGTTGAGCTTTTGGTTGCTAACAGAAAGGTTGGTAGTTCAAATCTACCAGCCGGTCCTTAGAAACACTACGGGGCAGTTCTACTCTGTCCTATTGGGGCACTATGAGTTGGAATCAACTTGACAACAATGAGTTTGGGTTTTCTTTTGGTTTCCCATAAGTGCTTGGGAAAACACTGAAAATCTCTGAGGCATATTTTTATCATCTGCAAAATGGGAATAACAGAATATCTACACAGTAGGGTTCTTTTGATGATTAAATAATGTAAAGTATCTATGGAAATGCCTAGCATACTATGAGAAACATAATAGAATTTCTTTAAATTCTTATGAAGAATACAATAAACTTGCAAAACAAAAAATATGGTTTGATTTTTCAATGATTCATTTTTGTTGTTGTTAAAAATGTACGTAGCAGAACATACACCAAAATTCACCATTTTCCAAATGTATAATTCAGTAATACTGAGTACATTCTTCAAGTTGTGCAACCATTCTCACCCTCCTTTTCTGAAT
Organism: Loxodonta africana; assembly: GCF_030014295.1. NCBI lineage: Eukaryota > Metazoa > Chordata > Mammalia > Proboscidea > Elephantidae > Loxodonta > Loxodonta africana. The sequence goes on from NC_087362.1 coordinate 14,893,904, forward strand.
TGTTTCTCCTCCATTAACATAAACTCACTGCGCCCTAAGCTTCCTATCTAACTTTTCAATATGCTGTTGTTAATTTGATCCCATGTGGATAGTTCTTTAAAAGGACACAATGCTCAAGGCAGACATCCTTTAGTAATTAACCTACACTATTTTTTTTTATTGTTTGGTTCTAAAGAAGTTTGGGGAAAAATACATGGTTTGATAGAGAGCAAAAACGTCTTAAATTTCACAAAACATTTTCAATTCTGGATAGATTTCAATTTCCAAAAGATGGTTGTTGATTATTAGCAAATTCTTAAAATAAAAATATGAAGTGTTTCTCTTTTCTTTCTACCCAGTGCCATAGAGTCGATTCCGACTCATAGCAATCCTAGGCAGCAGGCCCAATATTTTTATATATTGCGTCTTCTTTCATACTACCTTTACTCTCATATCAGCAACTAAAAGTTGAATCCTGGAAATTATAGCCAGTTCAAATTCAATTTTCCCAAAGTGTTAGTATAGGGGTCAAAGATCAGCAAGTGTTTTTGTTCTTTTTTGAACTGTGAAAATAAAACATTTCTAGTAAAGAAGGACTAGGTCTTTGAATATTGTGGCTGATATAATACTTTGTGCGTTCAGAATTAGATGCTATCTGTTAATTTTGTATTTAAATAATACGTGCACTTTTAGGTTTAAATTAATATTGATAATTACTATCACATGTAATTATAGTAGAGAAGAGCTGTAAATCTTAATAACAATCCATCAATTTGAATTTGTTTTCTTATTAACTGAAAGCCTGTGACTATTGATTCCCAAGCTGTACTGCTGATGCCGGAAGCAGCAATTCTACCACATAACGGGCTGATACATCCAATCCGTGGAACGTAACTGAAAACTCTAATGTCTAAACTTTATTGGAAGAGCCTGAGAACTCTTCAGACGCACCAAGGAATTATAACTGAGATATGAGAGAAACAGTGAAATCTGTATTAGGTTTGCCACAGAATCGTAGCTCATTAAATTATATATGTAAGTGCCTTGATCTCCTGTGCCCCAAACCAAAGCATCACAACAGGCTCTTAAAAACAACATGAAGCCTGGCTGCGCGCAAAGCAGCCTGGTGTGTTGACAAGAGAACAAGGCAGCGGTAAGTTAAACGGTGTCTGGTGTAAGGGCTACTTCACTGAGGGCGTTCAGAATCAACGGGGGGAATCACCTTTCCCTTACTAAGCAAGAGACTCCGCTCTTCTCTTAGAGCATATCTACGTATCTTTTATGGCCAACTAGCTCTCTTCGAAGCCTTACCAGGTTAATTACGTGGATGTGACTTACAAAGTTTCCAAGCAGATGAGTCAGTATGCTGGTAGCCATCAACCTATTTCCTTCTCTCGTGTAACCTAGGGTCAATGTCCACTATCAGCCATTCCATCATTTGAAGGTGAATGCTCCCACTAGGATGAGATGCATTGACAGCAAAACCTTCTTTTAATGCAAAAACATGCCCTTTAAGATCTTATTATGATACTTTTCTTTACCTCATATACAAAGAAATTACTTTAAAATTACCTAATTTACCTTGCATGTAGTTTCTTACAATGCTATACTCCAAATTTGTGGTTATTTTGTATGTAATTAAAAGGTGGCAAAAAGAAGGCTTAGACATTCATGAAAATCTTGTGAAACACTGAAATAAAATAATGAAGTCATCCTCTAGTGATTGCAGTCACCGAGGAGATGTCATTGTCAACAACACGCAGCATTTGCTGTGGTTATCTGGCGACATGTTATTGTAAAGTGAAGCGAAATGTCTTTCCTTGCAAGGCCAACTTATGAAACACATTGCCAGCGTGTATGGACAAGGTGGGTGAGGTGGGTGACAGGATTCTTGTTGAGTGGAAGAATAGAGGCTAGAAAATAAGAAGAAGGTGAGATGTGGTGAGGAAATGAACTTCTTTTACAGTGATAAGGACGGGTAAAGAAAGGAAATTATGCAATAAATAGAATTATGAATAAAACCACTGCATTAAAATTCTGCTCATCTTTCAGAGAGGTCACATCTCACCACATAATGGCATGGAGTTCAGTTAAAAACTCCTCTCAAAAGTCAGAAAGAGAGAGAAAAACAAATGGTTTTAAAACGATGTCACAGGTGCTGACAATCTTCCATTTCTTGACCTGGGTAGTGTTTGCCTGAGGGTTCTTTTTATGATAAATCATTAAATACTAAAAAGCCAAACCAAACCCACTGTCATCAAGTGGATTCTGACTCACAGTGATCCTATAGGACAGAGTAGAACTGCCCCATTGGATTCCCAGTATATCTTATATACTAATAGACATAATCTATATTATAATTCTTAATAACAACAGCAACAAAAACAAAGTCAAGTTAAAGATGCTATGAACAGAGTGTGACGAGAGGTGGAGCAGAAGATAATTCCAACACTTAGAACTTACAAGTCATTTAAATCCAGAATATACAAAGAATTTCTATAAATCAATAAGTAAAAGAGAGTGCAATAAAACAACAGGCACAAGAATGAAAAGACCCTTCACAAAAGGGAATATAAAGACGGTCACAAAAAATGTAAAATTTATTATTATTAATCTTGAAAAGGTAAATTAAAACTACAATGCCATAGGACTCCACACCCATCAGAATGGTTACAGTAAAAATAACATGGGCAAAGACGAGAACAGTGGTCTCACTTAGAAACTACTAGTGAACGTATGTATTGGTTCACCACTTCTGAATTTGGTTTGACATTCTCTTCTCAAGTTAAAGATTCTCCTATCTTATGACCCACCAATTCCAGTCCCAAGTGTATCTGTCTCCAACAGAAATACATGTACATGTAAACCAAAAGACGTGACAGATTATTTTTAACAGCCTTATTTATAAAAGAGTAACACCTGTGAAAACTAGAACCTGTGTAAGGCAGAAACCCGTCAGAGGGGGAAACACAAGTATTTGCCACTAAAGGGAGTGACACAGAAGTGGTAAAACTGCACCCTGTCAAAAGGTGGAAAACTTGTGAGACTCAGAAAGACAGGATAGTCCGGTCAATTTCCAGCTCTCACAGATTTCATTGTACTCCCAAATTGGAAACAATCCAAATATCCATTAGCAGTAGTGGTCCTGGAAACATCAGTGCTTAAAAGCTAAAATCAAGATAAAACACTGTATTAATTTTCCTATTGTTGCGGAACAAATTGCCACGAACTTAGAAGCTTAAAACAACATCCCTTTATTAGCTCACAATTTATGTAGGTTAGGAGTCTGGAGTGGCTGGATTCCCTGCTCGGTCTCAATGAGCTCAAGTGTTGGCCTGGGCCAGACTGTGTCCTCCACTGGGGATCAGGCTCTTTTTGCAAGCTCACTCTTGGCAAACTCATTTCCTTGGGGTTTTAAGACTGTGGTTCTTTTTTCTTGCTGGTTGTCAGCTAGAGGCTGCTTTCAGCTCCTAAAAGCTACTTGTTTTCCTTGCCACATAATTCGTCTCCATCTCCAAAGCCAACAGTAATGAATCAAATTCTTCTCCTGCTCTGAATCTCTCACTTCCTTTTCTGTGATAGCTAGAGAAAACTGTGCTTTTTGAAACACTCAGTTCTACCTGGCTAATCTCCCAAGTCAAGTCTGGCATACAGTATACAGTTAACGTCAACTTTGGAGTCTCTGGGTGGTGCAAATGGTTTAGGCACTTGGCTGCTAATTGAAAGCTTGGAGGTTCGAGTCCACCCAGAGATATATCAAAAGAAAGGCCTGGAGATCTCCTTCTGAAAAATCAGCCATTGAAAACATTGTGCAACACACTTTTTCTCTGACAGTAACTTTTTTATTTTATTTTTGGGTTTAAGGTCAACTCTGCCATATGACATAAACTAACCATATATCTAAAATTCCATTATTTAAATCAGGTGCCCTTTAAAAAAAAAAGCCAAGGAAGAAACATTTCTTGTTCAAGTTTAAGTGTGCTACTGAACAGTCAAATGCAAGACCACATGTGATACAGTCAAATAATGGAGCATTTTACAAGGAAAATGAATGCATTAAATATCATGAATCTCACAAGGTTGAGCAAAAAAATTCGCAAAATACAATATATAATTTATATTTCTATTTATATAAATTCTGAAGCAGATAAGGATAAAGCGTTTAGCAGTGTGTGTTTAGGTAATAAGGTTATAAATAAATCAAGAAAGGGATTGGTTTTGGGGAGCATTCAAGAGGTGACTTCGGGGTGACACGGTGTTCTGTTTTTTGAGTTGGGTAAGAGATATACGCATATTTGGTTTGCAATAAATTATTTAGTTCTACAATAAATGAAATTTCTATGCTTTTTGTTACTATGATATATAAAATGTATTATATATCATAGTAAAATAGTAACAACGGTTAAATAATATATCAGAGAAAGAAAATACCTTTTATACGACAAATGCTGTTGTTAGTTGCCATCGAGTCAGCTCCAACCCATAGTGACCCCACATGTGCGGAGTAAAACTGCTCCATAGGGTTTTCAAGGCTGTGACCTTTCGAAAGCAGATCACCAGACCTTACTTCCAAGGCATCTCTGAGTGGTTTTGAACCGCCAAACTTTCGATTAAAAAAACTTGAAACCTGTTGCTGTTGAGTCAATTCTAACTCATAGAGACCCTATAGGACAGAGTAGAACTGCCCCATAGGGTTTCCCTTTCAATTAGTCAAGTTCTTAAATATTTATACCACCCAGAAAACCCAGAAACCAAACCTGATGCCATGGAGTCGATTCCGACTTATAGTGACCCTAAAGGACAGAGTAGAACTGTCCCATAGGGTTTCCAAGGAGTGCCTGGTAGATTTGAACTGCCAACTTTTTTGTTTAGCAGCCATAGCTCCTAACCACTATGCCACCAGGGTTTCCTTGCACTACCCAGGGACTTCTAAATGACAAATAATTTGGTAATATTCAACATTGAATTGAAGCCCTTGTCCTCAAATTAGCTTGCTTATAATAAAACTTAGTTTATGTCTCTGGTAACCAGAGAATGGAGAAAAAAGAGATACATTTCTAAAAGTGATAATAAACTAGGAGAATGCAAGTTATAAAGTATTCTGGTGAGATTACATTTGTGCCTTTTATAATTTCTTTTTATTAGTAAAAGGAATTCTGAGTAATTAGTTTAGTATTTCTTTAAAGAATTTTCTTTTTGAAAAAATTATTAGATTTTTTTCTAAATTGTATTTATTTTGTTGTTGTTGAGAATATACACAGCAAAATGTACACCAATTCAACAGCTTCTAGATGTTCTTTGAGTTGTGCAACCATTCTTACCTTCCTTTTCTGAGTTGTTCCTCTACCTTTAACATAAACTCAGTGCCCCCTAAGTTTCCTATCTAATCTTTTGAGTTGCTGTTTTCTCTTTGATCCCACATAGATCAAAAAAGAGCATAATGCTCAAGGCAGACATTTTTACTAGTTAAGTTAGACTATCGTTTGGTTTTAAGAAGACTTCCGGGGATATTTTTGGTTTAAGGGTTAAAGATTACCTCAGGGCAATAATTTGAGGGGTTCAGCCACCTTCCATGGCATCAGAAAGTCTGGAGTTCCACAGGAAATTGAAATTTCACTCTGCATTTTCCACCTTTTAATCAGAATTCTTCCTTGGAATCTTTGATCAAAATGTTCAGTAATGGTAGCCAGTCACCATTCAGCTCTTCTGGTCTCATGGCAAAGGAAGGCAGTTGTTCATGGAGGCAATTAGGCACACATTCCATTTCCTCCTCCTATTCTTGACTCTCCTTCTTGCTCTGTTGTTCCAGGTGAGTAGAAACCAATCGTTGTGCCTTGGATGGCTGATTTGCAAGCTTTTAAGACCCCAAGCACTAAACAATGAAGCAGGAGGTAGAATAGAAGCACTGAACACATTATCAGGCCAGTCAACTGAGATATCCCATGAAAACATGACCCAACACCTCCAAACCAGGGGACTAAATTCCATAAAGTATTTGGTCGTACATAAGCAGTCTCAGCAGCCACTCTTTTTTTTTTTTGTTGTTGTTCTTGAAAATATATTTGTCTCACAACTTTTGCCAATTCAGCTTTTTATAAGTGTACAACTCACAAAAGAGGACATTCAAATGACCACCAGAAACATGAAAAGATGCTCAGTGTCATTAACTATCAGAGATGCAAATCAAACCACAATGAGATGCCATTTCACTCCCACTAGCATAGCTAAGATTAAAAACAAACAAACAAAAAACCAAAAATAACAAACACTGGTGAGGATGTGCAGAAATGGGAACACTTATCCATTGCTGGTGAGGATCAAAAATGGTATAGCCATTATGGAAAACAGTATGGTGCTCCCTCAAAAAATTAAAAATAGAACTACAATATGACCCAGTAATTCCATTCTTAGGTATATCCTAGGAATATATATATATATATATATATATATATATATATATATATATATATATATATGTACATACAAAAGACTTGAAAGCAGAGACTCAGAAAGAGACTTGCACACCAATTTTCACTGTAACAGTATTTGCAGTAGCCAAAAGGTGGAAGCAACCTAAACGCCCATCAACAGATGGATGGATAACAAATCGTGGTATATACACACAACGGGATACTACTTAGCCAATAAGAGAATTGAAGCCTCAGAACCTGCTACAGTATGGATAGCGCTTGAAGACATTATCCGAGTGAAATAAGCCAATCACAAAAGGACAAATATTGTATGACCTCACTCATATAAAAAGGCAAGTGTAAGAAGACCAAAAATCTGTTGGTGGTGACCCGGAACAGGAGGGAGGGGGAAAGGAGGTTAACAATGACGGAAAAATCACATTAATTAAGGGTAACTTTGCACAACCAATTATTATAATTGTTAATATGATTTTATTCATCTTTCTTGATACATTTAAAAAATTTCAATTGTGGCACAGAGATTCTGAAATATATATACATTTGTGGTCCTGAGAAGCTGTTTTACTTTAGCAGAAAACATTCCTTATGTTGAGTCTGGCTGCACAGGTGATTTATCTGAATTAAAGTAAGATCTACAGATGAATCTCCGGGACCCTTCAGCCGAGTCCTTTTTGGGAGATATTAATGAAATGAAGTGTCAATTTTAAAACCAGGTTACACAGCACATGATGTAATTGTCCGCCTATAAAATGCTAATGAATAAGATCAGATAGAAAGAATTTCAGTGGAACATTTTATCTTCTATTACATTGGCTGCTTCATATAATTTCATTTCACTTTCAGTTCAACATAAAATGAAGAATTCCATTGTCTGCTTAGCTGCCATTTCTCTTGATATTTGAAATATATTTAATTACACAAGGTCACATCTGAAGAGATAAAACTCTCTGGAGAGAATATAAATGAACTTTTCCTTATCAGATCACTTATGAATTCTTTAGTGGCCTAAAATTACATGATATTATCCTGAAATGACATGAAATGTCTTACTTCTTTTCTTGCACATTCCTGGAATGAAACTGGAATATTAAAGAAAACTAATGGTTCTGAGAATTGGCTGCTCCGAAGGGTACACTCTTCAATTACTCATGCTTTGTAATTGGCAGTCCACAGCAGGAAAGGCAGTAAGAATATTCTGGTTACATTTAAAGGCTGGAGTTAGGGATTTTCTTTATAAGATGGTAGTAAAAATTAGGGCAAATTATAACAGCTGTTTGCAATGTGTTAGAGATACTTAAGTTCTGGGTTTATGGTAAAACGTTTCTTACCAACCATTAGAAGAACTCTTCTACCCATCAAGGGCTGAGAGGCTATTTGCAGATTATGTTTGAAGACTGCAGATATGCCAGTAAGGCAACAAAATAGAACCTCTTGCAGAACTAGGTATTCCCATTTTAAAACAGTGAATGATTCATGGGAAGTGCAGACTACCCACAGCCTATGCTATGGTTATACGATCCTTTCTCCAGATATTATAATCTGTATTCCTTTATACTAAAGAAAACATCTCTCTTGAAATCATATGGACTCAGAAAAATTAAATTCTTGCAAATCTCTAAATAGTTTTCTCTAAAATCTCCCCCCCCCACCCCAAATCAAACCCATTGCTGTCAAGTCAATTCCGACTCATCAAGACCATATAGGACAGGGTGGAAATCCCCTACAGGGTTTCCAAGGCTACGGAAGCAGACTGCCATATTTTTCCCTGTGGAGTGGCTGGTGGATTTGAACTACTAACATTTTGGTTAGCAGTCCAGCTGTTTAACCACTTTAACTCCTACAATATTTAATTTTTTACATCTGGTTGAGGGGGAGAAAAAAAAAAAAAGAAAAATTCACCTGAAAACTTCTTTTTATTTATTTTTTGTTGGCAAAATAAATATATATTTGAACCTGAAAAAAATACTAATCAATTTTTTAAACACAGAAAAGATGCATCTGAAAAAAAAAATCTCAATAGCACAAAGGATTATGAAATGACAAGTAGGCGTCTGTCCAGAACCTCAGCCCCATTCCTAACAGCCCCAGTCTCCTACCCCATCCCAGACCTCTATGCATTCCCCCACTTTCTAATTAGGAATGAGGTCACACTGCCCACTGTTCTTCTTCCTGAAGTTTCCTCCCTTGCTGGCATCTAGGCATTTGGTCCCGCAGCCCACCCCTTGCTGCCTGACCCTTTCTGCACCCTCATCGCTTGCTGGCCATGTGTGAAAATGCCGATTTGCTCATAGCATCCCCAGTTTAGTGTGTTACTGAATCTTTTGATCTTTGTCAATTGGCCAGGTTTCTTTAGGTGGAATTTTACAGCTCAGCTTAATTTCTCATACAGTAATTTATACACATATTGTTATGTGACATTAGTTGCAATCCCTATAATGTGACAGCACACCCCCTTTCCACCCCGGGTTTCTTGTGTCCATTCAGTCAGTTCCTGTACCTTCCTGCCTTCTCACCCTTCCTCTGGGTGAAAACTTCTTGACATGACTCCCACCCAAAGTAACATTTATAAAAGTTGCTGCTTTGCCGAGTTGGGGTATATATGCATTTGTGTTTTTATGAATATAGGTAAATGGCACAGCTACAACATTTTTTTTTATTTACCCTCAGTAGGTTTGATTATTAACAATAAAGCAAGTCTATAACATGACCAAGTATGAGAATGCCTTAATTAAGTTTCCAGACTGGAATTCTGAACATTTATCCATCAAAATATTCTCCTTCCTAAGGAAAAAGTTTAATTTTAAAATTGACATTAATGTAAAGCTCTGATTATGTATCTGCATTCTACAAACAGGAAAATAGGAAATGCTTCCCATGATGATAACACTACAGAATTCAAATATTTTTAATCCAGTTGAACACAATTTGACTCAAAATGCTGTAGCCAAGAGTGTCGCAAAGAGGGAATAAACGAACAAAAAGCCCCTGGATTTTGGGCAGTAAAAAGTTCATAAATTATTTGATATTAGGGAGCCCTGGTGGCACAATGGTTAAGCGTTCAGCTGTTAACCAAAGGAATCCACCAGCCGCTCATTGGAAACTCTAAGGGGCAGTTCTGGTCTGTCTTACAGGGTCGCTGCGGGTTGGAATTGACTTGATGGCAACAGGTTTGTTTTTTGTTATTTGATATTAATGGTATAAGCAATGAGTCAAAATTCACTGGTATGCAGAGTAATTTCTATGAAAAACAATCCAGGGAGGACAGTGTACAAAAAGGAAAAAAATAAAAAAGAAACAAAACAAAATAGCTTATTCTATATTCATTCTTATTATTTAAGAAATGTAGGATACAGTGCAACTAAGGATGTAGCATGGACCTATACAGAGCACTAGGCTGTATATTAAGAGATTTGTGTTCTAGACCTTACTGTGGTATTGACATGCTGACATTAACTTCTTGTGGTATTGACATCTTCTGCTAAAAATGAGGTTAACAAAGCTGACCACATTAGGTTTGTTGTATGGGTTAAATGAAACATTATTTTGAAAATGGCTTTAGATTTATAATATTCCATACATATACAAAACCCTAGTAAAACTACTCTTTATCGATTATCGATTATCTCATTATCTGACAGTTCCATTTACAACAATAGTAAAAAATCTACTGTCTGACTACTGTGCACATTATTGGCATTTTTTTATCTGGCAGTAATGAATGCCAAATTATGAGGTGAGAGTAACTCTGGCTGTTATGGTTAAGGTTATTTGTTAACTTGACTGGGCCATGATTCTCAGTGGTTTGGCAGTCATGTAGTGATGTAATTTGGCAGTTATATAATGACATAATTTGGCAGTTAGGTAATGATGTAGTCATCCTCCATTTTGTTGTCTGATGTGGTCATCCTCCATTTTCATATAATGCTGATTTTTGCATGACAACCTGGCCTTTGGAACCTAACCTTGTCGATAAATGAGGAGTAGGTATATTCATAATGTTCTTGTTAGGTGCTGTTGAATTGATTCTATTTCATAACAACCACGTGTGCTACAGAGTAGAACTGCCCCATAGGGTTTTCTAGGTTATAATCTTTATGGGCTCAGACTGCCAAGTCTTCCTCCCATAGAGCCCCTGGATAGGTTCAAACCTCTGACCTGTCCATTAGCAGCCAAGCTCTTAACCAATATGGCACCTTCTTATAATTCACTTTAAAAATGAAATATTCCCAAAAAAGGTTGTAATTATCAGCTAATCCCTTCAGTGGGAAGTTTGGCTCAAGGAGAAGTCTTGTCCTGAATGTTCTTATGATAACATCATAATTTAGAAAGACAATTAGAGTTTGGTTTGCTCATTTCCAGATGTGATATTTTCTAAAGCTATTAGATTTCTTAGTTGGTTTGACAGGTTATCAAGAACTGAGCCACATTTAATTCACTTGACCAGGTGAGAATAAAGAATAGGCAAGACTTACACCAGAAGTAACTGAATATTCAAGATTGACAAGGAACCCAAATCAATTTAATCTATTTTGCCCACTGTCTCTAAAAATTTTACTTTGAATATTTCTATACTATTCCAATTAAAGGAAATGTAGAGTAAGAGACAGACCCAAAACATCTCTGTTAATGCAAGAAACTATGGACTTCATAGGCAACTGTAGGCTGCTACAACATTTGTTAAAGGGTAATCCATTTCCCGGTGCAGGACCGGGCAGCGTATCTTCCTTTTGTGCATAGTGTCACTGTAAATCAGAACCTATTCAATAGCACCTAACGATGACAACAATCCATTTTTATGTGAGATGGCACAAGTAATTTCTTAATAAATTTTCTACATAGATGATTAAAATGGTTGGTCAATTACTAAGTTAAGACAAAGGGGTTATGTAGAACTTTGTCTTGAGCAGTGTTGCTTTCTTGCTTTTATTAGAATGCCATATTATCCATGGAGTCCCAGGGTTGTGAAAACAGTTAACACACTCTGCTGATAACCAAAAGGTTGGAGGTTTGAGTCTACCCAAAGGAACCTCAGAAGAAAGACCTGGTGACCTACTTCTGCAAAACAAGCCACCGAAAACTCTACGGAGCACAGTTCTGCTCTGACACACATGGGGTCTCCATGAGTCGGAACAGGCTCGACAGCAACTGGTTTGGTTTTTTGTTATATTATTCATGCTTATTTACCACCTACAAGAAAAGATTCCATTGCTTTTGTTAAAAAAATGTTTTTTTTGCAAGAGCTGGAGAAGTTTTATATATATCTACATGTATATACAAACCAAACCAAACCCATTGCCATGGAACTGGCCCATAGGGTTTCCAAGTAGCGACTGGTGGATTCAAACTGCTGACCTTTTGGTTAGCAGCTGAACTTTTAACCACTACGCCACCAGGATTTATATATATATATATATCACTACAAACAGCAAATTGTACATGGGTCTAATAGCTGTTTATGTTCCCTCATCATTAGCATTAGGTTTTAGTTGATTTTTATAAGTTCCTCTCCATGCACTGGAAAGGCTTTTCAAGGGCCCTCCACTAACAACACCATCAGTCTGAGCATGGAGACTAGTACTTTTGTTTCATTTTTCTACAATCAAACTCATTTCTAAAATAATAAATAACATTTTGAAACACCATAATCCCACAAGAAAAAAACCTACCTTACTTAATTACTTAATCTTTGACAATATTTTCCTGTTTAACAATTTCATTTATTTCAATATATATGTATATTTAGTAACTTCTTAAAGACTTCAGAAGTTGTTTAGTTTACTTTGAAATCTTACCTACAGAAGTTATAATAATTTTTTTAATTAAAAAATTACCTTTCATAAATAAATCTCTGACTCGAAAGTCCTGCAACCAAAGGACTTGTTCCAAGGATAAATGTCATCATAAAACCCATTGAAACCCATTGTCGTCGAGTCAATTCTGACTCATAGTGACCCTATGGGTGTCATCACAGTAATTACAAAAAAGAGAAGTTTTTAGATTCTTGTGAAATGCCGTATAATCCTATTGTGGTCATCTTCACCACTCTCCAGATACTGAACAAATGAGTGAAAGTCTGCATTATATATGTGAACAGAACTAGTACAAGTTAGGAAGGAATAAGAGTGTATCATATATGCTGTTTTCTTAAAAAAAAAAAAGACAATGCTTAAGAATTTATTAAAATCAGGCTCACATATTTCATTTAAGGCTAAATTATTTATCCAGGAACTTTTGCTTTAACTTTTTCACTTGGACTTGCTAATTTTAAGATCTTTCTCAAACATTTCTTCAAGAATTAAGAAAAAAATAAACAAAAATTAAATTAATACATTTTCCTATTTATCACCAGTTCCCTGAGATTTTATATTCTTATATAGCAGAAACAATGTAATGGATTTCCAAGATTCTTTTGGTGACTCTAATTTCAAAATTAAAAAAAAAACAAGATTCATAGACTGATAAACATTTACAAACATACTGGGATGCAATATTTGATATTGAAACAATGGCTGAAAATTCAAGAACTGTGGTTGCCTTTAGTAATCACCTATAGAACCTATAGGTGTGCATACCTTAAAGTGAAGCATATCATACTTACAACTTGAATGTAATGTGCTTTTAGGTGAATGGGAAGATTTAAAAGATTGTCCAGAGTAGGGTTTTGGGTTAGCTTTATACATTAAATTTATTCATGCTCTCCCCATTCCTCTTTAAGCCTCAAAACTCATTGTATTGTTAATAAAAATTGCTATGGAAGACAGAAAGCTTTCCTAATCTATTTACTCTGTCAGAAATTTTAAATCTTGGTGGCAAGTGTTAAAAAAAAAAACAAGCTGTATTGGTACTATAGTTATTGCCACTAGAAGGAAAGAGATGACTCATTGTAAACTACTCATCCACAAAATTGTCAATGCTCTGATTATAGAAAGGATATATTCTATAAACTGAAAGGTGAAGGCTTAACTATTATTATTAATAACAGATTGAGCTGGCAGAAAAATCACCTACTGACTATGAGAACTATTGATAGAGAACAAATATATTACCCCATGAAGTCAACTTACAATTATTTTCCCAGACATGCCACTTTTTAATAGATTAAATGAACGATATATAACCCCTTGTAGCTGCAGTTACATGCTCTGGGTGATTCTGTTAACATATGATCAGTGATACTCCAAGGTCAAAATCTTGACCATCTGAAGTATTAAAGAAATGTTGAGCACTGGATGATTTCAGAAGGCCTCTGGTTTGAATGCATGCCGCTGCGTGGCCATCGGAAATGGATTTCAGCCCCAGAAACTCACGTGTGGGTCCTGTGTTCCTTACGTAACTTTTAATTCTTTTGCATGGCATCAAGGGACAGAAAAATCACAAAGATCACATAAGGAAACTAAGAAAATGGTGACTTCGCTTTGAGGAAGTCATCAAATAAAAGGGGTTCTAGAAATTATTTCCCTGCTTCCACGTCCTCTTCTGAATCCGGCTTGAATTTCTGACAGTTCCCTGTCCATGTACTGCTGCAACTATTTTTGAATTATCTTCAGCAAAATTATACTTGCATGTGATATTAATGATACTGTTCCATAATTTCTGCATTCTGTTTGGATCACTTTTCCCTGGAATGGGCAAAAATATGGATCTCTTCCAGTAGGTTGGCCGGGTACCTGTCTTCCAAATTTCTTGACATAGAGTGACCACTTCCAGTATTTGTCCATTTGTTGAAACATCTGAGTTGGTATTCCATCAGTTCTTGGAGCCTTATTTTTCACCAATGTCTTCAGTGAAGCTTGGACCTCTTCTTTCAATATCATCGGTTCTTCATCATATACTACCTCCTGAAATGGTTAAATGTTGATCAATTCTTTTTGTCCAGCAACTGTAGATATACCTCCCATCTTCTTCCAACACTCCCTGCGTTCAATATTTTGCCCAAAGACTGCTTCAGTATTGCAACTTGAGGCTTTAATTTTTATTTCAGTTCTTTCAGCTTAAGAAATGCCAAGTGTATTCTTCCTTCTTCTAACTCCAGGCCTTTGAGCATTTTATTATAATACTTAGCTATGGGATGACATCAAGGACATCATACAGGAAGAAATCAAACCCCAAAGCCCCAGTCCCAGCGCCCCCTTCTCCGGCACTGGGTTTTTGGGTTTGATTTCTTCCTGTATGATGTCCTTGATGTCATCCCATAGGTGGTCTGGTCTTCGGTCGTTAGTGTTCAATGCATCAAATCTATTTTTGAGATTATGATCACTAAATTCATGTGGAATATACTCAAGGTTGTACTTTGGCTCTCATGGACTTATTCTAATTTTCTTCAGCTTCAACTTGAACTTGCATATGAGCAATTGATGGTCTGTTCCACAGTCAGCCCCTGGCCTTGTTCTGGCTGATGTAACTGAGCTTCTGTATTGTTTCTTTCTACAAATGTAGTCAATTTCATTCCTGTGTATTCCATCTGGTGAGGTCCACTTGTATAGTTGCTGTGAATGTTGAAAAAAGGTATTTGCAATGAATAAGTTGTTGGTCTTGCAAAATTTTATTATGTGATCTACCATTTCTTTTCTATCACTAACTTCATATTTTCCAACTACCGATCTTTCTTTGTTTCCAACTTTCGAATTCCAATCACCAGTAATTATCAATGAATCTTGATTGTATATTTGGTAAATTTCAGACTGAAGAAGTTGGTAAAAACTCCAGTTTCTTCATCTTTGGAGTGTAAATTTGAATAACAGTCATATTAACTGTCTTCCTTGTAGGCATATGGATATTTTTCTATCACTGGCAGCATTGTCATATGGCTTATGATTGCTGTCAGATGAATCTTGCTTTAAAGCAGAGAATATCAGAAAGATGTTTACCTGTTTTTTATTAACTATCCAAAGGCATTTGACTGTGTTGATCATAACAAATTATGGGTAACATTGCAAAGAACGGGAATTCCTGAGCACTTAATTGTGCTCCTGTGGAACCAGTACATAGACCAAGAGGAAATCACTGGAACAGAACAAGGGGATATTGCATGCTTTAAAGTCAGGAAAGGTGTCTGTCGGGGTTGTATCCTTTCACCATACTTATTCAATCTGTATGCTGAGCAAATAATCTGAGAAGCTGAATTATGCTTCATTAATAACCTGAATTATGCAGATGACACAACCTTGCTTGCTACAAGAATTTGGGGTCTGCATCCCACTGCTCTCGTGCTCCCTCAGGGGTTCTCTATTCTGTTCCCTGTCAGGACAGTCATTGATTGTAGCCAGGCACAATCTAGTTCTTCTGGTCTCAGGCTGACATAGTCTCTGGTTTAGGTGGTCCTTTCTGTCTCTTAGGCTCATAATTACCTTGTATCTTTGGTGTTCTTCATTCTCCTTTGCTCCAGGTGGGTTGAGACCCCTTGATGCATCTTAGATGGCTGCTTGCAAGCATTTAAGACCCCAGAAGCCACTCTCCAAAGTGGGATGTAGAATATTTTCTTAATAGCTCTTTATTATACCAATTGACTTAGATGTCAACTGAAACCATAGTCCCCAAAACCCTGGCCCTGCTATGCTGGCCTTTGAAGTGTTCAGTTTATTCAGGAAACTTCTTTGGTTTTAGTTCAGTCTGGTTGTGCTGACCTCGCCTGTATTGTCTTGTCTTTCCCTCACCTAAATAATTCTTATCTACTATCTAATTTTGTTTCCTCCTCCCTCCCTCCTCTCATAACCATCAAAGATTATTTTCTTCTCTGTTTAAACTATTTCTTCAATTATTGTAATAGTGGTCTTATACAATATTTGTCCTTTTGCAACTGACTAATTTCACTCAGTATAATGCCTTCCAGATTCCTCCATATTATGAAATGTTTCAGGAATTCATCACTGTTCTTCATCTATGCATAGTATTCCATTGTGTGAATATCTCATAATTTATTTATCCATTCATCCATTGATGGGCACCTTGGTTGCTTCCATCTCTTTGTTACTATAAACAGTGCTGCAATGAACACGGGTGTGCATATATCTGTTCGTGTAAAGGCTCTTATTTCTCTAGGGTATATTCCAAGGACTGGGATTGCTGCATGGTATGGTAATTCTATTTCTAGTTTTTTAAGGAAGCACCAAATCAGTTTCCAAAGTGGTTGTACCATTTTATATTCCCACCAGCAGTGTATAAGTGTTCCAGTCTCTCTACAACCTCTCCAACATTTATTATTTTATGTTTTTTGGATTACTGCCAGCCTTGTTGGAGTGAGATGGAATCTCATTGTAGTTTTGATTTGCATTTCTCTAATGGCTAATGATCGTGAGCATTTCCTCATATATCTGTTAGCAGCCTGAATGTCTTCTTTAGTGAAGTACCTGTTCAGATCCTTTGTCCATTTTTTAACTGGGTTATTTGCCTTTTTGTATTTGAGTTTTTGCAGTATTATGTAGCTTTTAGAGATCAGACATTGATCAGAAATGGCATAGCTAAAAACTTTCCCCAGTCTGTAGGTAATCTTTTCACTCTTTTGGTGAAGTCTTTGGTTGAGCATAGGTCCGGTAACTTCTTTCTGCTTCTGAACGGTCTTTTCCTCCCTCTGCCAGTCAGCCCATTTTCTAACTTTGCCTTTGATGTTCAGGGCTCCTAGCTTGGCATAAATATAATCATTTCACTTGTTTTTTGGGGTCTTTGTTGTAAGTGGGATTGCAGGAAGCGTCTGGCTACTCTGCCATCTTGGCCCTGCCTCCTCTGTGGAGAATCAAGTGTAGAATATCAAAAGGGGAAACAGAGGCTGTTAACATTGTCCAGGACAGGAATAACAATTCAGCATGATGATAGTGCTGGGGATAATGCAGGGAGGTTTTAGGGCTTCTAGCTGTAGAGTCAAGAAGACTTGCTGATAAAGCAATTATTTTGGAGCACAGGGCTGAACTTGTCTCTCCTGCTAAACTTTCATTATGTTACCAAGGCCCTCCACTGTCTGGCCACAGACATTTGTTAAAAGCAAGACATGATGTGTGGGGTAAAAAGAGCTGAGGTAAATAGGACTTTTGTGTGAGGTTTTATGTTTATCTTGATAGGATTTAGGCTATGTCGACTGTTTGCTGTAGTTGTAGTTGTCAGATGCTGAAATTTTCTCTAATGTCCTTGTTTTTGTCTCCTCTACTGTCTTTTGTTTCCTCATAGACTTTCTTAAGTAGGGTCTGAGCCTTGCAGTTCTCTCCAGGTATAATCTCCTGGTTATTATACAGGGGCTCCCCTGATGGGGTAAAATGTGTGTGTGGTGGTGGGGGGGACATTCTATAATCCTATGATCAGGCCTTAGTCTTTTAGTGAGCCTATGCCCCCAGGGTGTGACCTTCACAAATGCTTTCAGCTTTTTTCACCCCTTGGGTGGGACAAAACATCTCGAGGGGGCTGGAGTTGGGTATTTCACCTCTCACAAATTGTTAGGCTTTGGTAAAATATTTTCCCTTAAGTAGAACGAGTGCTCTGGTGAATTTAAATGGTTACTTTTCCCTTTCCTCTGCTGGAAGCAGAAAGGAATTTCTCTCTAGTCTTTGCAGTGAAAACTTGGTGGGGCTCCTGAAGGTAAAACGCAAAAAATTGGAGCCCTCCCCTAATACCAGGCCTCCAGTGCTTTTTCCTTTCAAGATAGTCCATATTCAGTCTTCATTAATTAGTTAATTACCCTTTAAGTCTTCCTACCGGATGCTGGGTCAAATATTGTGGAGGTTTCTGCTCCAGGTAAGCTGTGATTCTCTGAATCTGCCTGTATCTTCCATTTTTGGGGTGGTGATTTTCCCTGTGACCTCAATTCTCTGAAGGATTTAAGAAGAGTTGTTGATTTTCGGTTTTCTTTTTTCTTTTTCTGGTGAGGATAAGAGTGTTGACTTCAAAGCTTTTTATAAGTCAGGTCAGAAACTGGATGTCCAACATTTGTTTGAAGCTTAACTTGAGCTCTTACCATCCTCTGTTGGAGGTAATTTGTACTTATCTCATTCTCTACTGCATTGTTGCTCTCAGAAGCCAAGCTTCCTGAAGGCTAGGCCCACAACTTTCTCCTTGTTCAAAGCATGTTGAAGGATATTCAGTAAAGATAGGGATTCTAATTCTGAATTAAAGGAAGACAGTGAAGGGTTGGGCAACAGAGTCTGTTTAACGCTTTGTGGTTTGCTCTGTGAACAATTTCATTATCAAAGAAAATAACTTTAAATCCAGGACAATGTTAAATGTGGAATAATTATAAACTTAAGGAGGGTTGTTGCTTTGATGAACCAAAAGGAATATACCTGAAATTCCTGCATCAAAACGGAAATCTCTGGAAAATATTCATTTCTGAGTAATGTCTGCATTTATATACCCATTTTGCCAAAGTCTCAGTCTATGGGAGTGGTAAAACAACCCTACTTTAGACAGACATGGGTATCTGATGGACTGATTCCAGTTTCAAGGGATGTGCCTGAGTCATTCCTTCTTGTGAAGCAAATAAGCAGATCTATACAAGAACTTTCTTGACGTAATGGAACTTGGGTGGCTGCTATGCTAGGATGTTGAAGATCTTCATAATCACAAAGACATTATTGTATTTTAACAACTGAAAGCATTTGAGTAGCCATTTAGGGATTATATGTCTAACAAAAGTTTCATGTTAATAGAACTATTTTTTCAAATGACTCATAAGTTTGAGATATAGGAAATAAGCTAATTAATACTGAATGCATAGTTTGAAAATTACATTATAATCACTTAGAAAAAGTAGTATATTTCCTAGCCTTCCCAGAACCCTCATTCCCAGCAGACTCCTCAGATGATGATTTATTGCTAGCTCTCATTTACCAAAAACGTCCAGTTTAAAAAGAAGCAAAGAAAATGAAAATAAAGGAACATAAATTCAAACATTAAACTTACTTGAGGGTCTTGTTCAAAAATCTCTGTACCCTCTGTGTGCATTTAGAAGGCATACATAATGGGATAGATTTTCACTTTAATAGATATTTTTTGAATTGTGTGTTTAAAGCTTTGTGCCAAGTATAATAATAATAATAGTTAACATTTACTGATTAACATTTACTGATTACTCCCCACATACCAGGAATTGCATCAAGGGCTTTATGAGTATTCTCTCCTCATCCTCACAAGCCTATCAAGCTAGAGCTATCATATTCTCATTTCCATAGATGTGCAAACAGAGACTTAAGCAAGTTCTGACACCTGGTCAAAGTTTGAGCTTTAAATGCATACTTCTGATGGAGAAACCTCTTAACTATTAGGCTGTACTATCTAAGCCCATGAACACTTTGTGGGAAGGGCACACAAATTAATACAACATAATCACTGCTTTCAGAGTAGCATTTATTCTGCAGAGGAGGCAAAAATATGCACAAATAATTTAAGCATTGGAAAAATGTAGGGAAGGCTTGAGCCGGCACAGAATTTTAGAGGGCAGGACAAAGTGTTACTCATTTTGGTGTCTCAAGTAGTATAGCCCTGGTGGCGTGGTGGTTAAAGAGCTCGGCTGCTAACATATGGGTCAGTGGTTCTAACACATCAGCCTTTCCTCAGGAGAAAGATGTGGCAGTCTACTTCCGTAAAGATTACAGCCTTGGAAACCCTATGGGGCAGTTCTACTCTGTCGTATAGGGTTGCTATGAGTTGGAATTGAGTCAAAGGTGATGGGTTTGGTTTGGTTTGGCATACAGTAGATAATGTATTGAATTAATTGGTGAATGACAAAATGAAGGTATTTATAGTTAGGTTAAAAAGGTCCCAAATGGAATATTGGTGTTGGATGTGTTATATAGAAATCCTGTCCGTACTGGCCAATGCATGAGGTTTCCTCTAGTTTTACCAAAGCCACTGTAGGAAGAAGCTGGAGAGGTGCTTGGTTTGTCGTCAAGCACAGTGCCATTTCATGGAGAGAAATACTGAAGAAGTGGAATTAAATCTGGGCATCTTCCTTTGGGACAAAAACGGGGATTTATATTTCTTCAGGAAATATTGCAACATAGGCAAAACTATTTCGAATGTGGGGATGGCAACATGTTTAAAGCAAAAATAAAGAGCAAGCAACTTCCTTCCGCAGCTTCAGTGGATAGAGATCACTGATGCTCGCACCCCAACTCTGCTGAATCTTTCGTGGGGGAATCCTTTGTTTGTTTTAGTAAGCTGACTGGCTGGTTAAAAGAGCTGAGATGCACAACTATTTCCAATCCCATTGTTCATCCCCAATGTGTTAGTTCTCAGCATTTTATTTCCTTCGGTACATTATTAAGTTACTGAGACTGACATCTTTGTAGGTAGGAGCTGTGTGCTGCTATTCCAAGAAAATAGTGCTGTTAAGACTTCATTGTGTAGAATTCTGGATTAGTTGAACTAAGAACTGATGAAGAAGATATGTGAAAGCAATCTAAGTTGATCTTCTGAAACTCTGTATATATTATCCATCTCTTGGGGTAAGACCCTACTATCAAATAGTGAGCAAGTTTTGTAATTTTTTGCTTTCCTTGCTTTTTCTCAATTATACCTTTGTATATCTTTTTCATTTAGTCTATCATTACTGTGTTGCTATTTTTTTTTTATTTTTCCTTTTGAGTTTTGTACAACTTAAGACTTCAGGTTGGTAGCATCCCATGATTCAAACAGAGCAAAATAGATGAAATTTTGAAAGATTTGAATCTGTGCTACTTGAATGTCCTTAAATCTATTTCCAAATAGAATTTTCTTTGAGCATCACTTGCCCATTCTGATGCAATCTCTGTTGCCTGTAGCACTTAATTAAAGCTGCCTCTTGAAGCTGTTTTTTTTTTTTTTTCTGTTCAGAATACTGTTTTTTTTAAAGGTAGGGATGAAGAGTGCCTGTGTATAAACTGTTGAATTCACTTCTGTGTCATTTTTGTAAATTCTGTAGCAGGGCACACTGTCTTCTAAAAATCTGTATTAATTTCACACATTAAAAATTAGATAATGTGCCAGCCAGAAGCACAAGCATTCTCACGTAAACTAACACATGTAGTTTGAGCATGTACGCAATCCGAGTAGTTTGTAGTGGTGTAATGTCTAAGAGTGCTGTCTGCGTGCTGTTGCCAACAAGATGTTTTTGCAACATACCGAAACTCATTGCCGTCGAGTCGATTCCAACTCATAGCGACCCTGTAGGACAGAGTAGAACCGCCCCATAGAGTTTCCAAGGAGTACCTGGTGGTTAGCAGCTGTAGCTCTTAACCACTATGCCACCAGGGTTTCCTTTTGCAAGACAGACAAAGAAAATATGAGTAATCATCTTGTGACCATGATCTAAGCATCCTGGGAAACTATCTGTAATCACTAACTACATTACTAATAATCAGTAACCAATCAGAGTGCAATTATTACAATATTCATTGGTTTTCCTGTAATTTCCCTCCCTGTGGTTTGGTTCCTCTTTTTACTCCATAAAAATACTTGTATAATGAGACTGCCCAAGGACTACCTGGTTCCATTTTCAACTGCAGTTGTTTTAATCCCTTAATAAACCTCTCTGTTTTGGCGTGAAAGAGCATTTAAGTTTTTCTCTACAATAGCACACATAGTCCTTTATTGTTAATATTATTTGAAAGTTATTTAGGTAGAAATATTTTCCGATAAACTATCAGATGAGAAAAATAAAACTGCAACCAAAATCGGGATGCGCTGAAGTCAGGTAAATAACTTCAAGTGTTAGGATGAGCTAAGTGGATTAGCTTGCTACAATTAGATTATCTAAATCAAGCAATATGTGGGCCATGTTCCTGTTAAATGTTTAATAGGATATTTTTTGTTTTTATAGATTATAAGACTAATGGCCAATTAATTTTCCCCATGGTTAATTCAGTAAGTAAATAAGAACCTTAATAAAGACCTGTTCTTGGGGCAATTATATCAGCTTTTGACTAACTCTTCCGACACAAATTGCTTTAATGCGGCATCATGACAAAGGGATTCAGGAGACTTTTTGCTCCTTCAGCTTTTACTTACACAGTCTCTCGTGTTTGTGTCCAGGCTGCCTTTTTGGATCTTGGTTTCATTTGTGTAGGTGGAAATTTTGAGCATTTAAAGAATTTCTGCAATATTTTGTTTGTTTTTACTTCCTGAATATTTACGAGCCTGTTCCATTAAATCTATTCCTCTAAGAAGACTAATCATGGGTCTGGACCGAAAGTATAGGAAGACCATGCTACTCCTGACATGACAGGCCCCTGCTGAGACCCTGGGCAAGTCACTTAACCTCAGCCTCAGCTTCAGTTGGTAACATATGACTCAAAGACTTCAATGACCTCGAAATGTGCTGAGGTCTTCTGAAATGCTATGTAAGTGCTCAACAGTTGTTTATATCTTTGTTAAACGTAATGTTTCCTCATGAAGTTAACTTGATTTCTGGGAAGTCGTAGTGCATTAAACCTCAGGGCCTTCCATTCCTTTATATATATAACCCTTTCCAATTGCTGCTGAGTCAGTTCCAACTCAGGGCCACCCCATGTGTGTCAGAGTAGAACTGTGCTCTGTAGGGTTTGCAATGGCAGATCTCTTCAGAAGTAGATCACCAGGTCTTTCTTACGTGGTCCTCCTGGGTGGATTTCAACTGTCAACCTTCTGTTTGCAGCTAAATGTGTTAACTATTTGCACCACACATTGACTCTTATAGATAACCTAGCTCACATTAGTGGTGCTTCAGGGTGGAGAGCTTTTCTGGCCCTAAAGCTCAGGTCAGCATATTCTATTAAATATACACTTCCAGTCTGTTTCATCATTCGTTAAGTGAACGGTCAACTAGATGACCTGAAGTTTTCCCATCTAAGATTTCCAAGTTGTGATTTGAGAATTGAAAAATTTTAACCAATGCCCTCTTTAGTTACAACTTGATGTTGGAGTAAACAAAACCTGGACATAATTCAGAGAGAAAAAAAAAAAAGAAGATGTCTTATGAAAACTATCAGATCACTGGCATAAATAACCGGTTTATTTTGTATCCCAGTAACCGCTGAAGTTATAAGGCAACCACAGAATAACCTGAATTTTTGAAAGTTACATTTGCCTGAAATAGGTTTAGTAACAGTCAAGTTGAGTTTGTGAGGATTTTGGGGGTTATTTTGAGTTTAACATAACAGCCCATATTAGTGTGAGAAATAATAATCATTTATGATACAAATTGTTTTATCAAGTCAGTATTACACGTTTTCAATACAACATATTGCCTAGCTGATTTAAACACACAGCACGTATTTATACTCCCATAAAATAAGTATATTTTTAACAAGCCATACTGTTTCTATTAAGAAGTGTATGGCTTGTTAATCATTTGAGAATTAAGGGACTTTCTATATTGTCGGAATCAACTTGACGGCAGTGGGTTGGTGGGTGAGACCAGGTTTTAAAATGCTGATGCCTTAATGGTTAGAATTTCTTTCTAAAGTACAATTCTGCTAGTGATCAGATGTGTTGTTACATTGAGATAGTATGGTATGATGGTCTTCCCAAGTGTGTAAACTAGGATGGTCATATATGTATATATATGTTATGGGAAAATAGTTGGCCTTTAAAAGAACTAAGGCAAACTGGTATTGTATTAGCTACATCTGGACGATACTTTTTTATGCCTCTGGCCACCAGGTCTGTATGCTGAAATAGTGTGCCAGCATTTTAGGCTCTTCCAGTCAAGAGTTTCTTGAAGAGAAATTCATAGACAATGAAGGGATTGGATGGGGATCTAGATGGCGTGTCTCCTTGTAGCACACATTTAGTAACTTCAGAGTGTTGTGAAAGAGAGAGAGTATTTTGCTCTCATTTTGGTTTATGATTAATTTTTCTATCATTTAACTCATTTTAATTCAAGTCTCAATTTTTTCATGGTTTACTGTATTTTTGAAAGATTTGGACTTATTTAGTTAACCAAACTTTAAGATGTTGGGGTGCTTTTTACATTCCTCCATGAAGTCTAGCAAAAATTTTGGCACATATGTGTTACTAAAAGTACCCTTTATGTTTGACATTTTTGATGAATAGAGTGGCACTTGATAATTAAATAAGGTATTTTAAAATGCATTTCTGTTTTGAGATAAGTTCACAGGCAGATGCTAGAAATGATAGATTTCATATACTCTACCCTGTTTCTCCAAATGGTAACATCTTACGTAACTATAGTGTAATATTACAGCCTGGTTATTGGTATTGCTACAATCCATCAACCCTGGATAGATTTCACCTATTTTACCTGCACTCATTTGTATGAGTATGTGTGGAACTTTAGTTTTGTGAAATTTTATCCACATGAAGATTCATGTGACTATCACCATAGTCAAGATACAGAACAATTCCATCGTAAGGATCCCTACTGGTATTGAAGTTTTAGCACTTCAAGTGAAGTACAGATAACTTACTCACATGTAGGCCCCATACCCTCCTCACTTCTAAAAAATATAATAATCTTAAATATTTCCCATATATACATTCAATGGTTATAATTCTTGCTTCAACTATCAAATATAATGTAAGGAACTCACAGGAAGGGTGTTCTATTATTTTTAACCCTAATTTTACCTCGTTCTGATGTTCTTTCCTTTCTGAAGTTACAAGCCTCCTTCTGTTACTCATTTCCCTTATGTTTAGACAACTTCCTTTTACCATTCTTAAGGTAGGTTTCCTATTAACAAATTATTTTGGTTTTTCTTTATCTGAGAATGTCTTCATTTCCTCTTTATTCCTGGAATCTATTTTTGCAGGATATAAAGTTTGCACAGAGTCTCTGGGTGGTGCAAAGAGTTAAACACTCTCCTACCAGCTGAAGGGACCTTCTGAAGACAGTCCTGGCGATCTGCTTCCAAAAGGTCACAGGCTTGAAAACCCTATGGAACAGTTCTACTCTGCACACATTGGGTCACCAGGAGTCAGAACTGAGCCTACAGCAACTAACAACAACATAGAGTTAGCAGTTGACAGTTGTTTTTTTTTTTCTTAAGTACTGGAAAAATGGTGTACCACTTCCTTCTGGCCTGTATGGTTTCAGATGGGAAATTGACTACTGTTTGATTTAGTTTTTCTCTTTAAATAATACAATCTCTCTCTTACTGTTCTCAATATTTTTTCTGTTTTTAGTTTTCAAAAATTTGATTTTTTTTTTTTTTTTAAGTTTGATAATGATGTGTCTTGGCACAGATTCTCTGGGTTAATCCTATTTGAGATCTATTTAGCTTCTTGAATCTGTAGGTTTATGCCAAATGTATCATTTGAAAAAATTGTGATTTTTCTTCAGCTTTTGTTCCTTTGAATAAGTTTCTGGTCTTTTGGTCTTTCTCTCTTCTCCTTCTGGATACCAACATTAGCTTTCTTATTTTCCCTCAGGTCCCTGAAATTCTTCTTTTTCTTTTCTTTTTGTTTTTTCCCTAGTGTAGCTTCTCTCTTGTTCTGATTGAGTGATCTTCAAGTTCACTGCTTATATTCTTTATCATCTTTACTTTCTGTTAAGCCCATCCAGTGCATCCAGTGAGTTTTCTTTTAATTAAGCTATTTTTTTTTAGTTCTACATTTTCAATTTATTAATTATATTGTATTTATTAATTTATTGTATTTCTTTGCTGAGATCTATTTTTTCACTCTTTTCAAGATAGTTTATAATTGTTGGTTGAAACATTTTTATGATACCAAAACCAAACCTGTTACCATCAAGTGGATTCCAACTCATAGTGACTCCACAGGACACAGTAGAAATGCTCAATAGTGTTCCCAATGAGTGGCTGGTAGATTTGAACTGCTAACCTTTTAGTTAGCAATGGAGCTTTTAACCACTGTGCCACCAGGATTCCATTATGATCGCTCCTTTAAAATTCTTACCAGATAATTTTAACACCTGATTCATCTTGGTAGTAACATCTGTTGATTGATTTTTCTCATTAAATTTGTGATTTCCCTCATTATTGGTCTCAGGGGTGATTTTCAATAGTACTCTGGACCTTTGGATATAGTACTTTGAGATTCTGGATTCTATTTAAACTTCTGTTTTTAAAGGAAGTCTCCTTGTTGAGGTATAGTGGAGAGTTGGGGGGACAGGAATGTTTAGCTACCCACTGGGCTCTGTTGATGGGGTGGGGTATTGATTAGCCCCACCTTTCCTCCTCATCCAGCCTCACCGATGCCAGGTTACGTAAGGTTTTAACACTTTGAAATTAAGCCTTGCAAATGCACATTATATTTTAAATGATCCTTCAGAGTCCTTTTAGAAGCCAGACATAAATATTACAAAAATGTGCCGCAAAATAGGCACCTCTGCTCTGAGCACTGTGATTTACTTATGCATGAATAATTTTTTCATAAAGAGCTGACCAATCTGTGCTGAAAATTTTTTTTGGAGCACGTAGTCTTGAAATCGTTTTCATCATGAATTGCGTTGATTATGGGACTGAACTCCAGCTGTGTGGGTCAGTCAATACATTTTAATTAAGCTACAGTACCCTAGATAATGTAATTAAGCAGTTCTCCCATTCAGGATATGAAGTTCCACCTTCTTGTACAGTTGTAGAACTGAACAGTGTAGAGAGAAACTACAAATCCACACAGGAGACCAGGCTTAATAGGAGGATATGGAACCCGTGTGCATAGTGGTTACGAGGACCAAAAGATGTGGCGTACGGGAAAGAAGGCATGAAAGTGCTTTGGGGAATACATTTAGCTGGCTAAGGAGTTGGGTACACAATGCCCAATTATGTTTTGTGAATGAGAAAGTCTGCACTTAACCAGATGGCGGTAAGACTGTTTTTGAAGCCAATTATACTTCCTCCCTTCAATGTTTAAGAGAGTGGAGCTGGAGTTACACCTTCTGGTTTTACAAAATTCCCTCCAAGCAAGCATCCTGTCTCTTGGCCAACGGTAGTCCTTGCAACTTCTTTGAATCACTTTCCTTCCAGTTTCTTCATAGATTTGTTGTGGTTGTGTGACTTCGAGTGGATTCAGACTCACAGCGACACAATAGCACAGAGTAGAACTGCCCCATAGGGTTTCCTAGGCTGTATGTAATCTTTACCAGGAGAGATCACCAGGTCTTTCATCCTGCAGAGTGGCCCCTGGGTTCGAGCCACCCACTTTTGTGATAGCAGTGAGAGTTTTAACCATTGTGCCACCAGAGCTGCTTTTTATAGATTTACCTTATCATTTTTTTCACCTTTTGTCTATATTATAGCCTTTTTTTTTTTTTTTTTTCTAGCTGTTTCTGTTTGGCATGTAAGCATGCTTAATCTGTTGCATTGTTAAAGCCTGTCTGGACTCCACTCTGATTGCTCATGTTCCCACAACTAGATTTCTTAAAACCCTGGTGGCATAGTGGTTAAGAGCTATGGTTGCTAACCAAAAGGTCAGCAGTTCGAATCCACCAGGAGCTCCTTGGCAAGTCTATGGGACAGTTCTACTATGCCCTTTAGGGTCACTAGGAGTCAGAATCCACTCGATGGCAACAGGTAGTCTGAATTACACATTTTCATTTTATATTCAGGCCCCAGCTGATTAGCTACTGGATCTTTCCATAAGTGTTGTTAGGTGAGAGTATGTGGAGAGAATCCTGGAAAAAGAGTTGCTTAATTATCTCAATTTCATGTCGTCAGAAAAAGTCATGTAGAATATGGCAGACAAACCTGGGATTGTATCCTGACTCTGTTAACCATAATCTTGGGTATTCTGTTTAATTCACTTAAATCTCAGTTTTTAATTCTATATCATGAGACTAAAATATCTTTAATCGAGAAATATTATATAACTTAGAAAGGCAATTTATTTCCACCACTTTGCATAGGGCCTGGCAAAAAGATGGTTGTCAATAAATTTTATTTTCCCTACCCACTTCTTTTGCACAAAACATTATTGCATTTCTATATACAAAGAACTGTGCTTGGTCCTGGGGATAAAAGATACTTAAAATATACCTTTTAAAGGGCTGTGATGGAAATATATACAAGATATAACAGGTAATTAGTTCCTGGTTGGTTAATGTGCTTTGCTGCTAACTGAAAGGTTGGTGACTTGAGTCAGAGCTGCCTCAGATGAAATGCCTGGCGACCTACTTCCAGAACATCCGCCATCGAAAACCCTATAGTCACGGCTCTACTCTGATACACATGGGGTCTCCGTGAGTCAGAGTCAACTCCATGGCACCTGGTTTGGTTTATAATAGGTAAAAATAGTGATAATAAAACAGAGAGACTTAAATTCTGACTGGAAAGAATTTTGGAGAAAGGGACACGTTTCGAGGACACCCAAACAGTAAACTGAGTATTAAAAGTAAAGAAAGTACTTGTCAGGAGGACTGAGGTTGGATGGGGAGGGTGTCGAGGGAATAAGGATTGG
Organism: Loxodonta africana; assembly: GCF_030014295.1. NCBI lineage: Eukaryota > Metazoa > Chordata > Mammalia > Proboscidea > Elephantidae > Loxodonta > Loxodonta africana. The sequence goes on from NC_087362.1 coordinate 14,922,628, forward strand.
CTCTGAGAATCTGCATTTTAATCAGTGACTCATTGACCAAAAAGCCATTAAGACCTTTAAAACAGATTCTAAAATTAACCTAATAATTGCATTTTTGGCAGCATTTCCATGAAGCTTTCTAAACAGGGAATATTGCTTGTCAAAATGTACCACAGAGCTTACTGTCTCTGTGACTAAACTTGCTGACAAGCCCCCTCTGAGAAGGGGTTATAGATCCATTTTAGAAATTTGTCTATAAGGTCATTTGAGGTTGTGAATAATCTCTAGCCATATATCACATTTTTCTCACTTAAAGTTGATACCAAGAAAGTGATGAAAATATTGGTCACCCAGAGTTACCAGTTCAGGAAAAAAAATCTGTAACCTTTGCCAAGAAACTTGATCACACAATGTAATAATCCAAATAAAAAGTTCTCTCCCCTCCCCTTAGGAAACGCGATTTTTCTCTGACACAACTAATATTTTTTAGTGATTTTCCTTAGCCAAGGTTCCAGGCAGTACCTTTTAAAACTGATGTTTAAAGACGCTCTTTCTGTTAATGGCAACGACCCACAGAAATTCTCGAATTATTACTTACATTTGTGTCAGAAGGAAACAAAAATATATTTTTTGGTAAAATAGCCAAGTTTTAATAGCTCAGGACTCTATTAAAAAGTTTTGATAGTTTTGGAAATTTAACAGTTTTTAAGCCAAAGAAAGAGAATTCAATGGTCATTAGGTCACGAGAATATTCAACTCTTCTAAATAGATGTCGTTTTATATTACATGGAAAATATTCTGGTATTTATTAGTTCTTACTAATAAGTCTGCTATTGATACCTTTATAGAAAGTTAGGTAGATGCTTAAATATTAAGCATAATTTTTATTATTTCGTGTATAAAATAACAAAATTTCAAAGCAAAAATATATGATATGCCTTTCAAAATATAAGGACCAACCATATATTGGAAAATAATCTATCATCTGCAGGTAGGGTTTTGGCAAACAGTATTGAATATACTATGGACTGCCAAAAGAATGAACAAATCTGTCTTGGAAGAAATACAGCCAGAATGCTCTTTAGAAGCAAGGATGTCGAGGCTGTGTCTCACATTCTCTGGACACGTTATCAGGAGGGATCGGTCCCTGGAAAAGGACATCACGATTGGTAAAGCAGGTCAGCAAAAAATAGGAAGATCGTCGATAAGATGGATTGACACAGTGGCTGCAACATTTGCCTCAAGCATAACAAAGGCTGTGAGGATGGTGCAGGACTGTTGTACATAGGGTCACTATGAGTCAGAACCAATTCGACGACACCTAACAACAACACTGCAAATAGGGAGGTGAGACAGATATGAATATTAAATTAGGTTTAGAAGGACAGGATTTAGGGTCAACACTTGCACTCCACATCTTTGTGAAACAAGTTTTTGAAGAGATCATGAGACATGGCTTTTCAAGGATTCTGGAAACATTTGATTCCACTAAAAAAAGTTCTTAACTAAATTAAATAAGCGATTAAATAATAATAAGAAAACCATCTTATTTTCAAATGTATTACAGTGCATACCAACTTTTAAAACACTACAGGCCAACACATTAACTTGGGCTACATTATCTTGGTTTTCAGGCTATACTCTTCAGCAATCTGCCATTCTCCATGGCTGCCATACACAGCATTCTTCGTAACAATGATTCAGTTACCCAATTTTCTCCCTGTGTACCCTCCCTCAAAACAGATGGCCTCATCTTTCCTTCACTGAGTAAAGCTCCAGCTTTCTCCCCCAAAAGCTTTTCAGATCTACACTTAACTTTTTATTATATTTGTCTCCATGTAAAGCCAATCTATTCTCCATTCTCTGAGACATATCTCTTGCTTTAGCTGGAATCTTGCTCCATTTCTTATCTTTCACTCTTTTCTGTTTCTTCAACTTTCTCTTATCTTCTAGGTCTTTCCCACTAGGATTTCAAGTTCCTCAAGTCTCTTCAATCTGTAAAACAAGTAATTGAAACTTCCCTCTAGTCATTCCACTCTAGTTATTTCACACCTCCTTCTTTTTACAGAAAACATCTCAAATGCACAGCTTACTTCTTTTCTTTACTGTGCATTTGGAATTCACCTCATCACAACATGGTGTCTGCCTTCACCACTTTACTGACAAAGCATCCATGTCATTACATCCAGTGGAAATATTTCAGAGTCCACAGATGCAGTGCCCTGGAAGCAGTTTATCATTATCTGACCATTCTTCTGAAAACAGTTTATCTTGGCTTCCATGAATCCTTATGCTCTTTATTTGTCTCTTATTTCCATTCCCACTCCTTTTCAGGTTTCTTTGCCTGCTTCTTCTTATTATAACACCCCTGAAGTGCAGGTTTATTTCTGCTGTGTAAAAGGTCATCTCTTTGCTCCACGTATTATCTCAATATGATCTCATCAATTCTCAAGGCTTTAATACAAAACTGTTTGTTAACTACATTTAAATTTCTATCTGCAGGCCAATTCTCCATGCTGATTACCAGCCCCTTAGAGGAAACTGTCTACTGAATTTCTTAAAATTGATGTTTCTCATTCATTGATATCTCAAACTCAATATACTCAAAATGAAAAAAAAAAAAAAATTCCTCAAACTAATTTCACTAAAAACCTGTAGTAGTCTCAGGAAATGGCAGAAATATTTATTCAGTATATTAAGCTGCAAATTAAGAAGTCTATGATTCCTCTTGGAAACCCTCGTGGCATACTAGTTAAGAGCTATGGCTGCTAACCAATAGGTCAGCAAGTCAAATCCACCAGGCGCTCCTTGGAAACCCTATGGGGCAGTTCTACTCTGTCCTACAGGGTCACTATGAGTTGAAATCGACTTGACAGCAAAGAGCATGATTCCTCTTTATCCATCTATTTATCTCCCACCAATTTCTATTAATGCTAACCCCAAATATTGCTAATATCTGCTCATTTTCTCCAACACTTCTGTTACTATCTAGACCAGGATATTTTCATTGCCTCTCTTAATGATGCAACAACATTCTTATTGGTCTTACTGCTTCCATTTTTGTCCACTGAAACCAGATTTTCATGCTACAGCCAAATCATTCAACTGATTAAGAAACTAAATGGATTTCATCGCTTCCAATGTCTCCTAAAATAAAAGCTTCAAATCCTTACCCTAGCTTTCTTTCATACTATTCAACTCCCTTCTTTATCACAATCATAATAAAAACTACTGTGTGTTCTTGGCATTCTCTTGACTCCAGAGGGACCTTCACACAAGCCGTTCCCTTTGCCTAGAATGCTTCTCGACCCTACTCCCACTTGTTTTTGGTTGAATTACTCTTTTAAGCATGGACTGAAGGGTCTTTTTCATTTTAGCATCACGTTGCACGTGCCTAACACATGGCGTTGTCAGGGAATAAAATTTGGGGGATTAAATTGAATTGGATTCTAGTCACTGTGATAAAGCAAACTCCCAGCCCCATTACTTTTATTTTATTAAATAGCATTAAAGTCCAAATATCTTTTATTGAACACCTATTTTTTTGGTGGGGGGGGGGAGGTGGTGGTGTATGGCCCAGGTAGTGTGTGGTCTGTATTTTATACAGTATTTAACTTATCCCTTTCAACAACCCTGGCATTATCACTTATAGGATTAGAAAATTGAAGCACAGACCAATTAAGTAATTATCCCACGGCTGCACAGCTAATAAGAATCAGAACAGGAATGAAAAAGTTTTTACCCCAAAGGCTAAACTCTGAGCCAATATTTTATACTGTGAGTATAGATTAAATTTTTTTGAATTTCAAACAAAAATTTCTTACTATTATTCTTTCAAGTGTAATGAGAATTAATGTTTTAAAATCTCCTTTAAATTGTGAATGTTTTTCAAAAGCAACATTTAAGACAACTGTATGAATTAGAATTCAGCTTTCGAAGTGACTGTGCAGCCAAAATAAAATAAATCAATTGAATTTTGAGGCTGATATCCTGAGTTATCATCTATAATCTGTACTTTCAATTTTTTTTCTTAAAAAAATCTCATTGGTATTATTGCTTGCCTTTATAAGATGTCAATATTAGAAATGTGCACTTAGCTGTAATATTTATAAAAGTAATTATCACATTAATATACTTTATATATTGAGGTTCTAAATAAAACTCACTTGATAAAAGCATTTTTCTGGTTCACAGAAAGAATGAGCAATTTCTCATTAACCTAACGACCATTATTGAATAAGTTCTGTTAGGAAAATAACTGGAATGGTATACGAGTCTGTGTCTCCCCATTGTTATATAGCCAGAGTGGTGGGTATATTACAAACACTCAGTGGATGTTTCTGGAATAAATGAATGAATGAACTTTCAAAATAAAATAAATATTGCTTTCTCAAATTTGAAAAAGAATGGCCTGACATTGAAACTCTTACTCCAGTCTGTTGATATTCATTCATATCTTTCAATTTCCATCTTCCATTAAGATTCCTTATTAAACAGAAAGGGCCACATGAACCAGAGACCTACATCATCCTGAGACCAGAAGAACTAGTTGGTGCCCGGCCACAATCGACGACTGCCCTGACAGGGAGCACAACAGAGAACCCCTGAGGGAGCAGGAGATCAGTGGGATGCAGACCCCAAATTCTCACAAAAAGACCATACTTAATGGTCTGACTGAGACTAGAGGAATCCCAGTGGTCATGGTCCCCAAACCTTCTGTTGGCACAGGACAGGAACCATCCCCGAAGACAACTCATCAGACATGAAAGGGACTGGACAGTGGGTAGGTGAGAGATGCTGATGAAGAGTGAGCTAATTATATCAAGTGGTCACTTGAGACTGTGTTGGCATCTCCTGTCTGGAGGGGGGATGGGAGGATAAAGAGAGTTGGAAGCTGGCAAAATTGTCACGAAAGGAGAGACTGGAAGGGCTGACTCATTAGGGGGAGAGCAAGTGGGAGTACGGAGTAAGGTGTATATAAACTTATATGTGACAGTCTGACTTGATTTATAAACGTTCACTTGAAGCTCAATAAAAGTTAATAATAATAATAAAAAAAGATCCCTTATTAAAGTCCAGTGCCATTCCCATGTTGGCCTCATGGCCACTTTTTATATCAGTGTAATTGTTGACAGAACCTTTTCCTTGATAATTTTAAGACAATCGAAATACTAAAAAGACATTAAAAAAAATTAAAGTAGGGGATAGCAGAAGAAAATTAAATTTAGTATTTACAAGATACACTTTATTTTCCCATCCTCCAAACTCCAACTTATGTGATCTCCTAGTCTGTAAGTACTTTCTTTGGCCACTTTGCTCACAATCTATGCCTAGAGATTTACCATCCTCATATATTTCGGTATTTACTTACACCTGTTTTTGCTTTAACTCGTTAAATAAATTACTGAAGAATAAGCAAAGGAATAAATGGAATTGCAATCCATGCATAATTCATAAATTTTATTTGCATGGCTTAAATTGGAGGTAACTACGCTTTTGATAGTTTAACTAATTACAATTAAATGGTAATAATTTTTATAAAATATTAAGAATATTTTGATTAGAAGGAGAAGTAGATGACACTAAAGTGCTCCCAGAATCTGAAGATCTGGGTTAGACTTTGTACATGCTAATGCTTTGAACTGATTGTCTAAGGCTAGGCTCTCTAGAGAAGTAAAACCAATGAAACATATATATATATATATATATACACACACACATATATAAAGACAGATTTATCTCAAGAAAATGATTCACATTGCTGTACAGCCTGGCAAGTCCCAAGTCTGTGGGTCAGGTATCTGGCTGGAGGCTTCTCCTGACTCAGCTGCAGAGGCTGATGAACCCAAGATTGGCAAGCAATATCGCAGGCCACTGGCTCAAGTCCCAAGAACTGGAGGTCAGATGATGATGAGTCAGATGCAGGATCCAGAGCAAGGGAATAAACTTTGCCAGAATATCCACATATATATCAGATGCAGGCCACGCTCCCAAGGAAAATCCCCTTACAACTGATTGGCTGATCACATCAGATCACATCATGGAGGATGACTACATCATTACATAACTGCCAAATTACATCATTACATAACTTCCAAACTACTGATGTTAACTTTTTTCCTGTTTTCTTATAGGCAAAATTCAATAACAGCAGTGTATTTAACTTCACAAACGTGTTTTTTGACAGAATGAGGTTTCAAGCCAAGGGCTATCTCTGTCTTGTTCACTGGTATATTCCCAGCCCCTAGCTTAGTGCCTGGCATAAGGGAGAAATATGTGCTTAATAAATACTTATCAATGAATAAATGAATAAATGAATGAATGAGCTACTAAAGTTCTTAGAAGGCACTATTCCAGCATCTTACTAATGTTATTGTACAATCTGACTCTTTCAGAAAATCTGGACAAGGCGGAATTAGTATGTTCCACCAAAGACGTTGAGCTTCTCAGACTGATACAGATTCTTAAGTTTGCTTCTCTCAACTTTAATTTTTTTACCAATAATTTTAAATAATAATGTTATACTAGAGAGTATTGTTTTTAAAATTAAGTGAAATAATGCATCATAGTATCTCATCGTAACCTAGAAGGTACTATTCCCTTGTGTAAACAGTGTTGTCATAATTGTACAATATGTGATCATAGTAGTGGGGTGAAGTAGAATGGACACCTGAATCTAGTACCACCTCTGTCAGCAGCTGTCTATGACCCATTGCCATTGAGTCAACTCTGACTCATAGCGACCCTCTAGGACAGAGCGGAACTACCCCATGGAGTTTCCAAGGAGTGACTGGTAGATTTGAACTGCTGACCTTTTGATTAGCAGACAAGCTCTTAACTACGAATAGTTGTCCGTGAAACTGTGGACAATTCACTAACCTGTCCAGGCCTCTGGAACTTTGTATTTAATATAAAGACTTTGAAACAGACAATCTATACGACACTCTAAGATAGTTTAGGGCTTTAAAATGCAGCAAGTTTTTTCTGTTAATTTAATATTACATGTTCTTATAGAGAGCATCTTTTTTTTTTTTTTTCCAGGCATGAATGAATTGAGAAGTTAATTCTTATTTCACATTATTTTTCTTCCAGACTCAGGAACAGGCAGGAACTTAGATCTTTTTTTTTTTTTTTCTATTCATTATGTTCCTGCATTGCATCTTAAAACCAACGACATATGTAAACACAAGACTTTAGTTCAAATTTCAAATTATTCTATTTTTAGTTCAACTCAAGTAGACTCTTTCTTTCTGATGCTGCTTCAGTCCCTCTCAGTGGGAAGCCATGGAGTTTATATATTATTCATCCATTTACAAACCCTGAGGCAAGAACCCTGTGGAGAGTCTTCCTTAATTGGTCCCCAGATGCTGCTGATAGAAGCACTCTAAAAGTCCTTAAACATCGGAGAACACAATTCCATCTGCTTCAGAAGCTGCATATGTGGGAAGCGATAGCAGATTGATTATCTACGTTTTTACTCCTTTTCCCTCAGTGTCTAATTATTTCTGATCTAATGTACGACATGGTAAAATAGAGATGTAAATGAATAAAAATAGCATCTAGCAAAAGTGGTAATTACTATATGATTTAATGAAAGTACAGTATAACCAAGTGTTCCAACCCACAAAAAGTGGATGTTAGCAATAAAATGGCCAATCGTTTTAATTCTTCTCTGCAAAACATATTCCTGGTTGAGTAGCAGGCACTTATAAGTATGTCAGTGTGATTCTGCATTGAAATAGGTATTTGTTACATTTAATCCCATAGTATATATTTAGAAAAATAATGTCATAGATTCTATTAAGATTCTATTAAGATTTGCTATTAAGATGAATAAGCAAATGTGCACAATTAATAGATATTAAAACTAGTATTTAATCAAGAGTACTTACCAATAAAAAAATAACTTTTGAATAAGAATAAAATAAAGCATGAACAATTTTTTAAAAATTTTGTAGTCATTTATTGCTCTGTGTGTATATGCACATGCATATAAAAACAAGTTTATAACTATACACCTACATATCCATATAAAAAAAATAACATAAATTTATAATCACGTATATAGGAGGACTCGTGAACAACCTAGGATATGCAGATGACACTACCTTGTTTGCTGAAAGCAAAGAGGACTTGAAGCACTTACTGATGAAAATCAAAGATTACAGCCTTCAGCATGGATTACACATCAACATAAAGAAAACAAAAATCCTCACAACTGGACCAATAAGCATCATTATGATAAACGGAGAAAATATTGAAGTTGATGAGGATTTCCTTTTACTTGGAAACACAGTCAACGTCCACAGAAGAAATAGTCAAGATATCAAATGACATATTGCATTGAGTGAATCTCCTGGAAAAGACCTCTTTAAAGTGTGAAAAAGCAAAGATGCCACTTTAAGTACTAGGGTGCGCCTGACCCAAGTCATGGTATTTTCAATTGCCTCATATCCATGTGAAAACTGGACAGTGAATAAGGAAGATAGAAGAATTGATGCATTTGAATTATGGCGTTGGTGAAGAATATTGAATATACCATGGACTGCCAAAAGAATGATCAGATCTGTCTTGGAAGAAGTACAGCCAGAATGCTCCTTAGAAGCAAGGATGGTGAGACACCTCTCATATAATTTGAACATGTTATTGGGCAGGACCAGTCTCTGGAGAAGGACATCATGTTTGGTAAAGTAGAGGATCAGCGAAAAGAGGAAGACAATGAGATGAATTGACAGAGTAGCTACAACGATGGGCTCAAACATAGCAATGATTGTGAGGGTGGCACAAGACTGGGCAGTGTTTCATCCTATTGTACATAGGGTCTCTATGAATTGGAGCTGACTCGACAGGACCTAACAACAACAACATGCATAAATCAATTTCAATTGAAGTACTTCTCCTGTTCCTATAGTTCATATTTTCCTCAAATGCTATTTATATTTACTCCTTGTTCAGACGTTTGCTAACGTTCTTGTTAGAGGGATAGAAATCTTCCTAGATTGTTGAGATATGAGGTAACTGCTGGATCTAACAAGATATGCTGGAGTATATATGTGAAATGAAAAAGTTACTCTTGTATCATCTCACATCTCATTTTCAAGCTCTTCACAACCATTTCCAATTTTTCTGTCTTAGGTAGAAGGATGGGATGAATGGGGCATTAGGAATGTATGGAGTTCTTATTCATGCTATACTGTGTCCTAAGCTTATAATCTTGTGGAACAGATGCTGCCTCTTCCTCTCCAACCATAAACCAAAAAACCAAACCCAGTGCCATCGAGTCCATTCTGACTCATAGCGACCCTATAGGTTAGAGTGGAACTGCCCCTAGAGTTTCCAAGGAGCGCCTGGCGGATTCAAACTGCTGACCCTTTGGTTAGCAGCTGTAGCACTTAACCACTACACACCAGGGTTTCCTCTCCATCCATAGGAGAAGCTTAACCTTAGAGCATGAAACACCATTCCCTGTACCTCCAGTTTGAGGTGCTTACTTGCCACTGTGGTTCTGAAATCTGTAATCTGTGTGTTACATGCCCTCTCCCCTTGAGTCTAGGGTGGATTGTGATAGTGCCATTTAATAAAGTACAGGAAATATTGATATCAGAAAAGGCCATACTGCTTGTGCCTGGTCTTCTTGGCACACTCACATTTGGATTCCTGGACCGTTAAATAAGATTTTACTACACTGAGTTTATCATGTTGTGATGAAGCACAGGCTGTAAGGATAAGTCACATTTATGTGCTCCAGTCAACAGAGTGAGGATGCCTGCAGACAAATTCAACCCCCAGCTATCTAGTCACCACTAACTGCCATCTTCTCAGGTAAGGCACCAGACATCCGGCAGCAGAGGACAGGCATCCTTGCCGAGCCTTCTGTGGGTTCCTGTTCCACAGAACCCACGAGCATAATAAAATGGTGTTTTACATCATTAAGTTTTAGGGAGGTTTGTTTTGCGGAAACATACACTAGTCTTTTATTTTAACGAAACATCTGATCTAAGAGCACGACAAAGTAAAAATGAGTTCATTTAATAAGACAATTTTTGAAATGTGCTTGTGAGGTAGGTATGTTGAGGATACCCCGGACACTTCCATGATTTCATTGCCTGGCTCCTCTGTAGTCTTAGGTTCCAAATGTACATTTTCGTAATAACTTTTAGGATACAATAAAAGCTTGAATCATTATTCAAAATAGTAATTAGTGATTAGAATTTCAGACTGCAGGGGCGAGGGGTAAATTTCTCCACTTGGCAATGTTGCTCTATTCCTTTTTTGTATACTTTTTGGATAATTCTATGGTAACACCTAATTCTCCTGAGCCTTAGGATAAGGGTGTTAACAATGATATAGGCCTGAGACCTGAGCATCTTACAGATAGCCGTGACCTTACAGATATTTATCATATCTGTTACATGCTGGACTCAATCTCAATATCCTAATATATGTCTGGAGACCTTGGTGGCATAGTGGTTAAGAGCTACAGCTGCTAACCAAAAGGCTGGCAGTTTGAATCCACCAGGCACTCCTTGGAAACCCTAAGGGGCAGGTCTACTCTGTCCTACAGGGTCGTTGTGAGTCCAAATTGACTCAACAGCAAGGAATTGGTTTTTTGGCTTAATATATGTCTAATACTAAGTTGATATTTTATGCATTGGGGAATGAGCTGTGACAAAATGGGTATCTAAACTAAAATAAAAACATTAGTGACAGAGCTTCATTTTTATCTTATGCTACTTTGTTTTTTTTTTTTGTTTTTATTCTCTGGATTTTTGCTGTTATATTTGAATCATTGTTTCCACTCTTGTCCTTTTATTTGTACATTTATTACTTATTCCAGCTATAGTTTCACAGATTTTGGCACCACCCAAAATGAAAAGAAACAGCTGCAAACATCCATTAATAACCAGGACATGGAATATACGAAGTTTGAATCTAGAAAACATTGAAGTTGTCATAAATGAAATGAAACACTTGAAGACACATATTCTAGGCATTAGCTGAAATGGACTGATATTGACTGTTTTGAATTGGACAATCATATGGTCTATTATTCCAAGATTGACAAATTGAAGAGGAACTATGCCACATTCATTGTCAAAAAGCACATTTCAAGATCTATCCTGAAGTTCAAAGCTGTCAGGGATAGGATAATATCCATACACCTACAAAGAAGACCAGTTAACACGAATATTATTCAAATTTATGCTCCACCTACTAATGCCAAAGATGGAGAAGTTTAAGATTTTTACCAGCTTCTGCAGTCTGAAATTGATCAAACATGCAGTCAAGGTGCATTGATAATTACTAGTGATTGGAATCCGAAAGTTAAAAACACAGAAGGACCAATAGTTGGAAAATATAGCCTTGGTGACAGAGACGATGCCAGCGATCACATGATAAAATTTTTCAAGACCAATAGCCTATTCACTGGAAATACCTGTTTTCAAAAACATGAACAGTGATTTTACAGATGGAATACACAGGAATCATATTGACTACTTCTGTGGAAAAAGATGCTGGAGAAGCTCAATATCATCAGTCAGAACAAGGCCAGCAGTGGTTAAAAGCTTGGCTGCTAACCAAAAGGTCAGCAGTTCAAATCCAACAACTGCTCCCTGGAAACACTACGGGACAGCTCTGCTCTGTACTATAGGATTGCTATGAGTCAGAATCAACTCAAAGACAATGAGTTCGGTTTGGACAAAATATTGAATGATGCAAGAAGCATCAAAAGATGATGGAAGGAATACACAGAGTCACTTTTTGGACATGGACCAAAAACAATTGGTCGATGTCCAACCATTTCAGAAGGAAGCATATGATCAAGAGGCAATGGTATAGAAGGAAGAAGTCCAAGCTGTACTGAAGGCATTGGTGAAAAAAAAAAAAAGCCTCCAGGAATTGACAGAATACAAATTGAGACGTTTCAACAAATGGAAGCAATGCTGGAAGCTCTCACTCATCTATACCAAGAAATTTGGAAGACAGCTTCCTGACCGACTGACTGGAGGAGATTCATATCTGTGCCTGTTCCTAAGAAAGGTGATCTAACGAATTGTGGATCTCATGCAAATAACATTTTATTAATATCACACACAAGTAAAATTTTGCTGAAGATTATTCAGAAATGGTTGCAGCAGTATATCGAGGGAACTGCCAGAAATTCAAGTGGAATTCAGAAGAGGTTGTGGAATGAGGGATATCATTGCTGATGTCAGATGGATCTTGGCTAGAAGCAGAAAATACCAGAAAGATGTTTACCTGTGTTTTACTGACTATGCAGAGGCATTTGACTCTGTGGATCATAATAAATTATGGACAACATTGTTAAGAAGGGATATTCCAGGACACTTAATTGTGCTCATGTGGAACCTGTACATAGACCAAGAGATGAACAGAACAAAGGGTCGCTGTGTGGTTTAAAATCAGGAAAGGTGTATGTCGGGGTTGTATCCTCTCACTATGCTAAAGAAAGACATCATGCTCGATAAAGTAGAGAGTCAGTAAAAAAGAGGAAGACTCTCCATGAGATGGACTGATACAGTGATTGCCACAATGGACTCAAACATGGCAATAATTGTGAGGATGGCACAGGACCCGGAAGTGTTTTGTGCTGTTGTACATAGTGCTGCTATGAGTCAGAACAGTCTCAATAGTACCTAACAACAACAACCTTTTCTTAAATTTATTCCCTGAATTGTTGCTGATATATTTGAATCATTGTCTTTACTCTTGCCCTTTTATTTGGACATTTATTTCTCATCCCAGATTTAGCTTCTCAGGTTTGCAGTTGGATTTTGCTCACCAATGTGGGGTGCAAAGTTTATACTAAATCAGAAATGTACAGATAGTGTTATAAAATTTTTATGACCTTAATGATTTGTAGAAATAAATGATTTATATAGTTTGCCAATTCCAAGAACAAATTATATCTGAACATATTGCACTAGACAGCTTTAAACAAGTCTTTCTTACAGTATGGGGTATTCTATTTGCCCATGAGCATCTTGAATTTACTTTAAGAAACTTAGGCCTAGTTTGAAAAATATTGTACAAAATGGTTTTGAGAGGAAAATTGGGGCATCTGTTTTTTATGCATAAGAGCGTCTCAGCAGGCCTTCCACAAGAAAGCAGAAGGCTACTATTAAAGGGAAGATTGTGCGTGACAGGGGAAATATGGGTAGAATACTTAATCTGTTTTGAATACAAAATCAGACTAGCAGACAGCAAAAGAAATGCAAGTTGTCTACGAGGTCCTCATAATAGCAACCTAGACTGAAACTAGAGACAATCTAGTTAATGGTCTCTTTTAAATGACAAAGTCTTGCAAGGCCGTCATTTATGAACATTTCTAATGCCCCTTTCGCATTCCTTCCTCTCAAGACAACAAAATTGAAAGAGGTCCTAAAGGACTTGAAAAGAAGATGCGGAGTGATACAACTTTTCCATTTCATATTTATGCCCAAGCATACCTTATCCAATAATTTCCTTGGATCTCAACTCTCTTAATAGTTTAATAGATTAACTAAGGGCCAAGGAGCTAAACCCCAACAGCTCTTCCTTGACTTTTACACCCTCTTCATCCTTTTTCATCCTTAGCTTCCTTATTTTCCCTCTTCTTCAAATCAATCATTTCCTTTTGTGCTAACCTGCACAAAATGTAACAAAATGATTCTATATGTTAGCATTTTTTTTCTCTTGCCCTAAGGCACTTCTTTTTATGCCCTATATGCCAAAGTGTAACCACACAAAAAAATTAAAATAATTCAGTCTCTTCTACTAGACTGAAATCTCCTTCAGAGCATATGACATATTTTCAACATTTTATCTTGAGCAACTAACGTGCTATCTGCCAGGAGCCCTGGTGGAGCAATGGTTAAGTGCTCAGCTGCTAACTCAAAGTTTGATGATTCAAACCCACCCAGTGATTCCATGGGAGAAAAGACCTGGTGATCAGCTACTGTAAAGATTACAGCCTAGAAAACCCTATTGGTCAGTTCAACTCTGTGACATGGGATTACTATGAGTTGGAACTGACTCAATGACATCGAACACCAATGACTTAATAACTGCTCCAAAACATTTGTTTCACAATTGAAATAAACCTTAATCAATGCTGAATATAAGAAAGGAATTGCTGTGTCATCCATAGAGGGATTTCTGTGCTCCTCAGACGGGAATTATCCCGTTGTTACAAAACAGACATGCTAGAGCTGGCCTTCAATGAGCGTGCCTTTACTGCTTAAAAATATCAGATTAATTCCAACATGAATATAGTTTACTTCAGTATACATTTTCAAGATGTAAAAGAAACAAAATGCCAGTTTAGCACACCAATGCCCCAGCATATATGCATTTTGTTTTTGTGCATATTCCACACACACTGCCAACTCTTTTGTGGCAGAAGGTAAATTATATCCTTTCTGGTGGTTAATTTTCACAGACGTACCAGGTACTTAATAAATATTTGATCAATTAATTAAAAACTAGTTTGTGATTGAGGAATAAGTCACTTGGTAAAGGTTGGAATATATCAGTAGAGACAATTTTTAATTTTGTTCTGTCAAAAATATATATGACATTGTGATCCAGGACACATATAACATGATGTGTAAAACATATACACGTACCAAAACCCGTTACCGTTGTTTCAATTCCGACACATAGAAATCCTCTAGGGCAGAGTAGAACTGGCCCATTGGATTTCCAAGTAGTGGCTGGCAGATTTGAACTGCTGACCTTGTGGTTGGCAGACAAGCTCTTAACCACTGTACCACCAGGGCTCCATACATGTGTAAGACAGATATAAAAAGGGTGTTTTATAAAACAATACTTAAGAACACTGTATGAGCTGTACTCTGATATTTCTTTCTTTCTTTCTTTTTAAATATATTCTATTCCATCCTATTACTTTGGTTTAAAAATGCTGGTCATAAATCACAAAGTTGATTTTATGGCTCACTTATGGGTTTTGTCTCATAATTTGAAAAATACTGCTCTAAATAGCACAAAAACACCAGTAGATCTATAGAGTGAACATAGTCTATAGAGTTACCTTAGGAAAAAAAAAAAAAAATTCAGGGGAAGGCAAGGGATAATGCTATAAGCTGAAGTTATCTCCATAGATTTAACTAGAACAAATTAAAACGCTTATGTTTTCATTTGCATATATGCTGCTCAGTATTTTCATTGCTGCTAGGACAATCATCTGGCATGTTCTATTTGCCATCTTTAAAGTAAGAATACCGATAAAATAAATTCAACTGCACAGTATTTCTCTCCCAATTACAGGACTTTCATATTAACAACGGAGATCCTTTAAAAATAATGATAATTAATTCTAAAGATAAATTAATTAGTAAGATATACTTTTTAAAACCATACTCATATATGTGTATATACCTGCATATACATGTACATATCAATGCTTTTTTATATGAAACAAATTATAAAGCATAATTATATTTTTTCTTGCAAAACAAGGTTATATAGAGTTCTAGTCAAAATTCTGTCATTAACTAAAAATGCCTTAAGAGAAAAATTTGTGCCTCTGTTTTCTTTTGTTCAAACTGAGAACAATAGTCTTTGCTATTTTTATAAGGAGATAACACATTTAATCACTAAAAACCCTTTAGAAAAAAGCTTTCCTGGAAATATTTACTTCTTTCTATGGTATATTTATTAAGGTGCTATTCTTATTGACATTTCGACAGCCCATTCCAACCAACATAAAATCAATTCTGAGTCACCTTCTCATCAGTGTCAATTATTTAGCATTCTAGGAAAAATCATTAAATAATAATCAACAGCACTATCAATGTTTCCAACCAGTTCTTTCAGTCAATAGCACGTCATTAATCATTTCCTAAATCTACAACCTGTCACGCTAGTACCTCTACTATAATTCCAAGCAGGTGCTATTTATCTAAGGAAAACAAATCATAGCCAAATAAGGTAAAGACATTTTCCCAAAAATCTAGTCACATTATTTTTGTCAGAGTGAATGACCACTATTGTGGCCACGATGTACAAAATGTTATGGGTATTTCTAATCTTGAGCAGAGTTATCTATCATCCTTCCACACAGTATACCACAAATCAACTGCAACTATTAATTAAGCTAAGTAATATGTAAAAGGAATTTGTCACAAAACAAGGAGCGTATTTTCCTATTTCTATACCCTAAATGTATACGTTCTCAAAGAGTTGTCCTGGAACTATTTTTCATCTATCCTTTTTCCTCACACACCACCACCATGCCCAGAATTTAATCTTCTACTTCTAGATAGATAAAAAAAAAAAAATACATCACAAAAATATAAGTATCTGCTCTCCAATCTCTCAACTCATACTCCTAGTTCTCTTGGCAATGTCTAGTTAGAGATTCTGCTGTCTCTTAAATTCTTTATACTTTTATATCCCAATCTATTTATTGCCACTCACTCTTCTGACCTCCAAAGCCTTCTTCTTTTTACCTTCTCAATTTCTCATGTCCCCTCTCATCTTTCAACTGGACATTGTAGATTTTAGTTATTTCACTTCTTTTTGCCTTATTCCTCGTTTTCTTCCAATACCAAATATTTCTCACATATCTTTTTTCCCTTTTCAGTGTCCATGCACTGATGCCACTAGAGACCTTCAAAAGCTTTAATATAGGGCCTAGCACAATTCTTCCAGTGTCCTATTCATCTTCTGTTACTTTAGTTGTAATCAGTCTGGACACTGCTGCCAAATGAATTTTCCTATCAAGGAGCTCTAATCACTGTTGCTGAAATAATTGTGAATGGTTATTCATTGTCTACTAAATTGCTATGTCTAGTACAAAGGCCCATTTATGGAGGACTCTTTCTATACCTGCCCAGCCTTGCTTCTCATTCTTCCCCCAAAATACTCCCAAGTCAGACTATGCACCAGTCTTCTAAGGGCAGTTCACATTCCTGCCTTTCTTGGTCATGTTTCCCTTTCCTGAAAATCCCACCCCTTTCACAAAATCCTACTTTTCTTCAAAGATCCTTCTCAGATGCTATCTTCCTCATGAAGCCTCTTCTCATCCCTTCTCCTGATCTCTACCTCTCCTGGACCTTCCATATTGGTTTGTAGAAAATATACTTACAGGAACACTGCCAAGAATTGCATAAATCCCCAAATTCTGAGACAAATAATGTTAGAATTAGTAAGCAATTACTAAGTTTCTTAGTCTTCTAGCGCTGCTATAACAGAAATACCACAAGTGGATAGCTTAACAAAGAGAAATTTATTTTCTTATAGTCTAGTAGGCTACAAGTCTAAATTCAGGGCATCGGCTCCAGGGGAAGGCTTTCTCCCTCTGTTGGCTCAGGAGGAAGGTCCTCGTCATCAATCTTCCCCTGGCGGAGGAGACAAAGGGACCCTGGATCCAAAGGACGTGCCCTGCTCCTGGTGCTGCTTTCTTGGTGGTATGAGGTCCACAACACTCTGCTTGCTTCCCTTGCCTTTTATCTCTTGTAAGACGAGGTGGTACAGGCCACACCACAGGGAAACTCCCTTTACTTTGGCTCAGGGATGTGACCTGAGCAAGAGTATTACATCCCACTCTATTTCTTTTTAACCACAAGCAGAGACTATGATGTATAATAAAATGGAGGACAACCAGAGAATACTGAGAATCATGGCCTAACCAAGTTGACACATATTTTCGGGGGACACAATTCAATCCATGGCAGTAAGTAATTAGTAAGTAATCTTCTACGTAATACACACACACACACACACAAACACACACACATAATTTTCACAACAATCCTTGAGATAGTACTCATATATCCCCATTTTACAAAGGAGAAAAATTTATAATAGCAATTTTAAATAAGAAAAGTAAGCAATATTTTCAGGACTTTTATAAATGTTTTAATTAATTCAATGGGAATTTACTGGCAGTTTATGCTGGGTACTCGGCAGGCACTTAGAATACAGTGATAAATAAGACAGACAACATCTCTGATGGAACTTATATTTCAGTGGGGAAAATTAATAATTAAAAAATGATCAAATAAAGAAGTGTGTTCCAACCTAATGTCAAACTGCCATATGTTGGGGGGCATGAATTATCAAAAACTAAAAATGTCAAGGATCTGGTGTATCTAATTTGTGGTGTTTTTCTTCACCTTGTATAAAAGTCTCTTTTATCTGCCTTATTCTCCTGGTGGTAGATTGAATGCATTCAGGACCTTGATTAATATCACCGTCATTTGCAATGCAGCTTAGCAACTCCTCCCATCAAGAGGTGGAACTTATTTCCCCATCCTTGCTTTAGCCAGTAGAATGTGGTGAAAACGTCAACATGCCAGGTTGGAATCTAAGCTCAAGAGACTTTGTGTGTCTAAATTCTTTCTCCTGGATCCTTGCCCAGGCTAATCTGTGCAGCTTGCAAGAACACACGGAGGAGAAGAACCTGGATGTTGAGCCAAGTTTAAACCTAGACCAAGGCCCCTAAACCGTTTGATAGAGTCAGTCAGTCACAGCAAAACTGCCCACATATATGCACCTGACCATAGACACATGAGTGAGCCCAATAAAAACCAGAAATACTGCGTACCTAACCACAAGACCTATGAACAATAATACGTGCTTATTGAATTTTGGCCTGATATATTACACAGCACCCGAAGCTCAGGATTAAGGGGCAGGCTATATAAATAGTCCTCTGGGGAGCTAGGCTTAAAAGGGCACCAAATTCAACATGTGTCAAATTTGATTTAACTAAAATATTATCAAAGTAAAATAAATACCAAGTAGTTATCATACAGTTATATAGATGTTCCAAAACTATGCCATGACACGGTGGCATAAGTAGGGTGTGTGAAACCCCACTATAAGAACTAGTTTGGTATTTAAGAAACTAAGTACTGTTTTGATCTCCCAGGAAAAGTACACCAATATGCTAGGATGACTCCAGACAATTTATGGGTCATGCGTCTGCATCACAAATGACAGCCATGTGAGGGTCCCTGAAAACAACTTGGACAGAAGCAGGCAAATCACCAGACCGTTGTGTCAGTCAGGCAGCAGAAGTCAGGACATGTTATTTGATAAGGGTCTGTATATTTTATTACATTATTTTCCTCAATTTATTAATTTGTTATTTGAAATAAACAAGTGAGTAGGCTTTTTTTTTTTTTTTTTGGTACTATTATATTAAGGAGCTCTGGTGGGCAGTGGTTAAGAGCTATTGCTGCTAACCAAAAGATTTGCTGCTAACCAAAAGTTAGGCAGTTGGAATCCACCAGCAGTTCCTTGGAAACCTATGGGGCAGTTTTACTCTATCCTATAGGGTTGTTACAACTACACAGAAACTATCTCATATAATTTTTTATTATATTAATGTAGAATGTATTTTCTCTTGTATCTTCTTTACATATGCAGGTTTCTAGGTGACAGCCTCCAACTTCATCCTATCCTTTACAGTTTTCTTAGGAGTGCTCTCTTTCTGTCTTTTCTATTTTAAACAAGCATCCTTTAACCTTCTCAAGTCATATTTATATTTGTTCCATATTTTTGAAAAGAGTAAAACAACACTATTTTCTAAAAATTACACTATTCAAGTATTTTACCACTTGGAAAAAATACCCTACCTTGTTGATAAAGATGTGTAGTGTTTTTCCATTTCCTTCTAATGGAAAAGTCCAAGAACACATTTTCTACTTGGTTGAGCATCTAAAATGTCTCTCCATTTTTTTTTTTTAACCTTTGAGATATCAAATTCATGGCCATTTGTTCAGGTGTTCATGAGAGACACACAGGATGCACAGTATCCTGGTTGGTCATAGAATGACCAAGTTCATTGTCTGGTAACAGAGAAAGTTTACCCAATGAGATAGTTTAGAAGCACATATGTCAGTGGAAGTAGGAAAGTTTCTCTCTAATGTAGACTGCTTCAAGCTTTAGACGTAGTATGTATTATATTGAAACGCCAATTCTACTGAATGTCAGCTTGGCGAAGTCTAAGGAACTATCCCATCACGCGTCTGCCAGTTTGTCGTACTGTGATGGCTTGCGTGTTGCTGTGATATTGGAAGCTTTGCCACCAGTATTTCCAATACCAACAGAGTCACCCTTGGTGGGCAGGTTTCAGCTGAGCTTCCAGACTAAGACAGACTAGGAAGAACGACCTGGCAGTCTGCTTCTGAAAAAATTGGCCAGTGAAAACTTTACAAATAGCAGTGGAACGTTGTCTGAAGTGGCTGCAACAATGGGCTCAAATATAGCAATGACTGGGAGGATGGCACAGGACCGGGCAGAGTTTTGTTCTGTTGCACGTAGTGTCACTATGAGTTGGAATTGAATCGACAGCACCTGACAACAACAACAAGGAACTATCACTGCTGCAAAGGCTGCTGCCATTACTCTTGGCATTGCAGTTGCGTTTCAATTTTTTTTTTTTATAATCATTGTAGTGTCAGGGTACGAGCAAACTCTACCATGAGCGAATTGGAATTCAGAAGGAATTCTTTTTAAAAAAATCTCTTAATAGAATAAACTTGAGGGCCAATTGCATACATTACCTAGAGGTTTTAAACTAAAACTGATCTGAATGAATCATTTGATAAAAATATTATGTTATTTCATTGTCAAGGGCCATCTCAACTTTGATTTTCAATTTCACCATTAGTGAACATTTATACCAGTTGCCATGTTCTAAATTTATACCAGTTGCCTTCAAGTCAGTTCCAACTCATGGTGACCTCATGTGTGTCAGAGTGGATTGTGCTCCATAGGGTTTTCAATGGCTGCTTTTTTGGGGAGCAGATCACCAGGCTTTTTTCTGGGTAGACTCAAACATCTAGGCTTTTGGTTGGCAGCTGAGCATGTTAACTGTCTGCACCACTCAGGGGCACGTCTAAATTTATAGAGAAATCGTCTTTCTAAATTCCACATATGCATCTGCATGAAATTCAAACAAATTCCCATGAAATAAGTTATTAAGAAGAATATGTAAATACATCTCTCAACTTGAAAATGCAGAAACAGTAAACTTTATGTGGCACGATCTATAGCCTTCTGGAAAAATATTTCCTCATTGCCCCTTTTGATGCCCAATACCATACCTAGTCTATTGAAATATGAATGCTCTTTTCTTGCCAGCCCTGGCCCTGACTGAGATTCTCCACCTGAGAAATTGAAATCTATGAGAATAAAAGTTGGGGAAAATTACGGGATGCTTACTACTACCTGATAATATCTTAAATAATTACAATGTGTCAGAATACATAAAATAAGTGAAACTTCTTTCACTGAAAATTTCCAAGGAGAAAAATATTATCGAAAATGGCCTGGTAGTCATTTTGGTTTCTGAAATCAAAGCACTGTCTGAAAAGACATTAAGGACAAATAAGCAATTCTGTAGAGGTGTGTAGGGAGTTGTGACACATTCTTTCTATTAATAAATCACAACATTTCAACATTTTGATTTAACCGTTCCTCTTTTTGCCCTTCACCAACTCTAGAATGAAGGAAATCAATAAATAAGATTACACTCAGTGCCTCATACAATTTTTTACCAGTTGGGGGCACAGCTATCCAATTATGGTTCAAGACTTGCTGAACATTTATTACCATTTTTCCAATTTATTCAGAGGAAACTTTCATAGGCTCATTTGGTAGAGGCAAAGAGAGTGCATTAATGTAAATCAGTATTGATTGTGATGTGGGATGCAGTAAGGAATACAGTGCACAAAACAGAATAGCTGCCTTTTTATTTTTCACTTAGTGACAAACAACTTAAGGGAGAAAATTTCATCCATTTCGTGAGAATCAAAACAACAATATAAATCAAGAACTATTTATGAAAAATTCCACAATCACCATACTCTTTTTTTTTGATAATTATTTTCATCTAGGTAATATAAAACAGTAGGCAAACATAAACATATGGGACTTCTAATATATCTCATAGAATCCTTTATACTTATGAACTAAAAAAGCTTAATAGCAATACTAATTTCTAGTGATACAGACATCACTGGTTATAGTTCCTTCAGTTAACAAATATTTTCTGAGCACCTACTACATGCCAGGCTCTATTATAGGTCCTTGGGATATACCAATGGGCAAAACAGCTCAGGAACATTATATTCTAGCAGAGAAAAACAGGAAAGAAAAACAAAGAACAACAATAGAACTTAATAAACAATTAAATCATGTACTGCATTAATTGCTATGAAAACAGAAAATTCAGAGCAGGGAAATGGTGATTAGCAGGAGCAGACAGGTGGATGGTGAAGCAGGTTGCGGCATTAAATATGGTGGCCAGTGATGGCTTTACTGAGACAGTGAGTTCTGAGCAGAGATTTGAAGGATATGTGGGAGTTAGTCAACCAAATATATGGGGAAAGAGAATTCCAGACTGAGGAAAGAGCCAGAAGAAAGCTCTAAATTGGGAATATGAAATATTTGTTCAAAGAACAGCAAGTAGGCCGGTGTGAGGAGCAGAGTAAATGAAGGGAGAAACAGATAGTGGTGGATGACTTCAGAAAATGGGGGAGCTTGTAGGATTTTGACTTTTACTCTGAGTCAGATGGAAAACCACTGCAGGGCTTTGTGCAGAGCAGTGACATGATCTGATTTCTATTTTAAAAGGATCACTCTGGCTGTTGCGTTGGGAATAGACTCTAAGAGAACAATGGTAGAAGTAATTTATTATGAATTTAAGTTTAGAAGTTCAGAGTGGAAATATCAATCTGGAAGTCATCAAAATATAGACGCAACTGGATGAAACAAGGAAGAGAGTATTTTAGACAGAGGTGATTAAAGGAGCAAGGCTTGAGTCTTGATGCACTTCAACATGAAGAAAAAGAGAAGAGGAAGTAGAAAAAGAGACCAAGAAGCAACTAGTGACATAGGAAGAAAACTAAGACTGTGTGATGTTCTGAAAGCCCAGTGAAGAAATTTTATCTTTAAGGAAAAATTCTTTGTTATGGATTGAATTGTGTCCCCCCAAAATGTGTGTCAACTTGGCTAGGCTATGATTCTAAGTATCGCGTGATTGTCCACCATTTTGTCATTTGATGTGATTTTCCTATGGGTTGTAAATCCTACCTCTTGGATGTTAATGAGGCAGGATTTGGGGAAGTTATGTTAATGAGGTAGGATTTAATCTACAAGGCTGAGTTGTACCTTGAATCAATCTCTTTCAAGATATAAAGAGAGAAGCAAGCAGAAAAACAAAGGGACCTTATTAACACAAAGCAAGAAGAGCCAGGAGCATGTGTGTCCTTAGGGCCTGGAGTCTTTGTATTGAGAAGCTGTTAGACCTGGGAAAGATTGATGACAAGAATCTTCACCCAGAGCCAACAGAGAGAGAAATCCTTCCCCTGGAGCTGGCACCCTGAATTTGGATTAATAGGTGTCTTAGGCTGGGTTCTGTAGAGAAGTAAAACCAATAAAGCATATAAATATATACATAGGGATTTATATCAAGGAAATGGCTCATGAGGTTGTAGAGGCTGAAACGTTCCAAGTTCGTGGGTCAGAACAGAGGCTTCTCCTGATTCATGAAGCTGCAGGGGCTGGCAAACCCAAGATCGGCAGGTCAGAGACCAGGGTTGTTGTTCACAGGCTGTGAAGACTAATGAATCCCAAGATTGGCAGGCAAGACTGCAGGTAAGCTGCTAGCTCAAGTCCCAAGAACTGGAGGTCAGGTGAACAGGAGGATCCAGAGTGCGCAAAAGCCCCTGAGACCGGCCAGAATGTCTGCCCACATTCGGTTCAGGCCACGTGCCCAAGGAAACTCCCCTTCAGCCAACTGGCTACACAAAGCAGCAGATCCCGTAATAAGGGTGATCACATATTAAATCTCAACAGGGAACTGACGTCAACATCACACAACTGCCAAAACACTGAGGATCATGGCCCAGCCAAGCTGACACACAATCTTAACCATTACAATAGCCTCTTAAGCTGTGAGAGAATAAATTTCTGTTTATTAAAGTTATCCACTTGTTGTATTTCTGTTAAAGCAGCACTAGGTAACTAAGAATCTTCTACTGTGATAATTTGTTAAATAAGTACTGAGAAATGATCATAGACTTGAGCAAGATGGAGGTCATTAATGGCCTTGATAAACAAGTTCAGTGGAATACTGATGTAGCAGTAGCTTTAAGAGAAAATGGGAGAAGACTCCAAGTCAGTGTCTATGATACATGACTCGGAAGCATTTTGCTGTAAAGGGGAACGAAGTGATGGGGGAGTAGTTGGAAGAAAAAGTGCAATCAAGAGTAGTTTGCTTGTTTTTAAAAAGGGGGAAAAAATAACAGTATCCTTATATGTTGGATGGCTGCATGAGTAGAGAGCAAAAAATGACAATGCAGAAAATGCTGAAGCCCTGTCCTTGAATAGGCAAGATGGGATGATATTAATAGATGGATTTATTTTGGGTAATGGCAATGGCTAGCTTATATACGGACTGGATAAGAACGTGGAAAGAGTGCCTGTGGATGCTGTCAGGTGTGGAGATGTGGTGGTGGGGGCTGAGGGTTCATATGGGCAGGAGTTGCTAGGATCTTTGAAAATGCATAATTCCATTTGTTGGGACAATTTAGGATAAGTCAAGAGTTGTATTTAGTTATCAATATCAGTAATTTGGCACTTGCCACTTGCTAAGCCATAATCTTTAAGGAAAAAAAATAACTAGCTAAGCTCAGTTTCCTCTTCTATAAAAAATTCAGGAAACTACTTGTCACACAGGGTTTTTTAATGAAGATTAAATATACAGTGTACCGGTTAAGATTTCAGGTGTGAAGTCAAAATATTCCATTGCTTACAGTGTGAAATTGGACAAATTATTTAACTTCTCCATGTCTAAGTATTTCGTCTGTAAAATGGAAATGGTAATTGCTCCCATCCCATAGGACTAACATGAGAATCGAATTAGACAACCCAAATAAAGCATTTAGAGACACGTGTGACATTTAGCCCTGTGCCTAGCCCATGGAATGACTCGGTAAATGTAAGCATTATTTTTATTAGACTCCAGACTGTCACCTACATTTTCTGAAGCCCCTATGAATTTGTAATAGCACATATAACATAGAAATGGTGTATGGTAACAGTCTAATTAAAAGATTGACACACTGAGTCACTTTATAAAATGTCATATGCATAGTCTTCATTTCTTCTAAACTTTTCAGACAATTCCTTATTTAGATTCTATAACCAATATCAGTAATATTCATCAGGTGCAGATATGGAGACAAGGTATATTTATGGGCTAGGTATTTGAATATTTAGCAGGTAGTTAGATGGACCAGCTCTGAATTTCTTCATCTCTACTTGTCCACCTTTCCTGGAAATATGACTATTTAGTTATTGGGGCTAGGGCACAGGAAGAGGAAAAATTAGGATGAGTTGACTGACTAAATGATAGGTGTGGAAATTAAGCCAACTAAAATTAAGGCAGCTTCCATTATTTTTGAATGTACTTAAAAGATATACCATAATAAAAAGTGAGCTTTCACAAATACTAAGAGGTTATACACTATACACAAAGCCTTATCATTATACATCAAGTTAATTCTCGTTGATTCACTCTTAGTTAAATTTTTAGAGTTTCAACAAATATTTGAAAAAATATACGGAAAAGGAAAAATGGTCGGACATGCAAGTTTTTCAATTATGACTACAGAGTATAATTTGTAGATCGTCATGTGTTCGTTAGGGAAAAATCTATCATGAAAATAAATGTGAAGAAAGAATAATAGCTGAAAAGAATTGTATGCACACGGAAGAGGAGCGAAAACATTTAAAGAGAAAAGTAATATGAAGGAGAAGAGCGTTGGATTTACAGTGGCATCAGTATACTGTACAATGAGGCAAAGAAAACGTTACATCATGAACAGATTAATATGGGATGAAGAAAGGTTATCTTTAAATAGCTAAGGCTAGTGTTTTGCAGCACAAAGAACTCTATTAAACTTGCAATAAAATGCTAACATTTTAAGAAAGGCAAGGGGTCAAACAGGAAATAACTCTGGATTTGGGACTCGAGACTTGGGTTCAAGTCAGACCTCAGCCAGGGGTGACATTAAAAATTTTGATCAGCCTGAGTGCAGGAGCAGGGTTCAGGAAGCCACCTGCTGCACCATGAGTTCACCCTTTAGTTGCTGGATCAGGAGAAGATTCCCAGGGGTTGTAGATTAGGAACCAGGGGAACTTGGTTGCAGAGTTGGAGTTGGAGGCCCTCAGGAGACTAGAGGGAGTGACTATTCTTATTACCAGCTCCCTCTGAAGTACCTGAGTTTTGTATCAGCTAGTACGTCCAAGCTGGTGCATACTATGAACTGTTGTTGGGTGCTGTTAATTCCAACTCATAGCGACCCCAGCTGACAGAGTAGATAGAGCTGCCCCATAAAGTTTTCTAGGCTGTAATCTATGGAAGCAGATCACTAAGTCTTTCTCCTGCAGAGTGGCTGATAGGTTCAAACAGTCAAAATTCAGTTAGCAGCTGAGCACTTAAACATTGCACCACCTTTACTATGAACACAAACCAAGACCCATTGCCATCCAGTCAGTTCTGACTCTAGCTGGGTGAAATATGCAAAACTGGAAGAACTGGTCTAGGTGACACCCAGTGGTGCTTTTTAAGTCTAATGTTCTATGAATCTACTTCTTTGTATATTTGAGTGTGCAGGCACATGCAGGTATACATGTGTATGTGTGTTATATCGCCATGTATAGATATGTTTTGATTTTTCAACTGACCTGAATTGTGAAATCAGTGGTTCCAATTAGGGAGAAGAATTCTTTAGTGTGGTTAATTCTAAGAACCAGAATGAACAATTTTTTTTTTTTTTCAATGAGTAGTAACTCTCCAAGGCATCAAAGCATAGTTGTCAAAATTCAAATGGCTCACAGTACTTTGTGTTGTGCCTGCTATCAAAAGGTAAAGTATGGGCACTATTGTTAGCCTGTTCTCACTGAGTTTCAGTACTTTAACTGATTTTGAAAGTCCTTATGACTGTATAGCAAACCCTGGTGGTGTAGTGGTTAAGAGCTGTGGCAGCTAACCAAAAGGTGAGCAGTTCAAATCCAATAGGCACTTCTTGAAAACCCTGTGGGGAGTTTTACTCTTTTTTTTTTTTATAGGGTCACTATGAGTCAAAATCGACTTGACAGCAGTGGGTTTTTGATTTGGCTTTATGACTGTAGCATTATATTTCTTTGTTTTTGAGTAGAATTGTGCTGATATTTTGGTCAATAATCTGTGTCAGGTAAGTATGAAACGCACGTTATGGAGGTGGAGAGCAGGACTTCTCTTTCTACACAGATTCATTCTACTAGTACTCAGTATGCACTATTTTAGCCCTTCCTAGGTAGAACACGGAGTCCTGGTGGCGCAGTGGTTAAGAGCACACCTGCTAACCAAAAGGTTGGCAGAACGAATCCACTAGCCACTCCTTGGAAACCCTGTGGGGCAGTTCTACTCTTTCCTATAGAGTCGCTGTGAGTCGACTCGACTGCACCAGGTAGAACATACTAGTAAAGGGTGAACTTTAGAGTCTGAATGGTTTTGAATACAGACTTTACAAGAATCTCGTTGCTTCTTTTCTTCTTCTGCTAAGTGGAAACAAGGATACCATCTCTCTCATAGGGTTATCATAAGGATTGAATTATACATGGCTCCACAATGCACTTAGCATATTGCCTGGCACAGACTAAATTTTAAATAAATGTTAGCTTTTCTTTTTTTTTTTTTTTAACATGTCAGGCACGTGGTAGCCCAGATGAGGCCAGATAAACCACTCTTCTGAGCCCAACCCAAATTACTGACTAGCAGAATCACATGCTAAAAAAAAGTGCTGTTTTTAATCTAAGGAGCCCTGGTTAAGTACTCCACTGCTAAATAAAATGTTGGCAATTTGAACCCGCCAGCTGCACCAGGGGAAAAAGATGTGGCAGTCTGCTTCAGTAAAGATTACAGCCTTTGGAACCTTACGGGACAGTTCTACTCTGTCCAATAGGGTCACTATGAGTCAGAATTGACTGGACTGCAATAAATTTTGATTTTTAATCAATTAAAGGTTGAGTTTGTTACATAATAGGTAATTGATACAGTCATGCCAGTGGCTTTAGAACAATTTGTATAACTTCTTTATCTGTGTAAGAGTAGATTCAATCTGACTGTAGCCTAAAATCTGTTGGTTTTAATATTCTTTTTCCCTTGACACTGCCAGAGGGGGTGACAACAAAATGACTCTAAGGTTCCCTGGCAGTGAGCTACCCAGCACTGCTGGGGAGGGAGGGGCAGTCAAGGCAGTGGTGTCCCTAGGGTTGGTGTCACTCGTCACCCAGTATGGTAACTTGTCACCTCCCACGTCACCTGCCAGTCAGGGTGCAGGTGCTTGGCCTCAACTCCCTTCATTGGGAGGAGAGAAGGGTCTCTGCCTTGGCCAATAGGAGTGGTGAGGGGGCTGCCACGGCAGGGCTAGAAGAGGCAGAGCTACGCTGCAGGGCACTCAGCCCAGTTCAGGGGCAGGGGGGGCCCAGGCCACGTGGTGCGGGCGGCAGGGAGAGGTGGTCGGGGGGGGTGTTTGAGGGGCCAGGAAGGGCCAGGGTGTGAACCTGTGAGTTACCGCACTGGGTAACACTAACACTAGTGACACCGCTGCTTTACCCTCACTTGTACGTTGCTCAACCTCAGCTCAGCTTCAGACGTGATCGTTAGTGTTCCAGTAAATTGCTTTCAAGCCTTTACATCCAGTGAGTTCACTGTATTGGTTATCGGACGTGATTAGTGACTTAAAGTAGTCCAGCTGAGTTTTGGACATCGTCCCAAACGGTAACATAAAGTGCAAGTTACTAAGCTAAAGCCAAGGACAGTATTTCTAAGGAATGCTAGCATACCTTGAGGTCAAGTAAAA
The DNA here is from genome assembly GCF_030014295.1 of Loxodonta africana. Classification (NCBI taxonomy): domain Eukaryota; kingdom Metazoa; phylum Chordata; class Mammalia; order Proboscidea; family Elephantidae; genus Loxodonta; species Loxodonta africana. The sequence continues at coordinate 14,951,499 of NC_087362.1, forward strand.
CGTTAATGCAAATCTCATAAAATTCAGGACCTTTTGGGGAGGCCTGTAAGCAACTGAGATGGCAGAAAAGGAGATAAATAATATAATAGATTGTGCAGTATAAGGCACTGGTTAGTTAAAAACTAACAGGGAATTTTAAAGGAAAATTACTTTAGATACTCTCACTTATACGTCCTGCCTAGCGATCTGCTTCTCTTAGGATTATAACCAAAACCAAAACCCAAACCCAACCCATTGCCACCAAGTCGATTCCCACTCATAGTGTCCCTATGGAACAGTGTTGAACTGCCCCATACGGTTTCTGAGGAGCGCCTGGTGGATTCCAACTGCCGACCTTTTAGTTAGTAGCCATAGCACTTAACCACTATGCCACCAGGGTTTCCAAGATTATAATCAAGAAAACCCTACATGCAGCTTTCCTCTGTAATACATGGGATCTCCGTGAGTTAAGGGCCAACTCCACAGCAGCTAACAACAACCTTTACTTTTAAGAAAAGTGCAGAATGAAAAGTAAAAGCCAATGCTTTTCACAAAGCGTCCACCTTGATTCCTAATCCTTGTATTCAGTGTAACCGCGGTTAACAGTGTGCTGTAGCTTTTGACTGAAGCCTAGCTGGAAATCATGAGGCGTAACTATTAGCCTCCCTTCAGGTTTTGCTCAGGGTTCTTTTTTTAACTTTCTCTCTTCTGGGTATGTTGATTGATTAATTGATTGATTTCAAGTGCAGTCTTATGCCACCTTGGGAAGAAGATTTGTTTTATTATTTTCATTTTTTCTATTTTATTCTCTCCTTCCTGCTCTAGATATAGCAAGAAAATATATTTTACACTTATTTTTCCACTTCAATCAATAACTGCACTTACAGTCCTCTTAAGCTCTTGTGTTTCTTGAAACAGCTCTCATTATGTACCTCCCTGCAGAGAAGGCACAAAACAAATGGTGAGAAAAATAAATGGACTGTAACTACATCAGGCATTCAATGTCTTAAGACGATCTAACAGGCTACTGTAACAAAACCGGTGTCTATGGCCAGTCCTGACACCGTAGATTAGACATAGGGCGCTTGTTCTTCACAAACAGGTCCCACTTTGTTCCCCAGACCCTCCTAGGTTACTCTTGTTTACACGGCTGTCCTTATCTGGAGTGTCTTCACCCTAAATGTATGCCTTCTAAAATACTGCCCACTGCTTAAGCCTGAAAGGAATTGCTTGACTTCTTCTCTTTCCCCTTCTTATTACTCTATATGTAATTGCAATTCATTCAATCAGCTAACATGTATTTCTTAAACATCTGTTTTCCAAGCAGTACGGAAAGTTTCAGTGATACACTAGTGGGAAAGATACAGTCCAGTATTCATGAAATTTATAATCTAGAGCTTGCCTGATATATTAAACATTACGCTATTTTAAAGAAGCAGCTATTCTGATAGGTCTGTAAAGGTAAAATCATTTGTCCAGCACGCTATGGCTAAGGAGAAAATTCTACTGAAAGTGACATTGCAATGTAGCTAATCACTAAGGGAAAATTTCTCAGATATGAAAAGGAAATTTGGAGGAAGCTCTGGATGTGTGGGATAAGGAGCTACTTCTTACTTGGGTTTGCTTTGCTGGAGCCCCTGGGTGGTGCAGATGGTTAGGGCCCTCAGCTGCTAACCAAAAATTGACAGTTCCAGTCCACGCAGAGGTGCTTTGGAAGAAAGGTCTAGTGACCTACTTCTGAAAAATCAGCCATCGAAAACCCTGCGGAGCACAGCTCTACTCTGATACGCATGGGGTCACCACAAGTTGGCATTGACTTGATGGCAGCTGGTACTGCTTCGCTCAGCTCTCTGGGCCAAATGTCGTGGATAGCATTCTGCCACTATAGATACTCAGTGAACTGAGAAGCAGGGGTGTACACAAAAGCTGTAACTGTACTAGCCCTTTGGGCCTGCAGTTTGGTTCTACTTTTCTATCTGCAAATAGCACTCGTGAGGCCTGACAAATAAGATAGGTAGTTGCTACAAATTTTATTAGCCAAAACATTCATACTGAAGTACTTTTAATGGTGATTTCTTATTTGTTCTCTCTCACAATTTAGCAAAGCCTTAGAAAGGTTTTAGCTTCCCCAGTTGTATTGAAGAGAACCAAGAGAAAGTGTTTTTATCGTTTCTTGAGCCACAGGGAAGCAATGAGCCCTTCACACCAAAGTGGTGAGAAGACCGATGTCTACACTGGAGGGAAACTGAAGCCCAGGGGGCTAAAGATGAGGGTACTTGGTAAGGTACTGGGTTTATCCAGATATTTCACCTAAAATCCACTGCCATCGAGTCTACTCTGACTCATAGTGACTCCACAGGATTTCCAAGGGTGTAAATCTCTATGGAAGCAGACTGCCACATCTTTCTTCCACACATTTTAAATTTTATTTTGGCAGTAAATATTTTCTTTCCTTATAAAAAGGAAAATATCTTTTCACATGTTGCCTCTGGTGAGAAAAAGTCTCTGTTTTTACTTGGCTCAGTGTGAGATAGTCTGGGAACAAGCAGTGGAACTAGAGACCTACGCCAGGAAACTTGGATTCAGATAGGACAGGAGACCATATGAACTACCCTGAGGAACTAACCTGAGTATCCAGGTTGATATAAGGTGTGATTCTGAAACTGGTTGGTTTCAGACGTTGGTGTGGTGGTGTGACAGTGTACTACAATGGCAAGTCTATACTATGTGGAGAGTTGGTTGCCATTATTTCTGACAGATCAGCCCATAAACAGCACAATCCTGCTCAGTGGGCTAGAGGTACAGGGGACAGGATTCAGCTTCAGAGAAAGGTTTTGGCAAGAGTTCAGCAGCATATAAAGGCCTCTGCCTAAACACCTAACATATTGTGGAATGGGAATCCAGGTGACACCTAGTTTGTGAACTGGACTAATTTGACAAACAAGGAGATAAGGCACCTAGGGGACTTTGCGTCCCACATTTGGTTGGATTTTGGACTTAGGAAAATAATCTTCTCCATTCGATGGGTTTGAAGTTGATAATTTATTTTCTGGCTTAATTACATCTTAGCGGTAAACTAGGGCTACTAAAGATACAGGTAGAATTTTATCACCAGATGCAGGAGAAATAAGATGGGCAGTTTTCCTAATCTTTTCAGCTTAAAGTGATGTCTCTTTTTTTCTGACTCTCCATAACTCCTGTTTTCATATGTAGTTTATCTCAGTGGGCCTTCAGTAGAATTTTATCCTTGACTTTTTCCCTATTATAGCAGTATCAATGTCAAGTAGACTTCGGAGTTTGTATAGTATAAGGTACAACACCTACATTTAGGAAGTTCTCAGTAAATGTGTCTTAAGGTGAATGAGTCCTTCACAGTACTTTTGTTATATTTCTTTGCAATAGAATCTGAAGTTGGATACTCTTATTTATTTTACAAAAGGGGCATGTTTTCAGGAATGGAACTAAGAGTATATGTTGTGTTTCTTGTTTAGTTTAATACTCTGGACTTACTTGCCTCTATCCTAAGGGTGCTGTCATGGACTATGGAATTGGAAAAAAAAAAGAAAGAAAAAAAAATGTGAATGAATTCAGGATCTTTATCAGAAAAATAAATAAAAGAAAAACATTTATTAAGCCCTGTCATGGATTGAATTGTATCCACCCAAAATATGTGTCAACTTGCCTAGGCCATGATTCCTAGTATTGTGTGACTGTCCACCATTTTGTCATCTGATGTGATTTTCCTATGTGTTGTAAATTCTACCTCTATGATGTTAGTGAGGCAGGATTAGAGGCAGTTATGTTAATGAGGCAGGACTCAATCTATAAGATTAGGTTGTCTTAAATAAATCTCTTTTGAGATATGAAAAAAGTGAGCAGAGAGACACAGGGATCTGATACCACCAAGAAACAAGAACCAGGAAAATAGCACGTCCTTTGGCCCCAGGGTGCTTGTGCTGAGAAGCTCCTCGACCAGGTGATGACTGATGACAGGGACCTTCCTCCAGAGCCAACAGAGATAGAAAGCTTTCCCCTAGAGCTGATGCCCTGAATTTGGACTTGTAACCTACTAGACTGTGAGAGAATAAGTTTCTCTTTGTTAAAACCATCTTCTTGTGGTATTTCTGTTGTAGCAGCACTGGATAACTAAGACAAGTCCTTAAGTCCTGAAGTATCATTTTGTAACTTTTCTCTTCCCACACTGAAAGCTTTTCATATTTTAATCATGACCTTTAGTTCTGCTCATGAAAATTTTCACAAGGCAAAAAAGTAGCCACACAAGGAGGGAAAGGAGTAAGTACAATGTAAATATTCCTTGTGGATTGAAGTTGCATGTGTATCTGCTTTTGTTTCCCATTAAGACAACTGCAGGGTTGTCATTTAAAACTCATTTAATTAGCAGTAACATAAATCAGCTTTAAATCCAAATGGCATCAAAGAGAGTCAGTTGCATGATTTAGAGTTAAAATAATCAACATTTCCAAGCACATTACTTCTTTAATGAAAAGTCAGATTTTTTCCACATACTCTTGTAAATTCCCTAAGTTCCTTCTAGAGTAATTTTATGTTCTACAACTAAAAACATGCCTTCATTAGGTAGATTAGCATTCATAGAACGTAGTGACTTAATAGTGCTAATGGCCTCATATCTCACATCTTAACATTATGAAATCAGGTAATTTCTGACAAAAAATCAGATTCCAATGACTTTCTTAATATCCTTTTTTCTTCCGGAAATGTTGGGCTTATTAGTGAAGACAATAGATGACAAATTTGCATATATGAAGTCTTAGAAAAGATATGTGTACTAACACATTGGAAATTATTACCTATCAATAGTTATGTTGTATATAACACAAATCATTTTATTCATATAACGTATTTAAACAAACTCATTTATTATATTTAAAACATAATTTCAGTTATTTAAAGAACTGTGTTCACCCACCTATTTTCAGAACTCCTATGAACAGTTTGGATACTCTGGTGGTGTAATGGTTAAGAGCTATAGCTGCTAACCAAAAGGCTTGCAGTTCATATCCACCAGGCGCTCCTTGGAAAGCCTATGGGGCAGTTCTACTCTGTCCTATAGGGTCACTATGAGTCAGAATCAACACGATGGCAATGGGTTTGGTTTGTTTTCTTATGAACAGCTTTATCTGAGTAACCTAAGCATTAAAAAAACCTGTTGCTGTTAAGTCTATTCCAAAGTCCCTAACATTTCCTGTCAGTCTCTAGAATCTCTGCCCAGGATCCATCCTTCGTAACATGTTCTGCCCATTCAGGGAGCTGAGGTAAAATAGATCTCTGTGGCCTGCTGTGAAAGCCAGAAAATACTATAAATGATTTAATATATGAGCATTTGTTTGAATTAATGTTTGCTCTTTTCTGTGAAATCCTTACTCAATTTTCCCTACTTCTTCCAGTAACATTCAAAATGTAAGAAACAAGTGGGCTTAGCAAATTATCCCTATCGTATGTATACCAGAGTAAGAGTCCTGCGTATCCTTCCCAGAAGATACTATTTACATAATGCACAAAATGCAGCATGCAATGCTGGCTAAATCTTCATGACAACTCCTTTCCAGAAATTATGTTTGATTTAATATTGTCCATAGAGATCGGCAGTTTGAATCCACCAGCCACTCCTTGGATACCCCGTGGGGCAGTTCTACTCAGTCCAATAGGGTCACTACAAGTCAAAATTGACTCGATGGCAATGAGTTTGTTTTTTCTTCTTTTTTGGTAAAAGGTAAAATAGGTTAACATGAGAGAGAATGACTGGATTCTATTTTAACTACCCAGTGCCGTCGAGTTGATTCTATTTTAACTAGGAAAGGCATTTCTAGAAGAGAACATTTGAGTTGAGACATGAACCGTAACAAGGAGGCAGCCGTGAGGTATTTCAAAAAAGTGTGCTTCAGGCAAAATGATCAGCAAGTCTTAGATCCTTGAGACAGGAATGAGCTTGGTTTGTTCAAAAGAAGAAAGGAGGGGAACGTGCCAGGCACTCAGCTAATGATGACGAGAAGGGGCATAAGTTTTGAGAGGAAGGCAAAGACCTCAGAGACAATGGCGAGATATCTGCACTTTAATCTGACTAAAACAGGGAGCCAGTGGAGGACTTAAGCAGAGGGTGATACGATCCGATATAAGCTTCAGATACACAACTCTTAGGTCCTGTGTACAGAACTGAAAGGGAAAAGACATAAAAACAGAAAAGGGGTTAAACTGTGAAACAGTTGCAGTAATTCTATGAAAGATGACAGTGATTTTGCAAGTTTCATATTAGTGTAGATGGTAAGAGATGAGAAGTGTTGTTGATAGAACACAAGAGTCCAAGAGAAAGAATGGGGCCAGAAATTACTTGTGCCTATTTGACCTAAGAACTAAGTGGGTGGGGATTTCATTTAAAATAATGGGAAATACTCACAGCAGAAGGAGTAGATTTAGGAGGAAGCAGGTGAAGTAAATAATTTTATCTTGACCATATTAACTTTGAGTTGGCACAGGGACATCCAAGTAAATATATCGACTAGGTAGGTAGTCGGGCGTATAAGCCCAGACGTGGGGGAGGGGGCGTTTTGGGTTGAGAAATCAACATCACTGGCTGTACTCCTTATAGTCTCCAAGTAAAAAGAACTCTGCACATGACTGGATTTATGGATAAGAAGGCAGGGATCATAGTAAATCATTCAACCATCCACATTTGAGGGGGGAAAAAATCAGTCTTACTTTTAAAACCTAGCCTGAAAATTGGGTATTATTTCTTTATAATACCATTTACAATACATCTCTAGGAATTAATGCCTTCTACTAACTCGCATTTTGAACTTTTGGAAGACCACCTGTTCCTAATAAAATAAAACGTCCTTCTTTCTAAAAATCTTGAAATACTTATTTTTAAACTTACCACTGGTAATAAAATACTCTGTGCTCTTTACAAGAAGTATAGGCTCTGACCCACATTAAGCAGTGTATGCTTTCCCTGGTCTTTATCAAGAAAAAAATCTATGAAATTACTCAGAACAAGACTTTCTGAACTCAAGACAGCACGATATATAGGACCGTTTTCATTGAACTCTTGACACTGGCCATAAATGCATTAGTATCTTCAATTTAGTTCATAAAACTATCATTTACATTTCTATTATACTCCCAGAAGGTTTTTTTTTTTTTTTGTAGTAAATGACCTCCTTCTTGGCTAACGTTAAGCTAGGTACACCCACACTCCATTTATATACTGATCGCTCTTTCACCTCTTCTCTAACTATGGGGGAATGTAAAATTTTGACCTACAACAGATGCCAAATGCAGTGGGTATGTAAGAAGTTGAATTAGACTTATATACATCTCCTTTTTAATTGCAAAGCCACATGGCCAAAAACAGTGACACGTGTTGCAGCTTAGTCTTTTGGGGCAGGAAATAAGTAGAAAAGATTAATCCTTAAAGCAGTAAGTCTATGGGAGCCAAAGTGTGGGCACTGTAGGCAGGCAGGACAGAAAGAACATTACAATGAAATAGTGTCTCAAATGTGGCCTCTGCTGGAAAACCTTTTCCTGCTCTCTGAACCATTTATGTGGTCCTTTGTCATATGGTTTCATTTTCATATAGCTATTTATAGAACATTCAGCATTATGTTGTCATGATCTGTTCACATAACTTTCTCTTCCACAAAACTACAAGATCCTCCAAGTTTAAGACTAGGGTCTACTCTTCTGTGTTTCCAGGACCTGGTGTAGGGAACAATACATAGTACATACTCAATAAATGTGGAGTGGAATGAATTAAAAAATGTCACTTTAGACAAGGTGGTATTGTTGAGAAAAATAATAGCAGGTGGATTGAAGATATCAATCATCCAGGAGCCAATTATAGGAATCATAACCTGTACGATATATCATCCACAGTAGCAAAGCAATAGGAATCTTCAAAAAAAAAAAAAAAAAGAGAAAGGGCTTCTCCTCAGGCTTGGTGTTCACACTTCTGTCAAGGGCACAGGAGGAGGGTTGTGATAGCTGCTGCTCTACATTGAAAAGAGCATTACTAAGTAGCCTTAAACACTTTCTGCTTTTGTGACAATTTTAAAGCAATTCTGATCCCTCATCTGATTCAAATCCCCCAATGAAGCTTCATAGTTTTCATGATAACGTTATTATGTCTTAGCCTTATATCTCACCAGGCACTTTGCCACTTAAAACCTTCAGTGAACCAGCGATGGCATCTTCTCAAATTGGGCACAGGCTTTTATACCCAAGAGTCGACCTATGCTGCAGAATTTGTCTGGAAAACAGCCCCCACTGTGGCAATTAGTTCATCTAGCTAACTCCTCTTAGTCCTTGGGTCAGTTCAGATGTCCTCTTTTAGAAATAATTCCTTGATTTTCCAATCTGTTTAAAATGCTCCTGCTCTGAGTTCTAAGGGCATCCTAGAGGTATCTTTCTAGATTGTTCAAAAGAAGCATTGATTGCTCTTTAGAGCTTTGGTTTGGGGAATAGGTAGACCTGGACTCATATCCCTAACTCTACCACCTCAAAACTGTGTGGCCATCAAGGTACCTCTCACATTTATTAATTTTCTAACAATTTAAGAAGGAAATGGCTACTTCTTTGGGGTAGCATTAGAATAACATGAGATTATGCATCCTATAGACTCCCTGGGTGGCTAAAATGGTTAAGTGCTTGACTACTAGCCAAAACGTTGGCAGTCACACCACACTCAGAGGCTCATTGGAAGACAGACCTGGCAATCTACTTCCAATAGGTCCAGCCTTAAAAACCTTATGGAGCAGTTCTACTTTGTACACATGAGTCGGAATTGACTTGATGTCAACTAACCACAACATGTATGCTAAACACACACGTATGGAAACATTCTTTGTTAAGCACTTAAAATTTTATTGTATTATTACTCTTGTTTTTGTTATTAGTATGATAGACTGTATCATATTGTAATACAGTTTTGATTCATTTAATGTCTTCTACATTGAACTTGATAGGAGGAATAATGCATAAAATTTTATTATGTATTCCAGTGTCTCACACAATTGGCACATGGCAGGCACGCAGTAAGTGTTTGATGATTTAATGAATACATTAAAATAACGGCACTAAGCATTTAGACTTTGCCATCTCTTTTCCTAATATATTTTTTTATACCTTTAACAACAACAACAAAATTCACCATGTTCTCTATGTAACAAAGAAGAAAGACAAAACATACCCGTGTCTTCAAATAATTTCTAATTCACCAGGGAATGAATAAGAAATTAGATGTATTTAGCTCTCTGCAAAAGTTATCATTTTATAAAGGGGGGAAAATTGGGAACAACGAAAGAACTCTCCTAGCCACAGTTTTTTTAGAAAAGGAAATGTACGTAGTCCTTAAGTTGGTTTTTCCTGACAGCCTGGAGGGTCACAGAAAAATAAAACAATTCAGCCTTTTAATTTTATCTATGTAATTGTGTTTCCCACAAAGATGGCTTTAAGCTAATGCGCATTTGTGTGTGCATGTGTGTGTCTGTCTGTCTGTGGATGATTTCTTAAGATAATGTTTGACTTATCTTTTCTAGCCAGTGTGAAACATGAGATGGCTGACTATGTTTAGGTTAGAATGTACTATTTTGACTAAAGTAATACAATTTTATTCTCATCTGGAGTATTTTTCTTCCTTTATTTTAGTTTCAGAGTTGCTAAACTTAGAGTTATTAGGCAAAATAAATCATTTAAACTATTTAAAAATAGTTCAATGAGTCAATGAAAATGCACTCTGACTTCTGATGTCTCTACTTTTGTGGGGAGGAATCAATAAACAGAAGGTCCTGTCTTAAGTGGGACAACAGTTTCTGTGTGGGAACTGTATCCTGGTTACAGGCTGGGGCTTCTTTGGTTTGCATACTGCTCAATCAAATGATGTTTTATGACTGAATTGACTTGTTGGCTTTTTCCTAAATTGGAAGCCCAATGGCAGAGTTACAGTTATGGCTCAGTTCTCAACCACATCTATCTGAAGGTCAGATTCTAGGACATGGTGATTATTCTGGCTTGGGACCAAGCATGAAGGTTAGGAAGATGGATGGTGGTGCCCTTACTTTATTTTTTGTTCTAAGACTCTCCTAAGAATACTTTCAGGCTATAAGCAGCTGGGAAATATTAAAGATTCAATTTGCTGATGTGGCTGGATTAAGGAAGATTGAGGTAAGGGTTTTCCCTGTCTAATTTCTCTAGACAACTGAATAACAATATGGAATAGCTTATTATATTAGTATCTTGTTTCCTATACTTTTTCAACAAGATTTTTCTAGAATTATTTCTCTTCTAGGACATACAACACAAACACTTTTCAAAGAATATTACAGTCTTCTTCCCCTGAATTATGAAGATTTAAGGCATGAAAATATCTGTATTTTACAGCACAAAACTGTGGTTAGCAGTGACTTTGCAAGCCACATGCTGTAAAATAGACTTCCCAGCTCCAAAGCAACCAATTTACAAAAAGTCGTTTGCACTTCTTCAAGTTTCTAGACAGCGTGTCAGGGCGACTGCCACGGTCTTACCTTAGATAATTATTGGTAGTAACAGATTTGAAAACAAAGGAACCACAAAGTAGCACAATAAATAGAATGCTTTTTATACTGGTGTCAACATTTGGGCTGACAAATTGTGTTTTCTTGTTTGCCCTCTCAGTGGAAAGTAGATCGCGTAAGGAATAATAGTTGGATGGATCTGAGAAGTCATAAACCTAAACAATCAATCACCCTAGCATTTCACAAATTACATCCAAGAACTCAGATAACGTGTGTTAAAGACTTTCACTTATATAAAATATAAAATAGTTCTCACAGGCCATCTCCATCACCACATCCCATTACCACTTTCTGAATTCAAGTCCTTTTTGTCCCTTGCCTCAGCTGTTGGACCAGCCTTCTAACTGGTTTTATCCCTCTAAAATCTGTTTTCCACAAGCTGTCAAAGTGATCTAAAATTCAATTCTGAACAGGTCATTTCACTGTCTAAAGCCATCAAAAGCTCTCCATTATTTGCTGAATAAAATCCAATATCTTTAACCAGTCCTCCAATGCCCAGATTACGCCTTTCTTTCCAACTTCATTGCTCACGTATTAATGTCTTAGCATCATGCAGCTACAATAGATGCATTTAGTATCTCTACGTCTTTACTCATGTCCTGTTTGCACGTAATGGCCAATATTGCCCACTATTATCACCCCCATTATCACCCTCACCCAGGAACCACTAGAGCCTGTCTCATTATGATTCAGTGTTTATAGCTCAACATAGATGGGAATTCCAGAACACTTAATTGTGCTCATGAGGAACCTTTACATAGATCAAGAGGCAGTCATTCGGACAGAACAAGGAGATAGTGATTGGTTTAAAGTCAGGAAAGGTGTGCATCAGGGTTGTATTCTTTTACCATACCTATTTTATTTAATCTGTATGCTGAACAAATAATACAAGAAGCTGGACTATATGAAGAATGGGGCATCAGGATTATAGGAAGACTCATCAACAACCTGCATTATGCAGATGACACAACCTTGCTTGCTGAAAGTGAAGCACTTGCTAATGAAGATCAAAGACCACAGCCTTCAGTATGGATTACACCTCAACATAAAGAAAATAAAAATCCTCACAACTGGACCAATGAGCAAAATCATGATAAATGGAGAAAAGATTGAAGTTGTCAAGGATTTCATTTTACTTGGATCCACAATCAACAGCCATGGAAGCAGCAGTCAAGAAATCAAAAGACACATTGCATTGGGCAAATCTGCTGCAGAGGACTTCTTCAAAGTGTTGAAGAGCAAAAATGTCACCCTGAAGACTAAGGTGCGCTTGACCCAAGCCATGGTATTTTCAATCACATCAATACACGTGTGAAAGCTGGACAATGAATAAGGAAGACCGAAGAAGAATTGATGTCTTTGAATTGTGGTGTTGGCGAAGAATATTGAATATATCATGGACTACCAAAAGAATGAACAAATCTGTCTTGGAAGAAGTGTGGCCAGAATGCTCCTTAGAGACAAGGATGGCGAGACTGCATCTTACATACTTTGGACATGTTGTCAGGAGGGATCAGTCCCTGGAGAAGGACATCATGCTTGGCAGAGTACAGGGTCAGCGGAAAAGAGGAAGACCCTCAGCGAGGTGGGTTGACACAGTGGCTGCAACAATGAGCTCAAGCATAACAACGATTGTAAGGATGGTGCAGGACCGGGCAGTGTTTCATTCTGTTGTGCATAGGGTCGCTATGAGTCAGAACTGACTCGACGGCACCTAACAACAACATAAATGTAATTTGCTTCATGAACCCTTTCTGATAATTAACTCCAAGTGGCATTGTGGTATAATCAATTACTTAATATGGCCCTTCTAGCCACAGTCTTTGTGACTCACACAAAATGACTGAGTGAAACTAGGCAAAAAAGGTATATGAAATCTGCGATGGTTGGGGTTATGTGTCAACTTGGCTAGGCCATGATTCCCAGTATTGCGTGGTTGCCCTCCATTTTATGTGTTGTGGGTTCTGATACCTACATATTGATGAGGCAGGATTTGTGTAAGGTGTGTCTTGAGTTGCAGCCTTAGCAGGAGGGCATGGTCCCCACTGTTACTAAAGTTATATGAGTTATATGCTTTCCTTGGGTGTGGCCTGCATCTAAGATATATGTGTATCCTGGAGAGGCTCTTTCTCTCTGCATCTGGATCCTGAGTCCGATTCATGATCAACTGACTTCCTCAGAGGCCTGCTGCTAACCTGCTGATTATGGGATTCACTGGCCTCCACAGCCCCTCAGGCTAGCGGCCTATTGTGTGACCTGATCTGCCAGCTTCCACAGCCTTGTAAGCCAGCAGCCTGTGGTCTGAACTGCTGGTTTGGGTTTTTCAGCTCCTGCAACCACCTAGGTCGGGAGAAGCCTACTCTTGACTCATGAATTTGGGACTTTGTAGTCTCTACAACTGTGTAAGCCAATTCGTTTATACTGTATGTGATTTCTGTGAGACTTGCAGCAAATTAGGGAACCCAAAGATGGGAGGGAGAGTACTGAGGTGAGAAGGAGTAGCTGATCTTAGAGACGTGGTGGAGCAGCTTGGAAAAGTTGGACACCTGGGGACATCTTTAACCTCTGTCTCCTAGGAATCAGTTTTGTGCTGATCCTTGTGAAAGAAATTATTTGTTTAGCCATCCACCTCTGCCCAGGCTAGGTTAGCTGCATCTTTATTAGCGCTGCCATACTATCTTGCATGTATCTCTGTCACTGATATGTCACACTTTTTTTTTAATTAGTTTTAAATCTCTCACAAATTCATATATTCTTATACGCAGAAATACATACTTATCATATGCACATGATATGTGCATTTTTTAAATAGTACGTTTTGTTTTTCGTTTTCCTTTTTTTTTTTTTGGTTCCATCTCACTCTCCTCACCTGTTCTCTCATATTATGATCTCCACCAAGGAAACCAAAGTAGCAACTAAGTATGCAAACTTTCATATGTTTTCAGTGTTTATAGAATTATCTTTGTGTGTATCTCAGGCCATGTCTCTCCCTATCTTTAGTTGTATATTTATTTGAATACATTCATACATATGCATATGTGTACAGGCTGCTACAAATCATGTTATAAAATTTTTATACAAAGAATTTGCATCTTATATTTCATATTTAATGATACCTCATATAAATCTTCCATTTCAACTGACATAGCCTCAATTTATTGCTTATAAAGTTTACAAAATACTCATGTTATGATGTACCACAATTTATTTGCTCTTCCTCTACTGATGACATTCACGTAGTTTGCATTGTTTTGCCACCATGAATATTGTTGCAAATATCTTTATACAAGTGCCATGCATACTGGCTTAAGATTACTGTGTTGAAAGGTGAACATATTTCTGGCTTTAATATTTGTTGCCAGATTATTCCCCAGAATGCTGAAAATGGCATAAAAATTTTGATGTAAATATGATCACATAAATAGTATCTACTTATGGTCACATAAATAAAAAATGCATGTTTGGTCTGTATATTCAATCTGTCTGGTTCATACCATGGTTCTGTCTTTGGTCCGGCCCTTCCTAGATAAAAATGGTTGCTGTAGTAAATATAAGACACCAAGAAGAACAGGGCTTGGCATGTAGTAAGTACCAAAGAAATTAAGCTATTCCATTAGAAATATCTATGGATCATTAAGAAGCCCTGGTGGCACAGTGGTTAAGAGCTCAACTTCTAACCAAAAGGTTGGCATTTCAAAATAAATAAATAATCTAAAAATTTAGTCATCAACAGATGAAGACTTAATACCAAGCAGGAGTTGGTCCTTTCTATGATTAAAAGCAAACACACACACACACACAACTTCCCTAGTCACAGACTATTTAGAAAACCTAATATTTGGCAAGGTTCCTTTGTGACATCCTCTCTATTCACGTTAACATGATTGATTTTTCTCTCATTGACAATAGATAGGTTACTTTCAAATTTCCTGCCACTGACTTAGATATTTAAAATTAAATATATTAAATTTTTTTATTTTGTTGTAATTGTTGAGAATATACACAGAAAAGCATATACCAGTTCAACAGCTTCTACATGTATAATTCAATGACATTGATTACATTCTTCAAGTTGTGCAAACCATCTTCTTTTTCTGAGTTGTTCCTCACCCATTAACATAAACTCACTGCTGCCTAAGGTTCCTATCTAATCTTTTGAGTTGCTGTTATCATTTTGATTCCATATAGGCAATTTTTAAAAGAGCACAATGTTCAAGGCAGACATTTTTAACTAGTTAAGCTAAACTATTGTTTGGTTTTAAGGAATATTTTTCATCGAATTTTAAAGATTATCTCAGGGTAGGAGTTTCAAGGACTCATCCATCTCCCATGGCTCCAGAAAGTCTGGAATCCATGAGAATTTCAAATTATGTTCTGCATTTCCTCTCTTTTGATTAGGATTCTTCTACAGAATCTTTGATAAAAATGTTCAGTAACGGTAACTGGGCACCATCTAGTTCTTCTGGTCTCATGGTTAAGGAGGCAGTTGTTAATGCAGACAATTAGGCACACATTCCATATTCTCCTCCTATTCCTGACTCTTTCTCTGATGCTCCAGGTGAATAGGGACCAATTGTCATAGCTTGGATGACCACTTGCAAGCTTTTAAGACCCCGGGCACTACTTAATGAACTAGGAGGTAGAACAGAAGCTCCAAACACATTATTAGGTCAATTAACTGGGATGTCCCATGAATCCCTGACCCTAAACTTTCAAACCAAGCACCAGATCCCATGAGGTTTTTTGGTTCTATGTAAGCACCTTATGTAGCTACTGTTTTATTAATTTATCGTCATTGCTATAAATATATCTATCACACAACTTTTGCCAGTTCAGCTTTTTACAGTTGTACAGTTTGTTGAACAGCAATTATGATAATCAGCTGTGCAATCCTATCCTTAATCAATGAGATTTTTCTATCACCCCCTCCCCCCTTTTCCCTTCCCTTCCACCCCTGGTTACCACTAATAAACGTTGGTCTCTATACATTTTCCTTTTCTTGTCTTTTTATGTGAGTGGGGTCATACAATATTTGTCGTTTTGTGACTGACTTATTCACTTAGTATAATGTCTTCAAGCTCCAGCCATATTATAGCACGTATCAAGACTTTTTTTCTTCTACTGCTAAGTAGTATTCCATTGTAAGTATGTATCACATTTTGTTTATTCATTCATTGTTGATGGGCATTTAGGTTGTTTCCACCTTCTGGCTATTGTGAACAGTGCTGCAGTGAGTATTGGTATACAAGTCTCTTTTTTGAGTCTCTGCTTTCAAATATTTTGGGCATATACCTAGAAGTGGAACTGCTGGGTCAAATGGTAATTCTATTTTTAGTTTTTTGAGGAATTGCCACACTGTTTTCCACAATGGTTGTACCATTTTGCATTCCTAGTAGCAATGGATAAGGATTCCTATTTCCCAACATGGAGCCTTGGTGGTGCAGTGGTTAAGAGCTCTGGCTGATAACCAAAAGGTCAGCAGTTTGAATCCACCAGCTGCTCCTTGGAAACCAACCCTATGGGATAGTTCTACTCTGTCCTATAGGGTTGCTATTTCCCAGCATTCTCACCAACATTTGTTATTTTCTTTTCTTTTTTTTTTTTTCTTTTAATCTTAGTCATCCTAGTGGGTGTGAAATGGTATCCCCTTGTGATTTGGGGTTCTTAATGGCAGAAATCACATCATATAGATATTTGTGTCATAAGTACCCAGCAGAGTGCTCAACTTACAGAAAATACTTGAAATATATCTGTGAATGGCCTGATTTTCTGGCTGTGGTCTCACTCTGAAGCAGGCACGGTATCTACTGAAGTGTGAAATGACCAAAGTGTGATGTGAAACAGTGAGATGGAGCATTTTCAACTTTGAAGTTGTCCTGTCTTTCCGAATGTCTAAAGGTCACAGACAGTAAGGAAACTTTTGAGTAATCTAAGTATGTATTGACAATTGCTTATAAATTTAAAGTATAATATTCTTTCAATTTGCAAGAACATCAAAATATTTATTTTGATTTATTTAGCTTGCAGTATTTGCCTGTTGTTTCTTTTTTCATGCTTCTTATTTGTCAAAGCAAAAGTCCAAAGTATTAATAATGGTAGCTGATTCTTAGTATGTGTCAGACATTATGCCAAGTTGCTGACACTGATCATAAAATTTGATCCTCACAGCAAATGTCATGAGATTATTATAAACTTTACCCTCATTTTTTGGGTGATAAAACTGAGGATGAAAAAAGGTTAAGGACTTTACTTAAGGTTACATTGTTAGGAAATGGCAGAGTCTGTATTACAAGACAGATCGGCTGACGTGGAGTACCTCTATTTTTTTGTATTTTTATGTTTGTGTGAGGTACTGTTTAGAATATTAATTCTCACAACTGAACCAATAAACAACATCATTATAAATGAAGAAGAAGCTGAGGTTGTCAATGAGTTTATTCTTCTCGAATCAACAATCAATGTCGTGGGAGTAGCAGTCAAGAAATCTAAGGGAGTATTACATTGGGCAAATCTGCTACAAAAGACCACTTTAAAGTTCTAAAAAGTGAAGATGTCGATTTGATGACTAAGGTACACCTGACCTAAGCCATGGTCTTTTCAATTGCTTCATATGCATGCAAAATCTGGTCAATGCAGAAAGATGACAGAAAAAGAATTGATACATCAAACTGTAGTGTTGGAGAAAAATATTGAATATACTGTGAAATGCCCAAAGGATGAACAAATCAATCTTAGAAGAAATACAACCAGAATGCTGCTTAGAAGCAATGATAGCAAGACTTTGGCTTGCTTACTATGGAAAGACCAGTTGCTAAAAAAGAACATCATGCCTGATATTGTAGAAGGTCAATGAAAATGAGGGAAACTATAAGGTGGATTAACAGAATAGCCAAAACAGTGGACTCGAATATACCAAGGATCATGAAGATGGCCCAAGGCTAGGCAACATTTTATTCTGCTATATATAAGGTTGCCATGAGTTATAAACAACTCGATGGCAACTAAACAATAATGTAGAATATTGGATATGGAGAAAATTGCGCATAAGGGAAGAAAGGTAAGCAACTCTTCATTTATTATTTTAACTGTAATATCAACAAATCTTTGAACCTTTGGGTGTTAAAATAAGATAAGCTGACTCCATATTCATTCAGAAAAATATACCAGGAAAATTTTGGACAAAATGATGAATGGGTACTAGCCATCTTGGTATCAAAGCACAGTCTAAAGCTATAGTAATTAAACTACATGTCATTGATTCATGGAAGACATTACAGTTTAGAAATTGTCTTATATGTAGATGAGAATTATGGTAAAGGTAGTATTTCTAATAAGTAGGGAAAGAATGTATTTTTGAATAAATGACATTGGCATAGCTGGTTGGACATTTGGGTTAAAAAAAAAAAATTGGATTCCAGCATCATAACTTAAAATAAATCTTGGATGGAACAAAATATTAGTTTTTAATAAATCATAAAAAGATAAAAAGAAAACCAGAAAATTTTAAAATTTCAGAATGGAAATTTGTTTTCAAATATGACTCAAAACCTCAATATATTGTTAAATTCAACTAAAAATATAATAATGTCATTACAAGTCATGGGCCTGGTTGCACAGTGGTTAAGCATTTAGCTGCTAACCAAAAGGTCGACAGTTTGAATCCACAAGCTGCTCCTTGGAAACCATATGGGGCTGTTCTACTCTGTCCTATATAGTCATTATGAGTTGGAACTGACTCAATGGCAATGGGTTCAGTTTTGATTTTTTATTCAAATGATAATTTGAGAAAAAATATTTTTAACTTTTATCATGTACAAGGGCCTATTTTCAATACAAAATCTCATATGCATGAATAAGAAAGAGATCAATATTAATATTTTAAAAGGAATTGGGCAACTAATATTTCACATAAAATAAGTATAATTGGCTCCTAACACATGAAAACATGCCCATAAAGATTCATATGAAAAGAAATGCAAACTAAAACAATGCAATGCATTTTTTAACTGTCTTTTGAAATCACATTTTCATAACGCACTTGTTGGAGAGGTGATGAGAAGCAGGGCTACCTCATATATTGCTGTTGAGACTATACATTTATTTTTCTAGGTGCTAAAATAGAGCTTTTTTTTTTTTAAAACCAAGATCAATGCCTTCTTAGAACTTGTAGTCTAAAGAGGCCTGTCATGGATTGAATTATGTCCCCCCAAAAACGTGTGTATCAGTTTGGCTGGGCTATGATTCCCAGTTTCATGTGATTTTCTTATATGTTGTAAATCCTGCCTGTATGATGTTAATGAGGGAGTATGGGCGGCAGTTGTGCTAGTGAGGCAGGACTCAATCTATAAGATTGGATTTTGTCTTGAGACAATCTCTTCAGATATAAAAGACAGAAGCAAGCAGAGGGACAGGGATACCTCATACCACTAAGAAAGCAGAGCCAGGAGCAGAGCATGTCCTTTGGACCCGGGGTCCCTGTGCAGAAAAGTTCCCAGTCTGGGGGAAATTTGGTAAGAAGGCGAACGGGGAGAGAAAACCTTCCCCTGGAGCTGACACCCTGAATTTAGATTTTTAGCCTGCTTTACTGTGAGAAAATAAACTTCTCTTTATTAAAGCCATCCATTTGTGGTATTTCTGTCATAGCAGCACTAAATAACTAAGACAAGGCCAATATACAATACTAGAAATCCAAGTGGAGATTTAGGCAGTTGAATAAAATTTTCTGAATTTTAAGAGACTAATCAGAGTTGGATATGTACAATTTGGAATACTAGAATATGCATATCATTCCAAGCCATAAGCTTGACACAGTCAATAGTGAAATAAGTATTGATAAAAAGAAAAAAACGACCAACTGAACATTGGGGCAGCCAGTGAGTTAGGAGGAATACAACTGAAGTGTGTGTTCTGAAGTCAAATGAAGAAGGTGCTTCTGTGCCAAACGCTGCTGATAGGTCAAAGAAAACAAAGATGAGAGAATCAACCTCTAAATTTAATAATATGGTCATTATCGTTGACCTTAAAAAAAAAACCTTGGTGGAATGTTGAAGCAAAAGCCTGCTTTCCATGGGTTCAGAAAATGGAAACAGAAGTTTTGAGAAATTCTGCTATGAAGGGGAGCAGAGAAATGGGATGGTAGCTGGAGAGGACAGTGTAATCAAGAGAGGATTTTTTAAAAATAGGTATTATAAAAGCATATTAGTGTAGTTGCAGAAATGATTCAGTGGGGAGGGAACCATTTATGTGGAGGAGTGAGAGGAGGTGTTTACCCATGCAATATCCTTGAGAGATCTAAAGGAAGAAGACAGCCTCAGTTAGGCACACCGTTTATTTTCATCTGTGGTGATAGCAAAGGAAGTTGAGTATACAGGCACAGATGTGGGTAGATAGGTAGATGTGAGAGCTTGCAGGAATTCTTTTCTGATTCCCTCTATTTGCTCAGTAAGTAAGTAGCAACATTAGAAGCTGAGATTAAGTATAGGGGATATACGGAAATTTGAGGAGTGAGGGGAACGTACAACATAGTGGTAAAGGAGGGCAATAGAGTAATAGCCTAATGATTAGCAACACTAATGTCCACTTGAGGTTCCAAAAACCCAAAACCAAACTCATCGCCGTCGAGGCAATTCCAACTCATAGCGATCCTATAGGACAGAACAGAACTGTCCCATAGCGTTTCCAAGGAGCACCTGGTGGATTCAAACTGCCAACCTTTTAGTTAGCAGCCATAGCACTTAACCACTACACCACCAGGGTCATGAATTTAAAATGAGATCTGTCAAAGTGGCTGTGAGTTTTTCTCTAGCCATAGAGGTGCAGAGTAGACAAAAGTTGCATTTAACAAATGTTGGGGCTTTGTCAAGGGAATATATTGTTAATTACGGGGAAGAGTAGAGTGGTTGAGAGTAGAAAAATATATATAATAACGGAGCCAACAGTTTAAACTGGGAAATATGGGAGTGGAGACATGACTGGGGTTAGTGCCAGAGAAAAGTGATAGCATCAATGGAGTCTAGGTTTTAGTGGGATCCAAGAATTATTGGAATCAGGGTACACTATAAAGGGAGTTGGAGAGTGGGAGTTAGATGTTTGAAACTAGGCTATGTGGGGTTTGCAGATATAAATAATGACAAGGTCTATACTAACAATGGAAACCCTGGTGGCATAGTGGTTAAGAGCTATGGCTGCGAACCAAAAGGTTGGCAGTTCAAATTCACCAGGCATTCCTTGGAAACCCTATGGGGCAGTTCTACTCTGTCCTATAGGGTTGCTATGAGTCAGAATTGACTCCACAGAAATGGGTTTATTCTGAATATGATCATAAGAGTGAATGTATGGGTAAAGCGGAGGACAAGGTCACTTGGAGTACAGAGTTTAGGGAACTTAGAGACCTAGATGCTTGTTTATTGCTGTTAGTTGTCGTGGAGTCTATTCTCCATGTAAGCAGAGTAGAACTGCTCTGTATGGTTTTCAAGGTTGTGACATTTTGGAAAGGAGCCCTGGAGGCACAGTGGTTAAGCACTTGGCTGCTAACCAAAAGGTCAGCAGTTCAAACCCACCAGCTGCTCCATGGGAAAGAGATGTGACAGTCAGCTTCCATAAAAATTAAAGCCTTGGAAAGCCTATGGGGCAGTTTTACTCTGTCCTATAGGGTCCCTCTGAGTCAGAATTGACTCGAAGACTGTGAGTTTGGTTTTTTGGTTTTTACCTTTTAGAAGCAGATTTCCACGCCTTTCTCCCGTGGACCTTCTGAGTGGGTTGAAACCACCAACCTTTTGGTTAGTAGTCTAGCATTTAACCATTTTTGCCACCCGGGGACACTTAAGGGAAATTAAAACATCATCCTCGTAGAAAATCTGGCAGACATACTATCAAAGGGAGTGCCAGTGATTTACAAGATAAAATTTTTCAGGGAAGAGGTAAGTGATTCAGAGTCAAAGAAAAACATAATTAAGTAAGAACAGTGGGAGAATCCTTTGGTAATGTGACCTGCAAAGTTGAGATCTTTTAAGGAGTATGGAAGAAGAATTACTTATAAGCAGTTTCTTCTAAGGAAAGTAGCACAGGTGATTATTATTTTTTTTTCCTTTTTTTAATTGTACTTTAGATAAAGATTTACAGAACTAACTTCTCTTTAAACAGTTAGTACACATATAGTTTTGTGACATTGGTTGCCAACTCCATGACCTGTCAAGACTCTCCCTTTTCAACCTTGGGTTCCCCATTACCAGCTTTTTCTATCTTTTCCTGCCTTCTTGTCCTTGTCCCTGGGGCTGGTGTGACCATTTAGTCCCATTTTATTTTATGGGTCTGTCTAATCTTTGGCTGAAGGGTGAACCTCGGGAGTGACTTCATTACTGAGTTGTAAAGGTCTCTGGAGCCCATGCTCTTGGGGTTTCTC
This sequence comes from Loxodonta africana, assembly GCF_030014295.1. Classification (NCBI taxonomy): domain Eukaryota; kingdom Metazoa; phylum Chordata; class Mammalia; order Proboscidea; family Elephantidae; genus Loxodonta; species Loxodonta africana. The sequence goes on from NC_087362.1 coordinate 14,973,465, forward strand.
CAGTCTCTGTCAGACCAGCAAGTCTTTTTGTGTGTGTGTGAGTTAGAATTTTGTTGTACTTTTTTTTCCTCCAGCTCTGTCCAGGACCCTCTACTATGATCTGTGTCAGAGCAGTTAATGGTGGTAGCTGGGCGCCATCTAGTTGTGATGGACTCAGTCTGGCGGAGGCTGTGATAATTGTGGTCCATTAGTCCTTTGAACTAATGTTTCCCTTGGGTCTTTCGTTTTCTTTACTCTCCTTTGCTCACTATGGGATAAGACCAGTGGAGTACCTTAGATGGCCACTCACAAGCTTTCAAGACTCCAGACACCACTCACCAAAGTAGAATGTAGAACGTTTTCTTTATAAACTATGTTATACCAATTGAGCTAGATGTTTCCAGGTTCCCACAGCCCTGAGCCCAGTAATTTGGTCCCTCCGGGAATTTGGATGTGTCTTAGAGCTATGGCTGCTAACCAAAAGGTTGGCAGTTCGAATCTACCAGGTGCTCCTTAGAAAATGTATGGGGCAGCTCTAGTCTGTCCTGTAGGGCTGCTATGATTTGGAATTGACTCGATGGCAATGGGTTTGGGTTTAGGTGTGGAGCTTCCATGACCTTGCCTTGGACAAGCTGTGCTGGCTTCCCCAGTATTGTGTAGTGTCTTACCATTCACCAAAGTTACCACTTATCTATTGTCTATTTAGTGTTTTTTCTCCCACCTCTCCCCTCCCTCGTAACCATCAAAGATTGTTTCTTTTTGTGTGTAAACATTTTCATGAGTTTTTATAGTAGTGGTCTTATACAATATTTGTCCTTTTGTGATTGACTTATTTCACTCAGCATAATGCCCTCCAGATTCATCCACATTGTGAGATGCTTCACAGGATTCATCACTGTTCTTTATTGTTGTTTAGTATTCCATTGTGGATATATACCACAGCTTGTTTATCCATTCATCGGTTGATGGGTACCTATGTTGTTTTCTTCTTTTTACTATTGTGAACAATGCTGCCATGAACCCGGATGTGCATATAGCCATTCATGTGACGGCTTTTATTTCTCTAGGATATATTCCTAGGAGTGGGATTTCTGGACCATATGGTATTCCTTTTTCTAGCTTTTAAAGGAAATCCCATATCATTTTCCAAAATGGTTGTACCATTTTGCATTCTCTGGTGATTATTTTTAAAAAGGGGAGAGGAGAAGGGAAGAATGCCATGCTTTCTGTCATTTGTCTACACATATGCCAAATGGCACTTGAATCTGTCAGATGGAAAACAAAGTAGAATGATTAATGAGGGTCCTGGGGCATAGACCAAGGTCAATAGCCAGTGAAAGAGGCAGGTGCTACACAATGCCATGGACATGTCTGTGTGATTTAGTATGATCGATACATACTGTGCAGAGATTGAACCCTTTTCAGACTTTAAGTTTCAGTAGTTGGAAAAGCATGGTGAGGCTAGTATAAATGAGAAGAGATGTGTATTTCTTCTTATAAAGCACAGTTCCTAGAATAGAGGGAGGTAAGGATTGCTAACAGAGAATGAAAATAGATTTTATCTGGGGACACAGTATAGCTTATCATTTTTATTTTTGTCTTTTGACTTGCCTTTGAATACCTTTTGGGGTGAGAGGGATGTCTTTCTATAAACAGTTTCTACCACTTCCCATTATCTTGTACCCACTGACCCTCACAAACACACAGTTTCCCGTAATAGTGTGAAATGACTGGGAGAATTGAGTTATCACTCCTGCCCAGGGCCAAAGAAGTGCTGACCCTACTCTATTCCACGCGTTTCAGAACTCGACTTGCTCTTTTCGTCCAGTTTTAAACATCATGCTTCAATGGCAAACAAATCAACCCAAACCTGTCGCCATCAAGTTCGGTCTGACTTATGACAACCTCACGTGCGTTAGGCTGAAATCTTAAGGAAATAGATCACCAGGACTTTGTTCCGCAGAGCCCCTGGGTGAATTCTAACCATCAACCTTTCAAATAGCAGTTGAGTGTAAAGTGTTTGTGCCACCCAGGGACCTTTAATGGCCTTACAGATCCTTAAAAACACTAAGGAGAAACTTTATGATGCCCTTATATGAAATTCAAGTGTAGGTGATAGAAGTCATACTAATGGGCACCTGTTGGAGCCCTGGTGGTGCAGTGGTTAAGCATTCATCTGCTAACCAAAAGGTCAGCAGTTCGAATCTACCAGTTGCTCCTTGGAAACCCCGTGGGGCAGTTCTACTCTGTCCTGTAAGGTCTCTAGAGCTGGAAAAGACTCAACGGCAATGGGTTTGATTTTAGGTACGGAGAGCGTGAGGAGCCCTTGTGACTCAGTGGCTAAGCACTGAGCTGCTAACCGAAAGGTTGATGATTCAAAACTACAAGCCCTCCATGGGAGAAAGATGTGCTTCCGTAAAGATTCACAGCCATGGAAACCCTCTGGGGCAGCTATACTCTGTCCTATAGGGTTGCTATGAGCCAGAATCGACTCGATGACAATGAGTATGGAGGGTGTATACTGACTGGAAAGAGGTACAAAGGAAATATCTGAGTTGATGGTACTCTTCTATATCTTGATTTGAGTGGTGGTGACTTGAGTGTGAACCATGTAAAATGTCATACAGCTGTACAAATAAGACAAAGTGAAGTTTACTGTATGTAGATTATACCCAAATAAAATACTGAAAAATAAAAGAAGTTAAATGGGGAAAAGACAGTCTTTTTAACAAATGGTGCTGGCATAACTGGATATCCATCTGCAAAAAAAATGAAACAAGGCCCATACCTCACTCCATGCACAAAAACTAACCCAAAATAGATCAAAGACCTGAACATAAAATCTGAAACGATAAAGATCATGTAAGAAAAAAAAATAGGGACAATATTAGGAGCCCTAATACATGGCATAAACAGTATACAGAACATTATAAAGAATGCAGAAGAAAAACTAGATAACTGGGAGCTCCTAAAAATCAAACACCTATGCTCATGCAAAGACTTCACCAAAAGAGTAAAAAGACTACCTACAGACTGGGAAAAAGTTTTTAGCTATGACATTTCTGATCAGCGCCTGGTCTCTAAAATCTACATGATACTGCAAAAACTCAACTGCAAAAAGACAAATAACCCAATTAAAAAATGGGCAAAAGTTATGAATAGACACTTCACTAAAGAAGACATTCAGGTAGCTAACAGATACATGAGGAAATGTTCACGATCATTAGCCATTAGAGAAATGCAGATCAAAACTACAATGAGGTTTCATCTCACTCTAACAAGGCTGGCATTAATCCAAAAAACACAAAATAATAAATGTTGGAGAGGCTGTGGAGAGATTGGAACACTTATTCACTGCTGGTGGGAATGTGAAATGGTACAACCACTTTGGAAATCAATTTGGCGCTTCCTTAAAAAGCTAGAAATAGAACTACCAAACGATCCAGCAATCCCACTCCTTGGAATATATCCTAGGGATATAAGAGCCTTTACACGAACAGACATATGCACACCTATCTTTATTGCAGCACTGTTTACAATAGCAAAAAGATGGAGGCAACCAAGGTGCCCATCAACGGATGAATGGATAAATAAATTATGAGATATTCACACAATGGAATACTATGCATGGATAAAGAACAATGAGGAATCTGTGAAACATTTCATAACATGGAGGAACCTGGAAGGCATTATGCTGAGTGAAATTAGTCAGTTGCAAAAGGACAAATACTGTATAAGACCACTATTATAAGAACTTGAGAAATAGTTTAAACTGAGAAGAAAACATTCTTTTGTGGTTATGAGAGGGGGAGGGAGGGAGGACTACTTTAGGTGAAGGGAAAGACAGCACACAATACAGGGAGGTCAGGACAATTGGACTAAACCAAAAGCAAAGAAGTTTCCTGAATGAACTGAATGCTTCGAAGGCCAGCGTAGCAGGGGCAGGGGTCTGGGGACCATGGTTTCAGGGGACATCTAAGTCAATTGGCATAATAAAATCTATTAAGAAAACATTCTGCATCTCGCTTTGAAGAGTGGTGTCTGGGGTCTTAAACGCTAGTAAGCAACCTTCTAAGATGCATCAATTGGTATCAACCTACCTGGATCAAAGGAGAATGAAGAACACCAAGAACACAAGGTGATTACGAGCCCAAGAGACAGAAAGAGTCACATGAACCAGCAACTACATCATCCTGAGACAAGAAGAGCTAGATGGTGCCCGGCTACAACCCAATGACTGTCCTGACAGGGAACACAACAGAGAACCCCTGAGGGAGCAGGTGAGCAATGGGATACAGACCCCAAATTCTCATAAAACCAGACTTAATGGTCTGACTGAGACTGGAAGGACTCCAGTGGTCATGGCCCCTAGACCTTCTGTTGACCCAGGACAAGAACCATTCCCAAAGCCAACTCTTCAGACATGGATTGGATTGGACAATGGGGTGGAGAGAGATGCTGGTGAGGAGTGAGCTTCTTGGATCAGGTGGACACTTGAGACTATGATGGCATCTCCTGCCTGGAGGGGAGATGAGAGGGCGGAGGGGGTTAGAAGCTGGCAAAATCGACACAAAAAGAGAGAGCGGAGGGAGAGAGCAGGCTGTCTCATTAGGGGGAGAGTAATTGGGAGTGTATAGCAAGGTGTATATGGGTTTTTGTGTGAGAGACTGACTTGATTTGTAAACTTTCACTTAAAGCACAATAAAAATTATTAAAAAAAAAGAAAAAGAAAAGAAATACAAAGAGGCGAGGAGTAGAGTAGCACGATAGGACAACTAGAATACAAATTGATCAGATAATACACACACACACACACAAATGAATACCAGTGGGGTAAAAAAAAAAAAAAAAAAGGATCCTGGGAAAATAAACTGATTATTAGTGAAACATGATATTGGCTTTTCAAATACATTAAAAAAAAAAAAAAGGAGGAGAGAATAAGCTTGTTCCTTATGGCTGTTGGAACAGAAGTAAAATCAGTGGTGGAAGCCAGAAGAAAAGGATTTCACATCATTAAGGAATTATAAAATGATTAGCTTCATGAAACTAATAGCTGTCTGTGGATAAAGTGGTTTTTCCCTTTAACAATAGTTTTCAACATTTTTTTTTCTCTATTAATCTTCAGCTCCATTTGTTCAGGTGAAAGCTACATAGAATAAAAATTTGTTAAAATTTGGGAGTTGCTGTAATTGAAGCGGAGTCTAGAACGTTGTCTGCTTCCCCAACCCCAAATGACCCTGAAAGGCACTGAAAAGCAAAGATGTGCAAATGTTTACTATGATGTAATGGGGGAATTTTTTAATGGGGGAATTTGAGCATCTGATTAGTCCTTGAACTAGATGGTTTTAAAAATCTATTTTATCTCATATTCTTTGAGCCTAAGAGTTGAGGATTAAAGGGTATTGAGTGTGCCAAAAGGATCTGACAATGGCTCAGCGTGCCTTTTTTCCCTATGTGTTCATATTTCATACAGTCTTAAAAGATGCTGCATCCTTCTAATTCATAATGCCTACCTTGAACAGGATGGCTGAATTGCCATTATGCTTATAATTTTGGACCTACTAGTGACTGTAGAGACATTACAGAAAGCCATTGTCATGTACCATTCTGGATAACTAAACACACGGTAAAAGAATAAAATTTACATACGGGAGGGAGACTGGCCAGCGCACCGTTCCTTTAATCCATTTAATACTTTAGTGCTGAGGCGCTGAACTCAAGACTTTCTTTCACAAACGGAAAGGAGACCTTCAATTTCACACGTGAAAGGATGGAAGGCTAATCCTCAAGCCAAATGTCAAGTTTAGATGAGAACTTTGGTGCAACTACAATTTACTTTTACAGAGAATTCTTCAATCTCCCAAAACATGTTTAAAAAGGCTCATGCTACTTCTACTGTATTTAAAGGAGAATGAACAGGATATTTGCCAGCTATATCTTCAGAAGCGTTTCTGTCTCGGTTAGAAAAAAGCCACTAGTTATTTTTTTATTATTGTTGTAAAAATACAGGTAACGCATTTGCCAATTGAACATTTTTCATGTGAACAATTCCATAAAACCAACTAAATCAATCATGTTGTGCAACCATCAATATCTATTGCCAAATTTTCCATCTTCATAAATAAAAACTCAATGTTACCTAAACAATGATTTTCTCCTTTCCCAGTCCCTTGCACACCTGGTTACCACTATTCAACTATAATCATAATTTGCCTATTCTAGCTAGGTATTTCATATTAATGAAAGCACACAATGTTTGTCCTTGTATAACTGACTTATTTAACTCAGCAAAATGTCTTCAAGGTTCATCCATGTTGTGGTGTGTATCAAGACTTCATTATTTTTTAAAGCAGAGTAATATCTCATTGTATGTATTGTGCCACATTTTGCTCATCCATTTATTTGGTGATGGACATTTGGGTTATTTCCACCTTTTGATTATTGTGAATAGTGCTGTAATGAACGTTGGTGCACATGTGTCTGATTGTGCCACTGAAGAAAGCCACTAGTTATATCGAATTAGTGTCATTTCTGATTGGAATGTTTCATAAATGATGGCTGAATTCATTAGTCATTGGTATAATGAGACTGTAGAAATCTGTTTCAGGTGGATTTTAGTAGCATTATTTGAGGAATATAGGAACTTGCGGAATAGAGTGTAATTTAAAAAAAGAACAAAACATTCACTAATATAATGGCAGGATTTAATTTTCTTACAAAACGTTTACCTAAACTTCAAATCATAAGCAAAAATGAAAAAAAGAAAAGGCAGGTAGTGAAATGCAACAATTTCTTTTGTAACTATATATAATATAAAAAATATATAATATATACATATTTTTTAGCATATTCTGGTGGTACCATGGTGTTCCATCCTTCTGCTTAAAGGTATTTTGTTAAACCTGTTTTGTAGTAAGATAATAAGATTATGTTAACAAACAAACCCATTTCTGTCGAGTTGATTCTGACTCCTAGCAACCCTGCAGGACAGAGTAGAATTGCGCCATAGGGTTTCCAAGGAGTGGCTGGTGGATTTGAAGTACCAACTTTTTGGTTAGCAGCCGAGCTCTTAACCACTGCACCACCAGGCTTAGAGTAGTTTAATATTAATGATGTGAATTGGAATCACAAAGGTCTAACTTTATTATTTCTCCCTGTTTCATCTAAAGAAATTCCTCCCAATTTTATTTAAAGATACTAGTTTTCAACATTAACTAAAGCTTCAAGACACTGTTTGCTAATGACATACAGAGTGTATGCTGACATCCATATATTACAAAATGTAAAAGTGCAAACTAATAAATTTACTTACATCTGCAGTTCTGATCCTTATGAGAATTCAAATTACAGCTGAAATTATTTATTTATTTTTTGAAATTCAGGGAAAAAAATTTGGAATTTTGATTCTTCCTCAGGCCATTCTTTAGTAAGTCACATCGTACATCTATCATTTCACTTTAGTCAAGGGCTTTCTCTCGCTCTCTGCCATCTTCAAAATTTAGAATAGCTTTCTGTATCAGATCCATGAGATGAATTACCTTCTCATTGGTTCAGTGCCTACTTCTAAAAACCAGCTTCATTAAACGATAATTTGCAGAGTTAACTTGCTTTAATATTTTTCTTCCTCTTATTTCACAGACTCATTTTTTTCTTCAAGCAAATCATATTGTTCTAAGAAAATCTATTAAATAAAAATCTTATGCCTATCATGAGTTTTTTTTTATATCTTGTCTATGTTAGAAAAGGTTTAATGCCATTAAGTGATTGGTGAGGGTTTATGTAAAAAGCAAATGGTGATATCCGTCAAACACATGTGTGGTATTTATAAGTAATGCATTATTTAATGCTATGTTTTTTTAAGAGGCAAAATTCACGTCAGATATATTTTATATTGCACCTAATTTTTTTTTTCATTTTATGCTATTTTTAAATTTTTACAAATGAGCATTTCTTTTTTAAACTAAGATAAAAACTTACCCATTAGCATAGGTCATAGCATTCCTGACCAGAAGAATTTGGTCAAATGAGTCTAGTGTAAAGACTGTGTGTGGTAACAGTAAAACCCTGGAATATATCCAATGAGTCAAACCACTTGATCTGAGGGAAAATAATGTATTTCTACAGATTCTGGAATGTATTTTATTTTTCATTTGCTGGTGACAGTGTTCTTTGGGAGAAATTGCCTTAAATTCTATGTCTTTCTTACTATCCCTATTTCTGTAATTCAGTTTTCCAAATTAAAATGAGTACAGCACCTGTAGAATCTGTATCACAGAGAACACATTGTGAGGAGAAAGGGAGTTTTGTCAAAAATATGCAAACACATTTTGAAATAAGGGAAAACAACATGCACATCTTCTCGGATCAATGGGACAAACACCCCACTAAGTGACTCAGCGCCATTAGCCTCCGCTGCCCTTCTGAGGACTGAATTGTAGTGTTTGTAGGTACAGATGCTATTTTGTTAGAGGCTCTGCAATAATGACAATAAACGTCATAGTATTTTATTTTATTTCTATTTTTTTATTTTAATGTTCCACAACATAAAGGAGAGTTTGTAAGCTACTTAAGTGAAAGTTGCCAGTCCCCTAATGCTATTTTTCTTTTCATATTTTTCCATATACATTCAAACCAAAAAAACCAAATCCGTTGCTGTCAAGTCGATTCCAACTCATAGCGACCCTATACTTCACATATACTAATTTGAACATTGTGCAACTAATATACCCACCCATTTTTTAATGAACTCTTATTGTTACTTATAGCTATTCAGGAAGATTGTTACTACCTAAAATGTAAAACTATAGAAGAGGTTTTATATTACAAAAAAACCAAACTCATTGCCATCCAGTCGATTCTGACTCATAGTGATCCTATAAGACAGAATAAAACTGCCCCATACAGTTTCCAAGGAGTGCCTGGTGAATGCAAACTGCCGACCTTTTGGTTAGCAGCCATAGCTCTTAACCACTATGCCACCAGGGTTTCCATATTATAAAAAGTAATTTTTTTAATTATTGAAAAGTATTAATAATTTTGATTCCAATAGCTTATAGTAAACTAAATAATCACATCATAAAGAATGTATGTTTAAGTAATATACCATAGGCCATTTATCTGAAGAATTTCCTCAATTTCTTTAACAAGTCTTTGCCAAATCGTGACAACAAGCAGCTATTCCAAGGTAAGTGGATTCTATGCTCCACTTTCTTGATGAAAATGTTTACTATCCTCTTTTCAAAATGGCCTGGTTTTATTGGTAGGCACTATAGCATGTTTTGCTCATGAAGCAAGCGTAATAAGCACAGCACATTACCTCTTTCAAGAGTGTTTGTCTGTCATGACGACATCCCTCCCTTCCAGGCGAAATAAACAGTGGGGTCACAGTGTAAATTCAAAGTTACAGAGAAGTCCGGACAGGCTTCAACCGTAACTGTGAAAGTATACTGTCCAAATTCATTCTTGGAGTTTAACCCAAGGAAATATTTCTCTTAAAATAGGCTTGTCACCCCTGCTCATTATCAAAGCATCTGAAAGTTTTATAAAGTATACTTTAGATTCCATGATAGTTTTTCTAATATTGTTTAGCATCAGTTATGTGTCTGACACATAATTGTGTTCCTTTCTTCCTTCCTTCCTGTCTCCCTCCTTCCTTCTTTTTTTTCTCTCTCTTTCTCCCTTCCTTCCTATGATTATATATATAAAGCAAAGATTTGTTTTATTTCTACTCTGGAAAGGAGAAGGATAAATAGAACTATTTTCCAATCTGCTCTGTACTGTGTACACACACACATGCATAAAGACAAGTACACACACTAAAAACTCCCAACAAAAAACCCAAGAATCAAAAACTAAAAACACCCTCAAACTGCACCAATGCACATTTTAACCAAAAGATTAGATCCTGGGAGGAAGTGCAAAATGCAAAATCAAATGACTAAAAAATGCTGAACAGCGTTATTAATATACAAAATATTTACATTACTGAACTAGTAACAGGTGATGTTCTCTGTGTCTGTAAAACTTTGGAAACACACAGCTGATTTTTAAAAATCTGGTCCATGCCAGCTTCTAAAAACCAGAAAAGATTTTAGTTAGCTTCATTCTTCGACGCCTCATTAAAATTTTCTATGACATCTAGATCAACGTCATCCTCATCAATGTCTTCTGGTTTCGGTGTTTTGCTATCCAACCCTTGCTTTGGAAACTGTTTGGCTAACTTCCTAAGACGTGCTAAGCTGTCAGCACTAAGTTGACTTAATATTCCAGGAAGCATTTCTGTTATTGGCTTGGCTTCTGCGTGGCCTGTAATTACAAAGGTGTTAGCAGAGAGGAAAGCTTGAACCTTGGAATTGTTGAAATGAGTAACTGTCCCATCATCTTTATGATGTTCACCTCTTCAATACCAGCTTTATTATTCCCAGCCAATTTTTTAAGAGAACACTGAAGCTTTTTGTCATCAAATGTAACTGTTCTATGTACCACCTTCTTCCTTCTGTGAGCTGTACCCTTGCTTCCTATCTGGACCTGAGCCTGAAGCTTAGCTAACTTTTATTGATTCATGCTGTTGGTAAATCTGAAGAAGGGAAGGTCCTCCAGCCTGTAATTTCATATTTTATGAAGGTAAAACAGGAATTATTTGAGAATCTCTGATCCAAACTATAGAATGAGAATGACATATAAATATCAAGTCAGTTAATTTATGCATAATTATACACAAAATGTTGTACATGTAACACAAAATACTGGTGCACAAATTATTTTAGCCAACAGGATATGAAGTAAGATATTTAGATACAAATTCTACTTCTTCCTTACTTAGAAGCTGCCTAAGGGATGTTGTTATACTGGTTTAATCGGACTTTCTCTTCCTTTGTCACCTGGGTTCTACTGATTCTCCTTTGGGGGCTCCACCCTGTTCTCTTTTCAGCCTACTTGCACTGGGGTTGTCTCCATTATTTGGAGCTCTGCCATTATTTGTAGAAGAAAACCCAGTCTTTATAACAGCTATCAGTCTATGTTCAGCATAAGGCTGGAACCTACATTAGCTATGTTGTTAAGAACTTTCATTCCATACTTTGTGAATTGCGGTGAGCTTGTTATGGAAGTTACCTTTTTTTTTCTTTCCATTCTGTTTGCAAGGACCTTGGCATGGATTGAACTGCGTCCCCACAAAATATCTGTCAACTTAGCTGGGCCATGATTCTCAGTATTGTGTGATCGTCCACCATTTTATGTGATTGCCCACTATTTTAGGTGATTTTCCTATATGTTGTAAATCCTATCTCTATGATGTAATAAGATGGATTAGCGCCAGTTATATTGATGAGGTGTCTTAAGCCAATCTCTTTGGAGATATAAAAGAGAGAAGTGAGCAGAGAGACATGGGGACCTCATACCACCAAGTAAACAGCAGAGTGCATCCTTTGGACCCAAGGTTCCTGCACCAAGATGCTCCCAGACCAAGGGAAGATTGACGATAAGGACTTTTTTCCGGAGCCGACAAAGGAAGAAAGCCTTTCCCTGGAGCTGACACTCTGAATTTGGACTTGTAGTCTACTAGACTGTGAGAGAATAAATTTCTCTTTATTAAAGCCATCCACTTGTGGTATTTCTTTTATAGCAGCACTAGATGACCAAGACAAACCTGAAGTCTGCTCTGTGTCTCTCTTGTTCAGATGCCTCTTTGTTTTCTGTCTCTATAGTTTGTGTGTTCTAATGAAGGGGTGGGACATTTAAATTTGGATGTTTTTATGCTAGGGATATCCTTTAATGACTGGATCCACTCTGAAGTCAGCCTCTTATGTGGCTGCCTTTATATTCCTTGTGTGTAAACATCCTTGGAAGGAGCATTACAGGGCTTTACTGTTTTAGCCTTTTAACATTTTGTTAGGGACTAAAGTTTCATCAATGTTATTTCGTATAAATCTTTAAAACATAATCTGTGATATTGCTGTTGATTCTCACTCATAGTGTCCGTATTGCACAGAATATAACTACTTCATAGGGTTTTCAAAGCTATGACCTTTAGGAAGCAGATCACTAGGCCTGTCTTCCAAGGCACCTCTGGGTGGGTTTGAACCACCAACCTTTCGGCTGTAGTCAAGCACTTAATCATTTGCATCACCCTCGTTTAATAGTTAAGCTAATGTCTATATCTCAGTAGAGTTTTGTCGTATTTCTCATAAAGCAACAAAGCTACCACGTGCTACATGCTGATATGCTGATACAGAGATGAGTAGACATGGTCTTCTCTCAGGGAATATTCTTCTAGTGCAGTATGACAAGTTCGAGGGTATTGGGGCAGGTCAAGGAAAAGGTAGGACCATAATGAGACAGTAGTGCATGATGTTTTTATTGGGCACCATTTGGTCAGAGTTACATGAGAGGGGGAGTTCTCCCAGCAGAAGACCTTACAGAGAAAGAGCAGAAGGGAACCACCAGAAGGAGAAGAGGGCAAAGGAACTCCTGGAGCACAGAGAGAAATCTGAGAGGAGGCTTTCTTATTCAGGTAATGTCGCTCAGCAGCAAGGTGGGGAGTCTCTAGGTCAGAGAACTCCAAAGGGCAGCAGTGGTTTATGGCCTCTTGTAGTACACAGTTTCTCTTAGCTATGGTTAGCAGATGTTGGAGACAGTTTTGAGGGGTATGCAAAGCAGACAGGCACTAAATGGCCAAGAATATGTTTACTGGAGCTATAATTAAAGCGAATGGATATTTAAGAATTTGAGTTTTGTACCAGTGGGTATTGAGGTAAAGGTCCTAGCCTGCTGTGAAGAAGTCAACAACACAAGGGCCATTTTAACTAATACATAGGAGCTATGTTTAACCCATTTATAAAACACGCCATCCCCTAATCTTTCTATTCTATTTTAATGTTATAAAGAAGACAAAATATGGATCCCTGGTGGCGCAGTGATTAAGAGCTTGGTTTCTAACCTCAAGGTTGATGGTTTGAATCCACCAGCTGCTAACTGAGAGAAAGATGTGGTGGTCTGCTCCTGTAAAGATTACAGCCCTGGAAACTCTGTGGGGCAGTTCTACTGTGTCCTCTAGGGTCGCCGTGAGTCAGAATTGACTTGATGGCACACAACAACAACAAGACTGGAAGAAAATATTCTTTATTCTCCATTGTTTTTTTAAAAAATTAACACAAGCCAGTACATGATAAACATAAAAATTGGTGAGAGGACAGCAATAGAAAGAATGCATTTGAGATCATTTAATTTTTTAAAAATTAGGCTAACAACATACATTCCATAGCTATAAAAGAGTCAAAAATCTATTACCTATGCCTTTGAAATAATAACAAAGGATGGATTTATAAGCATGACTATTATTTTATGCATGTCTAGGGGCAAAAATTCAGAAACCGTGGGAGACAATATAGCTCTGTTATTCAGAGATTAAATGTCAAGAGCAGAAATTTGTTCCTCATTATTATCTCAACAAAATTTTATTACTAATCCTTCATGGAGAACTATCTAAAAATGTTTATTGGTTTTAACATCCTCAAGAATTTTAAAAGAACATTCCTTATGAAGAGCTATCTGGAAGTTCATTGGTTATATACTATATGTAATTAAAAAAAAAAAAACTTTTAAACTTTTCTCTAAATTTTTTTATATTTATAAATACCTTTTTTTTTTGTTGTTATTCTATTCCCCTTATATTTCTCCCATAGCCATTATCACTTTTATATAATATTTCTACGAAGGACATAATTTCATTTATGTGATCAAATATTTAGCACATTCTAGTACACAAAATAATTTTTAAACCCATGCCCATGTAGATAGCTATCAATTATTGAGTACCTATGTGCCAGGATTCCTCAGGTGGCTCAAATGATTAAGTGTTTGACTACTAACTGAGAAGCTGGAAGTTCTAACCCATCCAGAGGCACCACAGAGGAAAGTCTGACCATCCATCTGCTTCTGAAAGGTAACAGCCTTGAAAACTCTATGGAGCACCGTTCTACACTGCAACACATGGAGTACCATGAGCCGGAATTGACTGGACAGCAACTGGTTTAGTATGTTTTTGCTATGTTCTGATGACTTTTTATTGAGTATGCATTTAATTTTACATAATCTTCGTAACAAAGTTCTTTTGTAAGAACTATCATTACTCTCATTTTGCAAATGAGGATGCTAACTTAGAGGGGATAAGCAATTTCCTCAGTGTTAACATGGAGTCAGAGCCACCCTATGAGCAAACAAGTATAGAGAAATGCTGCCATTTTAAAAACCAACAAAATGTCATTAAAATATATCCTGTTACTACATGGACCTATATACACTAAAGAGTGATTACGTTCTCATCACGAATAATTACATGTGGTATGTTAAGTATATTATATAATCGGTCTATGCATTGGCTATATTATGTATTAGTGAAAGCCAAGGAAGCCAGCAGCTGCTTAGCCATTATCAAACAAAATTTTTTTTTTTTTTTTTTTTTAGAACTGGTTTAATTAACAGCTGCTCAGAACAAACAGAACCTGCCCCCTCCTGTCCATTGTCCTCAAAGCCCTGTGTAGCTCAAGCCGGTCAAACAGTTTATTAGCCTACACACCCAAGAAAAAAAAAATGGAATCTTTCTTACTGTGTCTGCATGCCATCGTAACCTATGTAGTCCATAATATTTGTATGTACTTTCTTGTGAGAGACGGTATAAAAGGTTCTTCCTCCTTTTGTTCAGAGAGCTTGATTTGAGGTTTACATCTCCTTGCTTCTTGCTTGTGCTCTTGCAATAAACACTCTTCCCCCCTCCTCACTTTGGTGTGTCTTTATTGATCAGAAGCTGCACTGAGCAAGATCTGCTTTGGGTAACAAATTATGGCACCCCAGATGGGACAAGCACTGCCTGACTCCTGAGATCGTCTCCAGCCAACAGGAACTGACAGCTTCTCACACATGCACACTGATAATCTTCCTCAAGGGGAGATTTGTTTTGGCCCTCGAGGCTGAAGCTGACCTTATACCCCTTGGTGGTGGATTATGTGAGGAGGAGAGAGAACCACGTCAGGTGCACTGGGAGGAGGAAAAAAAAAACTCCCTTAGAGAGTACAGAAATAAGTCCTATTGTCCAAAAAGGGGATAGACCATAGATCTGGTAATGCTTAGCCAGTGAAGGCTGGGTCAAACACTGTTATTTTGAACAGGCGTCTGTGACTCCAGGTTCGGTATAGAAATAAGCCCTATTTAGATAGACTGTAGATTCTGGTAATGCTTAGTTAGTGAAGGTCAGGTTAAATATTTTCATTTTAAATAGACATTCTGTAGTTTTAGTTTTTGGAACCATGAGAAGTAATTTGAGCATTCCAGAATGTAGTCCTCTAGGGCATACTGTAAAGAATTGGTCTTATTTTGGATATGACTTAATAGAAAGTATAAAATATATATATTTTTAACACTGGCTGGCCTCAGAATGGATCTTTTCATCATAACACCATACTGTAGATTTGTTCTGTACTAAAGAAAGAAAGTGAAATGAGAAAATGTATGTTGAAGATTTTATGTCATGGAAAAATAAGAATTTGAAGAAACAATGTAAAATCATGGTTCAAACTGAGTTTAAAACTCCTGTTTTGTCTAGTCCTTCAGATGAGGACCCAGTTTTAACTAGTGGTCATAAAACAAACCAGTGCCATAGAGTCGATTCCGACTCACAGCAACCCTATAGGACAGAGTAGAAGTGCCCCATAGAGTTTCCAAAGAGCACCTGATGGATTTGAACTGCCGGCCCTTTGGTCAGCAGCAGTAGCTCTTAACCACTGTGCCACCAGTGGTCATAGACCTCCCCATTATCCTGTAAACACTTTGTTAACCCCTGAGGCTCTAGTGCTGAGATGCTTTCCCTGGTGCATACTTGGAGCAATGCCCTATTTGGTCCAGGGGCCCCAGAACCCTCAACAGGGCTATACCCATTAAGGCAACCCCCTACACTAGGGGGAAGAAGTCCGATACTGCCCCCGAGCCATTTTTTTACAGTTGGCGACAAGAGCGAGATTCTTTGCAATGGCTCCAGACTGAAGAAAGCATGGGACTTTGTAAGTGAGAGAAAGAAGGGGCTTGGGAAATGAAACTTTTGATTCTTAGATGGTTACTTTGCTGTTATTACCAGTAATGGCTGAAAAGAAGGTTCTGCTGCAGCTGAGGCGAGAGAAGCCCTACTTAGAGTGGCCTGGGGCAAAAACCAGGCTAGATAAGCAGGATGATTGACAGAAGGCCAGGGTCTTCTGGTTCTACCCAGCCAGAGGCCCAAGGCCATATGCATGTGAGTGGGAAGATAGTCAAGTGGAGAAGATTAAACTGGAATGTTTTAAAAGGGTTATATGTTTAGGATTATGCATTTATCTGAATGTACTATGGCTATTGAATGTTTCCCCTACCTTGTGTTATAAGGCAGACCTAAATGTGTGGTAGAAATGAATTTTGGGTATTATAGATCACAGAGAGTGTGTAACTTGGCCTTCAGCCAGTACTTGACTGGATATGCTAAAAGGGGAACTAGGATTTGTATGGAAGAAACACGCTTTTTGTCTCAAGCCAGTTGCCCTGTGTATAAAATGTGTATAGAGTAGGTTAAAAGCCTGAGCCTCATCCAGATTTGCATTTGAAAAGACACTCAGAACCACCCAGAACTGCGCAACAACCCAGAGCTGCTGAGTGAAGTGAAGATTTGCCTTTGAAGCAAGGATCTGCAGAAAAACAAGGTGATTGTTTTGCTTTTTGAATTTAGAGCAAGCAGTTTGCTGTTGGATGGATCCAGGCAGGAAGTCAGCATCCATCAGAGAGTCCCTTTCCAGGACTGGAAGTCAAAGGGAACCAGTGAGTAAACAGCTTGTTCTGCTGTCTTGTGGTGACCACCTGGGTCTATTAATGAGTGGAAGTAGGGGAAGTGAAGTAATGAAGAGATGGGCTGAGCTTGGACATGTTTCATTGGAATCAGTTAACCCAGCCCACAGGGTCTAGGGAAAAGCCAATGCGTGTGGTGTAAACAAGAAGGACATTGGAAGAAAGAATACCATAAGAGACAGAAGGCCTCTAAGGAAACAAAACAGGTTATGAAACAACAAGGGGAAGAGTCAGACTGAGGGGAACCAGGGGCCACTCTTATTCCAGTTTTCCCTGATGAGCCCCTGGTTAAAGTAAAGTTCGAGGGAGAAATGACTGACTTTCTACTGGACACTGAAGCCAACTATTTGGTTATGAACAATCTGAAAGGACCCTTATCAAAGAAATCAATACCTGTGGTGGGAGTTATGGGAAGAAAGGTTACTAAGAATTTTATCCAACCCATGGAGTATTTGGATTACCTGCTTCCATAAAAAGTGATAATGAATCTCACTTTGTAGCTGATATAATCCAAAAGGTTGCACAATTCCTGAACATCAAATGGTGACTACATGCAGCCTGGAAGCCACAATCCAGTGGAGAGGTTGAAAGAACAAATCAGACTATTAAAAAACACATAGCAAAGATATGTCAAGAAGCAACATTAATTAATGGATACAGGCTGTCCCTACAGCCTTGCTTAGCGTTGTTGGCTCCCAAAAGCAAGCTCAAATTAAGCTCTTTTGACCTAGTCTATGGTTGTGGGAAACTCCTCCTGAAAAAACACAGGCTTGCAAATGGTGACCATTTAATTGTATTCAGTGAAAAAACTGTACAAGAATGTTTGTGCTCTTTGTCTGCTGTCCTTTATTCTCTCTACAGAGATGCCCTTGCCAGACAAGATCACCGTCCTGAGGTGACAGTCCACCCTCTTCTACTTGGAGATTGGGTCCTGCTGTGTGCCTGGAAAGATGAGCCTCTCCAGCTCAAGTGGGAAGGACTGTTTGAGGTGCTTCTCATCACCCAAACCGCAGTCAAGCTAAAAAAGAGTCAAACCTTGGATTTGCCACACCCGGTGAAAGCAATTCCAAGACCTGAAGTATCTGTTTAAGAGACTCTGGATTTTTAACCTGTAGAATTTAACCGTTTTTTTTCCTTCCTGTTCATATTTCACCTGTTTAAGATACAAGGCCTCTTTAAGCTAGGCCATGTTTCATGCTCCTAACTCTCTCCCTCACATGGTCTTGGCTAGTAACGCTTTTGTCAAATTAACACAATCACTAGCAAGTGTGACCAACATGACTAAATCTTGGATTTGTTAATACATCAGAAGGCTACTTGGCTTCATGTTCCTAACCAATATAGGTCAAATATCTTTGACTGGCTCACTTCCTGGTTACTATAATTGGCTAAAGCATTTGTTTATTATTTTTATTATCTTTAACTGTAATAGGAATTTTTTGTCTGTTGTTCTATACAATACAATCTCCTACATGGAGAAGCCATTGCCCAATTTAGAAGATGCTCTCCACAACCCAGGTAACATGGCTTTTCAACACATCCCCAAAGAGAAGGAGTGATTGATAGCCAATGCAACCAGGAGCTGCTTAGCCATTACCAGACACAAACCTTAAGTGATAGCACTGGTGTGGTTCAATTAGCAGTTGCTCAGACCAAGGGGAACATGCCCCCTCCTGTTCATTGTCGTCAAAGTTTACTAGCTTTCATGCCAAAGAAAAAAATGCAATTTGTCTTAGTGTGTTTTCATGCCATGATAACCTAGGTAGTCCGTAATATTTGCATGTACTTTTTTCTTGTGAGAGATGGTATAAAAGGTTCTGCCTCCTTTGTTTGGGGAGCTTGATTTGAGGTATACACCTCTGTGCTCCTTGCCTTCACAATTGAAATAAACACCCTTCCTTCTCACCTCGGTGTGTTTTTATTGACGAGAAGCCACACCAAACAGGACCTGCTTTAAGTAACACCAGTATCAGCTACTTCTTCCAATCTGAAAACTATTTCATAAACTTTAGCTTGCCAAGTTCACTATTTTCCTCTACTGAGTTATTTGGATGTACTATACATGGCACAGAAAACCCTGGTGGCATAGTGGTTAAGTGCTACGGCTGCTAACCAAAGGGTTGGCAGTTCAGATCCGCCAGGCGCTCCTTGGAAACTCTAATGGGCAGTTCTACTCTGTCCTAGAGGGTCGCTGTGAGCCGGAATCGACTCGACGGCACTGGGTTATACACGGCACATTCAGAGTCAGTATGACGTTGAGGCTCATTGAGAATGTCCCCAGGAAGAGTGTACAGCTGGTTCAATCTCTACCAAATCTGCTTTGTCACGTATTGCTCCCTAGATATGTGGTTACGTTCACACTAAATCACTGATAAAGCACATTGTCCCTCAGCTTCGTACTGTGCACACTACTGCGTGATGCCCTGTATCGTGATGGGATTAAAAGTGAAGCAGGAAGTTGTTGCCTCTGCTCCATTTTTTATGGAATTGCAGTGGATGCATCCTGGAACTACACCACGATAGATCATTCTTTGTCAGCTCTGACCCAGAGTACAGGTTGAATCTTCCTGTCAACATGGGTGTAAATGGTCTTCTTCTTACAATATTTATGCCACTTAATTTTTTTTTTTTTCTGGAAAAAAATCTCACTCATCACGAACAGCTTGGACAGAAAAAAAGAAAAAAACGCAATAGAAAAAGTACATGAGTTCCTTCCTATCATCTAGTAAAACAGCCTGCTTTTGAATAACTTATTGTAAAGAAGTAAAGAGTTTCATAAAAATAAGCATATAAATGGTATAATATCTAAAATTTATGCTTTAGTCAAGATCATATTAAAATCCACATCTCCCTGCTTTTGACTCCAAATTGTAAACTTCTTTACGGAAGAGCCTTTTCTTCTTTATTTTATCAACTGTCTGGAATCCAGTAGGGATACACAATAAATGTCTTCTCAAATTCTCCAATTGTTCAGCAGTTAGTGATGATACAAACAGAAAACAAAAGCCAGAAGCAAAAAAAAAAAAACATAAAAAACTCAACACATAAACTCCGAGTCAAGAAACAGATGTCTCAGTCTGAAGTACACAGCTAGACAAGAACTCACCCTTAGCCACACTTTAGGGCTCCATGTGGTGGCGTAGTGGTTAAGTGCTATGGCTGCTAACCAAAGGGTCAGCAGTTCAAATCCACCAGGCACTCCTTGGAAACTCTATGGGGCAGTTCTACCCTGTCCTGTAGGGTTGCTATGAGTCGGAATCAACTCAACGGCACTGGGTTTGGTTTTTTCTGTTTTGTATAAGAAGGAGCGAGAGAGAGACACACAAAACCCACCCCACATCCTTTGTAGTGTGCAGCATAAGGATGTCTGTTATACAATGTAAATAGTTCTCATTTCTGAATGCAGTTTTAGTTATACTATTAATTATTTTCTGTTGACTTCATAAAGCCTCAATAGTCACTTCAGGAATTGTATATACATCAACTTAAATTTGTGGAGATTCCCATTATTGGATAATAGTCAACATCCCAAGTGCCTCGAATTACAAAAAGCTTGTTAAATGTTGCAAAGACACTACAAGATAGGTGATCTCTTTAAAAGAAAAAAAAAAACCCAAATATTCAATATATGATTAACTAAAATAACCATATTTAACTGAAGAGTTCCTGGGTGGCAGGCACTCCGTTCATTACTTCACATACATTATCACACTTCATCCTCACAAAGAAAACCATGAGATGAGTATGATTATCATCATATTAGACAACCAGCAAGATTCAGGGCCTGGACTGGGGCCCAGGGAGAACTGATTACAAACTCTGGTCCTTAATCAACAGGGTATCACATCAAATAATAGGGTTATTTTCCTGAGTAAGTTCATGAAATTCACCTGTCTTTGAAGTACAAGTTGAACCACAAACTTATTATGTAAGACAAATACACATGTATACACACACATATAGCACCCCCCGCCCCATACACACTGTTACCACTACACCAACAAAAAGAAAATCTTCAAGGCAGAGATGGGCAATTGACTTTTGGTGTTGTTGTTAGTTGCCATTGAGTTGATAAAACACATATCAAACAACCAAAGTTTTCTATTTCTTGATGATCAATCTTGTAGAAAACTGCTACTTGTCTTTTTATTTTAGTAGCATTTTCAGCCATTAAATTGGATGCTATTATGAAAAGAAATCACACTGCATCAAAAAGGTGATGATTCCAGACAGTGCTGTCGGGAATTAGAAATTATCATTCTGTGCACATCCTAATGTTGATATAATCTTCCTCCTTTATGACATAGATTTATTACTTCAACCCTTGTACCACAGTATAATAAAAACATTCAGCAATTATTATATTAGATGTTGTATCAGTCAGCTATTGCCATAATAATGCTGAATAACAAATACTCTAAAGTGCAGTGGCTTACAACAGCAAGCATTTGTTCTTATGGTCACAGATTTTTAGGTGGACCGAAGATGGATGATCTAGGCTGCATTTCACAATTTACTTTGCCTCAGGCAGTGGGTTGCCTGGGCTTGATTCCAAGCTGTAGGCTGGGTTCAGATCTACCCCATAAGTATGTATTTGGGTGCCCAAGCCAACGGGGCAGGGACAACCTGGGTGGGGGCACATATTTCTCATTGCAAATAACCAGGGCACAGACACAAAGCCAAATAGTACTAGTCCGCTGTAAGTTTATATTATATATCTGCTAACAGTCCATCAGACAAAGCAAGTCACATGACTAAGCCCACATTAACGAGGGAGAAAAGTACATTCTTTCCACAGTGAGGGAGAAAGAGAAAGAAGTGAATATTGCTGAACAATAATATAAAGAATCATAAAATAAGCTTCACATAGAATTCTTGATAATAACCCTTAGCCTGAAAAAAAAGTGAAGCTTTATTATTTCTCATTCTTAAATAAAAAAAAAGAGCCAAATAAATGAATTAGATCATCTATTCCAATTCAGCATGGTAGAAACTTTGCTGTGTGGTCATATCTAATGGTGTCTGTTTGTCTCTAGCTGATAGATTAAGACAATTGTATACCATGCAAAATGAGTAGATAAAGAGGGATTAGTGAAACTGCTATGTCTGAAAGTAGTGGAGGTATTCAAAAGTGGAAATTAAAATTAAACAGGCTCAAAAACTTGAAGTGATTTATCATTCCAAATCTCAGACTGCACCAGGGCAGCAATGAGAACCTTGTTCTTCATGGATCAAATCCGTGGACATGGTTTAATTATTGCTACAGCATTACACACAAAAAGAAAAGTAACTGCTAAAAACAACCACACCACACTAGTAAGTTTACATTCTATGTTTACTCCCAAAGGATGGAAAAACCACTTATTGAAAGACAGGGACAACTGTCATGTGCCAAACAAACAAACTCAATAGCTAATTCTATGGACATCAATATAGCATGGTTGCACTGTGTAAATGGAACTCAAATGTCTTTGATAGTGTCAGAGTCTATAATATCTAGAATATTCCTCTTCCCAATAATACATACTTCCTGTATTCTTCCCCATACACAACATTATTGTGACACCAGCATCAGTGTACGATCACTCCCTGAAGACGCCATTTTAGCAGCAGAGATTAGTGGAGAATTACAAACTGCCAGTTGTCACCCGTGGACACTGTGTAAGATGGTGTTTGTATGTCATTTACATTGCATCAGGCATTAGTTATTTTACTCCCAACTTTCTTCCCTATTTCTGTCTTTTCCCATGAAGTTTTAAATTCCCCATTCCCATATTCTCCTCTCATGAAGATTTCAAGGACCTTGATCCTAGTTATTGGGAAAACATCATCGTATTTAAAAATAATAATGAGGTAGTGAAAACATTTTTCAGCTAATGTTATGGTTAAAATCTCAATAATTATTCTCTAAAAAGAAGTATTGGGTGGGAGGAAGCTCTTTTTAGGATGCTAAGTTAACCAGAATGCTGGCTGTTTGATTTCACCACTGTTCCTTGGAAACCCTGTGATGCCCTTCTACTCTGTCCTATAGTGTTGCTATGAGTCAGAATTGACTGAAAAGCAATAGGTTTGGTTTGGTTTTTGGTTTTACAGCCTCTAATAGGGTCGCTGTGAGTTGGAATCGACTCAACAGCACTGGGTTTTGGTTTAAACGCTAACCTTAAATATATATGAGTTATTAAAATGAAAATATGCTTAAGTATACAAGCTTGGGGGCTTGAAAAGGCTTTTTTGGGGGGATAGGCATGAAATTTTATAATTTCTAATTTGATTTATTATGGTGTTTTACATATTGTCTGTTAGGTTTCTGCTCATTTTGAAACTTTTTTTAGCTTATTGTGTACAAAAAAATGTGGTATCACTTATTGAATGGTGTTTTCTAATATTTTATTCTTTCTACATGAATATTTGTAAATTGATTTATCACATTTTTGGATCAAATAAAATATAAACTAAATATAGACTAATCTAGAATCCTGGTCAGTCACTATGAAAAAACTTTAGAGAGAGTTTGCTCACTATTTTGATTTGTAAGCGAGGAACTTGAGACCAGACCCAACAGGTGACTCACATGAGGAGCAGATATGTGTCAGAAAAATCAAACACACAAACCTGGAATCTCAGACTTCAATTTCACCATGACCTATTTTTTCTTTAAAACCTTAGTAAAATATGTAATTCTTGTCACCTGTCTCCCAGAAATTTGTAAAATGTTATTTCTATCGCATAACAGAAATAGCCTGAGTTTCGTTATTCAATACTTGTCGCTGAAACTCAAATTAAATGTGCACACTAAAGTTAAATGACATTACTTAAGCATTTACTCATGAAGAATTAAGGCACTATAGTTAAGAAGATTTCCAGAAATCTCTTTAAGTTTAAACTGTGATTCTACTCTTTTGAAGTAAAAAAGTTATAAGAATGTGCCTTTTAATCTCATCTCAGTGACATCCTCCTATAGAAGAAAATTGAATATCTGGAACTGGGAAATAATGCAAAATTAGCAGCCTAGAAATAGGATGGACCTAGGGACACAATCTCAGTAGTCAAAGCTGTTCCAGTTTCCTCAAAGCTGTTTCAGGTCTTGGAAACAGAGGCATTCCAGGTGAGACATTAGAACCAGGCATCACTTGACAATTTTGGCAGTTCTTAGAGTTCTGTGTGATCATTATGACTACAATTCAATGAATTTGTCTGAGTGACAGAGACCAGGAATCTAGACAAAGATCGTAGACCCCAGAAAAAGAAGCATTGTCCGTTCCAACAAGTAGAAATACTGGAATCAAGAAAAAAACTCATTTCTTCTGTGTGTGTTTGGAGAAAAAAAAAAACTTTTAACAGAGATCTAGCAACAGTTTGAAATCATATGCCTAATTTTTGTATATAGTCTTCCTTGGGGAATGAGGGCCACAAATGGCTTCCATTGGACCATCAAGTGAGTCTTTGAAACAAACAAACAAGCAAATAAAAAGAACAACTACATTAGAACAAAGAATTCCTCCATTAAGGAAGGAGATACGCGCTTTAAAAAGTAACTGGAGAATGGGATTCAACCTGGAACGACCAAGTGTTTAAGAACTCTTTCCTACATTCCTCACTTTGCCTTATATTTCACCTAGAAAGCCAGTTATGATAAAAATCAGATTTACGTAGTGTTTGCCTACTGATTTGGCACCTGGGACTATTTGTAATCATAAAATTACAATCAGTGACTGCAAAAAATTATAAGCTTATAAACCATGGATTGAGAGCTTTTAGGGGAAATATAGAAGTGTATGAATTTTTCGGAAACAATGATCTTGTTTTCACAGAAGTCTTTAATTTCAGTGAAATAATAGAATGAGAAAAAGAAATTAAATGTGAAAGGAGACTTGCTTCTAAATTAAATAGTTGGTGTCTCTTACAGGTGACATCAGCTGCTCTTTAGACCACATTTATATCACCCTAATGAGCTCCACTTTTAAAGGTTTATTACCCTAATCAAAATATTCATCAGAGGGAAATATGTTCATTCAAAGTTCTGTCATTTTTAAGAATTTAAGTTCAACGTGAATTAAAATTCTCTTCACTTATAACAATAGAAATGATCAATAAAAACATTTTGGGCTGCCCTTGATACATGTAAATGTTCTTGGTTTTAGTTATTATTATAAAAGAAATACTGCTTGTTCAAATAAAAACCATATTAAGCCAGTAATAGATATTTATTGGAGTTTATTTGATATACAATTTGTAAATCTAGGTTACATTTTAACTAGAGATTCAAAAATGTTCCAAAGATTAAAGAACTTTCCAAAGATTCTTTTATTCCACGTTATCAACATTGCCATGGATACGGGGCCAGGATAGTCTGTCTGTATAATAACAATTTATCCTAAAACACAGCTTCCAGTCTGACCTTGGAGTGTTTGTTTCTCAATGTCTGCACATTGATAATTCTTCAAAAGAGCCCAACGCCTAAGGCAAAACGGTTTTATTAAGCTACTTACTAGGTTATTGTTTGACTTAAAGGTGACCTGAGGAAACCAGCTCTCTCAAGGCTCAAGGTTCAAAAGAACATCCCAAGGCAACGGTTTAGGTGGGTCCCCCAACTCTATGGACTTCAGGAATCTCATTAAAGTGCCTCAGGGCAAAGATCAGGTAAGGTCTTCTGCCTAAACCTGAGTGCTTCTAGATAGCCTCAATAAGCGAAGGAGTTCGGTTTGAGTTAGCAAAGAAATAAAGGCTTAAGAACTTCTAGGAAAGGATTTCATTCCAGAGCACAAAGTCAAGGGTTAGTTTAAAATTTTCTACCACTCCAGGCTTGGGACCTTCACGATGTCTGCTCAGTAGAATTTCAGCATTTTTATAAGCCAGTGACTAATCTATCTCTCATTGTTCCTCTTTCTAGTTAAGAGTATTTATCCAATTATGCTGCCTTGTTTCCACCTTTGCAAATTGTGTGATTTGTGTGTGTGTGTGTATGTGTGTGTGTGTGTGAGTGGAGAAGATAATCTTTGTTTTTAATTTCTAGGTCTCCACATCAGAAGGCTGTTGTTATGGCAACTCATGGCAACCCCGTGTGACAGTAGAACTGTTCCATAGGGTCTTCTTGGCTGTAATCTTTATGGAAAAGACCATCATGGCTTTTCTTACCCTGAACCACTGTATGGTTTCGAACCACCAACCTTTTGGCAGCTGATGCTAAGCCATTTTTACAACCTGGCTTCTGCATCAGGAGGAGCCATATCTAAGCCTAATGGAGAGACTGAACTCAGTGTGGTGGCTGGATATTTCTTTGAGGATGTATTGAAAACTCTCAGTGTGTTTGGAATAGAAGTAAATGGTTTATACATATAAAAAGTCAAACTATGGCAGAAACAGAAGTGGTACACCAAATCTTTTTTGGGGGTCTTCTATGGTTTCTAGTTTACCATGGTTTCTAGTTTACCATGAGGGTAGAGGGTGCTAATGGAGTATAAGTGAAAATAAAGAATTTAGAGAGCTATTTAAGACTTCTAGAGAGCACAATATAAAATAAAACATTTTTCTCTTCCTACCTTCTGAGTTCTTATTTAATTTGTACCTTTTGTGTCATAGACACAGTGGTGTTGAGACAGATAGGGTTAACTGTGCTGGCTGAACAAAAGAGCTATTAAAAGACTACCATCTAGAAGGTGGGTAAACAGGAACCACACCCTGTCAACATGAGATAAGGTTGAAAAAACTTGTGAATTACTAACTCCTTCTTAGTGTTTTTCTAGTCTCTTCCCCCTGTTCAGGCTCCCGCATGCACAGAAGAACAAAGCGTGACTGTGACCGCTGTTTAACCTTCCTTAGGCCTCCAAAGATGGTGATGTAGTACCAAAGATAGGTGCACTTGCGCTATAATCCATAATAAGTGATGCCAAGGACTGCTGAGAGGACTCCATCTTGAATATCAGCGGGTTCCATCTTGGATTCCAGACGCACATCCATCGTCATTCTGAGAAGTACCTGCCCCTTGAAAGAAGCCCACTAAATATTCCTTACTCTGTTGTCTCCACTGAACGCATATAAGCCCTAGCCTTGCTTCCCTTTTCATGTTAGCCTTTTGGAGAGGCTTAGATCCCTGCTGACTCCTTTTCCTTGATTCAAGCAAAATAAAGCTTGCTGAAGATAAAGTTTGTCTTTCACGTGTATTCTCACTCTGGAAAAGACAAGGGCCCTTTGTGTCGGATTGGCAATTGGTAAGAGTGTCACTAGGAAAAAGCCGGGGAGAGGGGGTCGAACATACCAGGTGACAATGTCAGAGGGGTGACACCAAAATGACTGTCTATAATATTTTTGTGCAGTATTTCAGCAAAAATTTATTATTTTATATAAAACTATCCCTGTAGTTAGTTATAAAAGCAACATTTTTTTTTTTTTCTTAAGCCCAGCTTACATGTATCAGTATACCTACAAGGCTAAAACTCCATGGTAATTTACTTTTCGACCCTTCTAATGCACACTGGTCAGCCCTGTCATTATTACCCAATTACAATGATGCTTCTAATCACGTGGTTTCGTCTGCACGCGCTGTTATTTTCCTTGCTGCTAATGTTTTTAAAGTTGCAGATTATGTCAAATTTGCTGGTGTTTCAGCTACACTATTATGGTAATTAGCATGGAGGGGGGTGACACTAACTCTAGAGATGCCACTACATAGACACCCTATTATATTTTAGGACATGAATCTGGAGAAATGTTCTTCCTACGCCAAGCCCTCTTTCTGAGATTATGCCAATTAACCCTCTTTTGCCTGACACAGAAGATGGAACTCGGGGTTGGTATGACTAACGCAGGTGTGAAACCTGTATCTGTTTTCATTCCAGTGGATATTATGCAAATCACGAAATATTTTTTATATTTTTGTTATGAGATTCAATTTCATGTTGTTTCCTAGGTTTTATAAAGTTTTCAAAAAATTTCATATGCTACCTATATATTTGAAAATAAACCCACAGAGCAATTCTGTACATAAAATGTAACAGAAAACCAAAACCAAATTATCTTTTATTCCATGTGAAAGAAAATTTATAATGAATTTTAGCATGTCTGGATCAAAGTGTTTTATTATATGGAAAATATTGCATGTGGGATTATAAACATTTCATAATAACATCAAATATGCACGCATACATACATATAATTGGAAACCTACAATTTGGAAGACACATTCACACATTTTACTTTATAGCCATTCTATGAGAAAAGCAAGGTAGATTACATCACCCCCATTTTTACAAATGAGAAAGTTGAGATTCAGGGATCTTAAGCGACTTTCTAATAGTTATAGAGCTAATAACTGGCAAAACCATTCTTAAAATCTACAAATTATTACTCCTAGTGTGGATGCTTTAGTGTGGCTGCTTCTCTTATACTACTATATCTTATGAACAGAAAGCAAAAGCAGAAATTTAGATTAATCTGAAGAAAAAATTAGAATCAGAAATAATAAGCCTTTTTAAATATCCTAAAAATTAATATTTTGGAAGACAGAGAACTTTCCTGTGGTTCACTGACTAAATAAACTGATTCATAAAATTCCTCCAGAGCTCAAAAAATTTATGTAGGTGAAGTCTCTCTTTTGTGCAAGCCAAACCAAACCAAATCAGACCCACTGCGATCGAGTCAATTCCGACTCAGCTACTCTATAGGACAGAGTAGTGTTTCCAAGGAGTACCTGGTGGATTCAAACTGCCAACTTTGTGGTTAGAAGCCGAGATCTTAACCACTGTGGCACTCTGTTGTGCAGGAGAAAAAAAAAAAAAAAACTAATTTCCACACCGTTAGACATTTAGGGAAAGGTCAAGAAATAAAGATAAGTGGAAAGGGAATCTTAAAAACAGTACCAATGAGATTTTTCTGATATGTCAAACAAACCAATAGCAATTTAATACATGTAATTTATCGAACACTTCGAAAATTTAGAGCACTTTTCCTGTTCAAGTAATATAATACATCACTATATAATCTCTACAAGGGGTAGACTGTTATTCCAGTTTCACAGATAGCAAGAAAAACTAATATAAAGAAGATAAACTACTCTCTTTAATGTCAAGTAGAGTTGCTAGCGCAAACGTTTTTGGTTATCATAACATCCCTAATTTCTACCCCTAATCTCAGCTCATGCTGCCATGTGGAAATGCACTTGGCCCTTAAAACAGACCCATCTCCACTTTTTCATTTATCCTGAAAAATTACAGGGAATATTTGTTACCATGGCATATGCTTATGAACAATTGCTTTCGAGTATTACACATTGCTAGACCCAATTTTTATGTTAAATTAGAATTGCCTCCAGGGAAATGTTATAATATTAGTTGCCAGGATGTAAATCCAATTTCAGAAGCAAGAGACTGTAATCAAAAGTGCAACAACATATGTTACAAAGTAACTACTTTTGCTAGATATTCTTAGTAGCCTCCTCAGTACCTTTTTTCTCCTTTTCTTTCACTTAATGCAAATTTACTTACATTTGGGGTGGAATAAACCCAATCCCAGGTGATGAACCCTACTTAAGTCAATCAGAATAGCTCTGCTCTTTGCTTTCCCAGCCTGCTTTGCAGCTATGAATAGCTACGTGACTCAGTTCTGGCTAATGAGAACTAAGTGGAAGTTTGCTAAGTTTTGGGGATAGAAAGCCTCTGAAAAATGTTTCTTCCCTGATAAAAGATTTGAAATGGCAGCCACTGTTGGTTTTTTTCTCCATCTTCCTGCTGTGAGTATGGCTGTATTTCTACAGCCGTAATGGCCATTTTGTGACCTTGAGACAGCCAGCATTTGGAAAAGGTCAAAAGAACCTGGAGATATAAGATTGGCATTATTGATCCACTTACCTTCTAATCTTATTATATAGATTAAAAAAAATACATTTAAGACAACGAGGTTGGGTTTTTTGTCACTTGCTATCGAATACAATCATAACTGGTACATTTGCTAAACTATGCCTCTAAGAATCACAAGGATAGGGAGTAGTTGATTTATTGATTTCACAGACAATGAAGAATTTTCTGCCAAACACCAAAAATTGAAACTGTCTGTGTAACACAGTTATATGCTGTATATTCTACTTATTTATTTTTTACATTTTGGCCCATGCATGATTTAATTCATATAGGGTCACTATGAGTCAGAATCGAAACCACGGAAATGGTTTGGGTTTTTTTTTTTTTTTTGGTATGATTCCATTTGGACAATGAAAGTTTGCTGTTAAAATACTTTAAAACTACGCTCTAGAAAACCACAGCAAAGCACCTTAATATAAAGTCTGTGACTATCTGGAGTTCCATAAGCATATTAGATTTTATTATACCATAATTCATTAATGCATTCTTTTTAGTGGTAATTAAAATATATTCTAAATCACTTGGTTGACTTCTCTATAACGGGCTAAATTTTAGACCTGTCTTTGCATTTCTTTTTATAATTAAGAGGTAGTCAGTGATGCTTTTAAAATGGCATCATTTAACTTTTGTTGTGTTAGCAGACATGTCTGGTTGCCTTCAGATCACCATGATTTAGTGTCACAATGGCAGTTTCTATTGCTTCGATCATATGTAGCTTACTTTTACTTCTTATAAAGAAAAAAACTAAATTCTTAATTAAAAGACAATTTTCTGAAATAAGTGACACAGCACATGCAATATGGCCCTGAAAAACTGCCAAAAACCTGTTTGCCACATATCTCAGATTGTTCAAATGCTGTTCTGATAGCTACAATTTTGTCACAATTCATTAGCGGTAAGGATAACAGAGACGTCCCTGAGTGCCGCAAATTGTTCAGTGTTCTACTACTAGCTGAAAGGCTGGTGGTTTGAACCCACCCACAGGACGCTTGAAAGATAGGCCTGGTGAGCTGTTTCTGAAAGATCACAGCCTTGAAAACCCCATGGATTCCTCTACAAAATCCTTTATCAAAATGTTCGGTAATGGTAGCTGGGCACCATCCAGTTCTTCTGGTCTCATGGCAAAGGAGGCAGTTGTTCATGGAGGCAATCAGTCACAACTTCTATATCCTCCTTCTATTCCTGACTCTTTTTCTTTTCTGTTTCTACAGGTAAATAGAGATCAATTGTAACTTGGATTCTACAGAGGAATCCTCGTCAAAAAAGGGGATATGCAGAACAGAATTTCAATTCTCATGGATTCCAGACTTTCTGGTGCCATAGAGGCTGGATTAACTCCTGAAACTATTACCCTGAGATAATCTTTAAACTTTAAACCAAAAATATCCCCTGAAATCTTCATAAAACCAAATGGTAGTTTAGCTTAACTAGTAAAACATGTCTGTGTTGAACATTATGCCTTTTAAGAAATATCTATATGGGATCAAATTGAAATGGCAACTTGAAAGATTAGATAGGAACCTTAGCGGGTAGTGGGTTTACGTTAATGGAGCAGGAACAACTCAGAAAAGGAGGGTGAGGATGGTTGTGTGACTTGAAGAATGTAATCAATGTCACTGAATTGGACATGTATAAATGGTTGAATTGGTATATGTTTTGCATACAACAATAAAAATAATAAATTAAAGAAAAGAAAACCCTATGGAGCAGTTCTACTCTGTACACATGAAGTTGCCATGAGTTGGAATCAACTTAACAGGAACTAGCACAAACGACAACAATAACAAATAAAATGCTACATGTTCACCAAACACGTTATTAATCTGCAATTAGTTTGGGTCCTATAACTGAGTTCAATGGATTTTGAGGGAAGAGTTGTATGCCATCTCCAAACCTGGCCCCACAAAATGCCATACAATTCGCCACCCTTTTTATTCCCCAGTCTCCCATCTCTGACATAGATGATTTTAAAGATACAAGATAATAGAACCACAAGATGTGAGCAGCCTGAGTCCTCGAGTCACTACTTGGGCCACAGCTACTCAGGTGAGTTTCCCAGTTAGGAATCCATAGGCTTGAACTTTGTGTAAGCAAGAAACAAAATTTTGTTTTTGTATATTAATCCACTGAGAATGGAGGTTGTTTGTTAGAGTAACTAATTGTATTAGTTATCTATTGCTTCATAACAAATTACTCCAAAATTGAATAAAAAAAACTAACATTTATTATTTCAGAGGTAAGTAATCTGAGAGGGGCTTAGCTGGTGGTTCTGGCTTCGGGTCGCTTGTGGAGCTGTAACTGAGGCATTGTTTGGGGCTGAACTTTTCAGAGGCTAGCCTGGGAGTAGGAGGATCTACTTCCAAGCTCAGTTACATGGTTGTTGGTTGGAAACTTCAGTTCCTCACCGAATAGGTCTCTACATAGGGCTTCTCATAGTAGGGAAAATTGCTCTCCCCAGAGTGAGTGATCAGAGAGAAAGAGAGAGAGAGAGCAAGTACGTAAGGCAGAAGCCTCAGTCTTTGTAGCCTGATCTCCGAAGCGGCTTATTGAAAACAATTGCAGATACTGGAATCAAGATGGCAGAATAGGAAGCTCTGTGATTCCCGTCTCTCACACAGAAATGTAAAAACAAACAAACGAAACTAAAACAAGCAGGAAACAGCAGTAGTTCACCTCGTCAGGACATTGGTGAACAGCCAGGAGATCATGGTAGCAGGGTGAAGATGTATAGGATGGTAGAAAGACTTTGACACATTTTTTTTTTTCTTTGATGCTGGCTTGAATACCCATTCCGGCCCAGTTCAGCTGCCAGCTAACAGCCATGTTTTGAGCTTGGGAGCTTGGCTTCGCTGGTTCTGAAATGAGCAGAGAGCACTTTATTAACTGGGTATGCTGTTTGGACTCCCTAAACAGTTGAGTGTCTACTCGAATGATTCCAACAAATTGTTCATGTGTCCTCCATCCTGGAGGTTGTTGAGGTGGAGAAGTGGTGGCCATAGCCTGGGGCACTGTAAGGTGAACCAAGGAACCCAGGGCAGCCTGGAGCAGAGGAGGGGGATAGACACTCAGAGGAGAAAACCCCAGGGGAAGTTTTTCTTGGGAACTTGGGGCATTTAAAGGTACTCAAGCATGTTTAATTCCAAGAACCACATGCATGTCCAGGTTAAGTAACATCCCCAGAAAACCTAAAGAAATACTAAACTTTCTCATTGGGAATAAGCCTGTTTAAGGGTTGCCTCAGCATAGTCAGACTACAAAGACTGTAAGATGTTTTTCCCAGCGAACAATTTTTCTTCCAATTGTTTCTGCAAAAATAGTTTGAAAAAGTCACTAAGCTAACAGACTATCATGGCTTTCAACAACAAAATTGATGAAAAGATAAAGGAAAAGAGAGAGAGAAAGGGAAAATAAAATAAAAATCTAGCAAAAATTACTAAACAAACAAAAAAGAAGATTTGAGGAAATATGTGACAGAAAGGGTATAAGAAAGCAGAAAACAAATAGCAAAGTGGCAGAGGTAAGCCCTTTACCAGTAATTACATGTGAATGGGTTGAACTCTGTAATTAAAAGGCACAGATCGGCAGGATGGATAAAATATGGACGGGATTGAACTATATGTTGTCTCCAAGAAACCATTTGACGTCAAAAAATATAAAATGAATTTTTGGCTGAAAATGAAAAATTGAAAAAAAATTCCACACAAATAGAAATATCAGACAAAATAGACTTTAAGTCAAAAATTGTTATTAGAGACAAAGGAAGGAAATTATGTAATGATAAAAGGATCAATTCCTCAAGAAGACATAACAATTATAAATATATATGCACCTAAGAACAAAGCCTCAAAATATGTGAAGCAAACACTGACAGAACTGAAGAGAGAAATCAGCAGTTTTACAATAAAAGCTGGAGACTTCAGTACACCACTTTCAATAATGGATAGTACATCCAAACAGAAGACAGAGAATAGAGAATCTGAATGACATTATAAACTAACTAGATCTAACAGAAATTTATAGGACACTTCACTATACCAAGACATACATTCTACTCCAATGCACATGGATCATTCTCCAGGATAGGCCAGGTGTTAAGTCACAAAGTAAGGTTGAATAAATTTAAGAAGTTTGAAATCATGCAAATTATTTCCTCTAATGGTAGTGGAATGAAACTAAAAATCAATAATAGAAGGAAAATTGGAAATTCCACAAAAATGTAGAAATTAAAAAACAAATTATTAAATAGCTGTTAAAAATTATATTAAGCCAGCAATAGAAACTGAATTGGAATTTATTTAATATACAATTTTTCAAATCAGGGTGACTAGGTAATCAAAAAATTTCCA